>NC_137772.1:114721399-115321399 GCF_963455305.1 Plecotus auritus
ACATCGATGAGAGAGAAACATCGATCAGCTGCCTCCTGCACACCCCCCACTGGGGATGTGCCCGCAACCCAGGTACATGCCCTTGACCGGAATCGAACCCGGGACCCCTCAGTCCGCAGGCCGACGCTCTATCCACTGAGCCAAACCGGTTTTGGTTTCTTTTTAATTTTTAAAATAATGACAGAAAACTTCCCTAACTTGGTGAAAGAAATAAACATACAAGTCCAGGAAGTGCAGAGAGTCCCCAACAAGATGAATCCAAAGAGTCTGACACCAAGACACATCATAATTAAAATGCCAAAGGTTAAAGAGAAACAGAGAATTTTAAAACCAGCAAGAGAAAAGCAGTTAGTTATCTACAAGGGAACTCCCATAAGACTGTCAGCTGATTACTCAACAGAAACTTTGCAGGCCAGAAGAGAGTGGCAAGAAATATTCAATGATGAAAAGGACTTACAACCAAGATCACTCTACCCAGCAAAGCTATCATTTAGAATTGAAGGTCAGATAAAGAGCTTCATAGACAAGAAAATGCTAAAGGAGTTCATCACCACCAAACCAGTATTACATGAAATGTATGGGTATTCTTTAAGAAGCAAAAAAAGATAAAAAATATGAATAAAATGGCAATAAATGCATATCTATCAACAACTGAATCTAAAAATCAAAATAAATAAACAAGGCATCTAATGAATAAAATAAACTGATGAATAAAATGGAGCCAGAGGCATGGAAACATGGAACAGACTGACGAATCTTAGAGGGAAAGGCAGGAAAGGGGAGAGATTAACCGGAGAACTTATATGCATTACCCATGGAGACAGACAATAAGGTGGTGAAGGCTTGGGGGAGGGCAGGAACCAGCAGGAGAAGGGGTAATGGGGGAAAATGGAGGGACATCTGTAATACTCTCAACAATAAAGGTTTTTTAAAAGGTCATTGGTATTATTTGATCATAAAACCATAAATATAAATTATCTAGATATATATGCTTTTATATATGATGTAATTATTGCTACTAAATATAACCACCATAAGCCAAAGATAATACCTTGGAGTGAGGAAAGATGATGCTCTTGCAGCTTCTCCTGAGAGAGGAGTCCCAAGTAGCTGAGAACAATATACTTTGTTTCATAGTGAAATCCCAGAGGCACAGAAGTAGAAGACGCCATTGAGTTGGGTGGCAGAGCTCCAAAAAGGTCTACTAACAGATGTGTAAAACCTAAAAATATGAAAGCATTTTTTCAGTTTAAAGTTTATTACATGCTGCCCAGCTGTTGTCGCCAGTGGTTGAGCGCAAACCTATGAACCAGGTGTCATGGTTTGATTTCAGGTCAAGGCACATGCCCAGATTGCAGGCTCAACTCCTGGTGGTGAAGAGGGGTGTGGGGGGGTATGCAGGAGGCAGCCAATCAATGATTGCTCTCTCTCATCATTGATAAAAATACTTTTTAAAAAATAAAGTTTATTACATGCTAGTAAATTTTCTTCTTGACTTCAATTAGTCAACTAAATACCAAAATAAGTATTTCTAAGACTTTTCTTCTGAGTAATGTTTTAAAAATATATTTACTTACAAGTGGTAATTTATTCAGATTTCATATCAAAAGTACACTTCCCTCTATCCCTAGTTTATTTTCACCTATATGGCAAAAACCCTAGTCATGCCTCCACTGCACCTCCATCCAGTATGTTCTCTTATTTCCTTTACTAATAAAGTCTCCTAAATTGTGGCCACACAGTGCCAATTATATTGCCTAGTCTCCTTTGCAACTTAATGTACCATATGATCAGTCTTAGCCACAGAAATATGAGTAGAAGTTATATCTGCAATTTGTGGGTTTTTCCTCAAAGAATTCCTCTTCCCTCCTTTCTGTGTTTTGAAATGTGAATATGGCAAACATGCAAACAAGAACACCATTTTAGGGGTGGTGAAGCAACAAGACAGAAGGAACCTGTGTTCCAGAATGACCATGTAGAGCCGAGTGACCTTACCAGCCTGATCACTAGCTTCTGGACTGTTATTTAAGCGTCTATGTTCTGAATCTCTTCATTAGGCTTCCTAACTTGTCCCCTAGTCCAGTGGTCGGCAAACTCATTAGTCAACAGAGCCAAATATCAACAGTACAATGATTGAAATTTCTTCTGAGAGCCAAATTTTTTAAACTTAAACTTCTTCTAACATCATTTCTTCAAAATAGACTCACCAAGGCCGTGGTATTTTGTGGAAGAGCCACACTCAAGGGGCCAAAGAGCCGCATGTGGCTCGCGAGCCACAGTTTGCCAACACGTTAGTCAACAACACAACTACAACTCTCCCTTTTTCACCTGGATTTAGTAGCAGTTTTACCTACCATGTATCTTTTTATTTCTTATTTTTTAAAAATATGTTTATATTGCCCAGCTGGCTAAGTGGTTAAGCGTTGAGCTATGAACTAGGTGGTCACGGTTCAACATGCCCGGGTTGTGGGCTCAATCCCCAGTGTGGAGCGTGCAAGAAGCAGCCAATCAATAGTTCTCTCTCATCACTGATGTTTCTCTCTCTCTCTCCCTCTCCGTGCCTCTCTGAAATCAATAAAAAATATTTTAAAATGTTTTTATTAATCTTTAGAGAGATAGAAACATCAAAGAGAGAGAAACATAATTGATTGGTTGCCTGCTGCACACCCTACACTGGGGATCAAGACCGAAACCCAGGCATGTACCCTAACCCGGAATCAAACTGTGACCTCCCGGTTCATGGGTCGATGCTCAATCACTGAGCCGCACTGGCCAGGCTCTTTTTAAGATTTACTCTCAGCATATTCTCTCTCTCTTTTCTGGAACCCACCCACGCCCCTCTTCCCTCTTTTGTCCCTCAAGGCACTTATCTCTCTCTCTCCCTCTTTCTCCTAAGCTCCAGAGGCCCTTCTTTTGCTTCTGTAACTTGTTTCCTGAGTGCATTTCTTCTACGGTTCACTTCTTCTACCTCTGTGACTTTCTAAATAAACTTTCTCTTATAACTTGAAATAAGTAAATAAATAAATTTACTCTCACATGCTGTAAAGCTGAGTGTAATACAAATACTGAATGTAAACTGTCACTGAAAAAAAATTTTTAATTAAAAAAAGATTTATGCGCTTAGCAACTTTCAAATATGCAATACAGTATTATTAACTAGTCACCATGATGTACATTATATCCCCAAGAATGATTTCTTTTATAACTGAAAATGTATACCTGTTGACCCCTACTATGTACCTTACTGTTTCCAATCATAATATCTCATTAAGAGGTTTCCAAATAATTGTTTTCTACTTAAAACAACAATACAAACTGCTTTAAGATCTCAAGAAATATCCAGTAACCCTGGCCAGTGTGACTCAGTTGCTTGAGCATTGTCCAGTACACCAAGAGGTTGCTGGTTCAATACCAGGTCAGGGCAAATGCCCAGGTGTGCGCTTGATCCCCAGTAGGGGGCATGCAAGAGGCAGCCAATAGATGTTTCTCTCCCTCTATCTTTAAAAAAAAAAAAAAAATCAGCCCTAACGGGTTTGGCTCAGTGGATAGAGCATCAGCCTGTGGACTGAAGGATCCCAGGTCCGATTCCAGTCAAGGGCATGTACCTTGGTTGCGGGCACATACCCAGTAGGGAATGTGCAGGAGGCAGCTGATCCATGTTTCTCTCTCATCGATGTTTCTAACTCTCTATCCCTCTCGCTTCCTCTCTGTAAAAAAAATCAATAAAATATATTTTCTTAAAAATCAATAAAAACATATTTTTAAAAAAGAAAAGAAAAAGAGATTCAGATAGCTAACAATAGGAAAAAGAGACAGGCAAGACTGGCAAAATTTAAGATCTGTAAAAAGCAAACTAAGAGAAATGTCCTAGAATAATTATTGTTTCTATCTTCTGGAGGCAATGCTACAAAAATTATATCAAAATATCCAATTAATCAACAATATGCCTTGGACTGCCCTGCTCAACTTTAAGTTCCCATAAACTTCAGAAAGGTATATTTAAAAATTATTAATACATACGCCAAAGAAAGGGAAAAGGTATTATAGCTTACATCACAGGAATAAAAGCAACATCCCTTGTGTTCTTACAGGGTATTCAAAATATTTGATGACAAAAGAAAACAAAGAGAAAAAGAAAAATATATATTTGATTACACTTTTACACTGTATTACCATTTAATAATGAAAAGACAGTGTTTCAAATTTACAAATAATAAAAGAGAAACCCATAAAAGTAAAATAAATTTTCTGAGATCTATGAATCAGATATTAACTAGCAGTAGTGCAATAATGCATTTTCACCTTTTTTTTAAAATCCTCACCTTAGGATATGCTTTTATTGATTTTAGAGAGGAAGGGAGAAACATCAATGTGAGAAACATCAATCAGATGCCTCCCACACACGCCCCGACCAAGGATCGAACCCACAACATAAGTATGTGCCCTGACCTGGAACCAAAGCACAACTTTTTGGTGTATGAGATGGAACTTCAACTAACTTAGCCACCCAGCCAGAGCTAATTTCACCTTTTTTTTTTTTTTTACTTTTTTGCCTACCAGCCATCTGACCTCAATTTCCTATCTATGGAGCATCCCACAGTGTCAATCATAGTAGAAAACAAATCCCCCACTACAAAAGCTAAAACTGACTAGATATTTTCTCTCCTGTTCTGGTCCATGGACCCCAGGCTACAGATATGTGATCTGGGTGCAGCCAAGTCAGAGGTTCTAGATTTAGAATCTAAAAAGACATTTAAAAGTAATTTATGGAAAAGTGGTGGTGTGAGTTCAGCAAAGGCAGTGGTGCAAATCCAGTAGCAGTATGCTAACTATTCTATTCCTGTGGCCAGACCTTGGCTGAGTGTGCAGCAGAGTCTCCCTTGGTTCCTGCCTATTTCCCAAGCCAAATTTTCCAGCTTTCCCATTCTGTGAGATATCCAATGCCTTTGCAGTAAGTTCCTTCTGCTCAAATAAGCTAAATTACTTTGTGTTGTTTGTAACCAAGACCTAACTGGAATCTACTTTTCTTTTCTTTTTTTAATATATATATTTTTTATTTTTTACAGTGAGGAAGGGAGAGGGAAAGAGAGTTAGAAACATCGATGAGAGAGAAACATCAATCAGCTGCCTCCTGCACACCCCCTACTGGGGATGTGCCCGCACCAAAGTACATGCCTTTGACCAGAATCGAACCTGGGACCCTTGAGTCCGCAGGCCGACACTCTATCCACTGAGCCAAACCGGTTAGGGCTGGAATCTACTTTTCTTAAAACTTCTGAGGCAGTTTCCCAATGAATATAACACACTACATTCTAAAAGATTACTAGACTATTTATAGTTTAGAAAATCTTCTAATTCTACAAAGTCCACAGTCAGACTAATAATTACATCTATTAAAATAGACGATAGTGCCTTCTGACAATTTTTTGTCTTCATTCCACACACATCATAAGATATAAGGTACTCGCTTGACCAGTGTGGCTCAGTGGTTGAGTGTCAACCTAGGAACCAGAAGGTCACCCAGCCAAAGCTAATTTCACCTTTCGATTCCTGGTCAGGGCACATGCCCAGGATTCGGGCTTGATCCCCACTAGGGGGCATGCAGGAGGTGGCCAAACAATGATTCTCTTTAATCAATGATGTTTCTATCTCTTTCTCCCCCTTTCCTTCCTCTCTGAAATCAATAAAATATATTAAAGAAAAAAAGATACAAGGTACTCTATAGGCATTAGACACAAAGACAACTAAGATAAATCACTGCCCTCAGAAGTTTTCAACCAAGTAGAAGAAAACAAAAATATATAAACAAGTACAATAAATTTCTATAATACAAGTCAGTATCCATAGAGTGGGAGAAAGCAACCCAAAAGTGGAAACAGGCAAGTCTCTCTGGGGAAGGGGAAAAGGAAGAGGAAATTAATTATCCTATCTAATAAAGAGTGAATATGCTAATTGACCCTCACACCGTTGCAAGATGGCAGCGCCCATAGCCAATAAGGAGGGAATATGCTAATTGACTGTCCCACCCTCAAAGATGGCAGCACCCACAGCCAATAAGGAGGGAGTATGCTAATTGACTGCCCCACCCTCAAAGATGGCAGCACCCACGGCCAATAAGGAGGGACTATGCTAATTGATTGCCCCGCCCTCAAAGATGGCGGCCCCCACAGCCACAAGATGGCGGTGCCCAGTCCCCTCAGCCCCGCTGAGGTAGCAGATGCGCCACAAGGCCAGGACCACCCTCAGGTGGGTCCGGCCACTCTGCGCACCTGCCTCCGGAGTCCCCCAGTCCCCTCAGCCCCCCAGCAGCCCAGGTCCAGCCCAAGGCACAGGCAAGCCTCAGATGTCGGGTGCCTAGCTGCCCAGGGCCACCCGAGGCTTAGGTGACCAGGGCTGGCAAAGGCTTGTGCTGCCAGCAGTGGCAGCAGCAGAGGTATGATGGGGTGTCACCTTTCCCTGATCACCGGGTCACCTCCTGCCCCTGAGGGCTCCCAGACTGAGAGGGGACAGGCCGGGCTGAGGGACCCCCCCCTGCCCCTGCCTCCAGTGCATGAATTTTCATGCACGGGGCCTCTAGTATCTTTATAAAGTAAAAACTGACCCAGGCTTGAAACATAAATAGTATTCACTAATTGAACCAGCTGGGCAATGGGAAAGGGTTGAATTTTAGATGTAAAGTAGGTCAGAAAAGGGCCAGAAGCATCAGCAAGGAACAATACAAAAATTAAGGTATTTGACTTATCTGAATCATGAGCCATAGGATGGAGCTCAACAGGAGTAAGCAGAAGATAGCATTTGTATGCTATGAGACGCTAGGAAGCTTGGGTTTTATCCTATAAGCCAGGAATTATTTTAACCATGTCCATAAATGAACCTTCTAAAACAGTATGCAAATTCCATGTACATGAGCATTTTTCTATAGAGAAAAACACTCCATTTCTTTCATTAGACTTGCAAATTAGATCATAGTGTAAATAGGCTAAAAACTGTTGTACAACCCCATTAGAAATCACAAAAGGGTTTTAAACAAGAGAAGCATATTAACGAATCATACAGTTTTACAAAAATCATCCTTGACATGATTGCCAGAAACCATTTGCATGCAGCATTAGCATGAAAATGCAAGAGACATTGGAAGGCCAATGGACCTTGATCTCAGCAGGACTTGATATCAGCATAGATTGCTCCTGCAGTGATTGTGGTGGCTCCAGGCAATTTCCTGACCTGATAATCTTTACGTTGTTTACTAAACTTTACTGAGCTTTACTGACCTTTGATTCTATCTGCTCTGCCTGCATGCATTGCTAAAGGGCAAATGTGTAACCAAACTGAATAAAAGCAGGCAGGACCCGGCCTCGTGGGTTCCTCTTTTTGCAAGAGGCTCCACCTGGCCTCCCATGCCTTAAAAATTCATATTTCCTGTGTAGTATCTTCATTGTGCATCAGTCATCCTAAAACCCGCCGTGCAGGTCGCAGCACATGGTGTGGAAGGTAGAATGGAGACAGAAGGTAAAAACACAAGTTAGGGGAATATTAGGAAAGTCTAAACAAGACATGCATGAAGGCATGAACTAGAGTACGAACACCAGAAAGGTGAAGGTGATGAGTAGGAAAAATATGAAGAGTTCAAAGATTTGTCAACTAACTCAATGAAAACCAACCCATAAACTGTATGGAAAGTGGTATTATTCATATTTCTCAAGTCAAATAATATAGGAGAAAGAGCTAGTTTGGGAAGAAGGATTGAAAGGGCGGGGAGACTCCATGTTCCTTTTGTTCTATGTCCTCCACCTCGTGGAGTCAGGTTCCTGCCCTAGAACCTCTTCAAGAGCCCAACCCACACTTTTGGATTAGCCAATAGAAATGCAAGGGGAAGGTAAGCCGCACCCTGCCCCATGTGCAACCTGATCCCGACCAATCAGCAGAGACCACACTACCTCACCCCTCCTACCTCTCCCAGGCCCCCTATAAATCAGCGCGTTTGGGGGCTGACTCTCTCTCTCTCTCTCCACCTCGCCGCTGCGCCGGTGTGTGTGTGTGTGTGTGTGTGTGTGTGTGTGTGTGGGACTGAGCTCGAGCTAGCTCGATTAAAAGGCTCTTTGCTTTTGCATCGGACTCGGCTCCCTCGTGGTCTTTGGGAATCACGAAATCTGGGCATAACATTTGGGGGCTCGTCCGGGATCCCCAAGAACCTCAAGGGACCCCCGATCCGGAGAGTCTGACTGGCCACGGTAGGTGTCTGTCTGTTCCTTGTCTCTTTTTTGTGTGAGCTCATTTCTGAATCTCTGGTAGTGCCCGAAGCGGTCTAGGTGGACGCACCGGAGGACCACGGGCGGGAGGAATCGGGAGACGTCCTGATCCTCCTTCAGGAGGGACGAGTATTCCCCTCAAACCTCTGGGACGAGGTGGGTCGCTCCCACCGATCGGCGTGAGGCCGTCGTCCGCACTTTCGGTTTTGTCAGTTTTTGTTCCAACGATTCGCATTGGAAAGCTTGTCTAAAGGGCCCTTTGTTTGTCTGTGTCTGTGTTTTTCTGTTTTGTTTTGTGGACTCTGTTGACGGACATCATGGGACAGACTCAAACCACTCCTTTAAGCATTATGGTTGATCATTTCAAAGAGGTTAAGGGAAGAGCTAGCAACCTCAGTGTAGAGGTCCGGAAGGGCCGGTGGCAAACTTTTTGTTCTAGGGAATGGCCGACTTTTAGTGTTGGGTGGCCGCCGGAGGGGACCTTCGACCCCCCCACCATCCACCGGGTGAGGGACATCATCTCTCAGCCCAAGAAGGGACATCCTGATCAACTCCCTTACATTATTACTTGGCAGGACCTCGTGGAAGATCCACCCTCCTGGCTTAAGCCCTTTCTGTCCCCGCGCTCCCTGGAGCTGAAACCCATACTTGCTTTGCAGGAAACGGAGAAGGTGAAGAAGAAGGACCTCATCCCGCCTTCAGCTCCCCTCTACCCTGTCTTTCAGGGGGGAACTGAAGAGGAACTAATCTTTCCTCCCTCATATCAGCCCCCTAGAAGTTCACAGGGGGGCGATGCTCCCAAGCAAAGGGGAGCGTCTGGGGGCGGAGTTCCGGGAGCGTCTGGGGGCGGAGTTCCGGAAGCAGCTGCGGTTCCAGTGGGAAGCCCGCCTCTTACTAGACAAAGGGCTCAGAGGGAACTGTCTGTCACAGCCCCTGACTCCACTATTAAAGCCCTACCTTTACGAGCCGCGGGGCCCCCAGATGCGGATGGCAATCAACTCCATCACTATTGGCCTTTTGCCACTAGTGACCTTTACAACTGGAAGGCTCAGAATCCTAAGTTCTCTGAGAAGCCAGCAGGGCTTATTGATCTGTTAGATTCTGTCCTTTTCACCCACCAGCCCACGTGGGATGACTGCCAACAGCTTTTACAGGTCCTGTTCACAACTGAGGAGAGGGAAAGAATCCTCAATGAGGCCCGGAAAGTGGTTCCAGGCGTGGACGGGAACCCAACAACCAACCCGGTCCAGATAGATGTCTCTTTTCCCTTAACTAGGCCTGAATGGGATTTCAACACGGCAGAAGGTAAGGAGAGGCTCCGGGTCTACCGCCAGACTCTAATGGGGGGTCTCCGAATGGCTGCTAGAAAGCCAACTAATTTGGCCAAGGTAGGGAGTGTTCAGCAGGAAAGGGATGAGTCTCCAGCTGTCTTTTTAGAACGGATCATGGAGGCATACCGCACCTACACCCCCATGAATCCAGAAGCTCCTGAAAACAAGGCAGCTGTGATCATAAGCTTTGTAAACCAATCGGCTGCGGATATTAAAAAGAAACTGCAAAAAGTAGATAGGCTGGGGGAGAAGAGTTTAAAGGACCTACTGGAGGTAGCCGAGAAGGTGTATAATAACAGGGAGCCCCCGGAAGAAAGGCAGGCTCACGCTGCGGCGGCTGCGAGCAGCAAACAAACCCGAGACCTAGCTAAGATCCTGCTCGCCACCACCGCGGACTCTTCCGAGGAACGGAACCGCCGTCTCCGCCAACTCTCCGGCAACCAGGAGGACGGTAAGGGGACCGCCCGGGGCGGGAGGCGGAAGCTGCAGAAAGATCAGTGTGCTTACTGTAGGGAGATAGGGCACTGGAAACAAGAGTGCCCGAGAAGGGCCAGCAAAAAGGGAGGCGAAGCAGATCGAGTGAAGGTCCTGGAGCTAGATGAACTGAGTGACTAGGGGAGTCGGGGTTCGGATCCCCTCCCCGAGCCCAGGGTAACTCTTAAAGTGGAGGGGACCCCCATTGACTTCCTTGTTGACACCGGAGCGCAACACTCGGTCCTCTGTACGCCTCAAGGAAAATTAACAAATAAGAAGTCTTGGGTACAAGGGGCAACTGGTATGAGCCAGTATTCATGGACTACCCGAAGAACGGTGGATTTAGGGACGGGCTGGGTATCCCACTCTTTTATGGTAATTCCAGAATGCCCCTACCCACTGTTAGGACGAGACTTGCTCACTAAGATTGGAGCTCAGATAACTTTCAGACAAGGGGGGCCTCAGGTTACTGATGGCAAGGGCCACCCCATTCAGGTCCTGACCATAAGGCTGGAGGATGAGTACCGGCTTCACCAAAAAGCCTCTCCAATAGAGGGCAGCACAGACGAATGGCTGCAGGAGTTCCCCACGGCTTGGGCGGAGACAGGGGGAGTGGGGCTCGCCACCCACAGGGCCCCAATCCTGGTAGAGTTAAAACCAGGGGAAGGCCCTGTGAGAATCAAACAGTACCCCATGCCTCAGGAAGCCCGGAAGGGAATTCAGCCACACATTCGGAGACTGAGGGGCCTAGGGGTGCTGGTCCCCTGCCAGTCTGCCTGGAACACCCCCCTCCTGCCAGTCAAGAAGCCCCACACGAATGACTACCGGCCGGTACAGGACCTCCGAGAAGTAAATAAAGGAGTTATGGATATACATCCAACGGTCCCCAACCCATACACTCTCTTAAGCTCTCTGGCACCCTCCCGTGTCTGGTATACTGTGTTAGATTTGAAGGATGCCTTTTTCAGTTTGCCGCTCGCTCCCCGTAGTCAATTCCTGTTTGCTTTCGAATGGCATGACCCGGAAGAGGGTTACAGTGGACAATTGATGTGGACTCGGTTGCCTCAGGGGTTCAAGAACTCGCCCACCATCTTCGATGAGGCCCTGCATGAGGACCTGGGTGAGTACCGGAGAGCACACCCCAACCTCACTCTCCTTCAGTATGTGGACGATATCCTGATTGCAGCAGACACAGCTGAGGACTGCAAGGAGGGGACAAGAGACCTGCTGGCCTCCTTGGGGGCCCTTGGATACCGGGCTTCTGCAAAGAAGGCTCAGATATGCAAAGAAAGGGTGAGTTACCTGGGATACATCCTGGAGGGTGGACAGCGGCGGCTGTCGGATGCCAGAAAAGAGACTGTTTTGAAAATCCCATCCCCCACCTCCCGAAGGGAAGTAAGGGAATTCCTAGGATCGGCTGGCTACTGCCGCCTCTGGATACCGGGTTTCGCAGAGATTGCCAGGCCCCTATACGAGGCAACCAAGGAGGGAAAGGCCTTTGAATGGACTGAAAGAGAGAAGGCAGCCTTTAAGCAGTTAAAGAAAGCCCTCCTAAGTGCTCCGGCCCTGGGCCTGCCAGACATCACGAAGCCCTTCCATCTCTTTGTAGATGAACACAAAGGAATAGCGAAAGGGGTCCTAACTCAGACCCTAGGCCCCTGGAGCCGCCCGGTGGCTTATTTGTCCAAGAAGTTAGACCCTGTAGCTGCTGGCTGGCCACCGTGCCTAAGGATTATTGCGGCAACGGCGCTTTTAGTCAAAGACGCTGACAAACTGACCCTGGGGCAGGAAGTCTGGATCACCACCCCACATGCCATTGAGGGAGTCCTGAAGCAGCCTCCTGATAGATGGATGAGCAATGCACATATAACCCACTATCAGAGTCTCCTTCTCAACCCTCCCAGAGTACGGTTTCATCCCAGTGCGGCCCTCAACCCTGCCACCTTGCTGCCCGACCCAGACCTAGATGCTCCCCTACATGATTGTGCAGGAATCCTAGAGCAAGTGCATGGGCTCCGGAAGGACCTGACTGACCAGCCCCTTCCAGATGCAGACGTCACCTGGTTCACCGATGGAAGCAGCTTCGTACGGGATGGGAGCAGGTATGCGGGTGCGGCTGTAGTCACTGAAACGGACACTGTATGGGCAGAGGCTCTACCCCCCGGGACGTCAGCCCAGAGAGCAGAGCTTGTGGCCCTCACCAAGGCCCTGACACTGGGAGCTGGAAAGCGGCTCAACATCTACACAGACAGCCGGTATGCATTCGCCACTGCTCATGTTCATGGGGCAATCTACCAAGAGAGAGGGCTACTAACAGCAGAGGGGCGGACTATAAAGAATAAACAGGAGATACTCGACTTACTCTCAGCCTTATGGCTCCCTGCCAAACTGGCCATCATACACTGCCAAGGACACCAGAAGGCTGACAACCCAGTGGCAAGAGGAAACCGCAGGGCTGACCAGGAGGCCAAGGCAGTAGCCATTTCTCCAATCCCCACCATGGCCTTACAGCTCCCAGACCCAGGAGACCCAGTTCTGCCAGTTCATCCAGGATATTCCCTGGAGGAGTTACAGCACATTAGGAAGCTTCCCCAAGCAAAGGAGGAGACGGGGTGATGGTATATGCTGGAAGACATCTTGCCCAGGTAAGGTTTTCCCGCTGAGATAGGGTCAGACAATGGACCAGCTTTTGTCTCGCAGGTAACGCAGGCAGTGGCCAAGGCCATTTGGGGCAAATTGGAAATTGCATTGTGCTTATAGGCCCCAAAGCTCAGAGCAAGTAGAAAGGATGAATAGAACTCTAAAAGAGACCCTTACCAAATTGACCATGGAGACTGGCGGGGACTGGGTGGCTCTCCTTCCATATGTCCTTTACCGGGTTAGGAACTCCCCCTACACCTGGGTTTTACTCCTTATGAGATCATGTTTGTCCGGCCACCCCCTATTATCCCTAACCTTAAAGCCGAATTTCTTACAGAATTTGAAAGTCAAGAACTGTTTCTTTCCTTGAGAGGGCTCCAGAGGGCGCACGAGGACATTTGGCCGTGCCTCCGTGCTATCTACGAGACCTGCCCAGCCCCGACTCCTCATCAGCATAAGCCCGGGGACTGGGTCTACGTGAAGAGACACCGCCGGGAGACCCTTGAGCCATGATGGAAGGGTCCCTATGTCGTGGTGCTGACGACCCCCACCGCTCTCAAGGTAGACGGCGTCGCAACCTGGGTCCATCACACTCACGTCCGGTCAGCGGACCCATCTGTGATCCAGGAAGACTTCGTCACCAAATGGAGCATCGATCGAGATCAATGCAACCCGCTCAAGCTCAAGCTACAGCGTGCTCGACCTGCCTGATGCTGGAGGGGGAAGGAAGACTTGGGGACTCCGATTTTATCAGTACAGGGAATTTGGGGTGGTGTACCCTCGTGACCCAGGAATGTTGTCCAGTAGAAATACAAACCGACCCATGATTGGGCCTGTAAGTTTCAAGACAAGGGGGGAATGAAAGGGCGGGGAGACTCCATGTTCCTTTTGTTCTATGTCCTCCACCTCGTGGAGTCAGGTTCCTGCCCTAGAACCTCTTCAAGAGCCCAACCCACACTTTTGGATTAGCCAATAGAAATGCAAGGGGAAGGTAAGCCGCACCCTGCCCCATGTGCAACCTGATCCCGACCAATCAGCAGAGACCACACTACCTCACCCCTCCTACCTCTCCCAGGCCCCCTATAAATCAGCGCGTTTGGGGGCTGACTCTCTCTCTCTCTCCACCTCGCCGCTGCGCCGGTGTGTGTGTGTGTGTGTGTGTGTGTGTGTGTGGGACTGAGCTCGAGCTAGCTCGATTAAAAGGCTCTTTGCTTTTGCATCGGACTCAGCTCCCTCGTGGTCTTTGGGAATCACGAAATCTGGGCATAACAGGATAACAAGTTCACTTTGGGGCATACTGAATTTTAGTATGGGCTGTCCAGGTGAAAATATACAACAAATAGTTTGATATATAGGTCTTAAACTCAGAAAGAGGTCTAGACTGGAGATACAAAATTATATCTGCACAGATGCAAGTCAATAAAATTTCCTAAGCAGAGTGAATGAAGAGCCATGATTTCCAATGGGAAGGGAGTCAAAATTTCACAGAGTAGTGGGAGTGAAATATTGGCACTCCATCTTGCCCCCATAACCTCTATGCTGGGAAAAACTGCTGTTTGAAATTTTCCTATAAACAGAGATGATCCTTTGTTCTGTTAATTCCAGGAAGTAACTAGACCACATAAGTAACCCTGCTATTTCTCACTTCTTTAAGCACGCTTGCTCGAATAATGGGGAGAGAAGACATTTTTGGGGTAGGGCTGGCAATCTGAATCTGTGCAAATAACCCAATGTACATTCTTATCAGCCTATAGTCACTGCCCCCTCTCAACTGTCCCGTCCTGCAAGGCCTGTTTATTTGACTGCTGTTCCCATTTTAGAAAGGCCATAAACCATGGATGGTGCACAGCCCCCAGACAGGGTTATCAGGGCTGGAGCCAGGCCAGGCCTTGAGATGTGATCTCATTGTCCTCATCCCAGCACACAGGACTCTCTGTAAAGCCTGCGAAAGGTCTGGGAGCCCATCCCATATTTGGGAGACAAAGAAACCAGGGGAGTATAAAGGGAAAGCTTCCTCATGTTACTTTGCTCAGACTTTGAGAGGCAACACCTCTGAGACCACTGGCATAATAAAGACTCCAAATTAATTTGGCTTATTAAGGCGTCCTCTCTTCAGCTTGCTGATTTCCAATAAAACAGGAGAAGGGTTCATATATTTTGAAAACATATATTCAGTAAATAGTTTCATACTTGAAAAAGATTACCTATTGTTTTCAGATTATAAACTATCCTATCTAACAAAAGAGTAATATGCAAATTGACCATCACTCCAACACACAAGATGGCTGCCCCCATGTGGTCAAAGATGGCTGCCCCATGTGGTCAAAGATGGCTGCCCCCATGTGGTCAAAGATGGCTGCCCCCATGTGGACACAAGATGGCCACCACAAGATGGCCAGCAGCGGAGGGCAGTTGGGAGGGACCAGGCCTGCAAGGGAGGGCAGTTGGGGGCGATCAAGCCTGCAGGGGAGAGCAGTTAGGGGTGACCAGGCCAGCAGAGGAGGGAAGTTGGGGGCGACCGGGCCTGTAGGGGAGAGCAGTTAGAGGCAAACCAGCTGGCAGGGGAGCAGTTAGGCATCAATCAGGCTGGCAGGGGAGCGGTTAGGGGGTGATCAGGCTGGCAGGCAGAAGCGGTTAGGGGCAATCAGGAAGGCAGGCAGGCAAGCAATTGGGACCCAGCAGTCTTGGATTAGGAGCCAGCAGTCCCAGTAGGATCGGGCCTAAACGGGCAGTCAGACATCCCTCTCGGGGTCCCAGATTGGAGAGGGTGTAGGCTGGGCTGAGGGACACACTCCCCATGCACGAATTTCGTGCACTAGGCCTCTAGTAAAAAAATAAAACTCAGTAAATCTTCTATCTTATTTGTATCAATGATTCTCAGTAAGGGGTTGGGAAGGAAGAAAACTGCACCCCTACCCCTACCCCAGGCATCACCAGAATAAGAACCAGAGAAATATTTGTCAAAAAGGAGACATGGTTTAAAAAGTATGGTCAAATCTGGTTAATAAGAAAAAGAAATACAATTACAATTCAGGGCAAAACTAACATTTCAGGGGTGGCCAAAAGATGAGAAGCTGGCAGATTGGAACAGTTAGGAAGCTAGAAAGTAAGCCAGGAAAGAATATGTCATGGAGTAGGGGAGGCACTTCAATAAGGTAGTGAATAAATGTGCAAATGTAATACTACATTAAAAAGAATAAAAATGTCAGAGTAACGATTGAAGACAGGACAGTTCTGTTTAACTACAGGGGGAGTTAATGGAACATTAAGAAGTGAGAAAATGAGTTTTAGTCTGTTCTTTCAAAGAAAGATCATGCTTTGAAGGGAAGAAATGAATAGAGGCTAGAGACAAAGGATTTGAGAGTTCATTTGTTTTGTTTTTGTACACAATTAAAGAGACAAGCATGTTTACATTCAGTGGGGAAAGAGCCAATGAGATAGAAAGAAATATAGAACTAAGGATAAATTATGAAGTACAGTTCCAAAGGAGAGAAGTAGCCCGGCCAGTGTGGCTCAACCCATGAATCAGAAGGTCAGAGTTCAATTCCCTGTCAGGACACATGCCGAGGTTGCAGACTAGATCCCCAGAAAGGGGCATGCAGGAGGCAGCCAATCAATGATTCTTTCTCATCATTTACCTTTCCATCTCTCTCCCTCTTCCTTTCTCTCTCTGAAATTAATCTATATATATAAAAGGCTAATGTGCAAAGTGTCCCCATGGGAGTTCGACCGAGAGACCAGGAGTTCTATCGCCCTACCCATGCACTAAGTTCATGCACCAGGCTCCTAGTAAAAATATATTTAAAAATAAAAACTCCTACCTTTTACCCAATTCTAACAAGCTATTGAACATATATGTTTTCTCTGCCTTACACCTTCAGTTTGTTCCTCTATTAAGTTACTAGATGCCCAGTACACAAAACTTGTGCACAGTGGGGAGGAGGGGTCCCTCAGCCCAGCCTAGCCCCCCCTCACAGTCTGGGAGCCCTCACGGGATGTCCTACTTACAGCTTAGGCCCGCTCCCTCTGGGGAGTGGACCTAAGCCGCAGTCTGGCCTCCCTCTGAGGGAGGCAACCAGCGGATCAGGTATATAGATACTTTCTGGAGGCAGCACGGGCTCCTTCCTTATTTCTTTCCTCTGTGGTTGGAGAACAGGGGACTAAAAGGTGGAGACAGAACTGTAGCCGGGCCCAGGACTTTTGTAGGCAGCGGAAAGAGGGAGAGGGCTGGGGAAAGTCTAGACACATTTCCTTCAATTGTCCTCCCTTCCTCCGGGCCGCTCCCTCCATTTTTTCCTTCTCATAGTGGACGCTTGGGCCTCAGACCGACCAGAGCCCAGCGACGGTGGTGTTCAGCCCCCTCACTTCTCAGCTGAACGTACAGCCGCCTAGCATTCCAAGCGGGTCTGTTTTCAAGTTACTAAAGCTCTGGGAATCCAGAGCTCCCGGCCTCTCCCCTCTCGGTTTCCTCCTTGGGTCAGTTGCAAAGTTCACCGAGACACCGAAGCAGCTCTGCCCTGGTAGCTCTGCCCTTGGCTCCCGCCCAGACCCCGCCCAGCACTTTTCCTTGAGTCTCCGGGCCCACAGTCTGTGTTCGGAGAGATCTCATGGAGCCCATTCCCCCAGGCAGGTGGGGCAGGGGAACTAGCTTGGAGAGCTGGAGGAAGATGGCAGAGTAACTAGTATGAACCGGTGCCTGCTCAGCCAGACTTCCTTAGCTCCCCACCGGGCCCAGGCTGGGCCCCTTCCCAGCACTGGGCGGACCCCAACTGAGATCCCCTCCCTGCACCCAGTGCCCTCCTCCCCGTTCCACGACCGGGGGCGGGAGCAGCTTGCCCGCGATGCTCTGGTCCCTGCCAGCCAGGCATGTGGCAGCGCAGGCGGTGCAGCCTAGGTCACCGGAGGCCGCGAGCCTCCTCCCCCTGCCTGAAGTGGGGGGTGGGGTTCGAGGCCAGGCCACAGAGGCAGGCGCGAGGCCAGGCCAGGGCGGGGCAAGGCGCGCGGCGCTAGCAGGCTCTGCAGTCTGTGCACGCCCACTCCGGCTCCAGGCCGCCGGGCTCCTGCCGAACAGAAGCAGCAGCGGCGGCGAGACCCCGCACCCCTTGCAGCTGCCCCGGGCGCCGTGCATGGAGACGTCGCCTACCGCTGAGCCACCGTCCGGCCCAGGACCTGCGGGGGGTTGGCCTCGGACTCCTGCCAGCCCCACCAAAGCCAGACTCGGGCTTGGCCGGCTGCCCCCATCCCCGCCCACCAGTCAGGAACAGCCTCCGCCTCCAAGGCAGTGTGACTTTAGCGCTGGGCAGGCCTGCGAGCACCTGCGCTGGGGGCGAAGTCCCCGCCCCTGTCCCCACCCACCAGCTTCTGCCCAGTCCCCGACCAGCCGTGACTCGGACACCGTTAGGACCAATTAGCATATTCCCTCTTTATTATATGGGATAAGTTGTCAGCCAGATGGACAGATTTCGGAAGCTTAGGGTAACTTAATCCTGTCTTTATAAATTCATTTGGTGGCATCTTCAAAACCAGTCACATATAAAACATCCATGATCCTTCAGTAACAAATGTAATATCCCAATCAGACAATAAATGGTTTGCTTTTTTTTAACCAGATTTCTATTATGAGTATCAATGCAAATCCCAAGATGCTAGGATAGATAAGACTGCATGAATTAAGCTTTTTACTTTATATTTTATTTTATTTTAGAGAAGGAAGAAGGGGTGGGGAGAGAAAAACATCAATGTAAGAGAGACACACATGGATCAGCATGCCCCGACCAGGGATCAAACCTGCAATCTAGCCCTAGCCCTGGCTCAGTGGATAGAGCGACGGCCTGCGGAATGAAGGGTCCTGGGTTGGATTCCAGTCAAGGGCACATGCCCAGGTTGTGGGCTCGATCCCAGGTAGGGGGCTGTAGGAGGCAGCCAATCAATGATTCTCTTTCATTGATATTTCTATCTCTCCCTCTCCCTTCCTCTCTGAAATCAATAAAAATATATTTTTTAAAAACCTGCAACCTCAGTATATACCCTGACCTGGAATCTAACCTGCTACCTTCCGGTGTATGGACCATGCTCCAACTGAACCACACCGGCCAGGGTGAATTAAGCATATTTTATAAACTCTAACCAGAAAATATGCAGCAAATTAAATTCTACTTTAAATTCTTAGGAAAAGCAAATCTTCACCATGAGTGTTTTGCACCTGTTTCCCAAACTTGTCTGTTCATAATCAACTTGGATACTTGTTAAAAATAGAAATTTATAACCCTAGCTGGTTTGGCTCTGTGGATAGAGCATATGCCTGCAGACTGAAGGGTCCCGGGTTCAATTCCGGTCAAGGGCACATGCCCAGGCTGTGGGCTTGATCCCCAGCAGGGGGCATGCAGGAGGCAGCCGATCAATGATTCTCTCTCATCACTGATGTTTTTAGCTCTCTCTCCCTCTCCCTTCCTCTCCGAAATCAATAAAAATATTTCTTTTAAAATCAACCAATGAATACACAAATAAGTGGAACAAAATTGCTATTTCTATCTCTTAATCCCTTTCTCTATAAAATCAATCAATACATAAAAATATTTTAAGAAATAAAAACTTATAGCACCTACCTCAAACATACTAATTTAGAATATCATACCTATATTGTAGTCCTTAAAACCTTAGAACTATAACAGAAACACATAACTTAACATGTTTTTCTAAAATATTTATTTATTTTAATATATTTTTGTTGATTTCAGAGAGGGAGAAAGAGATAGAAGCATCAATGATGAGAGAGAATCATTGATTGGTTGCCTCCTGCATGCCCCCTACTGGGGATCAAGTCAGCAACCTGGGCATGTGCCCCTGACTGGAATCGAATCTAGGACCCTTCAATCCACAGGCCAACGCTCTGTCCACTGAGCCAAACCGGCCAGAGTTTATCCTATCTAATAAAAGAGTAATATGCAAATTGACCATCACTCCAACACACAAGATGGCTGCCCCCATGTGGACACAAGATGGCCAGCAGGGGAGGGCAGTTGGGAGGGACCCAGGCCTGCAGAGGAGGGCACTTAGGGGTGACCAGGCCTGAAGGGGAGGGTAGTTAGGGGCAAACCGGCTGGCAGGAGAGCAGTTAGGCATCAATCAGGCTGGCAGGGGAGTGGTTAGGGGGTGATCAGGCTGGCAAGCAGAAGCTGTTAGGGGCAATCAGGAAGGCAGGCAGGCGAGCAGTAGGGAGCCAGCAGTCCTGGATTGTGAGAGGGATGTCCCAGATTAGAGAGGGTGCAGGCTGGGCTGAGGGCCACACACCCCTGCCCCGTGCACGAATTTCGTGCTCCGGGCCTCTAGTCCTATATACCGAGTTCCCGGAAAATAAGACAGTGTCTTATATTAATTTTTGCCCCCAAAGACACACTAGGTCTTATTTTCAGGGGATGTCTTATTTTTCCATGAAGAAGAATACGGTACACATTTATTGTTAAATGAAAATAAAGGAAATTTATTACCTGTATACGGTACGGTAGTACGGTAGTTGTCAACACAAACCAGACAAACTGTGAATCCTACAGTATCAAGAATTTACTCATTTATTCAATGACAATCATGTCATCATCTTCTGGAACATCATCATAACAATCCAATTCCTGAATTTCCTGGTGAATTTCTTGTGACTCCATTTCTTTCAGAATCAGTGGACCAAATCTCTCATGTTTAGCAATAGCACTGTCTTTAAATGAGTACTTCTTGTCAAGGTAGCCTGCTTGCAGTGCATTTGCAATGCAACTGTCAGTGATTTTCTCCCATGAATTCTTCACCCAAGTCACAACTTCTTGCAGTTTAGGTTTCACAAAGTTTCCATGCTGATTTCTCTCCATTCTATTTTCAATGTAGTCATTAATTTCCATGCGCAAATTGTCTTTGAATGGCTTGTTTATTGCAATATCAAGAGTCTGGAGATAGGCCGTCATTCCTGCGGGAATCATTATCTGATCTATTTTTCTTTCGTGAAGAAATGTCTTCATGTCTTTAGCGCGGTGAGTGCTGGCTGCATCCCAGACTAGCAGACCTCTTTGGCTCCCTCGCATAACAAATGGCAGCATTAAATCGACCCACTTCCTTACAACTGATTGTGTGGCCCAGGCTTTTTCAGTTTCAGGAATAAAAACGCCCAAAACACGTTCAATCTTTTCCTTCTTGCCCTTAGAAATGATTAAAGGTGGGATTTTAGTGCCATCCAGATGAATTGCCAAAAGACAGGAAACACGTGCACTTTCGTAAGCAGTGGAGGAAATGTACGCTAAGGAGGCACCCCGCTGTTCAATTGTTGTTTGAGATGACTGGCCCATAAACACTGCAGTTTCATCCATAGCAATCACGTTGGAAAGACTGTATTTAGAGAAGTCAGCACCATCAATAAAGGACTTGAATGCAAGTGCTCGCTTAATAACTTGAGTATCTTCCAACCTAAACAATGTTGTAGATCTTCTTAAAGACAGTTCACTTCGCTGAAGGAAATTATCCAGCCAGTGTTGTGATGCTTTGAAGTCTTCGGGGGCTATGTCAAACTGTGGTTGCCATTGCAAGGGCAAATTCTTGAATCTGAGCCCTATTCACAACCAAAGCCTTTGCTCTCCTGTCAACAACCCATTCACAGATCAGGTCTTCCAGCTCGGAAAATAATGGTTGCTGACCTGATCCACACTTGCACTTTTTAGCATTTCCCTTGTCCACTTGTTCAATGAGGTTACCATACTCTGCTCGCCATTTTCGGACCAATCGGATACTCAACATCTTCTCTTTGCAGAAAGCAGTAAGATTTTGGCCCCAAGAGTCTTCCACGATTCCTTTCTTGTACTCCACGGAGTAGCTTTTTCTTTTTGCGCTCATTTCTAGGGGTAAAAAAAAAGGAATTGGGGTATCAAGGTGGGGGGAGGGGGATCACTCAAAATGACACAGGGGGGATCAGAGGGGGGAATCAAAATGGCACAGGAGAATCAGAGGGGGGATTACCATTTTAGTAACCCCTTTTGATCCTCCTCTGTCATTTTGATTGCCCCCTCTGATCCTCCTGTGTCATTTTAAGTGATCCCCCTCCCCCCACCCCTTTGCCACTGAACACCTTCACCAGACATCCCCCCTACCCCTTTATCAGACATTTACCCCCTGGGGCCTGCCTGGGGACTGTCACTGGGCTTGCTGGGGCCTGGATCTGGGCTGGAGCAGGGTCTGCCACTGACTGAGAACCTTCAGTCATCATGAAGGCGGCCGCGAGCATCAGGTAGTGTCACCAGAGACAGACCAGCACTCACCACCTTCGCCGCGTCCCGTCCGCTCTAATCCTCCTGTTGTTCTACACGCATCTGCGAAAGTCTCCTCCTCTCTCCCGCCCCACGCTCACCGCTCACTCCGACCTCCGCTCCACCTCCACACAGCAGTGACGTCAGGACTCCGTGTAACGTCACTGGTTGCTAGACGCCAGTCGGGGCGGCCCTAGCGACCAGTTTACGGTAAATTAATTTTCATTCTGAGACAGAGACTGGTGGCCTTATTTTCGGGGGATGACTTAATATTTCACTCAGAAGGAAACCTGTAAGTAGGTCTTATTTTCGGGGATGTCTTATTTTGGGGGAAACACAGTAATAAAAGGCCAGGGACCATAAGTGTAACGACCGGAACTACCGCTCAACCAGTCGCCATGAGGTGCATTGACCACCTCTTGGTCTCTCCCCTCCCCCACCTCCCTTTCCCCCGACCGCAGGCAAACGGGGAACCACGGGGAAGCGAGTGGGTAGCGTGGAGGCGGGACTGGGGACTGGTGAGTGGGCAGAACGGCTGACCTCTTGGTCCTTCCCCACAGCCCACAGGCTCCGAATGATCAGCAATGGTGAACGAAAGAACCAGGGTGGGTGGCAGGAAGACCGGCCTGGCTGTCAGGCCGTTGGGATCCCAGCTCATCCCCGCTGCTCAGGGGCTCAGGCCAGTGGGAAAGGGGGCGCCAGTGACTTCACCTCCATGTGCGCACAGCTGCTTGGGGGCTCAGGCCAGCAGGAAAGCGGGTGCCAGTGACATCACCTCCATGCACGTGCACCAAGCCAGCTGCTGATGGAATGCACTACCCACTCTGGGCCGCTCATGCGGGCACCTCCGCTGCCACTGCCGCCACTGCCGCAGCTTGCAGTGCTAATAGGATATACAGGGTGTGCCCGCAACCTACCTGCCCCGGCGGCGGAGGCGATGTTCAGCCTGGGGACTGGCAAAGGGGCAGAAGATGGTCCTGATTGCAGGCTAGGTCTAGGGACCCCACCCGCATGATTTCGTGTGCTGGGCCTCTAGTTTATTTTTAAAGAGAGAGAAAGGGGGAGAGAGAGAGAGAGAGAGAGAGAGAGAGAGAGAGAGAGAGAGAGAGAGAGAGAGAGAAACACCAACGAAAGAAACATGATTAGCCACCTCCTGCATTCCACCTGCTGGGAATCAAGACAGCAACCTGGGGATGTGGCCGGACCGGGAATCGAACCAGTGACCTCTTAGTGCAATGCTCAACCAACTGAGCCATACCAACCAGGACAATTTATTTCAGGAAACTCTTTGGTTTTAGACCATTTCTTTCTACTAAAATAAAATTATAATGTAGTAAGATTGTTAAATACTCAAGTAATATGGGGTTGAACAGAACTATAATACTAGTCTGTAAAGAGAAAAATAAATACCCACAGATAACTATGTCACAAATCAAAACTTGTAATTTTAGGGAGAAACCAAGATGGCGGCATAGGTAAGCACCTAAACTGCTGCCTCGCACAACAATTTCAAAACTACAACTAAAAGACAGAACGGACACCATCCAGAACCACAGGAAAGCTGGCTGAGTGAAAATTCTACAACTAGAAGGAAAGAGAAAAGCTCACAGAAAATTGGAGTTACGGCAAAGGGTCTTTGTGCGCGCAGAGAGGAAGGACGGCTGAGAGCCTGGCTGACTTTCTCTGGCGGAAGGGGGAAGGAAGCCCCCGACCGCACTGAACCCCAGTTCTAACTGCACCGAACCCCAGTCCCGGGCGAAACCCCGTGGACCCAGGCTCATACAGGGGGAGTCTGGACTGTCAGGTAGAGAGAAAGACACCCGGAGACTCGGAGACCCGGGGGAGGCCAGGGGGAGCCCCGGCAGGCAGGGTTCTGGAGGCGCGCGCGCCAGTGTGCACAAAGGCTGCGGAGGTTGCCACAGGCTTTCCCTAGCAGAAGGGAGTCCGAAGCTCCTGACTGCACTGAGCCCCAGTTCTGACTGCACTGAACCCCAGTTCCAGGCGAGCCCGTGGGGACCCGCGCTCTTACGGGGGGGAATCTGGACTCTCGGGCGGAGACTCGGAAGCCGGGGAAGGCAGAAGTCTGGAGGCGCACGCATGCCAGTGCGCACAAAGGCTGCGGAGGTTGCCACAGGCTTTCCCTAGTGGAAGGGAGTCAGAAGCTCCTGACTGCACTGAGCCCCAGTTCTGACTGCACTGAACCCCAGTTCCAGGCGAGCCCCTGGGGACCCATGCTCTTGTGGGGGAAATCTGGACTCTCAGGCAAGACTCGGGAGCCGGGGAAGGCAGAGGTCTGCAGGCGCGCACGCGCGCAAGGGCGAGGCTGACTGGAAGCCAAGACTGTCTGCTCCACCCTGAGACTCCACACCATCCAAGCTGAGCACAGAGGCTATTGCAATTTGGCAAGTCTAATCCTATAAGGCTATCTCCAGCACCGAACTTCTCCCAGCGTAGACACAGCTGATCCTTACAGCCAACTGGCCTGGAGTCAATTCCTCCCAGTGATACCAACAACAATCAAGACTTAACTACAACAAGGCTGTACACAGAGTCCACAAAGGGGTGCACCAAGAGTATCCACCTCAGGTTAACTGGGGAGGCCGACCTACCGGGCCATATAGGAAACCTAGCACACAAATATACCCTATCAACTCAGGGAAGCAGTGAAAATGCTGCATCAAAAAAACAGATCACAATAGGCCAGAGATGGAGAAACCAAGATGGCGGCATAGGTAAGCACCTAAACTGCTGCCTCACACAACAATTTCAAAACTACAACTAAAAGACAGAACGGACACCATCCAGAACCACAGGAAAGCTGGCTGAGTGAAAATGCTACAACTAGAAGGAAAGAGAAAAGCTCACAGAGAATTGGAGGTACGGCAAAGGGTCTTTGTGCGCGCAGAGAGGAAGGACGGCTGAGAGCCTGGCTGACTTTCTCTGGCGGAAGGGGGAAGGAAGCCCCCGACCGCACTGAACCCCAGTTCTGACTGCACTGAACCCCAGTTCTGGGCGAGCCCCTGGGGACCCACGCTCTTACGGGGGAAATCTGGACTCTCGGGCGGAGACTCGGGAGCTGGGGAAGGCAGAAGTCTGAAGGCGCGCACGTGCCAGTGCGCACAAAGGCTGCAGAGGTTGCCACAGGCTTTCCCTAGTGGAAGGGAGTCGGAGGCTCCTGACTGCACTGGGCCCCAGTTCTGACTGCAATGAACCCCGGTTCCAGGCGAGCCCCTGGTGACCCACGCTGTTGTGGGGGGAGTCTGGATTCTCGGGCGAAGACTCGGGAGCCGGGGAAGGCAGAGGTCTGAAGGCGCACACATGCGTGCAAGGGCAAGGCTGACGGGAAGCCAAGACTGAGACTCCACCCCATCCAAGCTGAGCACAGAGGCTATTGCAATTTGGCAAGTCTAATCCTATAAGGCTGTCTCCAGCACCGAACTTCTCCCAGCAAAGACACAGCTGATCCTTAAAGCCAAATGGCCTGGAGGTCAATTCTTCCCAGTGATACCAACAACAATCAAGACTTAATTACAACAAGGCTGTACACAGAGTCCACAAAGGGGTGCACCAAAAGTGTCCACCTCAGGTTAACTGGGGAGGCAGACCCACTGGGCCATATTGGAAACCTAGCACACAAATCTACCCTACCAACTCAGGGAAGCAGTGAAAATGCGGCGTCAAAGAATCAGATCACAAACGAAAGAAATGGAGGAAAACAAACGACTGGATATAGAATTCAAAACCACGGTTATAAGGCTTTTCAAGAATATCCTAGAAAAGGCCGATAAATATAACGAGACCCTTGAAGATATGAAAAAGGACCACTAGAAATTAAACATACACTGACTGAAATAAAAAATATTATACAGAGACCCAAAAACAGACTAGAGGAACACAAAAATCAAGTCAAAGAATTGAAATACAAAGAAGCAAAAAACACTCAACCGAAAAAGCAAAAAGCAAAAAAAAAAAAAAAAAATCCAAAAAGTTGAAGATAGTGTAAGAAGACTCTGGGACAACTTCAAGCACACCAACATCAGAATTATGGGGGTGTCAGAAGAAGAGAGAGAGCAAGATACTGAAAACCTATTTGAAGAAATAATAACCGAAAACTTCCCCCACCTGATGAAAGAAATAGACTTACAAGTCCAGGAAGCGCACAGAACCCCAAACAAAAGGAATCCAAAGAGGACCACACCAAGACACATCATAATTAAAATGCCAAGAGCAAAAGACAAAGAGAGAATCTTAAAAGCAGCAAGAGAAAAACAGTTAGTTACCTACAAGGGAGCACCCATACGATTGTCAGCTGATTTCTCAACAGAAACTATGCAGGCCAGACGGGAGTGGCAAGAAATTTTCAATGTGATGAATAGCAAGAACCTACAACCAAGATTACTCTACCCAGCAAAGCTATCATTCAGAATTGAAGGGCAGATAAAGAGCTTCACAGATAAGAAAAAGCTAAAGGAGTTCATCACCACCAAACCAGTATTATATGAAATGCTGAAAGGTATTCTTAAAGAAGAGGAAGAAGAAAAAAGTAAAGATAAAAATTATGAACAACAAATACATATCTATCAACAAGTAAACCTAAAAATCAAGTGAATTAAAAACCTGAGGAACAGAATAATCTGGTGAATATAATAGAATCAGGGGCATAGAAAGGGAGTGGATTGATAATTCTCAGGAGGAAAGGGGTATGGGGGGGTTCAGGAAGAGACTGGACAAAAATCATACACCTATGGATGAGGACAGTAGGGGCGAGGTAAGGGCAGAAGGTGGGGTGGGAACTGGGTGGATGTGAGCTATGGGGGAAAAGGAGAAACAATTGTAATTGTAATAATCTGAATAAAGATTTATTTTAAAAAAAAACTTGTAATTTTATGTTTTTAATGTTTATTGATTTCAGAAAGAGGAAGGGAAAGGCAGAGAGAGATAGAAACATTGATGAGAGAGCAACATGGATTGGCTACCTCCTGCACACCCCCTACCGGGGATGGAGCCCAAACCTATACATGTGCTCCAACCAGGAATCATACAGGCGACCTCCTGATGCATGGCATGATGCTCAACCAACTGAGCCACACCAACTAGGTCAAAACTTGAAATTTTAAGCATTAACGAAAGTTTTTTGATTACCACATCTCTAGTTCCAAGACTCACTAGTAGTCTGAGTAGGAAAAAAAATTTTTTGAAGTTCCACCAATTAACATGAATCCAATAACTCTATTTTTGTAATCCATGCTTTATTAGCTCCTATGGCATTCTAATACTTTCTCCAAAAGAAAAGAAATAAAATTAAATAATCCTAAGCCCTGGCTGATGTGGCTCAGTTGGTTGGAGTGTCGTCCCATACAGCAAAGTGGTTGCAAGTTCAATTCCCAGTCAGGACACATACTCAGGTTTCAGTTTGAATCGGAGTGCATGCAGGAGGCAACCAATCAATGTTTCTCTCTCACATCAATATTCTCTCTCTCTCTCTTTCACACACACATCAATATTTCTCTCTCCCTCCCTCCCTTCCTCTCTAAAAAAAAAATCAATAAAAATAATCAAACCTTTACATAATCCTAATAAAAATTATGAAATTGCAATAATTTACCACATCCAGCTGAGAAATGCAACTGAGCAAGGTGTCATTTAAAAAACCAGCAGACTCTAAGTATTCTAATGTAGGCTATCCCTTTCCAACTGAAACACACCTAATTGAAGCTCTCTAGTTCAATCTTGTGTTAGGAGTTGCCCAGGGAGCATTTTCTCAATCCACTGAGATTTTCCTTCCTGGCAATTGTTGTCAGTTTGACTCAAGTAAAGTCATAAAAAAAAAAGCTGCCCCACAATGTTCTCACTCATCAATTGGCACTCACAGACAATATACGTATACAGGAATGCCTGGCTACAAAGTTTCAATTATAGAAGATACATAAATCCCAACAAAAATGGCTGTGGCCACAGAGCAAGCAGGAGGCTTGGCTCTGCTCAAGGGTACAAAGTTTCAATTATAGAAGATAAATAAATCCCAGATACCAGGGCCTCCGCTTGGGTCGCCGGGAGGCATGGCCGGCCTGCAAACCACCACAGGCCCCTCGCCCAGGCTGCCCCACGCCCCAAGGGAACCCCCACCCTGATCCAGGACACCCTTCGGGGCAAACCAGCTGGCCCACACCCATGCACCAGGCCTCTATCCTATCTAATAAAAGAGTAATATGCAAACTGACCATCACTCCAACACACAAGATGGCTGCCCCCATGTGGATATAAGATGGCCGCCACAAGATGGCCAACAGGGAAGGGCAGTTGGCAGAGACCAGGTCTGCAAAGGAGGGCAGTTGGGGGCAATCACGCCAGCAGGGGAGGGCAGTTGGGAGGGACCAGGCCTGCAAGGGAGGGCAGTTGGGGGCGATCAGGCCAGCAGGGGAAGGCAGTTGGGAGGGACCAGGCCTGCAAGGGAGGGCAGTTGGGGGCGATCAAGCCTGCAGAGGAGGGCAGTTAGGGGTGACCGGGCCTGCAGGGAAGGGCAGTTAGGGGGGACCCAGGCCTGCAGGGGAGGGCAGTTAGGGGCAAACAGGCTGGCAGGGAAGCAGTTAGGTATCAATCAGGCTGGCAGGGGAGTGGTTAGGGGGTGATCAGGCTGATAGGCAGAAGCGGTTAGGGGCAATCAGGAAGGCAGGTAGGCGAGCAGTTGGGAGCCAGCAGTCCTGGATTGTGAGAGGGATGTCCGACTGCCCAAATCGGGCCTAAACGAACAGTCGGACATCCCTCGAGGGGTCCCAGATTGGAGAGGGTGCAGGCTGGGCTTAGGGACACACACCCCCGTGCACGAATTTCGTGCACCGGGCCTCTAGTATTATATAATTCCATTTATATGAAATGTCCAGAATCAGAGAATCAATTGAGACAGAAAGTAAAATGGTGGTTGCCCGGGTAGGGGAGATGGGGGAGAGGAGGAATAAAGAATTACTCCTATGGCCCTAGCTGATTTTGCTCAGTGGATAGAGCGTCGGCCTGAGGACTGAAGGGTCCCGGGTTCAATTCCAGTTAAGGGCACATGCCCGGTTGTGGGCTCGATCCCCAGTAGGGGGCATGCAGGAAGCAGCCAATCAATGATTCTCTCTCATCGTTGATGTTTCTATCTCTCTCTCCCTCTCCCTTTCTCTCTGAAATCAATAAAAAAAAATATTTAAAAAAAAAATAAATATGAAACTGACTCAGTGATTCCATTTTTGGATATTTATTTCAAGAAACTCGAAACACTAATTCAAAATATACGTGCCCCTGTGTTCATTGCAGCATTATTTACAACTGCTAGAGGCCCAGTGCATGAAAATTCATGCACTGGAGGGGGGTCCCTCAGCCTGGCCTGCCCCCTCACAGTCCGGGAGCCCTCAGGGGTGGAAGGTGACCCGGTGATCAGGGGAAGGCGATGCCCCCATCACACCTCTGCTGCTGCCACTGACATCAGCGCTAGCCTCGGCTGGCCCTGGGCTGCTGGGCAGCCGCCATCCGAGGCTTGCCTGCGCCTCGGGCCAGCCCTGGGCAGCTGGAGGGCTGTAGGGACTGGGGGACTCCAGAGGCAGGCCCACGGAGCGGCTGGGCCTGCCTGGGGGCTGGGCGCCACCATCTTGTGGCTGTGGGTACTGCCATCTTTGAGGGCGGGCAGTCAATTAGCATATTCCCTCCTTATTGGCTGTGGGCGCTGCTATCTTTTGCGACGACATGAGGGTCAATTAGCATATTCCCTCTTTATTAGACAGGATATCCAGGATTTGGAAGCAGCCCAAGTGTCCAGCAGCAGATGAGTGGATAAAAGAACTATGGTACATTTATATAACAGAATACTACTACTCTGCCATAGAAAGGAACAAAATTTTACCGTTAGCATGATTGCACCTGGAGAACATTATGCTAAGTGAAATAAGCCAGTCAGAGAAAGACAAGTACCATATGATATCATTCTTATGTGGAATTTAATGAACAAACTGAACTACCAAGCAAAATAGAGACAAACTCATAGACAGCAGTTAGGCAGATGGAAGAGTGGGGGATTGAGAAAAAAAAGAGAACTCATGGACATGGACAACAGTGTGATGATTGCAGGGGCAGGGGGCAGAGGGGGAAAAGGGCATAGAGGAAAGGATAAATTGTGATGGAAAAAATAAAATGAAATAAATTAAAAAATAAAAAGAATGACTCCTGCCCTGGTCTGTGTGGCTCAGTTGTCTCCCACAACCTCATCAAAATTATAATTAAAATGCAGAACAATCATATTCAGAACCTCCTGAAAGCTAGCTGAATGGAAATCCTGCAACTAGAGAAGTAAAGAAGAAAGCACAGTGAGACTAGTAGGAGGGGTGGAGGCAAGGAACAGACTGGTCCAACACCCACATATGCATTTTCTTAATCGGAAGGGAGATCGTCTTTGTGGAGGCCACCGTCAGAAGCAAGGGGTACCAGCCCCATACCAGACTCCCCCAGCCCAGGGTTCCAGAGCTGGGAAGAGAAGTCCCTGTAACTTCCAGTGGGGATTGTGGCTGAGGGACATGGAGGCTACTGGAGACCCAAGTGTTCCATTTAAAGAACTAGGGCACGAACTTGCTTGGACTCCCACCACCGGACAGCTTACACCTACAGGGAGAAACTGGATTGTCTGGCATCGGGGCAGGAATTCAGGAGCAGCTTTCTCCCAGACCGGGGGTGCTTGCAGGGGTCATTATTCCTGTGCTGAGACCTCACCAGTCACAGGGCTGACTAGCAGCCATATCTGAATCTCCATCAGCCTGGAGTACACTGTTTGCTCTGCGCTGGGGATTCCCTAGCACCCTGCCCCATCCAATTTGCAGCCCCACCCAACCTGCTTGCAGTAGCTTTTCCATATGAATGGTCTGTACTGGCTCAGGCTTCAGACTTTGCTAAAATCTCTCAAACAAGCTGAACCTGGTGACAGCATGCTCCAATCCTATCAATAAAAGACCCAAGACCCAGCACTACCAACAGCCTGCCTTGCTTCAGAACTGGGCCTCGCCTGAGCACCTCCAAGTCCAATACAAACAGCAAATAGCAGCTGTCTGCAGATCCCTCTGTAGCTCTTGCCAGGTAGCCCCAGGCAGTGGCTAACTTTGCACCTTCCTGGAGGCCCTACAGCCAGTGCATCCAGTGGACAGCTTCAGACCTTACCAGATTACAACTCTACACATCCACAAGCAACACACTCAAGAGGTAGACTCAGTGAGCACCAAAGCCCCACTGAAGAAGTCCTGCTCCTGCACAGCACCTCTCCCACTGTAGTCGCAGCTGGTCCTCACAGCCAATTGGTCTGGAGGTCAACTCCTCGCAGTGATGCCAGCAGCAATCAAAGCTCAACTACAACAAGACTGGGCACACAGCCCACACAGGGTCAAACCTTGAGTGCCCAGCTCAGGTGACTGGAGAGGCTGAGCCACTGGGCCCTATGGGACATCTACTACACAAGGCCACTCTACCAATTCCAGGAGATATAGAATCAAAAACAGGGAAGCAGCCAAAATGCAGAGACAAAGGAACATGTCACAAATGAAAGAAATGAAAGCAAGCAAAGTTCTGGATACAGAGTTCAAAACCATGGCTATAAAATTACTCAAGGATCTTCATAAGACTTGCAAGGATCATAGTGAGAAAGTCAAAGACATGAAAAAAAAAACAGAAATTAAGCATACACTAACTGAAATAAAGAATAATTTACAGCCCTAACCGGTTTGTCTCAGTGGATGGAGCGTTGGCCTGCGGACTGAAAGGTCCCAGGTTCGATTTCGGTCAAGAGCATGTACCTTGGTTGTGGGCACATCCCCAGTAGGAGGTGTGCACAAGGCAGCTGATCGATGTTTCTCTCTCTATCCCTCTCCCTTCCTCTCTGTAAAAAATCAATAAAAAATATATATATATTTTTAAAAAGAATAACTTAAAGGGTTTCAACAGTAGAGTAGAAAATTCCAAGAATCAAATCAATGATTTGGAATATGAGGAAGCAAAAAACACCCAATTAGAAGAGCAAAAAGAAAAAACAATTAAAAAATATGAAAATAGCCCTGACCGGTTTGGCTCAGTGGATAGAGAGTTGGCCTGCGGACTGAAGGGTCCCAAGTTCGATTCCAGTCAAGGGCATGTACCTTGATTGCAGGCACATCCCCAGTAGAGGGCGTGCAGGAGGCAGCTGATCCATGTTTCTCTCTCATCGATGTTTCTAACTCTCTCTCCCTTACCCTTCCGCTCTATAAAAAAATCAATAAAATATATTTTAAAAATATGAAAATAGTGTAAGGTGCCTCTGGGACAACTTCAAGCATACCAACATTTGCATTATGGGGGTTGCCAGAAGGAGATGAGAGAAAGCAAAATACTGAAAACCTATTTGAAGAAATGACAGAAAACTTGCCCTACCTGGTGAAAGAAATAGACTTACAAGTCCAGGAAGCACAGAGAGTCCCAAACAAAAGGCCCACACCAAGACACATCATAATTAAAATGCCAAGGCTTAAAGACAGAGAGAATCTTAAAAGCAGCAAGAGAAAAGTAATTATTTACCTACAAGGGAGCTCCCATGGGAATGTCAGCTGATTTCTCAATAAACACTTTGCAGGTCAGAAGGGAGTGGCAAGAAATTTTCAAAGTGATGAACATATTAAAAAGAAAAGAAAAGTGATCAATAGTAAGGACCTACAACCAAGATTACTCTACCCAGCAAAGCTCTCATTTAGAACTGAGGATCAGATAAAGAGCTTCTCTAAGGAGAAAAAGCTAAAGGAGTTCATCACAACCAATCCAATATTACATGAAAAGTTGAAGGGTATTCTTTAAGAAGAGGAAGAAGAAGAAGAAATAAAAAATATGAATAAAATGGCAATATATACATATCTATCAACAAGTGAATCTAAAAATCAAAATAAACGAACAAGAAAACTAATGAACAAAATAAACTGGTGAATAAAATAGAATCAGAGCCGAAGCCAGTTTGGCTCAGTGGATAGAGCGTCAGCCTGCGGACTCAAGGGTCCCAGGTTCGATTCCGGTCAAGGGCATGTAACTTGGTTGTGGGCACATCCCCAGTGGGAGGTGTGCAGGAGGCAGCTGATCGATGTTTCTCTCTCATCGATGTTTCTGACTATCTATCACTCTTCCTTCCTCTCTGTAAAATATCAATAAAATATATTTAAAAATAAATAAATAAATAAATAAATAAATAAATAAATAAATAAATAAATAAAAAAAATAGAATCAGAGGCATGGAAGCATGGAACAGACTGACGAATCTCAGAGGAAAGGTGAGTGGGGAAAGGTGAGTGGGGAGCAGGAAGAGATTAACCAAAGATTTTACCTATGGATACAGACAGTAGGGTGTTGAAGGCCTGGGGTAGGTTGGAAACCGGGTGAAGGGGGGCAATGGGTGGGAAAAGGGGGACATCTGTAATACTCTCAACAATAAATATTTAAAATTTAAATAATAAAACAATGATTATTATTATTATTGTAAATCATTTGTCCTCCAAGCTTAGTGTATTAAGTAAATCTTCATTAACTGATGTGCTAGGGAGTACATCTTTTCTTTACTAATCTGGTTGGACTCAACCTTACATATCCTTCCACTGAACTCAACTATTGGGTACAATCCTCTATAAGAAAATAAGTCTTGCCCGAAACGGTTTGGCACAGTGGACAGAGCGTCAGCCTGCGGACTCAAGGGTCCCAGGTTCGATTCTGGTCAAGGGCATGTACCTTGGTTGCGAGCACATCCCCAGTAGGGGGTGTGCAGGAGGCAGCTGATTGATGTTTCTTTCTCATCAATGTTTCTAACTCTCTCTCCCTCTCCCTTCCTCTCTGTAAAAAAATCAATAAAATGTATTTAAAAAAAAAAAAAAAAAAACAGAAAATAAGTCTTGCCCTAACCGGCTTGGTTCAGTGGATAGAGCGTTGGCCTGCGAACTTAAGGGTCCCAGGTTCGATTCTGGTCAAGGGCATGTACCTTGGTTGTGGACACATCCCCAGTAGGGGGTTTGCAGGAGACAGCTGATCGATGTTTCTCTCTCATCCACGTTTCTAACTCTCTATCCCTCTCTCTTCCTCTCTGTAAAAAAATCAATAAAATATATCAAAAGAAAAGAAAATAAGTCTTTGGGAGGAGGGGCAACTGAGAATAGTACCTGACTAATCAGAGTTAAAGAATTTTCAAAATCCTTAGTAGCTTAAAAAAAAAAATCCTTAGTAGCCTATCATTAAGTGAAGACTATGTCATGCCCGGGCTGATGAATCTCAGTGGTAGGAGCGTTGGCCCAAGCACTGAAGGGTGTCGGGTTTGATTCCCTGTCAAGGGCACATACCTGGGTTGCAGGTCCTATCCCGACCCCAGTCAGAACCTGTGCCGGAGGCAACCAATCTCTCCTCTCCACCCTTCTCCCCTCCCACCCTCCCCTCCCCTCCCCTCCCCTCCCCTCCTCTCCTCCCCTCCCCTCCTCTCCTTTCCTCCCTTCCACTCTCTCTAAAAATCAATGTAAAAAATATCTCAAATGAGGATTAACAAGACAAAACAAAACATTTTTCATAATGGTATGAATATTTTCAATTTGCAGGTATAAATGTGCAATGTATATGTACCCAACTATGTATACGAAGTAGAAACAGTTCATTACCTATACAAACATTTGCTTAATTTTCTGGGAGATAAAAAAGAAAAAAAAAAGGTATTATAAGGGTATGGCAACTCATCCAAGGTTACACAAGTCAGGGCAGAGATCAACATTCTGGTTTACCACAAACCTCCCGGGGAAATCTTACTGACAATTTGGCAAAAAGACTTTCTGTTTTACTTTATATAATATAAAAGGGGATGCTATCAGTTTAGTTTAAAACTTCTAAATAAACACAGTGAGATCTATTTTGGACAAATGAACCTGTGAACAACTTCCAAATCCGTCCAATTTTCACCTTAGGGTAAAGCCTCAACTCAAAAAGTCTAGTAGTTTTCCTTCATGGTTGGATATGAAGGAAAAAAAAACTTGGGGTCTCCTTGGAATGGTGAAAGTATAAAAATCACAGGTAGAGAGAAAAAATAAATAAATAAATAAAAATAAAAATCACAGGTAGAGCCCTGGCCAGTTTGGCTCAGTGGATAGAGCGTCAGCCTGCGGACTCAAGGGTCCCGGGTTAGATTCCGGTCAAGGGCATGTACGTTGGTTGCAGGCACATCCCCAGTAGGAGGTGTGCAGGAGGCAGCTGATTGATGTTTCTCTCTCATAGATGTTTCTGACTCTCTCTCGTTCTCCCTTCCTCTCTGTAAAAAGTCAATAAAAGATATTAAAAAAAAAGAATCTTAAAAAATAAAATAAAAAAATCACAGGTAGAAACGACACATTGTGAGTTGTATTGCCTCCAAGGATAAGGAAGGTTTTCTGAAAAAATATAATAATAATAACAATAATAATAATAATGGTGTCAGGACACCAATGAAAGAATTTGAAAAATTCTAACACCAGAAACTACCAGGATTGGCAGAGCTAATCTATAATCATTCTAAACAAATCACAAGAAAAAACCTCTTCCTCACCCAAAGGATGTCCACAATCCCCAGCCTTGTTCTAAAAATGGAGCCGGATTTCTGTGTGAAGGTACACAGCAAGAGCCGAATTTCTTCGCCTCCCGCAACTCACTCAGAAAGCCCCGCTCCACGAGCATTCGCGGTGGACAGGTAGGTATAGTTACAATGAAATGGGCCCTTTCAGCTTCGAGAACGCTCGAGAGAAGGAGCCGGAACACGCGCACACTTGCACAGTCACGGTCACACAATCACTGACACTCAGGCGTTGTCGGAACTACTGAGGAGTCGGTGGTTCGGCACAGTCTCTGAACACCTTCCTACACAGTGAAAACCGCCTGAGAAGCTGGGTGAGGACTAGCTCCGCCTGCCCAGAACCCCAAGCCCCTCACCTGACACGGTCCTTGACCCAGAAGAAATGAAAGAAGAGGCGGTGGCGGCAGTTGTTTCCAACAGAGTGCTCCAGGGGCGATGGTTGCTTCGACACGCTGCCCTAGCCTACCGCCATGTTGGGAGGTTAGGTCACCCACGGCGTGCTTCCGTCACCGCCGGCGTCGCGGCGGGCTGGGGGCGCCAGGAACGGCGAAAGGGGCGGCTCTCTTTTCTCCAGTGGAAGTACGAGCCATAGAGGCCTGGAGGTCTCTTTGCGCAGATGTGACCGGAAGAGCTGACCTCTCCTAGCCCTCTCTTCCCAGGAGCGGCTCAAATCTGTGGTGCCTGGGGTTGGTGGAGAAGTTGATTACTGGAGGAAGGGAGGTGGTATATTGATGTGCTGTGAGAGAGGCTGGCGATTCCCGGGGTAAGGAGCATTGCTGCATCCACAGAACATGTTCTGTATCCACAAGCAAACACTGAGCTTTTAGTATGTGCAAGCAAGCGTGATAGAGAAGTTCCAGGAGAGCTGCGAAGTTCGCAGTCAGTTTTGGGGGAAGAGGGACCTTGAAAGTTGGGAAAAATTTCTGGGGGACTGGTGGAGGTAAAGAGGTCATTCTAGGTAGAGGGCCCTGCATGAGTAGAGGCACTGTGGAGATAAAGGGAATCTTCAGTGGTAATTCATTTTGTTCACAGGACCTAGCACTGGACCTGGAATAGAATGTGTTAATGGATGTATACTTGAACTCAGCATCTATATATATATATATATATATATATATATATATATATATATATTTTTTTTTTTTTTTTTATTGATTTTTTACGGAGTGGAAGGGAGAGGGATAGATCGATGAGAGAGAAGCATCAATCAGCTGCCTCCTGCACACCCCCTACTGGAGATGTGCCCGCAACCAATGTACGTGCCCGCAACCAATGTACATGCCCTTGACCGGAATGGAACCCAGGACCCTTTAGTCCCCAGGCCAATGCTCTATCCACTGAGCCAAACTGGCTAGGGCTGAACTCAGCATCTTTTGCGGGAATCACTGAAGGTATCTAGTGGAGAGAGTATAATATGTAAACCGTGCTTTAGGGAAATCAAATGGCTTGTAATGTGCATGAGACAAATTGGAAGAAGGGAAGTGTTAAAAATGAGTTAGAAGGCTGTTGCCAGGAGTCAGATCAGGAGCAATAAAAGCCTGATGAAGAGTGATTGCTAATGGGTACCAATTTCTTTTTGGGGTGATGGTTGCACAACTCCATGAATATACTTGAATATATTTAAATAGGCGAATTGTATGGCATGCATAGCTCAATTAAGTTATAAGGGAAAAAGTGATAAGAACCTGAATTGATATTGATTGAGTAGGCAGTTAAACAGGCATGAGCAGTGCAGGAACCATAGGCCAGGTACAGAATGTCACCAGAGCTGAAAGTCCCAGGTGCCTAGCAACAGGCAAAACTAAAGAAAACCATCATAGACTAGGACCTCTAAGGTGATATTTCCTCCCTAGTCATGTGGTTTAGACCCCCTGACCTTTCATATTGCTAATCATCCTCCCCTTAGAGGAGGAACAAGGGGTGGGGAATAGCCTCATAGGACTTCATACAAGGCTTTGCTCTACCACTCCCTTAAGCATTAAGTCCTCAGGACAAGAAGAGTCTGTCGGTCTTGTGACCACAACAGTTTTGGTCAAACTAGAGATAACATATAGGCCTCAGTTGTGTTTCAGCTCCAGGCCCAGAAAAGCAGCAAAACCAGATGAAGCAATGCCATGGTCCACATCAGGACCAGATGCAAAGACTAATGACCCCCTCCTCTAGTGCTTCTGGCCAATCAGTGGAGACCCTGAAAGGACACACTTGGAAAGCTGATGAATATTTCTATTGAGATCCTCCACTGAGACCTCCTCTAAAATTTCCACCTTTAGAGAACTGATAAAAACTCTTAAGACAAAGGACCCAGTGCATTCTCTCTCTCTCTCTCTCTCTCTCTCTCTCTCTCTCTTTCTCTCTGCTACACCTGTGCCTCCCTCTCCTCCCCCCACCCCTGTCCTTTCCTTAGGCATGTATTTTTTACTTTTTCCTAAGCCACAAGGGCCCTATTTTGCCTCTGAAACTTATTTTTTTAATACCTAAGGATATTTTTTCCATTGATTTTTTTTTATAGAGACTGGGAGGGAGGGAGAGGAGGAGAGGAGGGGGAAAGAGAGAAACATTGATGTGAGAGAGACACATCGATTGGTTGCCTCCCACTCACACCCCTACCGGGGCCAGGGATTGAACCTGCAACTGAGGTAGGTACCTTGGGTCAGGAATCAAACCCTTCAGTCCGCCAGCTGACACTCTAACCAACCACTGAGCCAAACCGGCCAGGGCTGTAACTTTTTAAAAAATATGTCTTTATTGATTTTAGAGAGTGAGGAAGGGAGAGATAGAAACATCTGTAACATGTTTCCTGAGTACATGTAGGCCAGCTGGCTCACTTCTTCTACCTCTGTGACTTTCTAAATAAACTTCTTGCATTACAGTCCTTGACGCAGAATTCTTTCTTAGCCAAACTAAAGGACCAAGGTCTAACTCTTCATTCTCCATTAACATCATGAGAGTGAATGGGGATAAAAAAAAAAAAAAAAAAAAAAAGGTTGGAGCTGGCATCATAAGAACTAAGCCTGAGGCCCTGGGCCAGGTGACTCAGTTGGTTAGTGTGTTGTCCGTATATGCCAAGTTTGTGAGTTCAAACTCTAGTCAGGGTACTACAAGAAGCAACCAATGAATGCATAAATAAGTGCAACAACAAATCAAAGTTCTCTCTCAATAAAAAATTTTTTAAAAGAATTAAGCGTGAGTGACTGAGAAAACAGTGGTGCCATTAATATAGAAATTGGACAGACAAGGTTTAGTGAGCTAAGAAAACTATCAAAATTCCCTAATAGTGCCTAATAACCAGTACATGTTTAAATTTTCACAGTTGTTGAAGTAATGTATTTATGCCTTTTGTTTCTTTTTTAATACCAGGATCATGCATTGCCTTTGGTTATTACATCTTTTATTTGTGTTCTAGTCTCATTTTTTAAAATATTTTAAATATATTTTTATTGATTCCAGAGAGGAAGGGAGAGGGAGAGAGAGACAGAAACGGCAATGATAAGAGAGAATCATTGAGGTACTGGGGATCAAGCACGAAACTTGGGCATGTGCCCTTGATCAGAATTGAACCCGGGACCCTTCAGTCTGCAGGCCAATGCTCTATCCACTAAGCCAAACAGGCTAGGGCTAAAATATTTTTTTATTGATTTCAGAGAGGAAGGGAGATAGAGAGAGATAGAAACATCAATGATGACAGAAAAGCATTGATCAGCCTCCAATACGCCCCCTACTGGGGATCGACCCAGCAACCCTGGCATGTGCCCTGACGGGAAATCAAACCTTGACCTCCTGGTTCATAGGTCGATGCTCAACCACTGAGCGAAACCAGCAGGCTGTTTCCTAGTCTTTTAATAACATTAACTTTTTGAAGTCTATTCATACAAAGGAAATTACACAGCATAAACAAAATAAATCAGTTATATGAGGAAATACAAATTAATCTCAAAAACACTGTAGTGGTCCAGCCCATGGGGCATTGACCCATGCACAAAGAGGTCACTGGTTTGATTCCTGGTCAGAGCACATGCCCAGGTTCCAGGCTCGATCCCCCGTAGTGGGCGTGCTTAATGGAGCCAATCTCTTGTTGATGTTTCTCTCTCTCTCTCTCTTTCTCCCTTCCTCTCTCTCTCAAATCAATAAAAACATATATTTTTTAAAAACATTGTATTGCCCTAGCCCAGTGGTTGGCAAACTGCGGCTTTCGAGCCACATGCAGCTCTTTGGCCCCTTCAGTGTGGCTCTTCCACAAAATACCACGTGCAGGCGCGCACGTACAGTGCGATTGAAACTTCATGGCCCATGCGCAGAAGTCAGTTTTCGGCTCTCAAAAGAAATTTCAATCGTTGTACTGTTGATATTTGGCTCTGTTGACTAATGAGTTTGCCAACCACTGCCCTAGCCGGTTTGGCTCAGTGGATAGAGTGTCAGCCTGCAGACTGAAGGGTCCCAGGTTCAATTTCGGCCAAGGGCAAATGCCTGGGTTGCGGGCTCAATCCCCAGTTGGGGGCATGCAGAAGGTAGCCGATCAATGATTCTCTCTCATCATTGATGTTTCTATCTCTCCTTCTCCCTTCCCTCTCTGAAATCAATAAATATATTTTTTAAAAAAACATTGTATTGAATGAAAGAAGTCAGACACAAAAATGTACATGCTGTGTGATCCTGTTTATATAAATTTCAGGAACAAGCTAAATTCATCAATGGTTATAGAAATCAGCACACTGTTGCCTGGGGGTAGGAGGTGTGGGATCAACAGGAAAGGAACTTTCTTTCTGTGTGATGGAAATATTCAGTATCTTGATTGGGGTGGTAATCACACAGATATCAAAACTCATCTACTTGTACTTTTTAGGTCTATGCAGTTTATTGTATGTAAATTTCTCTCCCAAAAGTAACATGAAATAATTCTGGTTAGTTATTTCAAAAGATTAGATTCATTTCTTTCAGGTTGCTTTCAGTCTTAGAGTTTGCTTACCTTCCTCCTTTTTTTTTTTTTTTTTTTTTTTTTTTTACTTTTTGAATGGCTATCATAAGGATAGCATATAGGTCAATGGAACAAAATAGAAAGTCCAGAATGGTCAATTGATTTTTGTTGTTGTTGTTGTTAATCCTCACCTGAGGATATTTTTTTCCATTGATTTTTAGAGAGAGTGGAAGGGAGGAGGGAGAGGAGAGAGAGGGAGAGAGAGAGAAACATGGATGTGAGAGAGATATATCAATTGGTTGCCTCCTACACAGGCCCCCGACTGGGGCTAGAGGTCAAACCTGAAACCCAGTTATGTGCCATTGATGGGGAATTGAATCCGAGACCCTTCAGTGTTCAGGCTAACACTCTCACTACTGAGCAACACTGGTCAGGACAGAAGTGTCAAGGCAATTCAGTGGGGAAAGGGATAGATTTTTCAGCAGATGGTGTGAAATAATATAGTCTTTTACAGAAATTATTTTATTTTCATTACATCAGTGTGTGGGGTTGTTTTGTTTTTACAGGTCTTATGAGTGATGCAGAGTGCTAGCCTCAGCCAAATGTGATTATAAATTCTAAACATGAGATGCATTTTATTCATTCTCATTTCATCAATTATTTATTAAACTCCCACTATGTACCAAGCAATGTGCTGGATGCTGACAAAAACAATGATGAGTAAGTCAGACATGGTCCTTGTTGCAAAACTGACATTTTTATTGAAAAAAAAAAAAACAACAGATGAAAACCAAAAAAATAATAAGAGAAAAAAAAGTTTTTTAATTGTGGCATGTCCTGAAGTTAACAAAAAAGGGACTGGAATAGAAAATAAATGAAAGGGTGTTTATGGAAAAAAAAAAAAAAGAAAGAAAAAGCTCTCTCCCAGGAGGGTATATTTTAAGTTGAGACCTAAAGAGAGCTAAGGGATAAGTAGAGAAAAAGAACTTCTCAGGTGAAATGCTTGGTGTTTTCCAGGAACTGAAAAGAAACCAGTAAAACTTTGAGGTGGAGAACAAGGGAAGAGGAGTAATGAGGTCAGACGAGTAGGACCAGGTCAGGCAGCACTTAAACAATCCACACAAGCAAATGGAAGCCACTAGAAGATTGTAAGTTGGGGCTAGATGCCATCTACATTTTCAACCACTCTTCTGCTGTGGGGAAAATTGGTTGGAAAGGAGCAAAAAGTGCAAGTGCCTAAGTTAGAGTTTCACTACTTTTTGCTACCATTTGTTCTTTCTTTGTAAAATTCATTCCTCATTATTCAAAGAGATAATTTACATTTACTTTGATTCTCTCTCTGTGTCCTCCCCAGCAAACAAACTCAAGAGTTGGTTTATCACCCAGCCAGTGTGGGTCAGTGGGTGAGGGTCAATGTATGAACCAGGAGGTCATGGTTCATTCCAGGTCAGGGCACATGCTCAAGTTGCAGGCTCGATCCCCAAAACGGAGCGTGCAGGAGGCAGCCAATCAATGATTCTCTCTCATCATTGATATTTCTATCTCTCTCTCCCTCTCGCTTCTTCTATGAAATCAATAAAAAAATATTTTTAGAGCTTGATGCTAGGTTCTCAGTGGACATGGTGAGCTGGGCTGGGGACACAGGGGGCAGCAGGTGCACAGGAAAGCTTGCCCCGAGCTGCCGGGATACGCAGCGCTAGATGGCAGCAGAGATCCCTCACTCCGGGGCAACTTTGGGCGCCCGCATTCTAGCGCCTCGGCCTGGCGCGCCCGGTAAGCCGCGCCTCTCCAGCCCCGCCCAGGTGGACTCCGCATCATCCACTAATCACTGGCCCCGCCCCTTCTGGTAAACCACGCCTCCACGGACACCCGCCCCAGAGTATCTGACAACGCCCACCCCGTAGGCCTAGGCCCACTGGGTGAAGGCGGCGCTGCTCGCCCAGGTTTACCCCCGGCGCGGGCTAGCTCGGCTACCCGAAGATGGCTCCCAGGGCAGCCGCGAGCTGCTCCTGGCCCTCTCCTGGCCCGCAAGCCCCTGCTCGAGCGGCTTCTGACACAGACCCGCGTGCGGCTGGACGACGAGATGCCTTGTGTTTGAGTGTGGGACCCAGGTCAGCGCCGGCCTGCCTGCCTCGCGGGTGGAAGCGGACGGCCCTGTGGACTTACGCCACCTGCAGTGGCTGATGGGAAAGCTGCGATTTCGGTGGCGAAACTTGATGGCCAGTCAGCAGGAGCAGTGCGCCCTCCTGGGCAAGATCCACGCGTACACCTGTGGCTGCCACAGTGACCGCAGCCTTGGCCACCTGTCTGTGGCCGAAACGGAGCTGCTCAGGAACCTGGAGGGTGGCCGGCAGCTGCTGCGGAGGCTGGAGAGTGAGAACACCTGCCTAGAGGCTGTGCTGGGGGGGTGGGGAATGGGAGTTTGAAGCAAACAAGACTGGAGGAATTTCTGCCCTAATTTTCTGAATAAGTCCCTCTAAGTGTTTTTTGGGAATGGTGTTAAAAAATGCATAGAGCCATTCAGAAGAATTCGAAATAAACTATGTTGATACTCCACCCTAAAGGATGTGGAGCATCACTCCTCACTCCTTAGTACTTCCTTCTAAAGAGTACAGTAAAGGGTGTGAGTGTAACTTTACAGTGCGAAACCTGACAAAAACTACATCAGCCAGGCCATCAAGGTCAACATCAATAGTAAAAAATGATGTTGAGCCCTGAACAGTGGTTGGTGTAATCGGCCCACGAACATTTAAATTAGCCTATAGTTGGGCAATTATCTTAAGTTTCATCTTGGGTCTCGGGTTTGATTCCCAGTCAAGGGCAGTTACCTTGGTTGCAATTCAATCCCCGGGCACTGCCATGGTTCCTAGCCATGCGGGAGGCAACCAATCCATGTATCTCTCTTTTTTTTTCTCTCTCTCTCTCCCTCCCTCCCACTCTCTAGAAAATCAATAGAAAAAATATCCTTAGGTGAGGATTAACAAAAAAGAAAAGAAAGTCATAAAAAATGTTGACAGCATGAATCCTTGATATGACATGATAAAAATGGCACTTTTACATCTGTGATCTTCCTACCAAAAACCCATAACTCACAATCAATCATGAGAAAATTTCCAGTAGAGATGCATCCTACAATATACCTAATTAGTACCCTCAAAACTTCCAAGGTCATCAAATACAAGGAAAGGTTGAAAAATTGTCACAGTAAAGAGGAAACTTAGGAGACATAACTAAACAAAATGTAGTATCTTGGAACAGAAAAGGGCATTGGATTAAAACTAAGGAAATCCAAATTATTGACATTAGTTAATACACCAATATTGGTTAATTATACCAAATATATTACACTAATGTAAGATATTAATAACTGGGGAAACTGGAAAACAAACTCTCATATTTGTGGCCAAAAAATATTCATAGGGGAAACTGTTTGAGGGTGACAAAGGTATCTATCTGATAACTCTCTGCTCTATCTGCTTAATTTTTCTATAAATCTAAATAAAATCTATTAATAGGCTAGCCTGTTTGGCTCAGTGGGTAGAGCAGTTGGCCCTGGGACCTGTAGCTCAGTTGCAGGCATGATCCCTGGCCCTGGTGGGGAGTGTGCAAAGGCAACCAATTGAGGCTTCTCTCCTGTATCTCTCCCCCTCCCACTCTCTCTAAAAATCAATGGAAAAATATCCTCAGGTGAGGATTAACAAAAAAAAAGTATTAATAAGTATTATCGAGTTTCCTTCCAATAAGACCAAGAAAGTAAAATACCAAATTATCTTTTTGTATAAATAAAATATTTAAACTTTTTATTTATTTATTTTTAAATTTCTGTATTAATTAAGGTATTACATGTGTCCTTATTCCCCCATTACCCCTCCAACCCCCCCATTCATGCCCTTACCCCCCTGTTGTCTGTGTCCATTGGTTAGGCATATATGCATGCATACAAGTCCTTTGGTTGATCTCTCCTCCTTACCCCCACCCTCCCCTACCTTCCCTTAGGTTTGACGTTCTGATCGATGTTTCTCTGTCTCTGGATCTGTTTTTGTTCATCAGTTTATGTTGTTCATTATTTTCCATAAATGAGTGAGATCATGTGATATTTATCTTTCTCTGCCTGGCTTATTTCACTTAGCATAATGCTCTCCATCTCCATCCATGTTGTTGCAAATGGTAAGAACTCCTTTTTTACCGCAGCATAGTATTCCATTGTGTAGATGTACCACAGTTTTTAATCCATTCATCTGCTGATGGGCACTTAGGCTGTTTCCAAATCTTAGCTATGGTGAATTGTGCTGCTATGAACATAGGGGTGCGTATATCCTTTCTGATTCGTGTTTCTAGTTTCTTAGGATATATTCCTAGAAGTGGGATCACTGGGTCAAATGTGAGTTCCATTTTTAGTTATTTGAGGAAACTCCAAACTGTTCTCTGCAGTGGCTGCACCAGTCTGCATTCCCACCAGCAGTACACCAGGGTTCCTTTTTCTCCGTATCCTTGGCAGCACTTGTCATTTGTTGATTTGTTGATGATAGCCATTCTGACAGGTGTGAGATGGTACCACATTGTTGTTTTGATTTGCATCTCTCAGATAATTAGTGACTTTGAGCATGTTTTCATATGTCTCTTGGCCTTCCTTCTGTCTTCTTTTGAAAAGTATCTATTTAGGTCCGTTGCCCATTTTTTGATTGGGTTGTTTATCTTCCTTTTATTTTATTATTTTTTAAGTATATTTTATTGATTTTTTTACAGAGAGGAAGGGAGAGGGATAGAGAGTTAGAAACATCGATGGGAGAGAAACATCGATCAGCTGCCTCTTGCACACCTCCCACTGGGGATGTGCCCGCAACCAAGGTACATGCCCTTGACTGGAATCGAACCTGGGACCCTTCAGTCCGCAGACCAACGCTCTATCCACTGAGCCAAACCGGTCAGGGCTGTTTATCTTCCTTTTGGTAAGTTGTGTGAGTTCCCTGTAAATAATATTTAAACTTTTTAAAAATACATTTTTTATTGATTTCAGAGAGGAAGGGAGAGGAAGAGAGAGATGGAAACATCAATGATGAGAGATAATAATTGATCGGCTGCTGGGGATGGAGCTGGCAACCCAGGCATGTGCCCTTGACCAGAATTAACCAGGGACCCTTCAGTCCACAGGAGGATGCTCTATGCACTGAGCAAAACCGGCCAGGGGAAAATATTTAAACTTTTTTTAAAAACTGCAAGGGCTGTAAGACTGGAGAAATTCACACAACTTCACTAATTTCAAATGCCAGAATTCCTGATCTTCCCTCTTTCATTGATATGAAAGCTGTTGAGGAAAACAGCACAGAGAAATTACCCGCAAACGTTAAGAGCAGAGGCCACGCCCCGGTCAAGTGCTTAGCTATGAAAGCGGGGGGGAGAGGGGGGGCAGGGGCGGGACTTTCGGAGGTCTGCTCTTTTCCTACTGGCTGAGAAGGCTCACGTGTCTCGGTTGTGCGGTCACTTGACAGGAACCGGAACCTGGGATTATAAAGCAAAAGGAAGAGGAACCTGCGCTGGCGTTTCCTTTCCCCTTTCTCCACCATTTATCTCCTTCAGTCCTAAACTCGAGCTAGTTGCCCACCGGCCTGGCATCGCTTTCACTATGGCCCTCAGCGATGCTGACGTGCAAAAGCAGGTGAGGGGCTGGGGATGGGCCTCGCGAAGTTGCGGAGCCGGTCTCGGGGTGATGGTCTGGATCCCGGCTCAGGGAAGGCGCGGCCTTGTCAGCCCAGAAGCCGAAGGAGGGTCCTTTGCCCCAAGATGCGGTGTCCTGGTGGTTTGTCTGCGGGAGGGAATCTGGCTAATCCGGGAATAACCTCGGAACTCGTGACTTCTGCTTGAATCTTGCGGGCCGCCTTCTCGAACGCTCTTTGGGTCTTGCTTTGTCTCTCCCTATTTAACCGTGGTATCCGCTGTGCTTGGTAGAGCAGGGTTGAAATGCAAATTGAATGCAAGGGTTGAAAATACCTTTTTCACTTGGTTTTTAACTCTGATGGAAGGGTTTACAATACGCGAAAACAAAGAGTGCTGAAGGGAGAGAGCTGCTTCCACTTTTTTGAGGTCATTCATTTTCATGAACTGTTAATTTTTCATTTTGGAGGAGTCTCCTGTCACAGTGAATTGTATGGTTGATCTCCCATCAGTCTGCACATTAATGTTTGTCAAGCCCTGGCTGGTTTGGCTCAGTGGATAGAGTGTTGGCCTGCCGATTAAAGGGTCCCGGGTTTCATTCCAGTCAAGGGCACATGCCCGGGTTGCGGGCTCTATCCCCAGTGTGGAGTATGCAGGAGGCAGCCGACCAATGATTCTCTCTGATCATTAATGTTTCTATCGCTCTCTTCCTCTCTGAAATAAATAGAAATATATTTTTTAAAATTGTCAAATGCAGAACTCTTTTTTTTTTAATATATTTATGAGCCCCCAGCGCCTAAACAGTGTTTGGCATAAAGTAGATGAGTCAAGGTTTTATGGGAAACATTGTTTGAATGTACATTAGTTTTGCAAGTGGGAAACTTTAATTTTTTCCATCATCATTTATCCCCTCTATGCCCTCTTCTACCTCCACCCAGGCCCCTCACCCCAAAGCTTTAGTGTTGTATTAATTAATTTTAAATATATTTTTATTGATTTCAGAGGAAGAGAGAGATAGAAACATCAATGATGAGAGAGAATCATTGATTGGCTGCCTCCTGCACGCCCCCATACTGGGGATTGACCCCACAACCTGGGCATGTGCCCTTGATCGGAATCGAACCCGGGATCCTTCAGTCCACAGTCCAATGCTCTATCCACTGAACCAAAACAGCTAGGGCTTAGTGTTTTGTTTTGTTTTTAATGAGCCATGCCTTCAAGTTTGTAGGCAGTAAGGACTGCAAAAGTCTCTCAGGAGAATATTGTGTCTAAAGGCCTATAACATGAGAGAAAAAAATGGTTTCTATTTGTCCTGCCAATAGATCCTCTGAAATTAGGGTCCTTGCATTTAAGAATCATATTGCCAATAGGTTTTTCAGAAAAGGAAGCTTAAGGCTGCAATTTAATCTCTGTATAATTTAGAGAACTAAGTCTACTTCTTTTTGAAGTAGTAGGAAAATTCCCTGACTAAAGCTCACTCACTGGCTTATGAATATTCTTAGATGAGCAATACGATGTTTTTTCTTTGATTTTTCCATTTCCTTGAAAATACCTTTGCATTTTTTTTTAAAATATATTTTATTGATATTTTTACAGAGAGGAAGGGAGAGGGATAGAAAGCTAGAAACATCGATGAGAGAGAAACATCGATCAGCTGCCTCCTGCACACCCCCCACTGGGGATGTGCCCGCAGCCAAGGTACATGCCCTTGACCGGAATCGAACCCGGGACCCTTCAGTCCGCAGGCCGACGCTCTATCCACTGAGCCAAACCGGTTTCGGCAATACCTTTGCATTTTATTCTTAACCTAATATGCACTAAGAAGAGTGGATTGTTTCTTCATCTTAGTGGTTCTTGTGCTAATCACAAAATAAAAAGGGGTGACAAAAATAGCATCTGTGGAGAATTTCAAGAAATCTTTCAGTATTCTTACAGAACAGTGAGCTTTTTGAACATTTATCACTGCTGCTTTAATTTTTACTGTAGGTAAACTTGATACAGTGGACAAGTACAATGCCCTCCAAATACTTTAGTAAGTCCAGTCATTAGTACTGATTCTCTTCTTATTCTTGTTCCTTTATCTTCCCTCCCTTGTTATAATATACTGAAGACTAAGGCTTTCATAGGAAAACTATAAAGGTAAAGCAGTTTATTTCCTTGGAATCTAGGTCAAAACCATTTTTTCTTTCTGTAAAATTGAAAGAATGAAGAAATCTGCCCGTACCCCTGGCACATATAAGCTCCTTGAGGGCAGTGTGTTTTGTTTCCTGTATTTTCAGCTGTGAATAGGCCAAACACTAAGCACATAGTAGGCTTAATAAACTCTAGATTCCCTTACTACCTCCCCATTGTATAAAATACTTGTATATCACCCTGGCCAGTGTTGCTCATTGGTTGGGCATCACCCCATGTACCAAAAGGTTGCCAGTTCCATTCCTGATCTGGGCATGTGCCCAGGTTGCATGCTTGATCTCCCGTGGTGTTTCTCTCCCTTTCCCTTTCTCTCTCTCAAAATTAATTAAAAGTCTTTAAAAAGTACTTGTATATATTTGTTTTTTTGTCTGGGGAGTATGGTCCTTTATTTCATCAGATTTTCAAAGGGATCTATCTGACTCCAAAAAATTAAATTACTGGGTTAGCTGGAAGAAGAAAGTATTTTTTAAAGGTCAGGTTTTTCTGCCTTTGGGGTGGAGTTAAATGTCCTTAAGGGATTGACTGTTTCTCTTGTTGGAATTCTTAAGGAGAAAATATGATCATGTTGACTGTAAACAGGCTTCTCTGACCTGGGTTAAAATAGTGTTGTTTTGCTCTAGGCTGTCAGATCTGGTAGCAAATAGTTCAGCTTGAGTGGTAAAGGCAGATAATGCAGGTTTGAATCAGGGTTTTCACCCACAGAGGCCAAATATGCCCTGTAGTATTTATAAACATCTGATTTGATTACCATATTTAGTTAAATTACTTTTTTTAAAAAAATATATTTTATTGATTTTTTTGCAGAGAGGAAGGAAGAGTGATAGATAGTCAGAAACATCGACGAGAGAGAAACATCGATCAGCTGCCTCTTGCACACCTCCTACTGGGGATGTGCCTGCAACCAAGTTACATGCCCTTGACCGAATCGAACCTGGGACCTTTCAGTCCACAGGCTGACGCTCTATCCACTGAGCCAAACCGGTTTTGGCTAAATTACTTTTAAAATTCCAGACTGAGTTCACTGAGGCTTCAAACTGAACTGGGGGAACTAGCATTCTCACCATAACCACACACATGGATTTATAGGGGGCTAATCCTTTTTGCAAGGTCACAGAGATTTTCTATACATGTAACTCTGGATTAGGTGCCCTGAATATTTTAAACCTTGAGATTTTACAAGTATTGTGTTACTTAAAACCCCCCCTTTTTTTTTTTTCATTGATTTTAGAGAGAGAAAGGGAGAGGGCGGGGGCAGAGAGACATCAATTTGTTGTTCCACTTATATATGCATTCATTGGTTGATTCTTGTGTCCTGAACAGGGATTGAATCTCCAACTTTGGCCTATCTGGAAGATGCTCTAACCAACTGAGCTACCTGGCCAGGGCCACACACTGTAATCTTTTGACCAATTTATATATTTTTGGGACTAAACATCAATTTTAATTGAATAATTCTAATTTAATAGTTTTATTTCACATAGGAGGAAAACCCATCAACTTGTCAAAATACGGCATTCTCAAATAGTTATGGTAAGACCAAAATGCTCATCAAGGTTAAGGAGAAGTAAAATCAATAATAATAAAAGTGTAACATGCTAATTAGACTGGGCAGCCAAATGACCTCCTGGATGAAGCCGCCATGGGGGGGGCCGAGACAGAGGTGGTTAGGGGTGATCAGGCAGGCAGGTGAGCAGTTGGGGGCGATCAGGCTGGCAGGCAGAGTGGTTAGGGGCAATCAGGCAGGCAGGCAGAGGGGTTAGGGGCAATCAGGCAGGTAGGCAGAGTGGTTAGGGGCAATCAGGCAGGCAGGCAGGCAAGTGGTTAGGAGCCAGTGGTCCTGGATTGCAAGAGGGATGTGCGACTAGCAGTTGGACATCCTTTGAGAGGTCCTGGATTGCGAGAGGGTGCAGGGTGCAGGCCAGGCTGAGGGGGACCCCCCCACCCCCCATGCATTAATTTCATGCACCGGGCCTCTAGTATAATATATTTCCCTAAGCATTTATATCAGTTTGTAAAGTTTGATTTTCAATGAAAATGAAATATCTAATGTTCTCTTTAGAAATACTTAGCTCTGGCCTGCAGTTTTCAGCAATATCCTTTTAATGTTAAATTTAATTATAAAACTATAATTGACTTATTTTTTTCAACATGACAGTTCAGAGGAAAATATCTGCATTTCTAGGATTTTGTTGCAGTTATATATTTTTAAATAAAAAATTACAAAAACTTGATTTTATCCTAAAAAATTCAGTGGCACATTTTCTATAAAAGGTATTTCCTAGGGATCAATTTCAGTGTACTGTGATTTGTGTGAATACCTTGTATAACGGATGTTCTGAGTAACAATTCCACACCAGAACCTCTTTTATTAGCTCTTCTGTTTTCTTAGGAGAAGCTTCATTTTTATTATTATTTTTTTAATATATCTTTATTGATTTCAGAGAGGAAAGGAGAGGGGGAGAGAGAGAGAAACATCAATGATGAGAAAGAATCATTGATTGGCTGCCCCCAACCGGGGATTGAGCCTGAAACCTGGGCATGTGCCCTTGACCAGAATCAAATCTGGGACCCTTCAGTCCACAGGCTAATGCTCGGTCCACTGAGCCAAACCGGGTAGGGCACATTTTTATTACTTTTGAATTCTTTATTTTTATTCTGGCTGCTTCTAATGCTCTGGTATTATTTTTAAAATCTTGCTGTCTGGTCCTGTGCCATGTTTTAAAGAGCTGTAAAACCTTGGCTCCCCCACCCTCCTACCCATGTCTCCTCACTGCGGTGGCTACCTCTCCAGGGGACGAGTGGACCCCAGTATTGTGTTACTTTTAAAATAGGCTCTAATTATCATACTTATTTTGGTCGTCAAGAGTGAGATAGCTCCAAAGAATTTTTATTAAAAATTTCTTCTAAACCATACTGTATATTTTCTTTAAGACATTGATTCCACAGGGTTGTTTTCTTAAGTCACTGTTTAAGAAATTTTATAAAACACATCATATAAAATTTACCATCTTGCCCTAACCAGTTTGGCTCAGTGGATAGAGCATCGGCCTGTGGACTGAAGAGTCCCAGGTTCGATTCTGGTCAAGGGCATGTACCTTGGTTGCAGGCATATCCCCAGTAGGGGGTGTGCAGGAGGCAACTGATCGATGTTTCTCTCTCATCGATGTTTCTAACTCTCTCTCCCTCTCCCTTCCTCTCTGTAAAAAAAATCAATAAAATATATTTAAAAAATTTACCATCTTAACCTTTTTTGTTGTTGTTAATCCTCACCCAAGGACATTTTTTCCCATTGATTTTTAGAGAGAGTGGGAGGGATTGAGACAGAGAAAAACTTCAATGTGAAAGAGACACATTGATTGGTTGCCTCCCACGGGCTCCCCACCAGGGCTGGGGATCGAGCCTACAACCTAGGTATGTGCCCTTGACCAGAATCAAACCTGAGACCCTTCCTTCAGTCTGTGGGCCGACGCTCTTACCACTGAATCAAACTGGCTAGGGCCATCTTAACCATTTTTAAGTGTACAGCTCAGTAGTGTTAAGAATGTTTGCATTCTTGTGAAACAAATCTTAACACACTTTTGTACACCTATGTGTACCTTAGATTTATGGTATCTTTGTGTTACATGGAGATGTTGGAAAACATGGAGAAGTTGGAAATGTTTCTGGATTGTTAAACTCTATAAAGTACTTGAGATATTTTAGAAGGCTTGAAACTATGAACATATTCCATTCATGCACCAATATTTATTGAGCAACTACTATGGTGGCAGTTCCATGTTCAGAGGTTACAGTGTGTTTTTTTTTTTTTTTCTTTTTTTGTGTTTTATTGAAGTTACAGTGGTTTAAAAGATAATAAGCTGCCTGGTCTGTTTGGCTCACTGGTTAGCTTGTAGGCCCGCAGACCAAAAGGTCATGGGTTCAATTCCTAGTCAAGAACACATATCTCACTTGCAGGTTTGATCACCGCCCCAGTTGGGGTGCGTAGGGGAGGCCACTAATTGATTTGTCCCTCTCACATCAATGTTTCTCTCTCTCTCCCCCTTCTCCCTCCCTTCCACTCTCGAAATATCAGTGAAAAAATATCCTCAGGTGAAAATTAAAAAAAAAAAAGACAATCAGCTGCTTTTTGCTGTTGTTAATCCTCATCTGAGGATATTTTTTCCACTGATTTTCAAAGGGAAAATGGAAGGGGGGGAGGGAGGGAGAGAAAGAGGAAGAGGGAGAGGGAGAGAAACATCAATATGAGAGAGACATTTGATTGTTGCCTCCCACACGTGCCCTAACCGGTGGAGCAGGGAGTGAACCCACAATCCAGTTACATGCCCTTAATGGTTACTCAAACCCTCCATCTTTTGCTGTGCAGTCTGACGTTCTAACCACTGAGCACAGTGACCAGGGCAACTGCTTTTTTTTTTTTTTTTTTAATAAATCTTTATTCAGATTATTACAGTTGTTCCTCTTTTTTCCCCCCATAGCTCCCCTCCACTCGGTTCCCACCCCTCCCCATGCCCTTACCCCCACCACCACCACCACTGTCTTTGGCCATAGGTGTAAGATTTTTGTCCAGTTTTTTTTCACACTCCCCTCACTTCCTTCCCCCCAACAAATGTCAGTCCACTTCCTTTCTATGTCCCTGAGTCTATTATATTCACCAGTTTATTCTGTGCATCAGATTTTTTATTCACTTGATTTTTAGATTCACTTGATTTTTAGATTCACTTGTTGATAGATATGTATTTGTTGTCACTTTGTTGTTCATAATTTTTATCTTTGCCTTTTTCTTCTTCTTCCTCTTCTTAAAGAATACCCTTCAGCATTTCATATAATACTGGTTTGGCAGTGATGAACTCCTTTAGCTTTTTCTTATCTGTGAAACTCTTTGTCTGACCTTCAATTCTAAATGATAGCTTTGCTGGGTAGAGTAATCTTGGTTGTAGGTTCTTGCTATTCATCACTTTGAATATTTCTTGCCACTCCCTTCTGGCCTGCATAGTTTCTGTTGAGAAATCAGCTGACAGTCATATGGGTGCTCCCTTGTAGGTAACTAACTGTTTTTCTCTTGCTGCTTTTAAGATTCTCTCTTTGTCTTTTTCCCTTGGCATTTTAATTATGATGTGTCTTGGTGTGTGGTCCTCTTTGGATTCCTTTTGTTTGGGGTTCTCTGCGCTTCCTGGACTTGTAAGTCTATTTCTTTCACCAGGTTGGGGATATTTTCTGTCAGTATTTCTTCAAATAGGTTTTCATTATATTGCTCTCTCTCTTCTTCTGGCACCCACATAATTCGGATGTTGGTATGCTTGAAGTTGTCCCAGAGGCTCCTTACACTATCTTCATATTTTTAGATTCTTTTTTCTTTTTTCTTTTCTGGTTGGATATTTTTTGCTTTTTTGTATTTCAAATCTTTGACTTGATTCTTGGGATCCTCTAGTCTGCTGTTGGATCTCTGTATGTTATTCTTTATTTCAGTCAGTGTATGCTTAATTTCTGATTGGTCCTTTTTCATATCTTTGAAGCTCTCACTAAATTTTTTGGAGGTTTTTAGAAGATTCTTGAGCACCCTTATAACCGTGGTTTTGAACTCTATATCCACTATTTTGCTTTCTTCCATTTCTTTCATTTGTGACATGTTTCTTTGTTTCTACATTTTGGCTGCTTCCCTGTGTTGATAGGGTGGCCTTGTGTGGTAGGTGTCCTATAGGGCCCAGTGGCTCAGCCTCCCCAATTACCTGAGGTGGACACTCTTGGTGCACCCCTTTGTGGGCCATGTGCACAGTCTTGTTGTAGTTAAGCCTTGATTGTTGTTGGTATCATTGAGAGGAATTGACCTCCAGGCCAATTGGCTGTGAGCACCAGCTGTGTCTACACTGGGAGAACTGCTGTGCTGGGGACACCCTTATGGGGCAGGACTTGCTTCAGTGGGGCTTTGGTGCTCACTGAGTCTGCCCCTTGAGTGTTATCGCTTATGGATGTGAAGAGTTGTAATCTGGTATGGTCTCACACTGACCACTGGGTACACTGGCTCTTGGATTTCCAAGGAGGTGCAAAGTCAGCCACTGCCTGAGGCCACCCAGCAGGAGCTACAGAGAGATCTGCAGATTCCTTCTCTTTGTTTGGGGTTTGGAGGTGCCCAGATGAGGCCAAGCTGTGAAGCAATGCAGGCTGCCGCTGCAGGGCCTTAGGTCTCCTTTTGGAAGCTTTGGAGCTCTCTGTCCTAGCTGCAGTTTGTTAGGTTTTAGGTTGTAAGAGGGACAGGCCATTCATATGCAAAAGCCGCTGTGCACAGCTTGGGTGGGGTTGTAAATTGGGTGGGGCAGGGTGTCAGGGAATCACCAGGGCAGAGCAAACAGCAGTGGCTGCCAGTCCGCCCTGCCCCGGAGATGTCCCGGGGTCTCTGTGTCCCGCGGCCAGTGTAGGAACAATGATCACTGTAAGCATATCTGAGAGAAAGCTGCCCTCGTATTCTGGCCTGATGCTACCAGGGGTGGGCAAACGTTTTGACTCGAGGGCCACAATGGGTTCTTAAACTGGACCGGAGGGCCGGAACAAAAGCATGGATGGAGTGTTTGTGTGAACTAATATAAATTCAAAGTAAAGGAGTGGAGGGGAGAGCAAGAGAACCGTCCGCTCTTTTGGCTCCATGGGCAGGATAGAACAGCCGAACGGGCCGGATTCGGCCCGTGGGCCATAGTTTGCCCACGGCTGTGACAGTCTAGTTTCTCCCTATATGAGTCTGGGTCCTCAGAGTCTCATCCGGAACTGGAGTTCATAGCAATCGGGAGCTTATACCCAATTGAAAAAAACAACAGTGCGCCCAGTTGCCAACCCGTTTCACACGCCTCCGTACCTCTGTACTTCCGCACCTCCTACCAGTCTCGATGCACTTTTTTCTTTCCTTCTAGTTGTAGAACTTCCACTCAACCAGCTTTCCTGTGGTTCTGGATGATATTTGTTCTTTTAGTTGGAGTTTTGATGTGGTTGTGAGAGGCAGCAAGTACAGGTGTTTACCTATGCCGTCATCTTGGTTGTTCCTCCCAACTGCTTTTTTTTTTTAAATTCCCTTTCTTTTTTTTAGGTGGACCCCTATGAAGTGAAACCACCAGTGAATTTGATTAGCTGTGTTGCTTGTGTATTCTTTAATTCCCCTCATTTTATTCTTACATTTTTTTTCCATTTAAAAATCATTTTTATTTTTCAATTCCAGTTAACATACATAATTATATTAGTTTCAGGTGTATACCCCAGTGATTAGGCATTACATTACTTACTAAGTGATCATCCTGATAAATCTCCCACCCATCTGACACCATACATAGATATTACAATATTGTCGACTCTATTCCTTATGCTGTACTTTACATCCTCATGACTATTCTGTAACAACCAATTTGTACTTCTTTTTAAACATTAAAAAAAAAAATCTTTATTGTTGAAAGTATTGCATATGTTCCCTTTTTTCCCCATTGGCCTCTTCTCGCACACCCCTGCCCACTACCCCAGGCTTTCACCACACTATTGTCTGGTCCATGGGTTATGAATATATGCATACAAGTTCATTGGTTGATCTCTTCCCACCCACCCTTCTCTGCCTTCCCTCTGAGGTTCAACAGTCTGTTCATGCTTCTATGTCTCTGGATCTATTTTGTTCATTAGATTCCACATATGAGTGAGATCATGTAGTACTTGTCTTTCTCTGACTGGCTTATTTCAGTTAGCATAATATTCTTCAGGTCCATTCATGCTGTTGTAAATGGCAAGAGTTCTTTTTTTACAGCTGCGTAGTATTCCATTGTATAAATGTATCAGACCTTTTATATCCACTCATCTCCTGATGGCACTTGGGCTGTTTCCAAATCTTATTAGCTATTGTAAATTGCCCTGCTTTGAACACATATTCCTTCTGATTGGGGTTTTGTGTTTCTTATTATATATTCTTAGAAGTGGGATCACTGGGTCAAAGGGCAGTTTCATATTTAATTTTTTGAGATAACTCCATACTGTTTTTGATAGTGCCTGCACCAGTCTGCATTCCCACCAGCAGTGTACTAGAGTTCTGTTTCCACATCCTCACCAACACTTGATCGTTTGTTGATTTGTTGATGATAGCCATTCTGATAGGTGTGAGGTGATACCTCATAGTTGTCTTAATGACTTTGATGATTAGTGGCTTTGAGCATTTTTTTCATATATCTCTAGGCCTTCTGTATATCCACTTTGGAGAAAGTCCTTTGCTGTTTTTAAATTGGACTAGAGGCCCCGTGCATGAAATTCGTGCAACTGGGGGGCAGGGGGGTTCCTCAGCCCGGCCTGCACCTTCTCCAATCCAGGACCCCTTGGTGGATGTCCGACTGCCTCTTGCAATCCGGGACCACTGGCTCCTAACTGCTCGCCTGCCTGATCGCCCCTAACCACCTCTGCCTGCCTGCCTGATCGCCCCTAACTGCTCTCCTACCAGCCTGATCACCCCTAACTGCTCCCCTGCTGGCCTGTTCGCCCCTAATTGCCCACACCCAGGACTCAGGATTCCCTCTTCCAGCTGGTTGCAGGCACCTGGGACCTGGGCTTCCCTCCCTCTGGCTGGCCATAGGCACCCGGGACCCGGGCCGGCTTTGCTCAGGCTGACTGCAGCCGCAGGGGACCGCGGGGCGGGTGGCTTGTCCCTCTCCCGGGCTGCAGGTGCAGGCGCTGGCACCTGGGACTGTAGGGTGGGCGGTTTGTCCCTCTCCTGGGCTGCAGGTGCAGCCACTGGTGCCTGGGACCGTGGGGTGGGCAGCTTGTCCCTCTCCCGGGCTGCAGCCAGGCTGGTCCCCATTCCTCTCTCCCCAGTGTTGAGTGTCTGAGCTGTTATGGCGTGACAGCGTGATGACCATTTACATATTAGCTCTTTATTATATAGTATTGTTTGCCTTCCTTTTGTTAAGTTGTACGAGTTCCCTACATATTTTGGAGATTAAGCCCTTATCAGATGTATCATTGACAAATATATTCTTCCATACTATGTGCTCCATTGTTATTTTGTTGATGGTTTCTTTTGCAGAGCAGAAGCTTTTTATTTTGATGTGGTCCCATTTGTTTTGGTATTTTAAAAGGGATTGCATTGAATCTATGGATTTCATAGGGTAGTATGGACATTTTAATGATGTTGATTCTACCAATCCATGACACAGTATTTTCTTCCACTTATTTACATCTTCCTCAATCTTTTTTCAATGTCCTGTGGTTTTCCGAGTACAAGTCTTTTACCCTCTTGGTTAAGTTTATTTCTAAGTATCTTATTTTTGTTGTTGTTGCACTGGTAAATGGGATTTTTGTTTTCTCTTTCTGAAAGTTCATTATTGATGTTTAAAAAATGCTATAGAACTCTGGGTGTTAATTTTGTATATTGCTACATTGCTGAATTTATTAAATCTAGTAGTTTTTTGATGGAGTCCTTAGGGTTTTCTGTGTACACTATCATGTCATGTAATGACAGTTTTACTTCCTCCTTTCCAATTTGGATGCCTTTTATCTCTTCTTGTCTGATCCCTGTGGCTAGGACTTCCAGTATTATGTTGGACAAAACTGGTGAAAGTGGGCATCCCTGTCTTGTTCCTGTTCTTAGGGGAAATGGTTTTAGTTTTTGACCATTGAGTATGATTCTGGCTGTAGTTTTGTCATGTATGGCTTTTATTATATTGAGGTATGATCCCTGTATTCCCACTTTGCAGAGATTTTTATCAAAAAGCACTGTTGGGTTTTGTGGAATTATTTTTCTGCATCAATTGATAATGATCATGTGATTTTTGTCTTGCAATCTGTTTATGTGATGTATCACATTTATTGATTTGTGAATATTGTACCAGCCTTGCATCTCTGGAATAAATCCCACTTGGGAGGGGAGATTAAAAATGGTGCAGACTAAGTGGATGCTGCACAGACATGCTCCCAGGAACAAACTGGTATTACAACCAAATTACAGAAAAACTTCCTGAACAATCAACGGAAAACTTGCAGGAGAGAACCCTGAGACCTGAGGACCGGAAGTGGTGACTGCATAGAGACTAGTAGGAGGAGTGGAGGCGTGAAAGGGCTGGCTGGGCACCCACAGACAACAACTGAAGTCCCAGAGAAATATCTCAGCTGTGGGGGGTTGCCACTGAGAACTCTGGGATCTAGTCCCTAAGCTGGGCCCCCCAGCAGAGAGCACAAAAACTGAGGAGGGTGAAGTGGACTGAAGCTGTGAGAGCAGAAGCCAGGACTCTGGGAATAGAGCTCAGAAGGCAGACACCCCAAGTTTCATGGGCTGAGTCATTCCCTCACACAGCAGAGGATATCTTTCCCACATAGACATTTGCCTTACCTGGAGAGAAGACAGTTGACACACCCTATTGGAAAACATTTTGCTCTGAGGCCACTTAAGAGATTAAAAATAAGAATTAGGCCCTAACCAGTTTGGCTCAGTGGCTAGAGCAGGGGTGGGCAAACTTTTTGACTCGAGGGCCACAATGGGTTCTTAAACTGGACCGGAGGGCCGGAACAAAAGCATGGATGGAGCGTTTGTGTGAACTAATATAAATTCAAAGTAAAGGAGCGGAGGGGAGAGCAAGAGAACCCTCCGCTCTTTCGGCTCCGCGGGCTGGATAGAACAGCCGAACAGGCCAGATCCGGCCCGCGGGCCGTAGTTTGCCCACGGCTGGGCTAGAGCGTCGGCCTGGGGATTGAGGGGTCCCGGGTTCGATTCCGGTCAAGGGCATGTACCTTGGTTGTGGGCACATCCCCAGTTGGGGGTGTGCAGGAGGCAGCTGATCGATGTCTCTCTCTCATTGATGTTTCTAGCTCTCTATCCCTCTCCCTTCCTCTCTGTGAAAAATCAATAAAATAGATTAAAAAAAAATTAGTCTACAGGAAGAAGCAACTGCCCTACCCCGTTGAAAAAAAATTCTCATCACACCTGTGGACGATTACCTGCGGGGCATTTCAAGTCAGAATCCTATCAGTCTATAGACAGAAGTGGTCTCTGGAGGCTTTGAGTCTTTGCCTGATCTAATTAACCAGAAACAGTCTTTTTTTTTAAAATATATTTTATTGATTTTTCACAGAGAGGAAGGGAGAGGGATAGAGAGCCAGAAACATCCATGAGAGAGAAACATCGATCAGCTGCCTCCTGCACACCTCCCACTGGGGATGTGCCCGCAACCAAGGTACATGCCCTTGACCGGAATCGAACCTGGGACCCTTCAGTCCGCAGGCCGATGCTCTATCCACTGAGCCAAACCGGTCAGGGCCAGAAACAGTCTTTAACACTGTCCTGCACTAGAGATTGAGAGGTGTAGAGGAGCTACCTCATACAGCGGTCACCAACCTTTTGGACCTCATGGACCACCAGTGGTCCATGGATCACCACCGGTTGGCGACTGCTACTGCAAAGGTTTTCTTAAACCAGCAGCCGCCAACCTTTCAGACTTCACAGACCACCAGTTGGTGACTGCTGCCCTAATACATAGTCACAAACCCAACCAGACAGCCAAAATGAGGAGACAAAGAAATAACCTCCAAATGAAAGAACTAGAGAATTCTCCAGAAGAAGAGATAAATGAAGTAGAGATAAGAAATTTATCTGAATCAGAGTTCAGAGTAATGATGGTAAAAATGCTGAATAGCATGAAAAAAGGATATAGTAACTATGAAAAAAGAAAAGTCTGAGAGAAAGAATGTCACAACTCAAATAAAGAACACATTGGAAAGAATCACAGCAGATTAGGGGAAGCTGAGGATCGAATCAGTGAATTAGAAGGAGTTGAAAATGTCAGAGAACCAAAAAGAAAAAAACAATTAAAAAACAGGAGGACAGCTTAAGGGAGCTGTGGGACATTGTGAAATATAACAGAATTAGAATAGGTGTGCCACAAGAGGCAGAAAGGGAGACAGGCATAGAGAAGATATTTGAAGAAATGATGGCAGAAAAACACTTGGTCATGATATGTGGTCTTTTTAATGTATTGCTGGATCCGATACACACACACACACACACACACACACGTGTGTGTGTGTGTGTGTGTGTGTGTGTGTGTGTGTGTGTGTGTATTAAGTGACCAGCTGACCAGCGGGTAGGTATGATGCACACTGACCACTAGGGGTCAGATGCTCAACACAGTAGTGCCAAGCGACAGCAAATTTGCAGAGTGCCCTTGCACACTTCAGGACCCCTTGGGGGATGTTGGACTGCCGGTTTTGGCCCAATTACCACAGGCCAGGCCAAGGAATCCCACTTCCCGGAGGGACCCTGCTCACTCTGCAGATGCCCTTTGAACCCCAGTGCCGCCCCAGGTATGGACATCCGGGGAGGAACCATGGGAGGTTGGCTCCAGGGTGTGTCTGGCCCATCTCGCCCAGTCCCGCCCCACCAGCCAACTTTTAATTAATTTCCTTTCAATGTGCATGAATCCATGCACCTGCCCTGTAGTTTCCTAATATTTCGTTGAGAATTTTAGCATCTATGATCATCAGGGATATTGTCCTATAATTCTCTTTGTAGTGTTTTTATCTGGTTTTGGAATTATGATACTAGTGGTCTCATATAAAGAGCTTGGAAATGTTCCTTCCTTTTGAATTTTTTGGAATAGTTTGAGGAGGACAGTGGTTAGTTCTTCTTTGAATGTTTGGTAAAACTCCCCTGTGAAGCCATCCAGACCAGGGCTTTTGTGTGCTGGAAGTTTTTTTTTTACTTCTGCTTCTATTTCATCAGTAGTTATTGGCCTATTCAGGTTTTCTGATTCTTCCTGATTGGGTTTTGGAAGATTGTATTTTTCTAGGAGTATGTTCATTTCATCCAGGTTGTCTAGTTTGTTGAGATATAATCATTTAAAGTATTTTTTTTTTTTTTTTGCGATCCTTTGTATTTCTGTGGAGTTAGTTGTTACTTCACTGCTTTTTTTTTTTTTTTTTTTTTGATATTTTACAGAGAGGAAGGGAAAGGGATAGAGAGTTAGAAACATCGATGAGAGAGAAACATCGATCAGCTGCCTCCTGCACACCTCCCACTGGGGATGTGCCCGCAACCAAGGTACGTGCCCTTGATCGGAATTGAACCCAGGACCCTTCAGTCCGCAGGCCGACGCTCTATCCACCGAGCCAAACCAGTTTCGGCTACTTCACTGCTTTTGTTTCTGATTTTGTTTATTTGGGTCCTCTCTCTGTTTCTTGATGAGTCTGGCTAGAGGCTCATCAATCTTGTTTATCTTTTCAAAAATCCAGCTCTTGGTTTCATTGACTTTGTTTTTTAGTGTATCATTTATTTCTGCTTTAATCTTTATTGTTTCCTTCCTTCTAATGACTGGGGTCTTGTTGTTCTCTTCCTAATTCTTTAAGTTGTACGGTTAAATAGTTTATTTTTAATTTTTCATGTTTTTCTGGTACGTCTGTAGTGCTATGAACTTCCCGTTCAGGGCTGCTTTCCCTTTGTCCCATAGATTTTGTGTTGTCTGTTCATTTTATTTATTTTTTTATTTTTATTTTTTTTAATATATTTTTATTGATTTTTTTTTTAAATATATTTCATTGATTTTTTACAGAGAGGAAGGGAGAACGATAGAGAGTTAGAAACATCGATGAGAGAGAAACATCGATCAGCTGCCTCCTGCACACCCCCTACTGGGGATGTGCCCGCAACCAAGGTACATGCCCTTGACCGGAATCGAACCTAGGACCCTTCAGTCCGCAGGCCGACGCTCTATCCACTGAGCCAAACCGGTTTCGGCTTATTGATTTTTTAGAGAGAGGAAGAGAGAGGTATAGAGAGTTAGAAACATCGATCAGCTGTCTCCTGCACACTGCCTACTGGGGATATGCCTGCATCCAAGGTACATGCCATTGACTGGAATCGAACCTGGGACCCTTCAGTCCGCAGGCCGACACTCTATCCACTGAGCCAAACTGGTTAGGGCTGTCTGTTCATTTTAATTTATTTCCAGGAAGTTTTTGATTTCTTGCTTGATCTCATTGGTAACCCATTCATTGTTTAACAATATGCTACTTAGCTTCCATGTGTTTGAATGTACTTGAGTATTTTTGCTGTAGTTGATTCCATTGTGATCTGAAAAGATGCTTGATATTATTGCAATCTTCTTGAACTTGTAGAGACATGTTCTCTGTTTTGCATGTGGTCTATCTTTGAGAATGACCCATATGCAATTTATTAAAAATGATTATTCTTGCCAAAACCGGTTTGGCTCAGTGGATAGAGCGTCGGTCTGCGGACTGAAAGGTCCCAGGTTCGATTCCGGTCAAGGGCATGTACCTTGGTTGCAGGCATGTCCCCAGTGGGGGGTGTGCAGGAGGCAGCTGATCGATGTTTCTCTCTCATCGATGTTTCTAACTCTCTATCCCTCTCCCTTCCTCTCTGTAAAAAATCAATAAAATATATATTTTTTAAAAATGATTATTCTTCAGCTTTGTTGTGAAATGTCCTGAAAATGTCAATTAATTCTATCTGACCCAGTGTGTCATTTAGGGTCACTGTTTTCTTGTTGATTTTTGTCTAAAAGATCTGTCCAGAGAGAGGAACCAAGATAGCAGCATAGGTAAATGTGGGTATGTGCCGTCTCCCACAACCGTATACATCAGCATTACAACTAAAAAACAGAATAACCATCATTCAGAACTGCCTGAAAGCTGACTGATTGGAAGTCCTACAACAAGAGAAGTAAAGAAGAAAGCTCATTGTGACTATTAGGAGGGGCAGAGACATTGAACACACTGGTCCAACACTCACGTGTGCTGTGTTTTTTAATCGGGAGCAAGATCATCTCTGTGGAGGGTGCCTATGAGAAGTAGGCAGTCCCAACAGCACCAGGCCCCCAACTCAGAGTTCCAGAGATGGGAAGAGAAGTCCCCACAACTGCGCACTGTAAAAACCAGCTATTGTGTCTGAGTGAGATGGACGCTGATGGAGACCCAGGTTTTCCTTTTAAAGGGCTGACACACAAAAGTACTTGTACTCAATTGCTCTGAGCTGTAGCACCAGCAACTTTGGGGGACCCAGACACGTATAGGGAGGAACTGGACTGTCTGGCATTGGGACAGGAAGTTGGGGAAGGCTTTATGCCAAAAAGGGGTGCTTTCAGGGGTCATTGTTCCTGTGCTGCGACCTCCATCATCACAGAGCTGACAGGCAGCCACATCTGAGTTTCCATCAGCTTGACTCAGAGTATTTGCTCAGCCCTGGGAATTCACCGAGACCCTGCCCATCCAATTTGCAGCCACACCAAAGCTGTTTGCAGCAGCTTTTCCATATGAATGGTCTGTGCTGGCTCTGGCTTCAGACATTGCTAAAAGCTCTCAAACTAGCTGCAGCTTGCATCAGTGTGCCCCAAACCTATCAATAAAAGGCCCAATATTCGAAACTAGCACCAGCCTGCCTTGCTTCACAGCTGGGCCTTGCCTGGACACTACCTAGCCAAAACAAATAGTAGTCATCTGCAGATCTCTCTATACCTTCTGCTGGGTGACTCCAGGCAGTGGCTAACTTTGCACCTCCTTGGAAGCCTTAGAGCCAGAGCACCTGGTGGACAGCTTCAGAGCATAGCAGATTACAACTCTACACATCCACAAGCAACACACTCAAGGGCCAGACTCAGTGAGTACCAAAGCCCAACTGAATAAAATCCTGCCTGATAGGAGTATTTCCTGAACAGCAGCTCTTCCACTGCAGTTGCAGCTGGCCCTTACAGCCAAATGGCCTAGACTTCAATTCCTCCCAATGACTCCAACAGCAATCAAGGTTCAACTATAAGACTATGCACACAGTGCACACAGGTTTACCTATAGTTCACAGCTCAGGTAACTGGGGAGGCTGAGCCATTGGGCCCTACAGGACACCTACTACACCAGGCCACTCTAAGAATTCCAGGACACATTGCAGCTCTATCTAATACATAGAAGCAAACACAGGGAAGGAAGCAGCCAAAATGAAAAATGCGGAGACAAATGAAAGAAACGGAAGCAAGCTAACTACTGGATACAGAGTTCAAAACAAGGGTTATAAGAATGTTCAAGGATCTCAATGAGGATTTCAAGGGTCTCATACAGTGCTTCAAGGGACTTAGTGAGGCATTCAGGGATCTCAGTGAGAATGTAAAAGACATAAAATAAGACCAGTCAGGCCCGCCCTGACCAGTTTGGCTCAGTGGATGGAGCGTCGGCCTGCGGACTGAAGGGTCCCAGGTTCGATTCTGGTCAAGGGCATGTACCTTGGTTGCGGGCACATCCCCAGTAGGAGGTGTGCAGGAGGCAGCTGATCGATGTTTCTCTCCCAATCGATGTTTCTAACTCTCTATCCCTCTTCCTTCCTCTCTGTAACAAATGAATAAAATATATTAAAAAAAAAAAAAAGACCAGTCAGAAATTAAGCCTTCGATAACTGAACTAAAGAATAATTTACAGGAATTCAATAGTAGAGCAGAAGATATGTTTTCCTTTCAGAAAGGAAGGGAGAGAGAGAGATAGAAACATCAATGATGAGAGAGAATCACCAACCGGCTGCCTCCTGCACACCTCCCACCCGGGACTGAGCCCACAACCTGGACATATGCCCTTAGCCGGGATCAAACTGGGAATCCTTCAGTCTGCTAAGACTAGAGGAGAAGATTTTGATAAATCAACTATTTGGAATATAAGGAAGCAAAACCACCTAAGTAGAAGAGCAAAAAGAAAAAGCAATACAAATATATGAAGATAGTGTAAGGAGCTTTTGCAACAATTTCAAGCGTACCAACATTCGCATTATGGGGGTGCCAGAAGTAAAACGGAAAGAGGAAGATATTGAAAACCTACTTGAAGAAATAATGAGAGAAAACATCCCTTTCCTGGTGAAAGAAGTAGGCTTATAAGTCTAGGAAGTGCAGAGTCCCAAACAAGAGGAACCTAATGAGGCACATATCAAGACTCATCATAATTAAAATGGCAAGGGTTAAAGACAAAGTGAGAGTCTTTTTTTTTTTTTTATAATATATAATCAGTCCTTGGTTCAGAAGCATTCTCATTACTTTTTTTTTTTTAAATATATTTTATTGATATTTTACAGAGAGGAAGGGAGAGGGATAGAGAGCTAGAAACATCGATGAGAGAGAAACATCGATCAGCTGCCTCCTGCACACCCCCTACTGGGGATGTGCCCGCAACCAAGGTACATGCCCTTGACCGGAATTGAACCCGGGACCCTTCAGTCCGCAGGCTGACACTCTATCCACTGAGCCAAACCGGTTTCGGCGACAAAGTGAGAGTCTTAAAAGCAGCAAGAGAAAAGAAGTTAGTTACCTACAAGGGAGTGCCCATAGAATTGTCAGCTGATTTCTCAACAGAAACTTTACAGGCAAGAAGGGAGTGACAAGAAATATTGAAGGTGATGAATAGTAAGGACCTGTAATCAAGATTACTCTACCCAGCAACACTAACTCTTAGAATTGAAGGTCAGATAAAGAGATTCACAGACAAGAAAAGGCTAAAGTTTTTTTCTATTTCTACATGAAATGTTGAAGGATATTCTTGAAGAAGAAGAAGAAGAAGTCCTGGCTGGTTTGGCTTAATGGATAGAGCGTCAGCCTGTGGACCGAAGGGCCCTGGGTTTGATTCCAGCCAAGGGCACATGCCTGGATTGTGGACTTGATCCCCAGGAGTGGGCATGCAGGAGGCAGCCAATCAATGATTCTCTCTCATCATTGATGTTTCTAATCTCTCCCTATCCCTTCCTCTCTAAAATCAATAAAATATATTTTTTTAAAAAAAGAAGAGATAAAAAATGTGAAAAATAAAATGGCAATAAATACATATTTATGAACAAAAGAATCTAAAAATCAAAATAAATGAACAAGAAGTTTGATGAACCAAATAAACTGATGAACAAAATAGAATCAGAGGCATGGCAACATGGAACAGACTGAATCTCTGAGGGAAGTGGGAGTGGTGGGTGGGGAGAGATTAAAAACTTACTTATGGACACAGAGAAAAGGGTGGAAGGTAGATATCTATAATACTCTCAACAATATTTAAAAGTGAAAAAAAAAAAAGATCTCTCCAGAGAAGTGGGGTGTTAACATCCCCTTCTGTGATTGTATTGCTATCGATTTCTCCCTTGATATTCTCCAGAAGTTATTTTATATTAGAGGCCCGATGCATGAAATTCACGCAAGTGGCTTGGCCCTCGCAGCCCCGGCTTCGTCAAGGTCGTTTGGCTGTTGGGTCTAATTAGCATATTACGCTTTTATTATTGTAGAAGCGATTTGGATGCTTTTGTATTGGGTGCACATATGTTTACCAGAATTATATCCTCTTGTATCAATCCCTTTAGTATTATGAAGTGGCCTTCATTATTTCTTGTTATCACCTTCCTTTGGAAGTCTTTTTTGTCCCATATGAGTATTGGACCCCAACTTTTTTTTTTTTTTTTCTCATTTCTGTTGGAGAGTGGGAATTTTTGAGCATGCTTACTACTACCATTCCAGACAGGCCATGGACTATGCCCCAGATAGAGTTGTCAGTACTGACACCAGGCCAGGCCTTGAGATACCGTCTCATGGCCCCTTCCCAGCACGTAGGCCTTCTTTCATAGAACACTGTCAGCTTTCTGAAGAACAGGATGACCCTGTGAATAACATGGTCATCAATGGCATGATCCTGACGTTGCTTAGGAAAAACTGTTTTGTCTTGGGTTACTTGCTCTGCAAAAACAGGATGTGGTTAATGTGCTTAAAAGTGGTCCTGCACAAAGGGTCGGGGCTGCTCTCTGGACTCCCTGAGTGGAGAAAGGCAGAGCAGTCGCCGGCCGGCTGGCTAGCTAATAAAGGCTCCCTAAATTTTAAGTTGCTCTGGACTCCAGTGGTCATTCACTCGTGCTGGCTCCACAACAATTTCCACTTGCCTAAAAGTGTTTTTTATATTTCTTCGTTTTCTGTCTTTGTGAGCCCCCCCCCCTTTTTTTTTGAGGTGGGTCTCTTATAGACAGAATATATATGGGTCTTGTTTTCTTATCCATTCAGCTATCCTATGTCTTTTGATTGGAACATTTAAGCTATTTACGTTTAAGGTTATTATTGATAGTTACTTGTTTTTTGCCATTTGTATTGTTTATGCCTGTGTTCCTCTTTCTCATTCAATTTCTTCTTTTTACAACAGTCCCTTCAGCATTTCTTCCTTTGTTGTTTTGGTGGTGATAACTCCTTTAGCCTTTTTATGTTTGCAAACTGCCTAATTTCAATTTTGAATGATAGCCTTGCTGGATTAGAATAATGTTGCATTCATTCCCTTTGTTTTTCATTACCTTGTATATTTCATGCCATTCCTTTCTGACCTAACTGGTTTCTATTCAGAAATCAGTTGATAGTCTAATGGGAATTCCTTGTAGGTAACTTTCTTGCTCTTGCAGCCTTTAAGATTCTTTTTTTATCTTTAATGTTTGCCTTTTAAATTATGATGTGTCTTGCTGTGTGGGTATTTTGGGGTTCATTTTGATTGGAACACTCTGTGATTCCTGGACTTGTGTGACAGTTTTCTGCCAGTATTTCTTCAAACAGGTTTTCTATTCCTTGCTGGCTTCTTCTGGCACCCCTATGGATTTTAGGTGTTGTTTCATTTTATGTTGTTCCAAAGCTGCCATAGACTTCTGCTTTTTAATTCTTTTTCCAATGGTGTTCTAACTTGCTGATTCGGTTCTCAGCTTCTTCTAGACTACTGTTGAAACCTTCCAGGGTGTTCTTTATGGCAGCTGTGTCATTCCTCATTTCCTCTTGATTCATGCTGGTGTATTTCTCATTCAGCACCTTAAATTCTCATTGAGTTGCTTGTAATTCTCACTCAGATGTTTGAGCATCCTTATAACCATCCCTTTGAATTCTTTATCTGACAAGTTAGTTTCCTCCATTTCATTTAGTTCCTCTTCTGGCAATTCCTCCTTTTATTTGGGGTTTGTTTCTTTTTCTCGCCATCTTTGCTGTCCCATTGTATTTGCTTATATGCATTAGACCAAACTGCTATGCCTCCCAGTCATTGTGGGGTTGTTGTATGTAGTAGGTGTTTTGGGTGACTCAGTGGTGCAGTCTCTTAGATCTCCTGAGCAGGGTGTTCTAGAAAGCCTGTAACTTGAATTATTTGGGTTCTCCTGTTGCAGTTGTGTCTTGAATGTTATTTCGTGGATGGAGTCTCCTCTCAGGGTGGCTGACAATGTGGCACACCCCTGACCGACCATGTTGTAGAAACAGTTTTGGAGTTGGTGACCTAACAGAACAAAATACAAGACAAAACATGGTACAAAAGAAACAAAACAAGAATGTACACAAAACCCCAACATCACCATCAGAAGCAACCACCAGAGAAGAGAGAATTAGGAAAGTGAAAAGAGAGTAAGAATGATGGACAAAAAAGAAAATATGGGGAGAAAATAAAACAACCAAAAAAACCACAAACAGAAGCAACCAGAAAAGGTGGAGCAGAATATGTAGATGCAGAGCTTAAATGAAGAAAATAAGAATTAGAGGAATAGTAGAAGGAAATCTGTTGTTATAAAGGAGGGGAAAAAATGAAAAGACAAGAAAGCGGGAGAAAAAAAAAAGAGGGAAAAAAAGAATAGTGAAAAAGAATTTTGTAGGAGAAGCGAATGAGAAAATTACATATGTGAATGAAACAACAGAGACTAGAATAGTAACAAATCAATAAAGCAGATAGATAAAGATAAATTTAAAAAGGGGGAAATAAAAGAAAAACTAATAGGGAAGAGAAAAGAAAAAAAGTGATGTCTATTTCGTTTTACCTGAGCTTAATGCCCCATGGGAGTTAGCTTTGGGCCCCACACTTCTGTCTGCCATTTATGTGCTTCCTATTAGATACTTAGGAGCTATGCTAACCACTATCCAGCACTGTCTTTTGGCAACCTGCTTGAAGATCTAAGCAATCCACCGATCCACAGGCTTTGGCTGCAAACAGGAGTGGCCAATCTGACCTCTAAAGTAGGTTTGTTAGCAGCTAAGGACCAGGGGTGGGTCATAAAACTTTTCCTGGCTCCCCAGGCTCTGCCTTTATCTATCCTAGCCAGGTGTCAATCTTAATCACTCAAAGGTCTGTTTCTGAAAGGTCTTTAGGCGGGGGAGGTGCTGTTTGGCTTTCAGGGAATATGGTGGGTGTGTTTCCCTGTCCCAGATCTACTTCTCCACAAGTGGCCCAAGATATTACACTGCCCTTGGCTGGACAGAGATTCTTTTATGGAGACCAACGGGGTTGGCTGGCAACCTGGAGTTTTTATCAATAGGGTTCCTCCTTCAATCCAGTCACTGACTGCTCTTTGAGACTGTTCAGACCCGTAAATTTGGCCTCTGCTTTGTTTCCTCTGATAAGTTCAAAATGCAGGGTGTGGCATGCCGGTCTCCTGAGTGTGCAGCAAGCTATATTACCTGCCCTGAGGCTCCTGGGAGAGACTAGCTCCTCTCAGGAAAAAATGACTGGGTTTGGACAGACATGAACAACCAAATGCAGGACTCGTGACTACTGCTATTCCATATCTCCCTGCCCTGCTTCCCATCCAGCCTCTCAGGCACCTCAAAGCATTCCTCCCTCTGCACCAAAGCCTCGGGTGAGTCTTTGCAAATGAAAGCTCCTTTGCTCTGTGTTTAGAGAAAAAAATCACTCCATAAGACAAGCAAAAACAAAACAAAACAAAAAACTGCGGCTTCCTCTCTGACCAGCTTCTGTCTCCTAGCTTCAGACTTCACCTCAAGCCAGCAGCCCTGCCATCTGTCTTGGCTGGATGTTACGTGGACCATGGGATGGGCCTCTTGTGTTCGGGGTGCTGTGGAGCCCAGCCTGGGTTTCAGGCCTCTATCTTCTGAGGGGACAGACTATCCTGTAGCTGGAATTTGCTCCTCCCTCTCGGACTACCAGCCACCCCTGGGCACTGGGTCCGCTTCTCCTACAACCTTGCTCTTCTTATCAATCTCCGGGTGTTTTCTCTCCTTCCTTGAGATACGTCTCCTCCTCAGCTGGACCTAAGTTGGTAATTTCTGGTTTAGTTGTATTTCCAGTGTGGCTGTGGGGAAAGGTGCATGACAGGTCTGCCTATTCGGCTGCCATTTTCTCTCTCTCAAACATTTTAAAATTGATTTTTAGAGAAAGAGAAAGACATCGATGTGAGAGTGAAATATCGATTGGCTGCCTCCTGCATGCACCCTACTGGGGATCCAGCCTGAAACTCGGGCATGTACTCTGATTGGGAATTGAACCACAAACCTTTTGGTGCACTGGGCAATGCCCAACCAACTGAGCCACACCGGCCAGTGCCAATTTGTACTTCTTCTTTTTTTTTTTTTTTTTAATATATTTTATTGATTTTTTACAGAGAGGAAGAGAGAGGGATAGAAAGTTAGAAACATCGATGAGAGAGAGACATCGATCAGCTGCCTCCTGCACGCCCCCTACTGGGGATGTGCCCTTGACCGGAATCGAACCCGGGACCCTTCAGTCCGCAGGCCGACGCTCTATCCACTGAGCCAAACCGGTTTCGGCCAATTTGTACTTCTTAATCCCTTCACCTTTATTAACCCATCCCCCACAACACCCCTCCCATCTGGCAACTATCAAAATGTTCTCTGTATCTTTGAGTCTTTTTTTTTTTTAAAGATCACACATTTATTAAAATTTAACAATTTATTGAAGTCAGAAATATAAATTCTTAATATTAACTCTAGAAACATGAGAATTCAATTTCAAAGGCTTTAGAAAGAATACCTTATAAAGGTATTTTTACTATTACATTCTTTGTTAGACTGGTACTTGGAGCCCTTTGGATATCATTTCACCATTTCACCCCCAACCCAGTGCCTGGATAAATTGGCCAGCAGTAGCACATGAAATTGTGGATAGATGAGAGTCTCATATTCATATTTATCTAAATGAAGTATATAACCCCAGGTTTCCCATTTAATGAAATGCAGTTTCTTTTACAATTTTTTGGAGCAATAAGCCTTTAGATTCCCATTTTCCCCAGTCAGCGAAGAGCCACACAAGTGCCTTTGTCCTAACACACCTTTGAGTCCTTGTTAGGAATTAAAGCACTGGCTGAATTATCACCATAGGATTCCTGATAAGGATGCAGGTAAAAATGTCTCAGAAGGTGCTTTATTCTTTCACATCTCAAATTCACTTGGCTGGTCACAGGTAGGCAGGTAGAAATGGGTTAAAAATTTTGCAACTCAATTTCTACACAAATAGGTTACGATTGTTAGTGTAAGGCATGACAGAAGAAACCAAATTAGCAGTTTGTTCCAAGGTGACCATGTAGCTCTGAAGAAGTGGCAAAAGCCATCCCAGCTGCATTGTGCCTCCAGCAGGTGCAGTACTGCCCCGTGAGACAAGTGCACAGCAAGGTCACCAGGCTCTGGCAGTCCTGGTCAACGCTGGCATTCCATTTCTTCAGTGCCCACGTGTGGCTTGCCAGCGGTCTCTGCAGGACCCCACGAAAGTCATGAACGCCACCACTCGGCCCCAGTTGGAGCCGCCCCGGGGGTGTTGAAATATGTTCTGCATCGTGTTTGCCACCATCTCCACGTGGTTACTCAGACATTGGCGGTAGCAGGTCCAGGAGAGCTGGTAACACTCCTGTACCTGGGAGGTGATGGAGCACATCACGGTGGCCTCAAGCGAGGATGTAGGGTGTGGGGCGCTGCCAGGCCTCTGGGTGCAGTACTCCAGGTAGTCAGTCAGCAGCCAGAGAGTGCACAACTTCAATTGGTCCTCCATGGCCTGGTGTCTGCCCAGGTCCTGGCCCCGCCAGCTTTCTTGGCCTAGCTATGCTATCTATATGAGTCTTTTTCTGTTTGTGTGTCTTTTTTTTTTTAATTCAGTTTTGATAGACATGTTTTTATTGCCATTTTATTGCTCATATTTTAGACTTTTCTTAAAAAAGACCTCTGAACATTTCTTATAATACTTTGATTTGGTGGTGATGAACTTTCTTTAGCTTTTTCTTGTCTGTGAAACTCTTTATCTGTCCTTCAGTTCTAAATAATAGCTTTGCTGGGTAGAGTGATCTTGGTTGCAAGTCCTTTTCATCAGTTTGAATATTTCTTGCCACTCTCTTCTGGCCTGCAAAGTTTCTGCTGAGAAATCAGCTGACAGTCTTATGGGAGCTCCCTTGAAGGTAACTAACTGCTTTCCTCTTGCTGGTTTTAAGATTCTCTGTTTCTCTTGCACCTTTAGCATTTTAATACGAGTCTTGCTGTGGGATTCTTTGGGTTCATCTTGTTGGGGACTCTATGCACTTCCTGGACTTGTATGTTTATTTCCTTCACCAAGTTAGGGAAGTTTTCTGTTATTATTACTTTAAAAATAAAAAAACCTCACAAATTTTATTGATTCAGCTGACAGAAGATGATAGCAAGGTTTAGAGTAGTAGACAGCAAGGCTGTGATTGAAAAATGCACAAATTAATTACTAAAGTTGGGTGTTGGTTGCTAACCATCAAGACAGAGATCAAAATGGGATGTGGGCAGAATGATGAACATTTCATTATTATTATCATTGATTTCAGGGAGGAAGGGAGAGGGAGAGAGAGATACAAACATCAATGATAAGAGAGATTCGTTGATTGGCTGCCTCATGCATGCCCCACACTGGGAATTGAACCGTGACCTCTTAGTTCATTGGTCAACTGATAATCCTGCTGGCCAGGCTCATTTTTGGGGAGGGGGGGGGCGTGGGGGCGGGACGGAGAGAAAAGGAGAGTCCGGATTCATTATTATTTTTAAAAAATATTTTTATTGCCGAAACCGGTTTGGCTCAGTGGATAGAGCGTTGGCCTGTGGACTGAAAGGTGCCAGGTTCGATTCCGGTCAAGGGCACGTACCTTGGTTGCAGGCACATCCCCAGTAAGGGGTGTGCAGGAGGCAGCTGATCGATGTTTCTCTCTCATCGATGTTTCTAACTCTCTGTCCCTCTCCCTTCCTCTCTGTAAAAAATCAATAAAGTATATTTAAAATATATATATATTTTTTTATTGATTTCAGAGAGGAAGGGAGGAGAGATAGAAACATCAATGATGAGAGTCATTGATCAGTTGCCTCCTGCATGCCCCCTACTGGGGATCGAGCCTGCAACCTGGGTTTGTGCCCTGACTTGGAATCAACCTATGACCTCCTGTTTTATAGGTCGATGCTCAACCACTGAGCCATGTTGGCCAAGCAACATTTCATTTTTTGTTAATTGAAGTGTATTTTTATTGATTTCAGAAAAGAAAGGGGAGGGAGGGAGGGAGGGATAGAAACATCAATGATGAGAGAGAATCATTGATCGTCTGCCTCCTGCATGGACCCTCCCCCCGCCCCCCCACTGGGGATCGAGCCCGCAACCCGGGCATGTGCCCTTGGTCAGAATTGAACCCAGGACCCTTCAGTCCACAGGCTAACACTCTGTCCACTGAACCAAACAGGCTAGGGCTCATTATTTTTTTAAAATTTATTTTTATTGTTGAAAGTATTACAGGTGTCCCCATTTTCCCCCATGCCCCCTTCACTTGGCTCCCACCCCACCCTCGCTGCACTATAAGTTCTTTGGTTAATCTGTTCCCACTTCCCTTCCTCCTTCCCTCTGAGATCTGTGAGTTTGTTCCATGCTTACATGTCTCTGGACCAATTTTGTCAGTTTATTTTGTTTATTGGATTCCACATATAAATGAGATCATGCAATCTTTGTCTTTCTCTGACTGGCTTATTTTGCTTAGCATAATATTCTCCAGGTTCATCCATGCTGTCTTAAAGGGCAAAATTTCCTCATTTTTTACAGCTTCATTGTATTCCATTGTGTAAATATACCACAGCTTTTTTATCCACTCAAATACTGATGGGCAGATTGGCTATTTCCACATCTTAGTTTTTGTAAATAATTCTACTATAACAGAGAGGTACATATCTTCTTTCTGATTGGTACTTCAGGATTCTTAGGATACATTTCCATAAATGGGATCGCTGGGTCAAAAAGCAGTTCCTTTTTTAAACTTTTGAGGAAACCATACTTTTTTTCACAGTGGCTGCACCAGTCTACATTTCCACCAACAGTGCACAAGGTTTCCCTTTTTTCCACATCCTCACCAGCAATTGTTTGTTGATTTATTGATGGTAGCCATTGTGGCTGGTATGGGTCCGCATCATTATAGCTTTAATTTGCCCACTTCTTTTTTGTTTCCATTTGCTTGTAAAATTTTATTCTATCCCTTTATTTTCATCCTGTGTGAGTCTTTTATTTTGAGGTGGGTCTCCTTGGTTTTCATTACTTTAAATATTTCATGCCACTTCCTTTTGACCTGTATTGTAGGGTTGTTTTTTGGTTTTGTTTGTTTTTGAGAAATCAGCTGACAGCCTTATGGGAGCTCCCTTGTAGGTAACTGACTGTCTCCCTTTTTGCTCTTAAGATTCTCTCTTTGTCTTTAACATTTCCCATTTTAATTATGATGTGTCTTGGTGTGGGTCTTTTTGGATTCATCTTGATTGGAACTCTATGCTTCCTGAACTTGTGTGACTTTTTCCTTTACCAGGTTCGTTCTGTCATTTCTTCAAAGAAGTTCTTTGTCCACTACTAATTTTCTACTCCCTCTGGTATCCCTATGATATGGATGTTGAGCCATTTCATGTTTTCCCAAAGTGCACTTAAAACTGTCCTATGCTTTTTAAGTGTTTTTTTTTTTTTTTTTTAATATATTGATTTTTTACAGAGAGGAAGGGAGAGGGATAGAGAGCTAGAAACATCGATGAGAGAGAAACATCGATCAGCTGCCTCCTGCACACCCCCCACCGGGGACGTGCCCGCAACCAAGGCACATGCCCCTGCCCGGAATCGAACCCGGGACCCTTCAGTCCGCAGGCCGACGCTCTATCCACTGAGCCAAACCGGTTTCGGCGCTTTTTAAGTGTTTTGTGTGTGTGTTTTTTTATCTTCCCTGAGCATATTTTCTGTTGAATTTTAGACAGAGTAGAAGAGAGAGGGAAAGACAGAGAGAAATATTGTTGTGAGAGAAGCGTATTGATTGGTTGCCTCCTGCACAAGCCCCAACCAGGGCCCTGGCCAGGGATGATCCTGCAACTGAGGTATGTGCCCTTGACCAGAATTGAACCCAGACCCTTCAGTCCACAGGTTGATGCTCTATCTACTGAACCAAACCAGCTAGGGCTTAGTGTTTTTCTTTTTTCTGCTCTAATTGAGTGTTTTTTCCTATGTTGTCATCCTAGTAGCTGATTCGATCCTCTGCTTCATCAACCTTCTTATAATCCTTTCCAATGTATTCTTGATGTCAGAAATAGTATTTTTCATTTCTGACTTGTTCTTATTCATGGTTTCTATGTCCTTTTCCATGCTGATGTTGTTCCCACTAAGTTCCTTATAGTTCTTCTAAGTTCCTGGAACATCCGTGTAGCCATTACTCTAAACTCTATTTCTGATAAATTGCTTAACTCCATCTCATTTAGTTCTTTTTGTGGAGATTCCTCCTTTTGTTTGGGGGTTGTTCCCTTGTTATTGTTTAATAGATATAAGTGCTGTAACTCCCAGTCTTGTGGGTGGCCTTTTGTTGTAAATGTCCTGCTGGGCCTAGTGGTGCATTCTCCTTGAACTCCTGAGCTGGATGCTGTAGAGTGTCTATTTTTTGGGTTATTTGGGCTCTTCCATGTAACTGGGTCTTGATTGTTGTCCCTCTTGTGGGTTAAATCTCCTCTCATGCTGGTAACTGTGAGGGAGGGAGGCCAGCATATCAAGAGATACTTACATATCAAGTAAGATAAGGCCAAGATTTAAGAGCAAGGAGTTTGTTGTAATTTCATGAGTGTTATTTCAATGAATTGGAAGGAGTGGAAATCAAAATGAAGTGTATACAGAGTAGGAGGTAAGAAAGTTGAAATAGTAAAAAGAGATAGCTCTTTGATATAGTTAATTAGAAATGGTGAAGACAGAAGTGCTGGCTAAGGAGGGTATGAAGTATACTTCTTCCATGGACCCCAAGTACTTTGAGAGTATGATAATGTCCTATTTACCTGTGTTATTTCATATTTCAGCTTGTCCATTTGCTAGAGCAAATTCCAGATTGTAAGTTACCTGAGGACAGAAACTATCTAATTTTTCTTATACACAGAGCCTGACACATAATAGGTCATAAATAAATAGTTGAATGAATCAAAAAAGATATTTTCTGCTCTCTTTATATTAAAAAGTAAAATAATCTTTCTTTTTTTCTTATAGATTAAGCATATGATGGCTTTTATTGAACAAGAAGCCAATGAAAAAGCAGAAGAAATAGATGCAAAAGTAAGAATTCACGTTTCTAGGTTTAAGAAGTTATAAAGTTTTATGTTGTTTTGCTTTGCTAAATAGTAAGTAGTGAAATTGTTTCACAATGCATTGCATGGGACTAATAAGAATATCTCTTATAGGCACACTCTCCCTCCAGGGAGCTCACCCATGCCATTACACACACACACACACACACACACACACACACACACACACACCCCACACATATACCTAACCTCTAAGGGACCCAATGAGACTTGCAACAAGGTGAGCAATGGGCAGTGCTTGTCCTGAGCTAACCCCCTGAACCTGTCTCCAAAGCTCCCTTTTCTGACTTCCCAGTGAGGCAAAGCAGCCCAGCGTAGGCTCTCCTGTTGCTTCTTCTATGCCTTTCCTTGTTTAACTGTCATAAATATGTTTGTGCTGTGGTCAAGAAATTGTGTTTGGTTTAAGGGAAAAAAAAAAAAAAATATATATATATATATATATATATATATATATATATATATATATATATACATTAAAAGTAAATTTCCTGCCCTCTCCGGTGTGTCTAAGTAGTTAATAGTGTCGGCCCACATACAGAAGGATTGTGGGTTTGATTCCCGGTCAGGGACAAGTTCTTGGGTTTCAGTATCTGAGTTCCAGGTTCAGTCCTCAGCCCCGGTCTGGATCTGTGCAGGAGGCAACCCCATCAATGTGAGAAGGACACATTGATGTGTTGTTGTTTTTTTCTCTCTACCCCTCTCTCCTTCCACTCTCTATCTCTAAAAATAAGTGGGAAAATATCCTTGGGTGAGGATTAAATAAATAAATATTCTTTCAAAACATTCTGATTGCCAGTAAGTATTCTTAAATTTTACTGTAGGGATTTGAAAAGTAATGGTGGGGGATAAAAGACACATATACCTTAGAGGAGAATTCCAACTGATTTATGTAAATAACTTCCCTCTGCAGGGAATTGGAGATTAAATCTTTTCCCCAAGTATCATCCTCATCAGAGTGTGGGCTGAACTTAGGGACCAACTTCCAAAGAATAGAATATGGAAAAGGCAAAAATATTAACTTTATGGTAGAAAAATATGACTTAACCACCTTTCTCACAGTTAACATCATCAGGGATGTGGGTAATTCATTAGGTTACCCGTTTATATGATAGGAAGAGAATACTTCACCAATGTGGTATTTTCCCCAAAACCTATAACACCAGCCTAATTAATATAAAAACAAAGGGATAGTCTCAAAACTGTCAATTTTATGCCCTAGCTAGTTTTGCTCACGAACTAATTCCCTTGTAGGCAGAAGAAGAGTTCAACATTGAGAAAGGTCGTCTTGTGCAAACCCAAAGACTGAAGATTATGGAATACTATGAGAAGAAAGAAAAGCAGATAGAGCAGCAGAAAAAAATGTAAGTAAATCCTGGTCACAGTATAAAACTAAAGAAGTTTTACAAAGACAGTGGGACAAGAGGATAGAGCAGGTGCTTTGAAGTCAAGCAAGTATGGGTTCTTGTCTTAAATGGATTACTTACTACATATCTGACCTTGGACAAGTTGCTTAACTTTTCTTTGCTCATTTGTGATAATGGAATCCTCATAGAATTATTGAAAGATTAAACTGGAATAACAGATACGAAATTGCTTGCCACTTGGTAAGCACTTAATAAATATTATTTCTTTATATTTGAAAATATGTTGATAGAGGAGAACCAAGATGGCAGCATACGTAAACACCTGTACTTGCCGCCTCCCATAACCACATCAAAATTACAACTAAAGCCATAGCTGGTTTGGTTCAGTGGAAAGAGCATTGCCCTGCGGACTGAAAGTTCCCGGGTTCAATTCCAGTCAAAGACACATGCTTGGGTTTCGGGCTCTATCCCAGTAGGGGCTGTGTAGGTGGCAGCCGATCTCTCTCATCATTGATGTTTCTCTCTCATCATTGATGTTTCTAGCTCTCCCTCTCCCTTCCTCTCTGAAATCAATAAAAATATATATATATTACAATTAAAATATAGAACAACCATCATTCAAAACTTCATGAAATCTGGCTGATCGGAAGTCCTATAACTAGGGAAGTAAAGAAGAAAGTACATTGATACTGGTAGGAGGGGCAGAGATCCAGAACAGGCTGATCCGACACCCACATGTGCTGTTATTTTAATCAGGAGGCAGATTGTCTCTGCGGAGGCCGCCTGTCAGGTGCAAGGGGTCCCAGCCCCACACTAGTCCCCTAGCCCAGGTTTCCAGAGCCGGGTAGAGAAGACCCCGCAACTACAGGCTGTAAAAACCAGTGGGGGTTGTGGCTGAATAAGACAGAGGCCTCTGGGGTCCCAGGTTTTTCTTTTAAATTGCCCAGGTACAATCTTACACAGTTCTACTTCCTCCGAGCTCCAATGCCGGGGAACCCAGGCACATATGGGGAGGAACTGGATTGTCTGGCATGGGGGCAGGAACTCGGGGGCAGTTTTCTCCCAGACGGGGTACTCACAAGGGACATTGTTCCGGTGCTGGGACCTCCCCTCTCTCAGGGCTGACTAGCAGCCATATCTGAGTCTCCCTCAGCCTGGAGTAAACTGGTTGTTCCACCCTGAAGATGCCCTGAGACTCTGCCCCATCAAGTTTGCAGCCCCACCCAAGCTGTTTGCAGTTGCTTTTCCATATGAATGGCCTGTCCTGGCTCAGGCTTCAAATCTTGTTAAAAATCTCTCAAACCAGCTGAAGGTGGTGACTGCATGCCCCCAAACCTATCAATAAAAGGCCCAAGACCCAGCACTAGCACCAGTCTGCCTTGCTTCACAGGCCCAATACAAGTAGCAGTCATCTGCAGACCTCTCTGTAGTTCCTGCTGGGTAACTCAGTGGCTACCTTTGCACCTCCCGGGAAGCCCCAGAGCCAGTGCACCCATTTGACAGCCTCAGACCATACCAGATTACAACTCTACACATCCAGAAATAACATACTCAAGAGGCAGACTCAGTGAGCACCAAAGCCTCCCTTAAGTAAGTCCTGCTCCATAGGGGTATATCCTGCACAGCAGCTCTCCCACTGTAGTCGCAGCTGGTCCTAGAGGTCAACTCTTCCCAGTGATGCCAACAGCAATCAAAGCTCAATTCCAACAAGACTGCACACCGCCCACACAGGATCCCTGGAGTGCCATATCAGGTGACTGGGGAGGCTGAGCCATTGGGTCCTACAGGACACCTACTTCAGAAGGCCACTCTACCAACTCCATGAGACACAGCAGCTCTACCTAATACAGTGGTCAGTAAACTCATTAGTCAACAGAGCCAAATATCAACAGTACAACGATTAAAATTTCTTTTGAGAGCCAAATTTTTTAAACTTAAACTTCTTCTAACGCCATTTCTTCAAAATAGACTCCCCCAGGCCGTGGTATTTTGTGGGAGAGCCACAGTCGAGGGGCCAAAGAGCTGCATGTGGCTCGCAAGCCGCAATTTGCCAACTACTGACCTAATACATAAAAAGAAACACAGGGAAGCAGCTAAAATGGGGAGACAAAGAAACATGTGGCAAATGAAAGAAATGGAAGCAAGCAAACTGCTGGATACAGAGTTCAAAATCATGTTATAAGCTCACTCAAGGATCTTCATGAGACTTTCAAGGATCTTAGTGAGAATGTCAAAGACATGAAAAAGGACCAGTCAGAAATTAAGCATACACTCATTGAAATAAAGAATAATTTACAAGGTTTCAACAGTAGAGGATTCCGAGAATCAAATCAAGGATTTGGAATATGAGGAAGCAAAAAACATCCAATCAGAAGAGCAAAAAGAAAAAAGTACAAAAATATGAAGGTAGTGTAAGGAGCCTCTGGAACAACTTCAAGCCTACCAACATTTGCATTATGGGGGTGTCAGAAGGAGATGAGAGAGAACAAAATATTGAAAACCTATTTGAAGAAATAATGACAGCCAAAACCGGTTTGGCTCAGTGGATAGAGCGTCGGCCTGCGGACTGAAGGGTCCCGGGTTTGATTCCGGTCAAGGGCATGTACCTTGGTTGCGGGCACATCTCCAGTGGGGGGTGTGCAGGAGGCAGCTGATCGATGTTTCTCTCTCATCGATGTTTCTAGCTCTCTATCCCTCTCCCTTCCTCTCTGTAAAAAATCAATAAAATATATTAAAAAAAAAAAAAAAAATAATGACAGAACACTTCCCCTACCTGGTGAAAGAAATAGACTTACAAGCCTAGGAAGCTCACAGAGTCTCAAAGAAGAGGAACCCAACGAGGCCCACACCAAAATATATCATAATTAAAATGCCAAGGCTTAAAGACAGACAGAATCTTAAAAGCGGCACAAGATAAGCAGTTAGTTACCTATAAGGGAGCACCCATAGGACGTTAGCTGACTTCTTTTTTTTTTTTTTTTTTTTAATATATTTTATTGATTTTTTACAGAGAGGAAGGGAGAGAGATAGAGAGTTAGAAACATCGATGAGAGAGAAATGTCGATCAGCTGCCTCCTGCACACCTCCTACTGGGGATGTGCCTGCAACCAAGGTACATGCCCTTGACTGGAATCGAACCTGGGACCTTTCAGTTCGCAGGCCGATGCTCTATCCACTAAACCAAACCAGTTAGGTCACGTTAGCTGACTTCTTAACAGAAACTTTGCAGGCCAGAAAGGAGTGGCAAGAAATACTGAAAGTGATGAATAGTAAGGACCTACAACCAAGATTACTCAGCAAAACTCTAATTTAGAATTGAGGGTCAGATAAAGAATTTCACAAACCAGAAAACAACTAAAGTAGTTCATCACTACCAAACCAGTATTACATGAAATGTTGAAGGGTATTCTGTAAGAATAGGAAGGAGAAGAAGAAGGAGAAAGATAAAATATATGAACAATAAAAGGCAACATAGCCGAAACCGGTTTGGCTCAGTGGATAGAGCGTCGGCCTGCAGACTGAAAGGTCCCGGGTTCGATTCCGGTCAAGGGCATGTACCTTGGTTGCGGGCACATCCCCAGTGGGAGGTGTGCAGGAGGCAGCTGATCGATGTTTCTCTCTCATCGATGTTTCTAGCTCTCTGTCCCTCTCCCTTCCTCTCTGTGAAATATCAATAAAATATATTTAAAAAAAAAAAAAAAGAAAAAAAAAAGGCAACATATACATGTCTATCAGTTGAGTATAAAAATCAAAATAACCAACCATAAACCTAATGAACAAAATAAACTGGTGAATAAAATTGAAATGGCATGGAAATGTGGAATAAATTGACAAATCTCAAGAGGGAAGTGGGTGGGGGAGGGGAAGAGATTAACTAAATGTCTTATATATCAACACAGTAGGGTGGTGAAGGCCTGGGGTGGGCCAGGAACTGGGTGGAGGGGACCAATGGGAGTAAAAAGGGTGACCTCTGTAATATTCCCAACAATGAAGGTTTAAAAGAAAAAAATAAGTTGGTAGAAATAATTAAGTAAATTTTAGTGGACTTCTCTATGGTTTTTGTTTTTTATACTGTACTGATACTATTTTTTTCTGTCCTTTGCAGTCAGATGTCCAATATGATGAATCAAGCAAGACTTAAAGTCCTCAGAGCAAGAGATGATCTTATTACAGTGAGTAATTAGTTTCTATTAGTTATGAAATTGTATTTATTTGCCTATTATAGAGAACTTACTAGTTACCATTAGCTAATTAAAGAGTTGAACTAGTGGCCCCATGCACAGATTTGTGGACATTGAAAGGAAAAATAATTAAAAGGAATATTTTAATATTGCTATTTGCCCTTTCTCCCTCAGCGCCATGGAGCCGGGTGGTGGCCCCCCCACCGCTGCCACTGGTCGCTGTCTACGGGGCAGTAGGCAGGGCGATCGGGCTCCCACCCAGCTCCCTTAGTGCCTGGGAGCCAGGCGGCGCCTTCCCCCAGCCTCCTCCACTGGTCGCCATCTGTGGGGCGATCAGGCCCCCGCTCGCACCAACCTTGGTCTGGCGCTGCCTACTCATCTGCTCCACCATGGTCCCACTCTCGTCTGGGCCCATTGGGGCCAGCAGCGCCTCCACTGCCACCTGCTGCCAGCGCCACATTGCTGACGCCCTCCATGGTTTGTGCCACCCCCTGGTGGTCAGCGCACGTTATAGCGAGTGGTTGAACGACCCCCTGAGGGGACAATTTGCATATTAGGCTTTTATTATATAGGATGATTTTGAGAACGAGAGAATATAAGTATAAAAATGAATAAGTTATGTTCCTGTCTTAAAGGACCCTCTGATCAAACAGAGCTCATAGACCCTTCTGGATTATGTCATGGATTGACAACACATATGAGGGTGATAGGTACTATGGAGGCTAGAAATGTAGGCTAGAGTTAATATAAGGCATAAGTACAGGTTAAAAAGGTTTGCCTACTTTCAATAGAAAGTTTCATTGAAGTTTTTATTTTATTTTATGGGGACTATCATAAATAAGGTCCATGTATAAGTGTATAGGCTAAGTTTAACAGGGAAAAGGTTAAACACAAGAAAACTATTTGGGCCCTAACTGGTTTGGCTCAGTGGATAGAACATCCACCTGTGGACTGAAGGGTCCCAGGTTCGATTCTGTTCAAGGGCATGTACCTTGGTTGCGGGGGTATTCCCCAGTAGGGGGGTGTGCAGGAGGCAGCTCATCAATGTTTCTTTCATCGATATTTCTAACTCTCGATCCCTCTCCCTTCTTCTCTGTAAAAAAATCAATAAAATATATTTTAAAAAAAGAAAACCATTTGGGAAGTATTGTTGTCCTAGGAAGAGGACAGAAAACCTCCAGAAACATGCCATTTAGTTGAGAAAGCCTGGAGGTATTAGACTTATATTTAGGAACTAAACAAGGATGCCTGCTGATATTCCGCTGTTATTCTTTGTTATTTTAGAGGACCTAGATTCCTTATAAAGTGGAGAAAGAAGTTATATAAATATTATAAAGGAAGAAACAATTATTTTTGCACATATAATCATATATAGAAAATACAACATCCAAAAAACAGTAAGAACTAGTAATTCTTTCAAAAGATGACTGGTTACACAGAGAACTTACAGGAATTAAGTTTTTCTCTATGCCAGGGGTCCTCAAACTATGGCCCGCGGGCCACATGCGGCCCGCCGAGGACATTTATCCGGCCCGCCGGGTGCCGCTGCCTGTCCTGCTTAGCAGCCAACTCATCCCAGGCCCGCAGTGCGCATAGGAATTTGTTCATAGTTTTTTTTTTTTTAACTATAGTCCGGCCCTTCAAATCTGAGGGACAGTGAACTGGCCCCCTGTTTAAAAAGTTTGAGGACCCCTGCTCTATGCCAACAATAACCAATTAGCAAGTAAAATAAAAAGTAGATCTCTTTATAATAGCTACAAAAATTATTTAGTTTTTGGGAATAAATTTAAGTGAATTATACCTATATGAAAAAGCTATAAAACTTGAGTAAATGGAAAACATACCATTTTCTTGAATAATTAAAGAAACAAACTGAGACTATAAGATGTGGTTTATATTAGATGAATCTGGCATGGTGTCAGTGTTGACACATTTTATAGGGAGATGTTCCAGATGTTGACGATTGATTCCTCCTCTTCCAAGTTCATCACCAAATACTGAATTTCAGGCCTCGCTAACTAGGAGAATGGTCATTTCACTAACAAAAATGGGAAGTTAGAAGGACAAGCTGTTTTAAGAAAAATAATCAGCTCACCTGGCTAGTTTGGCTCAGTGGTTGAGTGTTAACTCAGGAACCAAGAGATTGCGGTTCCATTCCCAGTCAGGGGACATGCCGGATTGTGGACTTGATCCCCAGAAGCGGGTGTGCAGAAGGCAGCTGATCGATGATGTTCCCTCACATCAATGTTTCTAATTCCATCTCCCTTCCTCTCTCTAAAATCAATACAATTATATTTTAATAATATTTTATTGTTTGTTTTTTCTAATTTTAAAATACTAATTTAAGTTTTTATTGGAAACTGCTTTAAATCTTTTAAAATATATAAATAACTACTAGTTTGTCTTTAGAAGGAAATTTTAGTTGTCATGGATATAACATGATACCTAAAGTTCAGATCAGTCATTTATTTATCAAACTAGAGGCCCAGTGCACAAATTTGTGCACCAGTAGGGTCCCTCGGCCTGGCCTGTGGGATTGGGCCGAAACCGGCTCTCCGACATCCCCTAATGGGTCCCAGATTGTGAGAGGGCAGGCCAGGGCAAGGGACCCCACTGGTGCACGATCGGGGCTGGGGAGGGACGTGAGAGGTTGGCCAGCCAGAGAGGGACCACGGGAGGGCTCCAGGGTGTGTCCGTCCTGTCTCACTCAGGTCCCAATTGGCCAGACCCCAGCAGCAAACTAACCGACCCATCGGAGTGTTTACCCTCTGGTGGTCAGTGCACATCATAACGACTGGTCAACTGGTCGACTGTCTGCCCCCTGGTGGTCAATGCACATCATAGCAAGCGGTTGAGTGGCCTTAGCATATCATTATCATATTACACTTTGATTGGTTGAACAGATGACCGGACACTTAGCATATTAGGCTTTTATTTTATAGGATGTGTGAATACTTACTAAGTGATAAGCTCTTAAGTATTAGAGATATAATAAAAGCAAGTCCTTGCTTTTGTGGAATTTAACATCCTAGTAGGTTGAATATCAGTTGTGTTTTAAAAAATACATATAGCTCTAACTGGTTTGGCTCAGTGGATAGGGTGTTGGCCTACGGACTGAAGGATCCCCGGTTTGATTTCGGTCAAGGGCATGTACCTTGGTTGCAGGCACATCCCCAGTCGGGGGTGTGCAGGAGGCAGCTGATTGATGTTTCTCTCTCATCGATGTTTCTAACTCTCTATCCCTCTCCCTTCACTCTGTGAAAAATCAATAAAATATATTTTTAAAAAAATAAAAAATACATATAAGAAAAATCTGGGTTTTTTTTCTTTTTCTTTTTTAATGAAATTTTTACTTTTTCAATACCAGTGCTTCTCAACTTTTTTCTTCTCTCCAGAATATTTACACAGTTGTTATACTAGTTCATTTTAGTAACATCTCCCATCATACACGGTGACTTTCAAATTTTGAGGGAGGGGAGTTTTGTGGAATGAACATGTTTTTATAAATGGAAAAGATTCAACTTCAGATAGCTTTTCAAAATATTCTTAACCATCCTTTTCTTCAAGAGATGGGCTAGAGCAGTGGTCGGCAAACTCATTAGTCAACAGAGCCAAATATCAACAGTACAACGATTGAAATTCCTTTTGAGAGCCAAATTTTTTAAACCTAAACTATATAGGTAGGTACATTGTTATTAACTTAATTAGGGTACTCTAAAGCTGGCCTTTGCTAAAAACGTGGTATTTTGTGGAAGAGCCACATTCAAGGGGCCAAAGAGCCGCATGTGGCTCGCGAGCTGCAGTTTGCCGACCACTGGGCTAGAGGAAGAGGGTTACATTTCATAATTTTGAAACAAATCAGCAATTCTAGTTCATACCACATATCTTCCCTAAATAACCAGAGAGTTTGTCTGCTTACCACTGAAATCATCACAAATAAAATTCTCTCTCTTTTCAGTACTAACTTGATCTTTTAGTTTCACTCCTATATTTTCATTTCATAATTGAGCTGGGTTCCCTTGAGACAGTAAACTATTTGGATTTCTGAGTATACTTACACTTGTCTTGTACTTGCTAGGCCCTATATATGTCTGCAGCCTATCTGGATCTAGACAGGAGAAAACATTTACATAAATCAAATCTCTGGTATTTTTGGGTTTGATTCCAGACCGCCTTACAGCGAGATCGCAATGAAGTGAATCATAATCTTTCTGCTGGTGGAAGGTTTTGCCTTCAATTTACAAAAACAACAACATGAAGTTCAATAAAGTAAAGCACAATAAAACAAGGTGTGCCTGTACAGCCTTTTGAGCATGACCTTAAAAAATTAGTCCGTGGCTAGGAGATGGGATGGAGCAAGTTGAACAAAAAACACAGCCCTTAATTTGACAACAACATGCAGGAAATGGAAATAGTCTAGTAGAGTGGGCAGTGGTATGAGATGAGATAAGATAGACACTTGGGTTCAATTAACAGAGCCTTGAATGCCTGTTGAAGATTATGGACTTTATTCTTTGGCTAGTTCTCAAACCTTAATAGGCATAAAAATCCCTTGGAGGATCTTAATATTTATATCCTAGAGATTTTTTAAAATATTTTTATTGATTTCAGAGAGGAAGGGAGAGGGGGAGAGAGATAGAAACATCAATGATGAGAGAGACTCATGGATTGGCTGCCTCCTGCACGGCCCTACTGGGGATCAAGCCCACAACCCAGGCATGTGGCCTGACTGGGAATCAAACCCAGGACCTCTTGGTCCATGGGACGACGCTCAATCCACTGAGCCACCACAGCCGGGCTATATCCCAGAGATTTTTATATTTTTGTCAGGAATCAGTAAATAAGCAGCTCAGAGTAATCTTGTTGTTGGTGGTCTGGGGACCTCATTGAAAACTACTGTTGTAGTCTTAGATTTGTGTTAGAGAGACCTGGCAACACTGGGGAGTGGAAGCCAGAAGGTTATGGCTTAACTTTCAAGTCAGAAGTAAAAAGGCCACAACAAAAAAAGACAAGAACCTCATTCCAGAGATACTAAAAAGATTTGGTGTAGTACACAGGATTTGGTGACTTACAAGTTGTGATGAGTGAGTGGAAAGGAGTTAAGAATGACTTAAGGAGAGAGAAACCAAGATGGCGGCATAGGTAAGCACCTAAACTGCTGCCTCGCACAACAATTTCAAAACTACAACTAAAAGACAGAACGGACACCATCCAGAACCACAGGAAAGCTGGCTGAGTGAAAATTCTACAACTAGAAGGAAAGAGAAAAGCTCACAGAGAATTGGAGGTACGGCAAAGGGTCTTTGTGCGCGCAGAGAGGAAGGGTGGCTGAGAGCCTGGCTGACTTTCTCTGGCGGAAGGGGGAAGGAAGCCCCCGACCGCACTGAACCCCAGTTCTGACTGCACTGAACCCCAGTTCCGGGCGAGCCCCTGGGGACCCACGCTCTTACGGGGGGAGTCTGGACTCTCGGGGTGGAGACTTGGGAGCCGGGGAAGGCGGAGGACTGAAAGAGCGCGCGTGCCAGTGCGCACAAAGGCTGCAGAGGTTGCCACAGCCTTTCCCTAGTGGAAGGGCGTCGGAGGTTCCTGACTGCACTGAACCCCGGTTCCAGGCGAGCCCCTGGGGACCCACGCTCTTGTGGGGGGAGTCTGGACTCTCGGGCGGAGACTCGGGAGCCGGGGAAGGCGGAGGACTGAAAGCGCGCGCGTGCCAGTGCGCACAAAAGCTGCGGAGGTTGCCACAGGCTTTCCCTAGTGGAAGGGCGTCGGAGGTTCCTGACTGCACTGGGCCCCAGTTCTGACTGCACTGAACCCCGGTTCCAGGCTAGCCCTTGGGGACCCACGCTCTTGTGGGGGGAGTCTGGACTCTCGGGCGGAGACTCAGGAGCCAGGGAAGGCGGAGGTCTGAAGGCGCGCATGTGCGCGCAAGGGTAAGGCTGACAGGAAGCCAAGACTGAGACTCCACCCCATCCAAGCTGAGCACAGAGGCTATTGCAATTTGGCAAGTCTAATCCTATAAGGCTGTCTCCAGCACCGAACTTCTCCCAGCATAGACACAGCTAATCCTTACAGCCAACTGGCCTGGAGGTCAATTCTTCCCAGTGATACCAACAACAATCAAGACTTAATTACAACAAGGCTGTACACACAGCCCACAAAGGGGTGCACCAAGAGTGTCCACCTCAGGTTAACTGGGTAGGCAGACCCACTGGGCCATATTGGAAACCTAGCACACAAATCTACCTTACCAACTCAGGGAAGCAGTGAAAATGCGGCGTCAAAGAATCAGATCACAAATGAAAGAAATGGAGGAAAACAAACGACTGGATATAGAATTCAAAACCACGGTTATAAGGCTTTTCAAGAATATCCTAGAAAAGGCCGATAAATATAATGAGACCCTTGAAGATATGAAAAAGGACCAACTAGAAATTAAACATACACTGACTGAAATAAAAAAATATTATACAGAGACCCAAAAACACACGAGGAACACAAAAATCAAGTCAAAGAATTGAAATACAAAGAAGCAAAAAACAGTCAACCGAAAAAGCAAAAAAAAAAATCCAAAAAGTTGAAGATAGTGTAAGAAGACTCTGGGACAACTTCAAGCGTACCAACATCAGAATTATGGGGGTGCCAGAAGAAGAGAGAGAGCAAGATACTGAAAACCTATTTGAAGAAATAATGACCGAAAACTTCCCCCACCTGGTGAAAGAAATAGACTTACAAGTCCAGGAAGCGCACAGAACCCCAAACAAAAGGAATCCAAAGAGGACCACACCAAGACACATCATAATTAAAATGCCAAGAGCAAAAGACAAAGAGAGAATATTAAAAGCAGCAAGAGAAAAACAGTTAGTTACCTACAAGGGAGCACCCATATGACTGTCAGCTGATTTCTCAACAGAAACTATGCAGGCCAGACGGGAGTGGCAAGAAATTTTCAAAGTGATGAATAGCAAGAACCTACAACCAAGATTACTCTACCCAGCAAAGCTATCATTCAGAATTGAAGGGCAGATAAAGAGCTTCACAGATAAGAAAAAGCTGAAGGAGTTCATCACCACCAAACCAGTATTATATGAAATGCTGAAAGGTATTCTTAAAGAAGAGGAAGAAGAAAAAAGTAAAGAGAAAAATTATGAACAACAAATACATATCTATCAACAAGTGAACCTAAAAATCAAGTGAATTAAAAACCTGAGGAACAGAATAATCTGGTGAATATAATAGAATCAGGGGCATAGAAAGGGAGTGGACTGATAATTCTCAGGGGGAAAGGGGTATGGGGGGTTCATGAAGTGACTGGACAAAAATCATACACCTATGGATGAGGACAGTGGGGGGGAGGTAAGGGCAGAAGGTGGGGTGGGAACTGGGTGGAGGGGAGCTATGGGGGGAAAAAGGAGAAATAATTGTAATAATCTGAATAAAGTTTTATTTAAAAAAAAAAGAATGACTTAAGGGTTACTGAGTTAGGCAATTAAATAGATAGATGAAGGTTAGAAATACAGAAGAAAAGAGTCCAATTAAAAAGTGAATAGAGCAGTCAAAGAAAGACAAGTACCATAAGATTTCACTCATGTGGAATTTAATGAACACACCAAGCAAAATAGAGACAGACTCATAGAGAGTGGGCAGACAGCTGTAAAGAAAACAAATATTTTATATTTACCCCCCGCCCTGCAAAAGGAGAGGTGGGGGCGCAAGGACCTGAATAGACAGTTCTCCAAAGAAGACAGATAGGGCAAGATGCCCGATGTCACTAATAGCAGAGAAATGCAAATTAAGCCAAAACTGGTTTGGCTCAGTGGATAGAGCGTCAGCCTGCGGACTGAAGGGTCCCAGGTTCGATTCCAGTCAAGGGCACGTACCTTGGTTGCGGGCACATCCCCAGTAGGAGGTTTGCAAGAGGCAGCTGATCGATGTTTCTCTCTCATCGATGTTTCTAGGTCTCTATCCCTCTCCCATCTTCTCTGTAAAAAAATCAATAAAATATATATTTTTTAAAAAAGAAATACAAATTAAAACCATAATAACACTTCACAGCTATCATTAATAAATCAGCAAACAAGTGTTGAGGATATGGAGAAAAGGGAACCCTCATGCATTGTTGGTGGAAATGCAGATTGGTGCAGCCACTTTAGAAAACATGGAAGTTCCGCAAAAAATGAAAAAATAGACTCAGCCTGCATGGCTCAGTGGTTGAACATCGACTTACGACCCTGGAGGTCATGGTTCAGTTCCCGGTAAAGGCACATGACCCAGTTGCCGGCTCAATCCCCAGTAGGGGGTGTGCAGGAGGCAGCTGATCAATGATCTCATCATTGATGTTTCTATTTCTCTCTCCCTCGCCTCTGAAATCAATAAAAATATTTTTTAAAAAATAAGTTATAAAATGGAGTTGCCTTTTGACTCAGTGGTTGCACTCCTAAGAAACTCAAAACACTAATTCGAAGGAATATATGGATCCCTATGTTCATTGAAGTATTATTGGTCTCAGTTGCGTAGTCTTTTTTTTTCTTTCTTTCTACTGTTTATCCTTTTTCCTTCCCTGCCGAGTTACTTTCCAGGTTTAAGAACTTTGGAATCCCTTTTAGGTTTGAATTTCTGTTGAAATAGTGCTCGGCCATAAAAATGAATGAAATCTCACTATTTGTGACAGCATAGATGAACCTAGAGGTTATTATGCTAAGTGAAACAAGTCAGAGAAGGACAAATACCATACGATTTGTCAGTGGCTAGGAGATGGGATGGAACAAGTTGAACAAAAAACAGAGCCCTTAATTTGACAACACATGCAGGAAATGGAAATTATGTGTGGAATCTAAAGAGCAAAATAAACAAAGAAAATAGAAATAGACATAGGTAACATTGAACAGACTGATGATTGTGAAAGGGGAGGACAGTTGGGGGCCTGGGTGAAAAAAGTGAAGGGATTAAGAACTGCAAATTGGTAGTCACAAAATAGTCCCAGGGACTATAGTCATTAATTCCCACAGCTTAGGGAATATAGTCATTAATGTTGTAATAACTGTGTACAATGCCAAGTGGGTACTTGAAATGTCAGGGGGAAGTATATGATTGTCTAACCACTATGCTATACACCTGAAACTTTCAAAATAATATTGAATGTAAAGTATAATTGAAGAATAAAGTTTAAAAAAGAAATTAGATTAAGTATTGATATATTTTATTCAAAAGAATTGATTTATGTTAAAGTGTGTAAAACTCAAATAAAAAGATATTTTAAAATAACAGCTGGTGTTATAACATTTTTAAAAATAGGTTTTTATTGATTTTAGAGAGAAACATCCAATAGCTGTACACTCCCTATTAGGAATCGAGCCCTGCAACCCAGGCATGTGCCCTGACCTGAATTGAACCGGTGATTCTTTGGTGCATGGGATGACACTCAACCAACTGAGCCACACTGGCCAGGGTTGGTGTTATAAATTTTAATCCCAAGGAATTTGGGTATATTATATTCCTCCACAAATAAAAAATATTTTATTTTTATCATAAAAAAAATTAATACAAGAGGAGGAACAAGTAAAGGATGCTGATAAACTTTGGGGTTTGAATTGCCTTAGGAATTCAAGTGAAGTGTTCTGAGTTAGGCTGAGGAGAGAATTGGGACACATGGATAGCACAGAAGTCCCAGGTAGACCTATGGTATGAAGGAAGTCACCAAGGTCGTAGATGTAGAGTTAGAAGAAGGTCAAGTAAACTACTGGGGAGCATCATATGTACCATGCAGGAAAAGAAGAGATTGTTAAGGGAAGGAAACACAGGAAAAAGCAAACATATTGTGGCAGAATAAGGAGAAGCCATGGAAACAACTTGAACTGCCCTGGCTGGGTAGCTTAGTTGGTAGGAGTGTCGTTCCATGTGTGTACACACACAACACACGTTGCGGGTTTGATCACATACCTAGGTTGCATATTCAATCCCAGATTGAGGTGTATACAGGAAGCAACCAATGTTTCTCACATCAATGTTTCTCTCTCTCTGTGTGTAAAGTCAATAAAAACATAACCTCCAGCCAAGCTGGTGCTGCTCAGTGGTTGACCTATGAACCAAGAGGTCATGGTTGGATTCCCATTCAGGGCACATGCCCAGGTTGCAGGCTCAATCCCCAGTGTGGGGCATGCAGGAGGCAGCTGATCAATGATTCTCATCATTGATGAATGTTTCTGTCTCTCCTCTCCATTTACCTTCCTCTCTGAAGTTCATATATATATATATATTAGAGGCCCAGTGCACGAATTCGTGCATAGCCGGGGGGAGGGGCCCTGGACGGTTGGCAGGCCGGCCCTGCCCCCTGGTCGAACTGGTGGAGGGAACAATTTGCATTTTGCCCTTTTATTATATAGGATAAACACATCCTCAGATTGTAATGGCTTGAGGAGTGTGCATTTGAGGAACTGAAGAGGTTGACCTGTGTGAACTGTCAGTGTTTTGTTCCTATTAGAACAGATGTACAGTCCAAGTATTCTGTAGCATGAACTTGAATTCAGTATAAAGCTGGAGCTTTAATTTTTCTAACTTATAATGAGGAGTTTGTGAAAATAAACATTTATATAACTTTAGTTCTAAAGACACTTTGTAACCCTTTGCAGTCTAACTTCTTGCCATCTAGTTATTTACAGTTTAGCAAACTACAGTAAACAAAAGACATGGAAGGGTGAAGAAACACTCTCGGTAATGATAGAACAAATAAGGTCACACGTACATAAAAGCACACTCATGCTTTAAATGGATTTTGCTATTTTATTTTTTTAATATATTTTTATTGATTTCAGAGAGGAAGGGGAGGGAGAGAGAGATAAAAACATCAATGATGAGAGAGAAACATTGATCGATTGCCTCCTGCATGCCCCCTGCTGGGGATTGAGCCCACAACCCAGGCATGTGCCCTTGACCAGGAATCGAACCCAGGACCCTTCATTCACCGGCAAGGGCATGATTTTGCTATTTTAAAACATTTTATTTCTAGCTTTATCTATAGAGTAAGAAATTATGAAAGGAAGTTGTCAAGCAGTTCCCTAGAACAAAGATATTGACAAAAGATAAAAGGAAGGTGAAAAATAGAGAACCAGGGTGAAAATGAAATAGGCAAGGTGTTTTGCTACCAAGTTTGGTCTTTGTTGCAGTCTTTTGGTTATTTTTCTCTGCTGTTCATCCTTTTTCCTTCCCTGCCCAGATACTTTCCAGGTTTAAGAGCTTTGGAATCCCTTTGAGGTCTGAATGTCTGTTACATTCCATCCTATATAATGAAAGGCTAATATGCAAATTGACCGAACAGCGGAACAACCGGTTGCTATGACACGCTCAATGCAGGAGCTTCCCCCTGGTGGTCAGTGTGCTCCCACAGGGGGAGCACCGCTCAGCCAGAAGCCCTGAGCCGGGCTAACAGCTGGCAAGTGCAGCAGCAGGGGTAGGAGCCTCTCACGCCTCTGCAGCAGTGCTAAGGATGTCTGACTGCCGACTTAGGCCCGCTGTCAGTTGGACATCCCCCAAGAGCTCCTGGACTGTGAGAGGGCGCAGGCTGGGCTGAGGGATGCCCCATTCTCTCCCCAGTGCACAAATTTTGTGCACCAGGCCTCTAGTTTTCTGTACAATGGGAAAAACATACCTGAAGTTTATTTAGAATTAAATTAGATAACCTAAGTAAAATGACAAAATAATGCCTAACACAAAATATGTGTTGGATGAATGATGGCTCTTTATCACTTCCCTAGATTTCACAATTTATGTGTGTGTATGTGTGTGTGTGTGTGTGTGTGTGTGTGTGTTTTCAGGGAGATGAAAAAACATTTAAATTCTGATCCATTGATCTTGAAGTAGAAATTTCTAGTGTTTTGGTTTAAAGAGAGATGAGATAGAAATATCTTTGAGGGATGTCTGCTAACTCTTCAAACTAGGCAGGACCCAAGTAGACATGATTTTGAGGTTGACATAGTAACTTTCGGTTTTCTGCTTTCCAAGTCCAGAATTCTGTTATTTTCAGACTTCGTAAAGGCAGCTAGGTTCAAGTGGACAGTTTGCCCTGGCAAATTCATAAAATGCTGATGTGTAAGCTGACACGCCAACTGTAGAAATTTTCACATATCTCCTTGGAAAAGTTGCATGGAGAACCAGAGTATAATAAGAAAGTTGTTTAAATTTAGAATCAAAGAATGTCACTAGGATATTAGTGGTTTGTAACATTATTGATCATAATTTACCTTTCAAACTAGCATAAAGAATATTAAAATTGTTGATAATCTAGCCTTTTAGAGATAAGCATTGCAGATAACTCATTATTGGTAACATCTCCATCCAGATGTTACCTGTTTTTTTCTTTAAATAAAAAATAGAATCATCTTGTATAACTCTTAATAGCTTGCTTTTCAAATCTGTGTCATATAACTCTTTCCATGTTAGTCAGTTGTGTAGGTTTCTGAACTGATGAATAATCTGGGCTGTTCTAGGTTAGCTAGAGTGTGACCTCCCTGGGAGCCATGATGTTGCTTCGTGCTTCTTTGTATCAGTGTACTTAGGACAGCATCTGGTTTATCATATATCTCAGAGAATGTGTTGAATGGAAGCACAGCAATAAACTGAAGCAAGCACATGAGCTAGTATCAGCCTCACGATGTGTAAATAACTTCTTTCTTTTCCACTCATTGTAGGACCTACTAAATGAAGCAAAACAGAGACTCGGCAAGGTGGTAAAAGATACAACTAGATACCAAGTGCTGCTGGATGGACTGGTCCTCCAGGTACCCTTATAGACCAGGTCTATTACAGTTGATAGCCATAGTTCTTAAAAAATTGACAAGATATATTAGAGGCCAGCTCTCTTTTTCTTCTTTTCTCATCTTAGCTTTTTTCTTTCTTTTTTTTTTTTTTAATATACTTTATTGATTTTTTACAGAGAGGAAGGGAGAGGGGTAGAGAGTTAGAAACATCGATCAGCTGCCTCCTGCACACCCTCTACTGGGGATGTGCCCGCAACCATGGTACATGCCCTTGACCGGAATTGAACCTGGGACCTTTCAGTCCGCAGGCGGATGCTCTATCCACTGAGCAAAACCGGCTAGGGCTTAGCTCTTTTCCTTTTGCTCTTTTCCTTGTCTAGTAGAGAAATGTATACTGCATGAGAAGACAGTAATGTCTGTCAGGTTGAGTAAGACTTCCAGGTTTACTACTCTTTTATATTTTTAATTTTTTACATAACTCAAGGGTCAAATTTGCTTGCAATCTTCAGCTTTAACTTCTTTTTTTTGAAAATATATTTTTATTGATTTCAGAGAGGGAGGGAGAGATAGAAACATCAATAATGAGAGAGTACTATTGATTGGCTGCCTCCTGCATGCCCCACATTGGGATCCAGCCCACAATGAGGGCATGTGCCTGACCGGGAATCGAACTATGACCTCCCGGTTTATAGGTCGATGCTCAGCCATTGAGCCACACCAGCTGGGCTTCAGCTTTAACTTTTAAAGCTTTAAATTAGTTTTCCTAATTTGATTTTATCACTAATGCTTGCTTTTGATATTGAGGTTCAGACCAAAGGCTGTATACATTTTAACTCTATACTGCTTGGCTGTGAATCCTTATTTTACTTATGCTAATTACGATAATATTTGTCTTCAGCTTAGTTGATGTAAGATAAGACTCCCATATAAATTTTGTTTCTACCACCTGAGCAGTGGTTATATTTTCTGGTTTGTGATATCAAGATCATGTTTCCTTATTCTCATATTATGAGCTGTCTTTTAGGGAAATTTACAAGGGGACATTCTTTTCAAAACTAGATGGAAGAATCATAAAAACATTCTATTTATTCCTTAATAATTGCATCTGATTGTGTCATAGGGTTTGTACCAGTTATTGGAGCCCCGGATGATTGTTTGTTGCCGGAAACAGGATTTCCCTCTGGTAAAGGTAAAGAGCTTAGAGAAAGAAACATTCTCTTTTATTTAAAGATGATAAACTTAGGGATGAAATGCACTCTAAGTTTCTGAGTGTCTGATCTTTAGATGACAGATCAACCATGGGGATTAGAGGAATTTTAACACATTGTAGATATTCATTTAAGGGACCTCAGCTTCTAATTTCTTAAAGAGGTCACATTGCCATTTGAATTTAGTACCCTCCCCCCTTTCTGGAGACTTCGGAACACCATAATCTTTTGAAAATGCAACAATAGAGGCAGCACCTAGTAAAATTGAGCAAACATAGTTAACACTATCTTAAAGTGGCAAACTGCTCTCAGACCAGCGAGGCTTGGCTCTAACCCCGTGGTCGGTAAACTGCGGCTTGTGAGCCACATGTGGCTCTTTGGCCCCTTGAGTGTGTCTCTTCCACAAAATACCACGGCCTGGGCGAGTCTATTTTGAAGAAGTGGCATTAGAAGAAGTTTAAGTTTAAAAATGGCTCTCAAAAGAAATTTCAGTCATTGTACTGTTGATATTTGGCTCTGTTGACTAATGAGTTTGCCGACCACTGCAACCTATTACATTCCTATACCTACAGAAAGAAGGTGGCTACCAGAAAAGAGGTTGATCAGCAGTGTAAACATAGCTGTAGTCCCAAGGGCAAATATTAAGGTGCTCTTCCATGCCCTTTCTAAGAAAGAAGGTTCCTTGGTCTGAAGGGTGACCTGCTGGCCCCATGACATGCACCTAGGTTGTAGAAGTAGGTTGACCTTCTGTGCTGAAGGAGCCTGTGACTGCTAAACCACAAGTCATAGAATGGACTCCCCTAGCTATGATTCTGTGCTATCAAATTGCTCTTCAGATTAAAATTCTTCGATATAGCTTGATTTCACTTAGTCTCTTAGCAATCACATTTCTTATAAATACATTTATAATATATTAGAGGCCCGGTGCATGAAATTTGTGCATGGGTGGAGGGGTGTCCCTCAGCCCAGCCTGCAACCTCTCCAAACTGGGATCCCTCTCACAATCCAGGACTGCTGGCTCCCAACCGCTCGCCTGCCTGCCTGCCTGATTGCCCCTAACTGCTTCTGCATGCCAGCCTGATCACCCCCTAACCACTCCCCTGCCAGCCTGATCGATGCCTAACTACTCCCCTGCAGGCCTGGTCACCCCCAACTGCCCTCCCCTGCTGGTCGCCCCCAACTGCCCTCCCCTGCAGGCCTGGTCGCCTCTAACTGTCCTCTCCTGCAGGCCTGGTTGCCCCCAACTGCCCTCCCTTGCCAGCCTGATTGCCCCTAACTGCTCTCCCTTGCAGGCCTGGTCCCCCCCCCAACTGCCCTTCCCTGCAGGCCTGGTCTCCCCCAAACTGCCCTCCCCTGCAGGCCTGGTCACTCCCAACCGCCTTCCCCTGCAGGCCTGGTCGCCCCGAACTGCCCTCCCCTGCTGGCCCGGTCACCCCCAACTTCCCTCCCTTGCCAGCCTGGTTTCCCCTAACTGCCCTCCCCTGCCAGCCTGATTGCCCCTAACTGCTCTCCCTTGCAGGCCTGGTCCCCCGCAACTGCCCTCCCCTGCTGGCCTTGTCGCTCCCAACTGCCCTCCCCTGCAGAGCTGGTCCCCCCCCAACTGCCCCTCCTGCAGGCCTGGTTTCCCCCCCCCCCCCCAGCTGCCCTTCCCTGTAGCCCTGGTCCCTCCCAACTGCCCTCCCCTGCTGGCCATCTTGGGTCTACATGGGGGCGACCATCTTGTGTGTTGGAATGATGGTCAATTTGCATATTACCTCTTTATTATATAGGATGATATATTTTCATTCTTACTATAATTTGTCTCTCCAAGTAACTTTTCTCCTAGGGAAGAAAATGTACCAGCCAGATTACTTAGTATTCATTCCCCTTAGTTTCCATGATAAATTAGTAAATTGTGGTTCTAGTTTATAAACAGTGTCAGTAACTTGGATCCATGTTGTGCTAACAGCCTTGTTTATGAACTTCTACAACAGAGAGGAAAACTCATCAAAATTCACCAGGGTCATAATCTTGCTATTGAAGCAGGTCCAACTGCTAAACTGGCCATTTCTGGATGACACAATGATAATGCTAGGTGTTAAGCAAGTTTCTTCTTGAAACTAAATAAAGTGTTAACATCCAGTGTCATGAGTATTTCTCCAAAGTGGTGCTATATTAGATTTGAGAAGCAGGGAAGAGTAGACTATATGCATACAGAGAAAAATATTAAAGTTCCTTCAAAGAAAATGTCATTTACATTTGTAGAGTGTGTACAGTATTGCTCAAAGGACTTTCCACTAATTATGTTTTATCACACTAATTGCAGTATAGAAGTTAAAAATTCACTTTAATCTGTCCCCCCCCCCCCCAGTAAGCTCCTTTCTTTATAAAACTGATAAAAAGTACATAACAAAAAACTAACCATTTTATTTATTTTTTATTTTTTTAAAAAATATATTTTATTGATATTTCACAGAGAGGAAGGGAGAGGGATAGAGAGTTAGAAACATCGATGAGAGAGAAACATCGATCAGCTGCCTCCTGCACACCTCCCACTGGGGATGTGCCCGCAACCAAGGTACATGCCCTTGACCGGAATCGAACCCGGGACCCCTCAGTCCGCAGGCCGACGCTCTATCCACTGAGCCAAACCAGTTTCGGCAAAAAACTAACCATTTTAAATGTACAGTTGCTTTAATTACAATAAGTACATGAATTGTTGTGCAACCATCTTTTACTTATTTGTATGTACCCAGATGTAGAATTGTTGGATCATATAGTAACCACCATCCATCTCTAGAATATTTTCATCTTCCTGAACTGAAACTCTGTCCCCATTAAACACTAACTCCCCGTTCCCCTCATCCTCAGCCCCTAGCAACCACCATTCTGCTGTCTCTGTGAATTTAACTATTGTAGGTACCTCATATAAGTAGAATTATATAGTATTTTTCCTGCTGTGTCTTAGTTCATTTAGACAAGGTTCATCTTGTATTATAGCATGAGTCAGAATTCCCTTCCTTTTTAAGTCTGAATTGTATGTACACACCACATTTTGTTTATCTGGTCATCTGTCAATAGACACTTGGTTTGTTTCTCACTCTTGGCTGTTGTGAATAATGCCGCTGTGCACATTTCTGTACAAATATCTGTTTGAGTCTCTGCTTTTACTTATTTGGATGTACCCAGATGTAGAATTGTTGGATCATATAGTAACTCTATGTTAAATTTTTTGAGGAATTGCCACACTGTTTTCTATAGCCGTTGTACTATTTTACATTCCATTAGTAATTCATCTATTCTCTTACCTGAAAAATATAGCTGCTTGTATAGTTTGTAGATTTTTATTTTTATTTTGAGGGGAAAAAAAGTTTCTGCTAAAACCTGTCATTTTCTGCTTTTCCAGGCTGCAGTGCAAAAAGCAATCCCTATGTACAAAATCGCCACCAATAAAGATGTTGATGTCCAAATTGATCAGGAGGTCTACCTACCTGAGGAGATGTAAGGAGTATTTCTGCTTTTAACATCTGGCTTTCATTTACTGGAAGAATGGCCTTTATGCTAGGCCTGTTGTAAAGGGAGTTTTCTCCAAGATACTCTTTGCCTTAAGGATAGAAGTGTGGCTGTTTTTTCCTATTAGTACTCTGTTGTGGTTCTTCCTTATTAGTCAGGTAGACAATGACTGGGAGGGAAGATGAAGAAAATAATAATAAGGTCACGGTCCATTAAAATTTCCCACAGAAACTTTGCGAAACCTTACCCAGCCTTTGTGTCATAGCCTGCTTATTTAAGAAATATTTGATAAAAGTAAAATTTTGGTATAGCAAAAGAATTTCATTCCCTGAGGCTCCGTGTAATAGAACTTGACCCTTTTTGCCTTATGCTTCTTAAGTGCTGAGAAACTGAGGAATGGAATGATAAAAGTGAGGTATGGCTAGTCACAGGACTTTCTAAGAGGGAGTTTGGTACAAGGTTAATAATGGTATCTTTTATCTGACACACAGCTTTGCCTTATCAACACCTGGGGTAATTAGCAGGATGGGGCCTCCAGGAAACATGCATATGAGGATTCATTATCTGTTAATTTGTAAACTAATACTAAATCTCCCCCCTTCTGCTGATTTGCTGGTTTTTAGAACTAAATTTGGTGCTGTTTCAGAAAATCAAATTGGCACATAGCAGTCACTTGGTAAATGACATTTATCAACACCCATATCTTAAATCCTAAGAAGGTTTTTAAATTTATTTCAAGCTTACTGCTTATATTTATTGGCTCCTTGCAGTATTTATTTATTTATTTATTTATTCATTCATTCATTCATTCATTTAATATACTAGAGGCCCGGTGCATGGATTCCTGCACCAGTGGAGTCCCTCGGCCTGGCCTGTGCCCTCTCACAATCTGGGACCCTTCAGGGGATGTTGGATAGCTGGTTTTGGCCCAATCCCCATAGGCCCGATCCAGACAGTGGGGAGCCCAGTCCCCACAGGCCCGATCCACACAGGAGGGAGCCTGATTCCCGCAGGCCCGATCCACACAGGGGGGAGCCCGATCATGTGTGTTGAGCGTCTGTCCCCTGGTGGTCAGTGCTTGTCATAGCAACCGGTCATTCGGTCGCTTAGGCTTTTATATAGATACTAGAGGCTCGGTGCACGAAATTCATGCACGGGGGGAGGGTGTCCCTCAGCCCAGCCTGCACCCTCTCCAATCTGGGACCCCATGAGGGATGTCCGACTGCCCGTTTAGGCCCGATCTCAACAGGATCGGGCCTAAACGGGCAGTCGGACATCCCTCTCACAATCCAGGACTGCTGGCTCCCAACTGCTCGCCTGCCTGCCTTCCTGATTGCCCCTAACCGCTTCTGCCTGCCAGCCTGATCACCCCCTAACCACTCCCCTGCCAACCTGATTGATGCCTAACTGCTCCCCTGCCAGCCTGCTTGCCCCTAACTGCCCTCCCCTGCAGGCCTGGGTCCCCCTAACTGCCCTCCCCTGCAGGCCCAGTCGCTCCCAACTTCCCTCCTCTGCCGGCCTAGTCACCCCTAACTGCCCTCCCATGCAGGCTTGATCACCCCAACTGCCCTCCCTTGCAGGCCTGGTCCCTCCCAACTGCCCTCCCCTGCTGGCCTGATCACCACAACTGCCCTCCCTTGCAGGCCTGGTCCCTCCCAACTGCCCTCCCCTGCTGGCCATCTTGTGGCGGCCATCTTGTGGTGGCCATCTTGTGTCCACATGGGGGCAGGATCTTTGACCACATGTGGGCAGCCATCTTGTGTGTTGGAGTGATGGTCAATCTGCATATTACTCTTTTATTAGATAGGATAGAGGCCTGGTGCATGGGTGGGGGCCAGCTGGTTTGCCCTGAAGGGTATCCTGGATCAGTGTGGGGGTTCCCTTGGGGCGTGGGGCAGCCTGGGCGAGGGGCCTGTGGTGGTTTGCAGGCCAGTCACGCCCTCTGGCGACCCAAGCGGAGGCCCTGGTATCTGGGATTTATTTATCTTCTACAATTGAAACTTTGTAGCCTGGAGCAGAGCCAAGCCTTCTGCTCACTTGGTGGCAGCAGCCATTTCTGTTGGGATTTATTTATCTTTTGTAATTGAAACTTTGTAGTGGAGTCCAAGGCAGGCCAAGGCTTCAGAAGCTTGGCTTCCTCCATCGCCAGGGGCAACCCTAGCCTCCTGCTCTCTCCAGCTCCATGGCTGCTGCCACTTTTGTTGGGATTTATTTACCTTCTATAATTGAAACTTTGTAGCCTGGAGTGGGCCGGCCAGGGTGTGCAGAAAGCTTGGCTTCCTCCATCACTGGGGAAACCCAAGCATGCCTCCTGCTCTCTCCATGGCCGCAGCCATCTTGGTTTGGTTAATTTGCATACTCACTCCTAATTGGCTGGTGGGCGTGGCCGGTGGGTGTAGCTGAGTGGCTAATTTGCATATTACTCTTTTATTAGATAGGATTTTTATTGATTTCAGAGAGGGAAAGAGAGAGAGAGAGAGAAAGAGAGAAAGAGAGAAACATCAGTGATAAGAGAGAATCATGATTGGCTGCCTCCTGCATGCCCCACACTGGAGATAAAGCACACAACCTGAACATGTGCCCCAACCGGAAATCAAACCCTGACCTGCTGGTTCATAACGGTCAACCACTGAGCCATCCCGACCTGGCCCCTTATAGTATTTAGACACTCCATACCCCAAAACTTTCCTATCTTCCTCAAATCTATAAAAATTATTTCCCCTCTTCTTTGTAGAGCTGGTGGAGTTGAGATCTATAATGGGGATCGTAAAATAAAAGTTTCCAATACTCTAGAAAGCCGACTGGATCTCATAGCTCAGCAGGTGAGTGTGGGAATACTTCTGTTAGTTGGTCTGTTACTTTGAAGTGATACAGAGAACACATCCATTCACTGATATTTGGGATTTGTTGCTCTCTATTCTTATTTTTTACATTTTCTTAAAGGGTATGGGATTAAGCATTTAGTGGCATTTACTGAGTCAGTACCATTTATCTGAGGGAGGATTTGGGGTCAGAAAAGGGGGTTATATAGGAGTAATAATATATACATTTACTGCAAGTGGAGATGCTGACCACAGTTGTTTCTCTAGCAAGAATTATGACAACTAAAGTAAATACTTGTTTAAAGAAATTACCATGGGGCTGTTGGGTCTTCAAATATTCCCATGTTTGCACGAATAAATTATTTGGAAACAAGGTAGGAAATTTCTTTCTTTTTAAAAAAAATATATTTTATTGATTTTTTACAAGAGAGAAAGGGAGAGAGATAGAGAGTTAGAAACATCGATGAGAGAGAAGCATCGATCAGCTGCCTCCTGCACACCCCCTACTAGGGATGTGCCCGCAACCAAGGTACATGCCTTGACCGGAATTGAACCTGGGACCCTTCAGTCTGCAGGTTGACGCTCTATCCACCGAGCCAAACCGGCTAGGGCAAGGCAGGAAATTTGAATTATTTCAATGTGCTGGGCATCTTCCAGTAGTGGTGGTCTACTGCTAACCTGTCTTATAGCTAAGCACTTTGATGTTGAGTATGTCATCTTCTTGTAATTTAAACCATTCAGCTTTGTTACCCAATAGAGTAGCCACTCACTACAAATGGATATTTAAGTAAAATTAAAAATTCAGTTCCTTATATGCACTAGCCACATTTCAAATGCACAGTAACCACATGTGGCTAGGGACTACTCTGTTGAACACACAGCCTTAGAAGTTTGAGGTTAAATCCTAAGGATTTTCAGTTGCAATAACAAGTACCTCAGCACAGCATGCATTGTATCTTTTCTGTTTGATATATAGGCATTCAATAAACATTTTTTGAAATAAAGAATGTAGGTGATACAGATTATGATGATGTGCAACTGTTAACAGGCTCTTCTTCCATCACAACATAACAGAAGCCTTAGACAGTAATGCCTTTAGTTTTTTTGTTTTGTTTTTAATGTTTTTATTGATTTTAGAGAGAGAGAAGCATCAATCAGTAGTCTCCTGCACTCACCCTAACCAAGGATTGAACCCACAACCTGGGTATGTGCTGTGACCAGGAATTGAACTTGCTACTTTTGGTGCACAGGATGATGTTCAACCAATTGAGTGACACTAGCCAGGCCACATTTAATTTCTTAGTTTTTTTTCCCCTCTTCTTCTTTGTCTCCTTTAAAGCAGTTAGTCTTAACCCAAAATTTTTTATTGGTTAAATTTCTTACCGAGGATTCTGTGATAGTGCTTTGGATAAGTAAAGGACAGATTTGATGTTTTTAGCTTTGTGATTTCCTTCCCAGCTATTTAGGGTTTCATGACTTGCCATCTGTGTTAAGAACTATAGTTCTTCATAAATGATGATGGTAGGAGATTTTACTTTGGGTGGTGAACACACAGTACAGTATACAAATAATATATCATAGAATTGTGTACTTAAAACCTATATAATTTTATTAACCAATGGCACCTCTATAAGTTCATTAAAAATTTAAAAAGATGTGCAGTTCTTCCCAAGTTCTCCAATTGACAACACTTATTTATTAGAGATCTCATTTCTTTACAGATGATGCCAGAAGTACGAGGAGCCTTGTTTGGAGCAAATGCCAACAGGAAGTTTTTGGACTAAGCCTTTGGGAGGTGGAATTCATGCACTGCAATGATATAGAAGTTTCTGATATCTGAAGAAACGATGATCTATGTAGCTTTCTCTTTGCTATTCTAATACACTTTATTTACTCGTGGATATCCTTCTATACTAATGCCCTTAGCCTAATTGTTAACAATGGGAGAAAGTTTCATTTAATATGTTCAGGAAGCCTACCTCTAGCTTATCTAAAAGTAACACAACTTTCAGTTGGTTCTGCAGCGTGAAGGTGAAGAAATCAGGTGGTGGTTGCATGGACTTTACCCAAACTTGTGTTCTTCCTCTGCTTCTAGTTATCTAGTCTAGAAGTTATGTGTATGGTGTGCTCTGCTGGTAACTCTCTGCTCTTTAGGCTTAACATACATGTGGGGCATGCATTCCTTCCAGCAGTAGTAGCTTCACTGTTAACTGTTTGGGCTTAGAAATGCTCCTTATCTGTAAATGTGATTTAAAATCTAAGCCATGATGCTTTATTTATTAAAACAAAACATTTAAGTGAATTTAATTGTAATTTATTATGCAAGACATTCTAAGTGTGTGGTTTGAAAGTGTGGTTACCTAAAAAAGACACCATTGTCCAAATTTCGGTAGCATTTGCTGGTTGACAGCTTTCGGTACTTGAATCCATTAACCCTCCCTGGGTCCTCTGGCACTTTCTGCTCATTATTTCTTGGATCCTCACTCAGAAGTGTTCCTTTTATGTTCCTTTCAGCCCATTACAGTCTTCCACACTTAAGGTATTCAGTATTATGTCCTCTAGAGGGCTTGACAGCTTTATTGAGGAAATAGTTTTACTAGGTTTGGCTATGTCAGAAAAGTAACTAAGGTGTGTGTGGGGGGGTGTTTTTTGCAGGGGGAGAGCAAGCGTTTAACTGTGTGTTAGGCCTAAACAAACACTTTTCTTCCTCCCACTCATTTTCATGCCAGTTTTGAAATGGACACAGAAAGGTAGAAGACAATTCATCGCAGCCTGTCTGCTTCCTTTGCTAATTATAAGATGAGATTATAACTAGTTCAACATTATTTCAAACAGTGTTCCATGGACATCATCCTATCTAATAAAAGAGAAACATGCAAATTGGCTGTACCTCTGCTATGCCCACAAGCCACACCCACCAGCCAATCAGGAGCAAGTATGCAAATTAACCCAACAAAATGGTGGTGGCCACAGAGCTGGAGCAAGCAGGAGGCTTGGGTTGCCCCCGGCAATGGAGGAAGCCAAGCTTTCCACCCGTCCTAGCCGGCCCTGGCCTCCACTCAAGGCTACAAAGTTTCAATTATAGAAGATAAATAAATCCCAGACACCAGGGCCTCTGTTTGTGTCGCCAGGGGGTGTGGCCGGCCTGCAAACCACCACAGGCCCCTCGCCCAGGCTGCCCAACACCCCAAGGGAACCCCCACCGTGATCCGGGACATCCTTCAGGGCAAACCAGCTAGCCCCCACCCATGTACCAGGCCTCTATCCTATCTAATAAAAGGGTAATATGCAAATTGACCATCACTCCATCACACAAGATGGCTGCCACAAGATGGCCAGCAGGGGAGGGCAGTTGGGAGGGAGTAGGCCTGGAGGGGAGGGCAGTTATGGGTGACCAGGCCTGCAGAGGAGGGAAGTTGGGGGCGACCGGGCCTGCAGGGGAGGACAGTTAGGTGCAATCAGGCTGGCAGGGGTGCAGTTAGGCATCAATCAGGCTGGCAGGTGAGTGGTTAGGGGGTGATCAGGCTGGCAAGCAGGCGAGCAGTTGGGAGCCAGCAGTCCTAGATTGTGAGAGGGATGTCCAATCCTACTGGGATTGGACCTAAACGTGCAGTCGGACATCCCTCGAGGGGTTCCAGATTGGAGAGGGTGCAGATTGGGCTGAGGGACACCCCCAGCCCCCACGCACGAATTTCATGCACCGGGCTTCTTGTCCTATCTAATGGAGTAATATGCAAATTGACCGTACCTCTGTTATGCCCACAAGCCACGCCCACCAGCCAATCAGAAGCAAGTATGCAAATTAACCCAACCAAGATGGCTGCGGTCACAGAGCGAGCAGGAGGCTTGGGTTTCCCCGACAATGGAGGAAGCCAAGCTTTGTGCACACCCTGGCCAGCCATGGACTCCACTCAAGGATACAAAGTTTCAATTATAGAAGATAAACCCCAACAAATATGGCAGCAGCCATGGAGCTGGAGAGAGCAGGAGGCTTGGGTTGCCCCTGGTGATGGAGGAAGCCAAGCTTCCTGGCCTGCCTTGGCCTCCACTCAAGGCTACAAAGTTTCAATTATAGAAGATAGATAAATCCCAACAAAAATTACTGTGGCCACAGAGCAAGCAGGAGGCTTGGGTTTCCCCAATGATGGTGGAAGCCAAGCTTTCCGCCCACCCTGGCCTGCTCTGGCCTCTGCTCAAAGCTACGAAGTTTCAATTATAGAAGATAAATAAATCCCAGATACCAGGGCCTCCGTTTGGGTCGCTGGGGGTGTGGCTGGCCTGCAAACCACAGGCCTCTCGCCCAGGCCCCCCATGCCCCAAGGGAACCCCCACCCTGATCCGGGACACCCTTCAGGGCAATCCAGCCAGCCCCCACCCATGCACCAGGCCTCTATCCTATCTAATAAAAGAGTAATATGCAGATTGACCATCACTCAAGATGGCTGCCCCCATGTGGACACAAGATGGCCACCACAAATGGCCAGCAGGGGAGGGCAGTTGGGAGGGACCAGGCCTGCAAGGGAGGGCAATTGTGGGCGATCAGGCCAGCAGAAGAGGGCAGTTGGGAGGGACCAGGCCTGCAAGGGAGGGCAGTTGTGGACGATCAGGCCAGCAGAGGAGGGCAGTTGGGAGGGACCAGGCCTGCAAGGGAGGGTAGTTGTGGGCGATCAAGCCTGCAAGGGAGGGCAGTTAGGGGTGACCAGGCCAGCAGAGGAGGGAAGTTGGGGGCGACCAGGCCTGCAAGGGAGGGTAGTTGTGGGCGATCAAGCCTGCAAGGGAGGGCAGTTAGGGGTGACCAGGCCAGCAGAGGAGGGAAGTTGGGGGCGACCAGGCCTGCCGGGAAGGGCAGTTTGGGGGGACCCAGGCCTGCAGGGGAGAGCAGTTGGGGGGGACCAGGCCTACAGGGGAGGGCAGTTGGGGGGGACCAGGCCTGCAGGGGAGGGCAGTTAGGGGCAATCAGGAAGGCAGGCAGGCGAGCAGTTGGGAGCCAGCAGTCCTGGATTGTGAGTGGGATGTCCGACTGCCCGTTCAGGCCCAATCCCGGTGGGATTGGGCCTGAACGGGCAGTTGGACATCCTTCGATGGGTCCCAGATTGGAGAGGGTGCAGGCTGGGCTGAGGGACACACACCCCCGTATACGAGTTTCGTGCACCAGGCCTCTAGTATATAATAAAAGCCTAATATGCTATGTGTCCAGTTGTCCGGACGTCCATTCAATGAATCAAAGCGTAATATGCTAATGACATGGTAAGGCCGCTCAATTGCTCGCTATGACGTGCACTGACCACCAGGGGGCAGATAGTTTACCAGTTGCTATGACATGTGCTGACCACCAGGGGCAGACGCTCAGACCAGTAGGTTAGCTTGCTGCTGTTGTCTGGCTGGTCAGGACGAGCCAGACATGCCCTGGAGCCCTCTCGAGGTCCTTCCTAGGCTGGTCAATCTTCCGTGTCCCTCTCCAGCCTTGATTGTGCACCAGTGGGGTCCCTTGGCCTGGCTTGCACCCTCTCACAATCCGGGATCTCTTGGGGGATGTCGGAGAGCCAGTTTTGGCCTGATCTTGCAGGCCAGGCGGTGGGACCCCACTGGTGCACGAATTCATGCACCGGGCCTCTAGTTGGTCTTTAAGAGCCTGTTTTTCTGAAGGAGGAGATGGGGCAGGATGGCTGCCCTGACTTTGCCCTGGCTGCTTGGTTTTAGTTGGCCTTATCCCTCAGCCATCCATAATTTGAAAGGATTTGGTTGGTTTTAAACTAGGTGCTGACTTTGAGGACTTATATGGTCCCCTTGAACTTTGATTGTTTTTGCCCAAAATGAGTGCTAGGACTAACCGTAAGTTATTTAGCTCAGATAACAAAACTAAATCCTCCAAATGACTCAAGTATACTGAGCTTGAGGTGTGAAATAGAAATGTAAAATATGTAGAAACAACCCTACTATCTTTACTGTCTGTTAAGGTCCTACAGTTAATACAACCAAAGCATGTACTACTTTTGTTGAAAGGTAGATGGTTAGGGGCTTCTGAGGCAGAATAGAGCTGTAGCCAGCTTGCTTATTAGAATAAGGTTGTTTCTTCTGAGACTAGGGTGGCACTATAAGTTAGAGGGCAAATTACATGGTGGGTAGGGAGATGAAAGCCAGTGAAGGGACCTGAGTTCCAGCTATATTTATTCAAAACACTTTAAGATCTGTTCTCCAATACCAATGAAGTAGACACCTTGGGCAATCCCAAAGAGAGGAGCTATGACAAGGGCCCGGCAGCCTGCTCCTTTCATGAAGGCAGATGGTCCCTCCTGAATCCAGAGTTTCCTGGGGAGAAAGAAGAGCCCTGTGAGCTGAATGAGCAGAAGCACACCAAGCAGTGCTCAGTGACACCCTCTCCTCCGACGTTTGTACATCTTTTCTTTGAAGGCAGGTGTCACTTTCTACAGGACTGTGGGAGCCATGCCTCCCCCATTATGTGTATGCAGTTTGGTTACTAAGCAGTTGGGTCCAGTCCATGGAAAATTGGCTCAATTTGCTAGACTTCTGGGAGAAAGATACTGTAGGGATGCAAAGAAGAAAGCTCCAAGTACAACCTGCTTTTGTTGAGAGGTAAGGGAAAGCAACAGAATTCAAAGAAATACCGACCTCAGTGTAGTATAGTGATAAAATTGTTCTGTAGTTTGAGTCTAGGTGCACACCAACACAGAGGGAACTGTCCCAGCCACATCTGTAAAGGGATATGGAGCTCTCACCTGGCACAGTCAATGATCCCACTGTAGTTGTCCTCAACCAGACCTTTCTTGAGAGTTTGGATTCGAGTTTTCAAAACTAAAACGTAAGTTAAAATTAGTAGGGAACATTTTGCTTTTGGTATAGCCAGCATAAATAAATCTGAATCCTGAGGTTATCTCTATCATTGTGGGATATGTAATTGAGCTTCCCCTCTTTGGGCCTCATTTATGAAATGAAGGAATTAGAAACTACACGATCCTTCAGTTCACTCATGCTATGGGAAAATCCACCTGTGTTAGAGGAGCTGTCTGTTGTCTAAAGATAGAGGAAGCATTGTCTCATAGGGTGTAGCTCCTGCCTTTAGCTTTCAATTTTAAAGAATCAGCAACATTTATAGCTGATGCTCACAATTCTATTGGGGGACAAAAAGCTAGTGAAATCAGCACCTAGAAAGTAAGGGGATTTGTCAGTGATAAGAACTAGACCCCGCGTTCTCCGGGTGTACCTGACAGTGGCCAAGAGATTTAGGTTGGGGCTATTTTGTCTCTATCCTAAAAGTGCAGTATTACTACTTATCCTATAAATGACTCTACAGGTAACTAATTTGTAAAGCAAGTCAACACTAGAGGCACTTACCATCCAGAGGTGTTACTATGACAGCCGCTATGGAACCTGCAACACAGCCTGACATAAAGGAATGAACAAAGGAAGCTTTCCCAGTAAGTTCGTTGAAACCAAGGTTGTTGAGGTTGGCAAACAGAGGGAAGTAGATGATGGAGAAGGGAATATCTCTGTAGGAGAGGAAGAAAAACACAGCTTCATGCCCCTCTGGGGCTTCTACCCAAGGTCATACAGTGAGTCCGTGAGCTATAGATAGGTCAGAGACAAGCCTACAATTCCGTATTCCTGCTCTGGCATCCCATGACAATGTGGGGTGATAGCATCAGATATCAGCTTGATTTGCCTTCCCCCACCATTCCAGTTCTTTCCTCTGTCCTCCCAGCACCTGCAGCTTAATGAGGAGCCAGATGCAGATTCAAAGACTGGTGGTATGTTCTATAAAAGTGGGTAGGCAGGCTAAGGGAAGAGTTACTAAACTGAGCAAGTGGCTGGTGAAGAGCTATAAGGTAAGTGTTGAAGGGATGGGATGGGCAGGAAGGTGAAGTTTATTGCCCAGAGACTAGAAAATTAACCCCTACTCTGGCCAGCTAGCTCAGTTGGATAGACCATCATCCCAATATGCAAGGCTGCGGGTATTGGTTTTTTAAATATGTTTTTATTGATTTCAGAGAGGAAGGGAGAGGGAGAGAAAAACATCAATGAGGGAGAGAATCGTTGATTGTCTGCCTCCTGCACACCCCATACTGGGGATTGAGCCTACAACCCAGGCATGTGTCCTGACTAGGAATCGAGACCGTCACCTGGTTCATAGTCAATGCTCAACCATTGAGCCACACTGGCCAGGCCAGGCTGCAGGACACATATAAAAAGCAACCAATGAATGCATAAATAACAAATTGATGTTTCTCCCTGCCTCTCTAAAATCAATAAATAAAATTTTTTTAAAAAAATTGAACTCTCCCTGTAACTGGTTTGGCTCAGTGGATAGAGTGTCGGCCTACGGACTAAAGGGTCCCAGGTTCGATTCCGGTCAAAGGCATGTACCTTGGTTGCGGGCACATCCCCAGTGGGGGGTGTGCAGGAGGCAGCTGATAGATGTTTCTCTCTCATCAATGTTTCTAACTCTATCTCTCTCCCTTCTTCTCTGTAAAAAATCAATAAAATATATTTTTTAAAAAATTGAATTCTCTCTTTAAAAAAAACAAAAATATTTTGGCCAAGTAGCACAGTAAAATGAAGGGGTTATAAACACTCATTTACTTATAGATGACCCACAGTCCTGTATATACAGTACATTCTAGGTGCCTTTGGGCCACAGAACACCCAATAGTCATGTGGACCTGGCCACTGGAGAAGGGGCCTAAAAGCAGTCTTTCAGATACCCAGTCTGTAATCCTGCTCAATTGTGAACAAAATATGAAGCATAAAGATATTTGAAAACTGGCAGGTTGGGGTAGCAATCCCTCTGGCCCTCTGTTCCCTCTCCCTGTTCACTTGGGGCCCTCTGTCCCAAATTTGGGAAGAAAGCCTTACCTGAGGAGAGTGGCACCCAAACCTTTATAGAGACCACCCAGGCCCTGGGTTCGAAGCAGCTCCCAGGCAATGATGGTGGCAGATGGGCGCTTGCGTGTGGAAGCTGATCCAATGGTGTAGGACCCAGAGGAAGGTGCTGAGGCCGAACCATGATGATGGACTGCTGAAAGGGAAAGAACAGACTTCCCATCATAAACTAGGCCCCAACAGGCACTGCAAAACACTCGCAAGAGTATGGCTCCCAATTCCGCAGTTCATCCTCCTGTGTTTTTAATTTGTCTTTCATTTCTAAATCATCTTTGAACCTATTTACATAGTTTCATCCTAGTGGGTCTTCGGGATGTAGGAATCCCATATGTCTTCTGCCTGATGCAAAGCAGCAAATTCTTTTTGTTTAAAAATTCTTCAACTCCGGCCCATGTGCTCTGTGGTTAGAGCATCGGCCTGCGCACCAGAGGGTCAAGGATTTGATTACTGTTCAATGGCATGTACCTGCCCCCAGTGAGGGAGCATGTAGGAGGCAACCAATCAATGTGATATTTCTCTCTCTTTCTCTTCCACCCCACCCCCACCCCCCCACACACACTCTCTAAAATCAATGGTAAAAAATATCCTCACTCCTTGGATGAGGATTTAAAAAACACCATCTCCTTCAGTTGGTCGGAGTGTAATCCCATGCAACGAAAGATCGCATCACGGATTCGATTCCTGGTCAGAGAACATACCCAGGTTGTGGGTTCGATCCCCAGTTGGGGTGCATGTGGGAAGCAACCCATTGATGTTTCTCTCTTCCTCTCTCTCTCTCTCTCTCTCTCTCTCTCTCTCTCTCTCTCTCTCTCTCAAAAATACAACAGGAAAAAAATTCAGTCTTCATCAGAGCCTCCTCTCTCTACCATTCTAAGATTAGGTGATCCTGCATCATTTTATAGAATTTGATTTTCAAGATGTCAACCCATTTTAGTTGAATAATTCAGAGCTCATAATACAATGAGTTAAACTTCTAATAAATAGAATGGAATTCTTTTTTTCTTGAGCATATTAAATACAAGCATTTCAAATGTGGTTGAGTCCCATTAATGACCACAAGATTCAATGCACTGAAATTGTGTGAATATTGATTAATTCTCAGTGTTTGAGAAGCTTTGCATAGATTATAAGTTCTTGCTGAAAGAAAGCAATTTAATGTCCCAGTTTTGTTTGATATACATCAGGGCAGCATTTCATACTAAGAAGCAATGACAGCATATTGTCTTATGCTAATAATCTAGGGCTGCAGGCCTCAGACAGTTCTAATCAATGAACATTATTTTCCCCATGTCTCCTTTAGGTACACATAATTAATTCACCCATATCCTAGCTTTCTCTTCTTTTAAAATGTTTTAGGAATACTAAAACTTCTTATCCAAGTTGAAAAACAAAACGTTACAAAGCTTTTTACTCTGCAAAGCAAAACAGTGAGGGCTTTCCAGTGCCTGAACTGTATCTTTCTGCAGTTTTACTTGTTTTAGGCTAGACTGCTCCACCTGAAAAGCACAGCACATGTACATAGTTGGATTGAGGAGGGAAAGGGAACACACATTTATTGAAGACCTTGCCAGGTGCTGTGTTGGGCACATGACACTTTGGCTTATTAAATTCAGACATTGTGGTTTAGCTCTGAGGAGAAACCCTCTGTCCCACCCCACCAGGGTTAGCCTCCTTCTATTAGACAGCCGATCATTGCTTTTAATATATGCTTTGGTACCTATTCCACTCTAAATTTTTGAGAGGACCAGGATTTAGCAAAGGGCCAAACTTCTCTTCCAGAGAAAACCAAAAGGATAGAGATGGTTCTTTTTATGCATTCCCACTAAAGCACCACATCTATAGCATAATATATCATAATAGAGCTTCTATTTACTGAAGTGTTCATGAGCAAGCCATTGACATTTCTTAAGATGTTTAGGAAATCAAGCCTAAATGTTAAGGCAATAAGATAGAGGTAGTAGGGTGAGACTTCTGTCCTTCCCAAATCAATATTCTCATTTCTGCTCTTTGTTCTAGAGCTGGAAGTGTTAAAATCTAGAATGGTAACCATAAAATTAAGACTTCTGCTAACCTAGAAATCTGATTGGGTCACACAGACTAGCAAATGAGTGCAGATGTGTAAAAATCTATTGTGATCATAGCCTTTATTGATTCCATGTGAAGTTGGGATAGGGCTCACCCAAGCGCCCAGCATCCTGCAGCTGAATCTTGAGCATTTCCATGGGACAGGTAACCACCACCTGGCACATTCCAGCTCCACATCCAGCTAGCATCTCCATTTTCAGATCCCGCTGCATCCTATGGGACCAGGAGTTGGCATCCTTCAGTCACAGGCCAGCCCTCCTATCCCACCTTAGCCACTTCCTCTCCCTTGGTGCTTGGAACTTTCCATGCATGGTATTTAGCCTTGTTCCCATTGACTGCCACTTACCCAGCTGAATAAATAATTACCTGGCCCTCAGGCTCAGTCTCCTTAAAGATATGACACTAATTTTAAAACAGGCTGCCGGGGAGGTAGCACCTACATAGAAGTTGAAACTAGTACAGTGGAAATGCCCATTGCAGGAACTTGATTGTTCCCGATCCCTTAAGCAATATTACTAAGGTGATCAGAAGCACAAGGAGAACTTAAAAATCATTAGCATAGCCCTGGCCAGGTAGTTCAGTTGGTTAGAGTGTTTTCCCCATACACCAGGTTGTGGGTTTGAACCCCAGTCAGGGCACATATAAGAATCAACCAATGAATGCATAAATAAGTGGAACAACAAATCAATGGTTTTTTTCCCTCTACCCCTTTCTCTAAAAATAATTTTTTAAAAAAATTCATAAGCATAAAAAAGACTCATAATCAATGGAACAGAATAGAGAGCCCAGAATCAAGAGCCCCTGCACATACCCTCAACTAATATCTGACAAGGGAGCCAAGAACATTCAATGGAGAAAAGACAGTCTCTTCAATAAATGGTGCTTGGAGAGCTGGATATTCACATGTAGAAGAATGAAACAAGATCCCTATCTTACAAAACAAAATTTAATTTGAAATGGATTAAAGACTTAAATGTAAGATCTGAAATCATAAAACTAGAAGGAAAGAGGGAAAAAGCTCCTTGACATAGCTCAACCTAAAGCACAAGCAACAAAAGCAAAAATTAATAAATGGGACTATATCAAACTAAAAAGCTGCACAGCAAAGGAAATAGCAACAACATGAAAAACCAATCTATGGAATGGCAGGAAATATTTGCTAATCATATATCTGATGGGTTAATATTCAAAATATTTAAAGAACTTATACAACTCAATAATTTAAAAAATAATCCAATTAGAAATGAGCAAAGAACCTGGATAGATATTTTCCCAAAGAATATATTTAAGTGGCCAGCAGGTACATGAAAAGATGTTCAACATCACTAATCATCAGAAAAATGTAAATTAAAGCCATAATGAGATCACCTCACACCTGTTAGAATGTCATAACAAAGATGAGATGATAAATGTTGGCGAGATGTGGAGGAAAGGGAACCCTGTGCACTCAGTATTGGTGGGATTGCCTGGTGCAGCCACTATGGAAAACAGTATGGAGTTTCCTCAAAAAATTAAAAATAGAACTACCATATGATCCAGCAATCCCACTTCTAGGTATATATCCAAAGAGGACAAAATCACTGTTAAGACCTCTGTTCCCCCATGTTCATTGCAGCATTATTTACAAGAGCCAAGACTTGGAAACAAACTCATAGCAAAAGAGATCAAAGTTTTGGTTATGAAAGTGAGGAAAAAGGAATTGGATGAAGGTGATCAAAAGGCACAAACTTTCAGTTATAATAAGTACTGGGAATGTAATGTACAACATGATGACTATAGTTAAACACTGCTCTCTGGCGGCTAAGAGAGTAGATCCTAAAAGTTCTCATCACAAGGGGGAAAAATTTGTAACTTTATGAGGGGCTAAACGTTAACATTGCAGTAATCATTTCATAATATATGTGTGTCAAGTCATTATGCTGTACACTTTATTTTTTTAAAATATATTTTATTGATTTTTTACAGAGAGGAAGGGAGAGGGATAGAGAGTTAGAAACATCGATCAGCTGCCTCCTGCATACCCCCTACTGGGGATGTGCCCGCAACCAAGGTACATGTCCTTGACCAGAATCGAACCTGGGACCCTTCAGTCCGCAGGCCAACGCTCTATCCACTGAGCCAAACCGGTCAGGGCAATGCTGTACACTTTATACTTATACAGTGTTGTATGCCAATTATATCTCAAAACTGAAAAAATATTCATCAGCTAGTTGATGTATATATATTCTATATGGTATATTTATTATCTATCTATCTGGAACTTCCAAATTACACCAGCTCATTTTCTCCCTTTACTTTCCATCTGCTAAAACACACTAACCCTCAGCCATTTGTGTATATGTATTTATAAAAATGCACTCAAGTAAACTGAGGCAGAGTTGCAATCCTCGGCCTGCTATCTTCCAAAAAATGTAGACATGCAGTGAAGGATTTCCATCCCCAGCCCCCACCTGGCCGTACCCATCTTCCATGAGCAACTGTCGGAAAAAGTCATTGGCTGCCAGCTTAATGGCCTTCTCTGGAGTGACCAAGGTGAGGTTCACTGCAGCTCCTGGAAGTAAACAACAAAGATGAAGAGGTAAGGCCATCTCCGATGTACCAGTGCCTGGAACATGCCACTCATGTAGATAACCTCCTCTCAGAAGTTGTTTCTGGAGTAAACAGGGTCTCTGGGGTCAAGGAGGGTTCGTCTGCTTATCTTATTGAAATAAATTTCCTTTCATCTCCCTACTTCCACTATCCTCCCACCACATTTTCCTTTTTCAATGTATTTACTTCCTTTATGGACTCATTGGTGCAGTTATTAGGAAATCTGTCCTTGCTAATGATGCCTGTCTCTGATGCTAAATAAGCAGTTCCCCAAGTTAATCCCCAATAAAAAGGCCCTGGGAGACAGGGATTGGTTTCAATTTCTGTGCTGTGTTTGCCAGGCCCACTGGCAACTCTGTGGGTCATAGAGGCTTTTTTACTTTGTTCCTAAGGGGTACTATCATATCAGTTTCTTCTCAACCCCAGCTTTATCCATTTTCCAAGGCATAATCATGGTTGTGCCACCTTAGATAGGGACACTGCAGGATAAACAGGGACAGCACTGGCCGTGTCAAGGAAAAGACACTCAGTAACTCCTTTCCAGGAGCTCAAAACCCTTTCAATTCTCTGTCCTTGTCAGCCTCTACCTCTTCTGCTATTGGTGGTTGGATGCCTTGACAGCCTGAGAGAGGGTTGCGGGGGGAGAAGGGGTGTTTGGGGGTTCACTTGCCTCCAACATCACACAGTGAGGCAGTGGTTGTGCCAGGATGGAACCTAGGGCTCCTGGGCTCCTCAGTGTATTCACTGGCATCCCCCAAACCTCATCGTAACTATTGTGTCTACCAAGGCACAAGAGGGCTTATGAAAAGCCATGTGGTCCAAAAGCACCTGGTAGCCCAGGCCCATCCTAGGAGTTCCCTGGGCAGAAAGAATGCTGCTTTCCAATGTCTTATAAATTCACAAAAATCTGATTCCCCTGTTCCATACCCTCTGTCCTCACTTGGCCTCACAAGCCAGGCCTCCCCCAGGATGCCTAATGAGCCTACCTCGGTACATGCCCAGAAAGCCCTCTACCCTCGCCGTCTTCATCAGGCAATCTATCCTAGAAGCAGAGGCCAGAAAGGGAAATTAGTAGTGAACAGGAGGCTGTACCACAACCCCCTTGTCTTCACCCAATGCTCTAATCCTGTTGGGCTCACCCCAGTTGACCACCTCCACCTCCCTCCCCCACACCCTAATCTTACTCCCTAAAGAGACTATGGAGAATGAAGCCCCACATCCCTCCTCTGGGAGGCCCCTCTTCTTACCCCCTTCTTCACCAATACCTACATTCCTTTGTAGATATTTTTTCCATGCTGGTTCTGAAGTCGAGTCTTGGCCAAGTCAATGGGGAACACACAGGTCACCCCCAGGAACCCTGCTATGCCTCCATTGATTACTTTTGCTGTGACACTGGGCCATGGGAAGGAGGGAGGCACAGAGTGAGTGAGGGAAGCACAGGCATAGGAGCGTGGAAGGAGGCTGGCTGCAGAGAGCTACCCACAGCCAGGACTGGATGGGGAAATGGAGGGAGGCCAGCAGGAAAGCAGTAACAGAGCAGAGCAAGCGTAGGAATGGCAGCTCCATTGACTTCAGCCCCACAGGCATCCATGGACCCCTCTCCTCAGCCTCCTGCCCCTACTCCAGCAACCCTTCTGGTCGACTTGTCATGCCTCCCTCACCTGGTCCAGTTCCAGGCATACGTTAGGGGCCAGGACCCAGAGGGCCTGGCCACTTCCTTCAGGGGCACTACCCTCACCAGGGCTGAAGCATCTTGCCCTAACCCCACAGGGAGATGTTCATAAAGCTAGGACACTGCCAGGGCTTCTGGGAAGGATGCCAGAGTGCCAACTCTGCCCCCTGGGGCCCCACTAGGGTGCAAGAGGTTCTTAGCTGGGCCTCAGAGTATCCCCTTCAGAGTTTCCACCCAAGGCCTGTTCTCTGGCTTATCCACATCCGCAGGGCCACATGTGGACACATTTTCAAACACACTGAACTTTTATTTCAGACTTAAGGTCATCAGAACTGATTTTGAATCCTGGCTATTCTGTTAGTTAAGCAAATTATCTCACTTCACTGATCCTTCATTTTCCCCTCTGTACAACTGGCTCATGTATTTGATAAATGATAGCTATTATTAATAAGAGAACACACTTTTCTGACATGAGAGTTTCTAGTCAGCATGAGATAACCTGGGTTAATTTATATTATCTAGTCAAAAGTAAAGTCTCATCTTTTTTTAAAGTCTGAAAATAGAAAATGGAGCCTGGTAACATTTTCTTATCTTTCTGGCCAGAGGCAGATGTGAGCAAAATATTTGTAGGTAGATTACCTGGAAGTGCTAAGAGCAGATAATAGATTTAAATTTTGCAGGCTGAAGAGATGCAGTCCAAATAATTACAAATGATATTTAAATATACATATCTATAAATAAGTAATTTTTTTGTATATAGGAAATGGGTCCCTTTTGCTGCTCCCTAGGACTCAGCTAATACTTTAGAAATATGGAAGGGAAGCTTAGTGATGTGTTATCCCCACAGCAGCTCTTTCCCTAATCCCAGCCCAGAGATAAGGGCTACATTAGCCAGATTTTACCTCAAATCCTGCTTGGACATTCTTCAGGGGGCTGAGGACTCCGGTGGGTCCCGGAACAGAGGCTGCTTGTTCACTCCTCGGGGCAGATGGTTGGCTGATGTGGAAGAAGTGGTGTCCGTATCCTTGACTCTAACTCACCTTGGCAGAGTGGGGTGTTGGTGGAGAGTGCTAGAGCCACCTTTCCAGCAAGTCACAAGTTCCTCGGGTTCAGCTGCCTCCTCTATAAAGTGATCAGACTGACACTCACCTCATGGTTTGAGAGCCACATCTGTGGTAGGACAGAACATTATTCATGTATTAATACTGTCAAGTTGATCCCTTCCTACACCTTTTGAATTTGGGGATTGAGATCAGAAGATGATGAGAGAGAATAATGGGCCCAAACCAAGGCTGAGGAGAGGAGTTCTGGGGGCATTTAGGAGAGTGGCGTGGAGCAATGGTGAAGGAAGCTGATGGGATCTGAAACAGGCATTTTAAGGAGAGTTGCTGTGGTTTCAGAATCCCTCTCATAGTGTTCAACAACTACAATAAAACACTTGAGATAAAAAAATAAAAATAATAACCCCCAAACACTTGAGATATTGTGAAGTTACACTTTGGCTCTTAAAATGTGTTTTCTGAACTTCCTGTGACCCCATTGAAAGACTGAGCTGCATTAAGACTATGGATTTGTACTTGATGCACATGGAAAGCACCAGGGACAGTGCCAGGAAGTCAAAACTACAGTTATAATAGTTGTTATAGCTCCTGAGGAGAGGTCCTGGTTCAAGCCAGAGAGACAGGGGATCCCTGAATCCTGATGCTCTGGTGGAGACTGGCTTGTGTTCTGAGCAGTCACTTCTCTCCAGGCTCCCTTCAAACTGTGTAAACACTCCTTCCTCTTCCATGCTCCTCATTGTTCCCTAGGCTATCAGAAATTCTCTGCCCTCTCCAGGTATTTTGTTTTGAGGAAGAAAAGACAGATCAGTTTTCCCCTGTTGTATATTGATCTAGTTAGAAAAAAAATTTGAGTGCCAGGCACTGACTATTCCAGGTCTGGGTATACAGTAGTGAACAAAAGACTAAAATCGTTGTTTTTAGGGATTTACAATTTTTTTAAAATATATTTTATTGATTTTTTAGAGAAGAAGGGAGAGGGATAGAGAGTTAGAAACATCAATGAGAGAGAAATATCTATCAGCTGCCTCCTGCACACTCCCCACTGGGTATGTGCCCACAACCAAGGTATATGCCCTTGACTGGAATTGAACCTGGGACCCTTGAGTCTGCAGGCCAATGCTCTATCCCCTGAGCCAAACCAGTCAGGCGGGATTTAAATTTTTGTTGGTAATCCTCACCACAGGATATTTTTTTTCATTGCTTTTCAGAGAATGGAAGGGAGAGAAAGAGAGAAACATTGATGTGAGAGACAACATCAATTGGTTGCCTCCCAAATGTGCCCCAACCAAGGTGTGGGGAGTGAACCTACAATCCAGGTATGTGCATGCCCTTGCCAGGGTGTGCGGGCAGACACTCTAACCACTGAGCAACACAGACCAGGGCAGGGACTTAAATTTTAAAAGCGAAGACAGATAATAAATGAAATAAATAAATCCTAAGGATGCCAGATAGTGATAAATACTCAAGGGAAAAAAATCAGAAGGGGGGCAGGTAAAGGCATGTACTGGGGGGTAGGGGAGGCCGGGGTGAGGTCAATGGGGGAAAAAATAAATAAATAAATAAAAACAAAAAATAAAATAAATAAAAAATAATAAAACAGATTTAATCCAAAAAAAAAAAAAAATCAAAAGGAAAGGAAGACAGAAAATGTCAGTGGAGTGGGGATGACGATGGATTGACCAAGAAAGAATTCACTGAGGTAACTTGAGAATCCAAAGGGAGTAGGGAGTGAGGGTCTGGGAGAAGAGCATTCAAGGTAGAGCAAAGGAGAGCAGTGAGACTAGTGAACTGGAGGAACAACAGTGGCCAGTGAAGAGTGAACATGGAAGAATGTGGAGACAGTCATAGAGATAATGGGGTGAAGGCAAGGCCTCAAAAGATCTTTGGCTTTTATTCTGAATAAAAAGAGAAACAGCCCTAGCTGGTTTGGCTCAGTGGATAGAGCGTCGGCCTGCGGACTGAAAGGTCCCGGGTTCGATTCCGGTCAGGGGCATGTACCTTGGTTGTGGGCACATCCCCAGTGGGCGGTGTGCAGGAGGCAGCTGATCGATGTTTCTCTCTCATCGATGTTTCTGGCTCTCTGTCCCTCTCCCTTCCTCTCTGTAAAAAATCAATAAAATATATTTAAAAAAAAAAAAAAAAAGAGAGAAACATTGGGAGAGTTGTCAGTATAGAAGTGACATGCTCTAGACAGGACTATTTGTCTGCTGTGTTGAGAATAGACAGCAGAGGATCAAAGACAAAGGTAGAAAAACCAATTAAATTATTGCAGTATTCTAGGCAGGAGGTGATTGCTTGCCTGTCGGGGATGTGGTAGGGAGTGGTGGTGAGAAGTGGCCTAATTATGGATATATGTTGAAGGTTGATGGTTCAGCTGTGAGAGAGAAAATGAGTAGTTAAGGGGTCACCAAAGTTTTGAGTAAGAACTTGAAGAATGGCCTCATAACATGGTGTTTGGCACTAGAACATGTAAAGCTTGGATCTGTTGGAGAAAGAAGCAAAAAAGTGAAGCAAGCACGTATGCAGGAGAAACAAAAGATGGAGATATTACTAATGTTTAAATCCCTGCTTCCAGCTTGTTTCTGAATGCCAGTTGCATTCCTGTCCTTGGATTCAGTCCTGTTAATAAATTAGGTCATTATTGCTTAACTTGCTAGAATTTGGTTTCTCAAAGAAGTCTTAATTATCTTCAAAAATAGCAAAGGAAGTGAGAATTTGCACACTACAGACCGAAAAGGATGGAATGGACTGAGAGAAAGTGGGGCATAGGCTTGAAGAACCCCCATGTTGTGTTAATTAAGCTGGCAGGTCTTGTACAGTATCATTTGTCATCTCTTCAGGCTCCAACCAATTGCCTACAAAAGCTGGAGATTTAGGGGACTTAGTGGCAAAATGTCAGGAAATTAAAGTGTGTTGGCTATTCTTTGAGACATTTAATAAATTGTTATGATAGACACACTGTAATTCAAGGTAGTCGCCTTAAAAATCGATAGGAAACAACACAACATGTAAGAAACCCTTTCTGTCTGAAGCCAAAGATTCAAATAATTGAGAATCTTGTAGCCGTATTTCCTATTTCTACAACTAAATTACTGTTTTCTAAATTGTGGTTCGCTGGCTATTGGAATAGGGGTATTTAAGAGAAGCCAAAGAAATTAGGGACACCTCAACCCCTGGGTCACTCCCTAGGTCCTCCACTAGGTAGGTGTGCATCTCAGGGCACCAGCCTCGCCATCCTGAGACTGTGCTTAGTCCCAGGCCTGTCAGTTCCCTTTAGCAGATTTAGTATTCGAAGATCATGACTTGACAAGATTTCTTGAACTGGTAATAAGGAAATACAGTCAATTTCCAGCCAGCCAAGATTTTGATTGATTGATTTTAGAGAGAGAGAAAGGGAGATAGATGAAGGATAGATAGATAGATAGATAGATAGATAGATAGATAGATAGACAGATAGAAAGATAGATATAGATAGATAGATAGATGATAGATAGATTTGTTATTCTACTTATTTATGCATTCAATGGTTGCTTGTTGTATGTGTCCTGACCAGAGATTGAACCCGCAAACATGGTGTATTGGGATGACGCTCCAACCGACTGAGCTACCTGGCCAGGGCAGCTAGCCAAGATTTTAAAGGAGTCATATCAACCATAAAAATCCCAAACTTGGCAACAGAGCCTGTAATTGATCAATCCCTGAGGCAATCTACAGGCCCTAGTGTTAGTCATTCTACAAATATTTTTTGAATGCCTATTGTTGCCAGCCATTCTAGGCAACAGGGATATAGCTGAGAACAAGAACAAGAACAAGGTCTTTGCCTTCACAGAGTTTAAATTCTACTGGTTCCAGCACTAATAGGAATTGACTTCTAAAGTGACACAGTCCACCCTCCCACCAGGCACTCCTCCACTGTTCTCTCAATATAAGTTCTGAGCCCTAGCCGGTTTGTCTCAGTGGATAGAGTGCCTGCAGACTGAAGGGTCCCAAGTTTGATTCCTGTCAAGGGCACATGCCCGGGTTATGGGCTCAGTTCCCAGTAGGGGGCGTGCAGGAGGCAACCAATTGATGATTCTCTCTCATCATTGATGTTTTTATCTCTTGCTCTCTTCTTTCCTCTCTGAAATCAATTTAAAAAAAAAAAAAAAAATATATATATATATATATATATATATGTTCCGAAAGATCCAGGGCAAGGAAAATTCTTCCAGCAAGTAGGCCCTGAGGCAGCCATATTGCCTGACCAAGGAGCTCATTGCCAAAAATTTAGTAAACAAATGGACACTCATTAAATTATCTAGCCAGCACTTTTTAAAAAATCCTCACCTGAGGATATTTTTCCCTTTTTAGAGAGAGTGGAAGGGAGTGGGGGGAAGAGAGAGAAACATCGATGTGAGAGGAACACATCGAATGGTTGCCTTGTGCACACATCCCAACTGGGGCCAGGGTTCAAACCTGCAACCCAGGTACGTGCCCTTGACCAGGAATTGAATCTGTGACTCCTTGGTGTGCATGCCAACACTCCAACTACTGAACAACACCAGCCAGGGCAAGTCTTGGCATTTTAAAAAAAAAGACATATTTGTATTGATTTCAGAGAGGAAGAGAGAGCTAGAAACATCAATGATGAGAGAGAATCATTGATTGACTGCCTCCTGCACACCCCCACTAGGGATTGAGCCTGCAATCTGCTGAGCCACTCCAGCAGGGCAAGTCTTGGTACTTTTTTACAAAGGTGTGCTCCATGTTTTAGGGCCAATATTTAATACTAGAGGCCCAGTGCAAGAAATTCGTGCACTTGGAGGGGGGTCCCTCAGCTTAGCCTGTGCCCTCTCGCAGTCCAGGAGACCTGGGGGGATGTCTGATGACGGCTTAGTGGGCCTAAGCAGTCAGTCGGACATCCTTAGCACTGCCACGGAGGCGGAAGAGGCTCCCACCACTGCTGCTGTGCTCGCCAGCCATGAGCCCTGCTTCTGGCTGAGTGGCGCTCCCCCTGTGGGAGTGCACTGACCACCAGGGAGCAGCTCCTATGTTGAGTTCCTTCTTTGCAGTCCGGGCTCCTGTCAGGCAGTCTCCTCAGACCCCCGGGAACTTGGCTTTGGCTGCCCGCCCCTGGTGGTCAGCACACATCATAGTGATCAGTCATTCCACCATTGGGTCATTTGTATATTAGCCTTTTATAATGTAGGATACACTGTAGATGAGGCCCCCTAGTACCATAAGAAATGCAAAAAATTCACTGTTAACTCATTCTCGAATTGCCCCCACTTAAAATCAAATTGCAGCCCCTGTGGGGTGTGTGCTGCACCTTGGGAACCAGTGGGCTTGACACTTTTCCTCTCTGAGCTTCATTTCTGAATACATACACATATACCATGGGAATTGTAATCTCTTCTCCACCTACCTCACTGGGTTGTCATGAGGAGGTTCTGAGCTAATAAACCTAGAAATGTTTCATCAAGTAAGTGATGTCTAAACCGGAAGGGATTGTTATTTTTAAGCCCACGGGTACCCTCACAGGTAGCAGGTGCTGATTAGGGGAGGAGGCCATGATTGTTTCCTGGGACTGTAGCTATGGAAGCTTTGCAGAGGGTTCCACATTCCTCAGAGGGGCAGGCTCTGGCCAGCAGCCCTGTAGCGGTGGTTGTCCCTGGAGGCATTGGCGGGGGGCAGGGCATTAGGGGGGCGGTGAGGCCGAAGGGAAAGTAACTGTCAAACCTTCCTGCTTGGCGCCATTCTTTAAATTGTACATGGCTGTTTTGCAGCTGTACCTGCTCAGGGCGGGGCTCCAATTTCCTGGAGCCAGGCAGGCTAGGAGGGTGGGTTTAGCTGTGCCCCCAGTGAGGTTCAGTGTGCTTCCTCTGCAGAGACAGTGCTGCTGCTGTCAGGGGGGAAGGGTCTGACCCTGGGGGGCCACTCAGGCCTGCCTCCACCTGGATCTGGAGTTGTAGGGAGGAGTGGTGTGCCCAGCCCCAGCAAAGGGGGCCCGGCAGTGGCAGGCCTTGGGCCCCAGGGGCGCTGATGGATGGTTGCCAGCATGCTATTATTGTGGGTGCCCCTGGCGGGGGTGGCGGGGAAAGAGATCAGGAGTCGGAGGTGTGGGCTGCAGCTACCCCTGAGGCTGGGTCTTCTCCCAGTCAGTCCATCCGGTTAGCCTCCCCGTCACCCCGGGGGTGCGGTGCGGGGGCTGGGGTATGGTGTCGTCCTTCCACCTGGGGGCTGGAGTAGAGTGTCTGTGCAGGGGGATTGGAAGAGCTCCCCGTGGCTGCTTCCTCTTCCTTCTTTGCAGTCCGGGCTCCTGTCAGGCAGTCTCCTCAGACCCCCAGGAACTTGGCATCGGCTGCCCACCCCCTGCTGCTCACGCATCAATATGCAAATAGGTTATGAGGACACCATCACAGACAAATTAGCATATTGCCTCTTTATATGTGTAGATTTATCCTACTTTCTTTACTAATGGAATTTAGGAAAAATAGTATTTTGGGAGTACTTGGGTAGTAAAACTAACCACTTAAGCTCTGGAATACAGAATTATGAGGAGCTATATCTGAAACTCTTTGGGACCAAAGGAGACAAGGACTGGATACCAGAGACTCCATGTCATTGCTTCTGGATGCAGTCTCTGATCATGACACTGAGGTATCTCACATTGGAAAGACAAGTGTACTTACAATTTTACAGGTGATAATTGAACCATATTAGGAGGAAGAAATTTGGATGTATGGGAAATAGTATGTTTGCATGTCTCAAGGCACGAAAGGGTAGCATGTAGAGGATAACATATCTCTTCATTACCCCATTTCCAGGAATTCCCTTTATCCCTCTAAACATTCCACCTGGGAACTGCCATATTCCTAAAACCTGATGCTATCCCCTGGGTAATGTTGACTGGCTGAGGATGTATGGGAAATAGTATGTTTGCATGTCCCAAGGCATGAAAGGGTAGCATGTAGAGGATAACATATCTCTTCATTACCCCATACATCCAAATTTCTTCCTCCTAATATGGTTCAATTATCACCTGTAAAATTGGGAAAAAGATAGGTAAATAAAGCAGTACCACAGAGATAAGGAGAGATAAGAAAGTGTACTGGTGGTATTTGAAACCCTGATGAAAGTTACCCCCTTCATTCCTGATCTTAGGTATCAATATTCCACTCTTTCAAATGAATTGACATATTGTCTTAAGCAAGTTAGTTTTTGTAACATGGTAACCAGCGTCCTTAAGTAATAAAAAATTTTAAAAGCCCCTCATCTTCCAGTTAATAGTAATTGAGCTGCTTAGACAATGAGTGCTGTAAGGTTTCACAAATGTGAGGTCATTATGGGTTGGCTTGGAGGAGCTACAGTGGCCTTAAAGAATAAAGGAACATTTACAAGTAGAAGAGCAATGTGAGTCCTGTGTCAAGAAAGGGCTGAGGGCACAGTACACCACCTTGTTGGCTCAGCGGAGCAGCACAGGTAGGTTAGTCCAGGGATTCTCGCATATAGGGTGTGCAACCCCCACCCACCAGCAATAGGTAATTTTTGGCGAATTTGATCCTGAAGGCAGTAAGAAAACACTAAATGAGCCCTAACCAGTTTGGCTCAGTGGACAGAGCGTCAGCCTATGGACTAAGAGGTCCCAGGTTCGATTCCGGTCAAGGGCATGTACCTTGGTTGCAGGCACATACCCAGTAGGGGGTGTGCAGGAGTTAGCTGATCGATGTTTCTCTCTCATCGATGTTTCTAACCCTATCCCTCTCTCTTTCTCTCTGTAAAAAATCGATAAAATATATTTTTTTTAAAAAAAGAAAACACTAAATGCGATTGGGGGGGAAAAATGGCGGCCCAATAGGCAGACCTGTCGTGCACCTTGTTCCAGAGTGATACTGGAAATACAACTAAACTGGAGAACATTCACCTGGAATTACCAACTTAAGTTCAGCTGAGGAGGAGACTTATATCAAGGAAGCACAGAAACACTCAAGAGATCGGTAGGAAGGAGGAGGTTGTGAAAGGAGCTGACCCAGCTCCAAGGGGCGGCAGGCCAAGGTTGAGGAGGGAGGGTCTGTTCCCTCAGAAGATAGAGGCCTGGAACCCAGGCTGGGCTCCACAGCCCGGAGCACCAGAGCCAAGACCCAAGGCCAATAACATCCAGCGGTGAAAGGTGGCAGGGCTGCTGGCCACAGCGGAGTCTGGAGCTGGTAGACCAGAGCTGGAGCCCGTAGGAGAGAAAGACGCAGTGAGTTTTGTTTGTTTTACCCAGAGCACAGTGACTTTTCAGTTGCAGCTACTCACCCGAGGTTTTGGTGCAGGGAGGGAGATGTGGAGGAGTGCCTCAGGAGAGGCTGGGGTGGGAAGCATTGAGAGGGGAGACTTGGAAAACAGCAGCCAGGAGCATTTGGTCGCGGCCCCCAAACAGAAAGGGCCATTTTTCCTGAGAGGAGCTAGCCTCTACCGCAGCCCCAGGGCAGGGAAAGGGAAAAACCGGCCTTAGGTGATACAGCCCACTACACTCTCAGGTGCCATGCATGCCACACCCTGCATTTTGAGCTTTTCAGAAGAAACAAAAACAGAAGCCAAGCCTACGGGTTTGAACAGTCTCAGGAGCTTCGGTGACTGGATTGGGGGAGGGGCTGTCTGCCCCACTATCCTGGAAACCAGATCAGTAATTTTCCCTCATGGGCGAACTGATAAAAACTCCAGGTTACCAGCCAACCCCGTTGGTCTCCATAAAAGAATCTCTGTCCAGCCAAGGGCAGTGTAATATCTTGGGCCACTTGTGGAGAAGTAGATCTGGGACAGGGAAACACACCCACCATATTCCCTGAAAGCCAAACAGCACCTCCCCCGCCTAAAGACCTTTCAGAAACAGACCTTTGAGTGATTAAGATTGACACCTGGCTAGGATAGATAAAGGCAGAGCCTGGGGAGCCAGGAAAAGTTTTATGACCCACCCCTGGTCCTTAGCTGCTAACAAACCTACTTTAGAGGTCAGATTGGCCACTCCTGTTTGCAGCCAAAGCCTGTGGAGACAGACACAAGCCGTGGACTGGTGGATCGCTTAGAGCTTCAAGCAGGTTGCTGAAAGCCAAAAGACAGTGCCTGAGAGTGGTTAGCTCCTAAGTACCTAAGAGGAAGCCCAGAATTGGCAGACAGAACAGAAGAGTGGGATCCAAAGCGAGCTCCCAGGGGGCACTAAACTTGGTTGAAAAACAAATGTCACTTCAGGTTTTTTTAAAACTTTTTTCCCCCAATTTTCTCTTTTCTCTTTTTTAAAAGTTTTTCTCTTTCCCCTTTTAAAATTTATCATCTTTATCTATATGCTTTATTGATTTGTTATTATTCTAGTCTCTGTTGTTTCGTTCATATACCTAATTTTCCTCTTTCCTTTTCCTACTCATTTTTTTCACTACTCATTTTTTCCACTCTTTCTCTTTTCTTTTTCTCCTGCTTTCTCATTTTTTATTTTTTCTTATTTTAGGTCTATTTCTCCTCTATTTTCCCTTCCAAGTTTTTTTTTTTTTCTTGTCTTCTCATTTCTTTTTTCCCTCCTTCATTTTAAACCATTTTCCTTCCCCTATTCCTTTAATTCTTTATTCTTACTTTCTTTTTTTAAGATCTAAATGCTATATATATTTTGATTTCAGAGAGGAAGGGAGAGGGAGAGAGAGATAGGAATATCAATGAGAGGGAATCATTGATCAGCTGCCTCCTGAAAGACCCCCAATGGGAATAGAGCCCGCAAGCTAAGCATGTGCCTTTACTGGAAATCAAACAGTTGACCTCCTGGTTCACAGGTTGACGCTTACCTACTGAGCCACGCCATTCAGCTATTCTTACTTATTTTTTAAAATATATTTTATTGATATTTTACAGAGAGGAAGGGAGAAGAGAGGGATAGAGAGTTAGAAACATTGATGAGAGAGAAACATTGATCAGCTGCCTCCTGCACACTCCCTACTGGGGATGTGCCCGCAACCAAGGTACATGCCCTTGACCGGAATTGAACCTGGGACCCTTGAGTCAGCAGGCCAATGCTCTATCCAATGAGCCAAACTGGCTAGGGCTTATTTTCTTTCTTTTAGCTCTGCATCTATATATTCTGCCCCCCCCTTTTTGTTTGTTGTTTGCTTTATTTTCTCTTCATATTTTTTCTTTCTTTCTCTTTTTCTGCTATTCTTACTCTCTTTCCTCTTTCCTCATTCTCTCTTCTTTGGTGGTTGCTTTTGTTGGTACTGTAGTGGCCTTGTGTAGGTTTTGTTTTGTTTAATCTGTTTTGTTGTGTTGTATTTTGTTCTGTTCAGTCAGCACTTTCACAACAGCTCGCATGATGTGGTTGTGGGTGAGCCACATACTCAGCCAGCCTGAGAGGAGACTTCATCCATGAACGGGACAATAACATTTAAGATCCAACTACAGCCCTAGCCAGTTTGGCTCAGTGGATAGAGCATCGGCCTGCGAACCAAAAGGTCCCAGGTTCGATTCTGGTCAAGAGCACATGCCTGGGTTGTGGGCTCGATCCCCAGTGGGGGACTTGCAGGAGGCAGCCGATCCATGATGCTCTCTCATCATGGATGTTTCTATCTCTCTCTCCCTCTTCCTTCCTCTCTGAAATCAATAAAAATGTAAAAAAATAAAAGACCCAACTACAACAGGAGAACACAAATAACTCGATTAAGGGGCTTTTCTAGAACACCAAGCTCAGGAAATCTAAGAGACTGCACCACTGGGTTCCACAAAACACCTACTACATAAAACCACTCCACAAAATCTGGGAGGCATAGAAGTTTTATCTAATATATGGAAACAAAAACAAAGGGACAGCAAAAATAGGGAGATGAGAAAAAAAACCCAAATGAAAGAAAAGGAGGGATCACCAAAAATGAACTAAGTGAAATAGAGGTAAACAATTTGTCAGATAAAGAATTCAGAATAATGAATTCAGAGTAATGAATTCAGAGTAAGGGTGCTCAAACAATTCAGTGAGAACTACAAAATATAAGAATTGTGCGGGTTTTAATGAGAGCTACACCAACATGAAAAGACAGCTTGACATACAACTTAACAAAAGGAAGATAAACAACCCAATAAAAAAATGGGCAATGGCCCTAGCCAGTTTGGCTCAGTGGATGGAGCATCGGCCTGCGGACTGGGGGGGTCCCGGGTTCAATTCTGGCTGGGGGCATATGCCTGGGTTGTGGGCTCGGTCCCCGGTGGGGGGCATGCAGGAGGCGGCCAATCAATGATTCTCTGTCATCATTGATGTTTCTATCTCTCTCTCCATCTCCCTTCCTCTCTGGAATCAATAAAGAAATATATATATTTTAAAAAAGAGAAAAAAAATGGGCAATGGACCTAAATAGATACTTTTCGAAAGAAGACATAAGGAAGGCCAAGAGACATATGAAAACATACTCAAAGTCACTAATCATCCAAGAGATGCAAATCAAAACAACAATGAAGTACCATCTCACACCTGTCAGAATGGCTATCATCAATAAATTTCAAGTGCTGGCAAGGATGTGGAGAAAAAGGAACCCTTTTGCACTGCTGGTGGGAATGCAGAGAATAGTTTGGAATTCCCTCAAAAAACTAAAAATGGAACTCCCATTTGACCCAGTGATCCCACTTCTAGGAATATATCCCAAGAAACTAGAAACACCAATCAGAAAGGATATATGCACCCCTATGTTCATAGCAGCACAATTCACCATAGCTAAGATTTGGAAACAGCCTAAGTGCCCATCAGCAGATGAGTGGATTGAAAAACTGTGGTACATCTACACAATGGAATACTATGCTGCTGTAAAAAGGAAGGAACTCCTACCATTTGCAACAGCATGGATGGACCTGGAGAGCATTATGCTAAGTGAAATAAGCCAGAGAAAGGTAAATATCACATGATCTCACTCATTTGTAGAATATAATGAACAACATAAACTGATGAACAAAAACAGATCCAGAGACAGAGAAGCATTGATCAGATGCTCAAACCTCAGAGGGAAGGTAGGGGAGGGTGGGGGTAAGGGGGAGAGATCAACCAAAGGACTTGCATGCATGCATATAAGCATAACCAATGGACACAGACACCAGGGCATGAGTGAGAGGGGGTGGGGGGCAATGGTGGAATAAAGACACATATGTAATACCTTAATCAATAAAGAAAGAAAAGAAAAAGAAGCCCTAACTGGTTTGGCTCAGTGGATAGAGCATCGGCCTGTGGACTGAAAGGTCCCAGGTTCGATTCTGGTCAAGGGCATGTACCTTGGTTGCGGGCACATCCCCAGTGAAGGGTGTGCAGAAGGCAGCTGATCGATGTTTCTCTCTCATCAATGTTTCTAGCTCTCTATCCCTCTCCCTTCCTCTCTGTAAAATATCAATAAAATATATTTAAAAAAAAAAAGAAAAGAAAAAGAAGCAAATGTAACCACTTAGGAAAATAAAAAAGATAGTTTGAAACAATAAATAAGAATCCATTGGAAATGAGGACTGACAGCTGAAATAAAGAACACCTCTGAAGGATTCTGGGAGCCAATTCCAGCATGTCATAATTACAAGAGTTTTATCAAAAGGTTGATGAAACTTGGGGGCTCAACAAGGGCTGAGTCACATATGTAATTACCTGTTGGAACAGCTGAAAAGGCACTTCCCCCAAACCTGAATAGGATGATTGTTTACTGCCAGACAGCTCAGGGCTTCTTAATCTACATGTTATTGCCTCCTGTTGGCCAAACACCTGAACAGCTGTAGGCTATTCCCCAATCTGACAATGTTTCTGTAAACCCTACCCTTTGAAACATATGTCTCCACCTTGCCTTAGGACAAATTGTATTAATAAAAAGCAAGGGGTCCTGAGATGAGGAGAGTCTTTAGCTCCTTTAGCTGAAGCTTCTCTGACCCCCAATGCCTTTCAAAACTATCTTTTGGCTCTGGACTCTTTCTTAATCTACTCACAGCCTTTCTCCAGATTGCTGAACCCTTTGTAATGCTGGGACAAGAACCCCGGCACATGATCTAACTCATATGTGGAATCTAATGATCAAAATAAACTGATGAACAAAATAGATCCAGAGACATAGAAGCATGGAACAGACTGTAGAATTGCAGAGGGAAAGGGGAGAGTGTGGGTAGTTGGGAAGAGATCAATTAAAGAACTTGTATACATATATGCATAACCCATGGACACAGACAATAGGGTGGTGAAGGCCTGGGGTGGGGGACAGGGGTCATATGTAATACTTTCAGTAATAAACATTTAAAAAATATAAGTTCTAAGTCTAAGCTGAAGAACACATTCTTTTCCAGAGAAGATTTGGAAAGAAAGGGTAACTTCAAAGGTTGACCTTGTCTTATAAACATTCTAATATGAAAAAAAGAAAAAAACACACTGAATGCTTTTAAGAGGAATATTGCCACACTGAATGTAGTATAAGGACAATAATTCTGAAAGAATGGGTTGAGAAAAGTGAATTTTGGGTGAAAGGCCAATGAAGTGAAGAGAGAAGGATTAGGGTAGTAGAATGGGTGCCAAGTCAAGGGTTAGCTGGAACATAACTTTTTAAAAAAAATGTTTTTATTGATTTTAGAGAGAGAGGACGGGAGAGGGAGAGATAGAAACATCAATGAGAGAGAAACATTGATTGGCTACCTCCTGCACATCCCCTAGTGGGGATTGAGACTGCAAGCCAAGCATGTGCCCTGATCGGGAATGGATCCAATGACCTCTTGGTGCATGGGTTGATGATCAACCAATTGAGCCACACCAATTGGGTGGGACAAAAGGTTTTTTTTTTTTTTTTTTTTTTTAAATTATTATTTCTAGGGGAGTGGAGGGGATGGCAACTTTTTAAAGGAAAAAAGAGCCTGTACTTGGTGACTACCCAGCCATCTTATCCTCGAACTCCTCACAAACGGCACATTTCCAGGGGCCCATACCCCCAACACCAAAACTATTCTGTGACCCACCCTATCTGCTTCCTTAGGAGAGAGCTAATTAACAGATGCTTAGGTGAAAGTCCATTCCTTTTTGTTAATAATTAACATTGCTTTATTTCTTAAAGTATTTAGAGTAATAGAAAAAAAAATTAGAAAATTCGGTAAGCGGAGAAAACTGTTAAGTAATTTTTAACACATTGCTTCCCAGGCCCATATTTTGAAAAAGGCTATTCAGAGACAAATCTATTTAGAGAAAGGGTTCTAGGTGGTGAGCTACAGGGACCAGAGCAGGCCAAGGTTTTTGAGCTCCTCAGCACCACTTTTCACCCTCCACGTAAAACACTCTATCCTCTCGAGTCCTGTGGCTCCTCAGCCCCCTGTGACTGATGTCACTTGGTCACTGGTACCCATAGAATCCTGGCCAAGGTTCCTGACTCCTTTCCCTCCACACAGCCATGCAGATCAAGCCTGTCTTCTTCTGGGCTTTGGTTATGGTCTACTTGCTCATGATTCCCAAGTCTGTTCAGTTCAGGCTGCCTGCTGAACCTCACACCTTCATTTTAACCGCCTCTGGTCATTCCCACCCCACTGGTTCAGCCATGCACAGTACATCCAACTCTCCCCCCTTCCAACTCACATCTGCCCTTCCAGACCTGCTGTTCCTCCTCCTGGTTCCTTGGCTCTGAGCCATTCAGTTAACCAGGTCAAATCTGCATATCATCATTGACTTATCCTTTCTCCTTTCTACACCCCCCCCCACACACACACACACACTAGTCAGTCATCTAGTTCATCCTTCCTAAAGTCAGTACTTTTCAAGGGCATATGGTTCATTGCTGGACTGTGAAAAGTACAGAAACCAAACCGAGATAAATGTTTAGGAAATTTTATGGCAACATGAGTAATATCATATTTTAGAATCCTACATAATAAAGAGGTAATATGCAAATTAACCCTCACGCCCTTGCACAAGATGGCCGCCACCATGTGGTCAAAGATAGCTGCCACAAGATGGCTGGCTGGGGAAGGTAGTTGTGGGCAATCAGGCCAGCAGGGGAGGGCAGTTGGGGGTGATGGGGCTGGCAGGGGAGGGCAGTTAGGGGCGACCAGGCCTGCAGGGGAGGGCAGTTGGGGGTGACGAGGCCGGCAGGGGAGGGAAGTTGGGGGTGACCAGGTCTACAGGGGAGGGCAGTTAAGGGCAACCAGGCCTGCAGGGGAGGGCAGTTCTGGGGGACCAGGCCTGCAGGGGAGGACAGTTAGGGGTTACTGGGCCAGAAGGGGAGGGAAGTTGGGGGCAATCAGGCCAGCAGGGGAGCAGTTAGGCGTTGATCAGGCTGGCAGGGGAGTGGTTAGGGGGTGATCAAGCTGGCAGGCAGGTGAGTAGTTGGGAGCCAGCAGTCCTGGATTGTGAGAAGGATGTCCAACTGCCAGTTTAGGCCCGCTACCTTCGGGCCTAAACCGGCAGTCAGACATCCCCCACCGGGTCCCAGATTGGAGAGGGTGCAGGCTGGGCTGAGGGGAACCCCCCCCCGAGTGCACAAATTTTGTGCACTGGGCCTCTAGTCTATTAATAAAAAACGTAGGCTTTTATTTTGTTCTTAAATTCTATTTATCTGTAATCTATTTTTATTTTATTTTACAAAACAATATTGGTCCAGTCTGAGTATGTGGCTCAATGGTTGAGTGTCATGCCTGGGTTGTGGGCTTAATCCCCAGTAGGGGGCATGCAGGAGGCAGCTAATCAATGATTCTATCTCTTTCTCTTCCTCTCCCTTCCTCTCTGAAATCAATAAAAAATATTTTTTTAAAAACTGAAAACAAAACCTATTGTTTCATAATGGACTGGGAGAAAAGCATGTCCTTTATCATGAGTAGAAAAACACTGTCCTAAGCCTCTCATAGCCACTAGCCATGCTAGGTTCCATGGGTATCATTCACTGCCTCATGGTGTGCTCTCTGCCTTCAGCCTGGCTCCTCTCAAATTGTTCTCTATAGCAAGGCCAAGTGAGCAAAAGAGCACGTCTGGGCTCCATTTTCAGCCTGCTATTTAAGCACTTCCCTGTCTTAAGTGTTGGCAATCCCTCTCCTTCCCTACAGCCGCCACCCCCCTCCCCACAACACCACTTTAGGACAGTTTACCAATTCCTCACCCTGGCCTGGCCCCTACATTCCTGCTGGCTGCATCTCCCAAATCACTCCTTCACCTCCTCTCCCTGCCAGCCACTCTGAACTTTCACTGCCGGGAACAGGGCAGTCTCTTGCATCTGAGCCTTGCACATACTGTGCCTTTTTTTTGTTTTGTTTCGTTTTTTTGTTTTGTTAGGGCTGGGTAATTTTTTTTTGCTCTCTTTATTTTTATTTTCATACTGTGCTCTTGACTCTTTCCCCATCTCTACCTGATGAATTACAAATTGTTCTTTGGGCCTTAGCTTCCTCTCAAGTCCCTCAGATGTTATCTAGGATCCCTTTCCCGTGACCCTCACTTAGCACTTAGTTTTAGCTCTTCCCATGTTGTCTAACGGACCTGTACCCCCATCAAAATGATGTCACGTGAGAGGAGAGTCTCAGGACTGTATCCTGGAGTCCAATACAGAGGCATTCAATACAAATGTTAGAATCAGCGAACTGGAGGGTGACACTGCATCCAACTTTGCAGTCAGTCTTATCCCGAGACAGACTTGCTCTTCAGCGGCCATAATTTCTCCACATTGTGAGGAGGCACGCAAGGCCAATGACCATCATCTCTCCCTTCCTCTAATAAGCAGAGCAAGGAGAGCTCTCCAGGTATGAGTCCCTTACACAAGCAGTGCCAGGAAATATCTGCTTCCCGACTTAGATGTTGCCCGAGTTAGGGAGCCACCTCCTCTTGCCTACTACCTTCCTACTCAAAGCAGCAGAGAGATGAGACCCTTCCCGCTGATTGCTCTGACCTATTCCTCAACTGTTTATTTGCCTGCCGATTCTAAGCTTGATACAGACAACACAAAAACTTACCTGTTTTCAGTAAGAACCTTCTGACTTTTCTGGATGCTAAGGTATAGGCCAGATTACTGCTGAATCCTTATTTTGTTTGTGGCCCTGCCTCTTCACACCCACAGCAGCCCTTTCACCTTCAAACAGGTTGGGTTTGAATGAAACCCCAAAGAGGTCTAGTCAGCCCTGTCTCTCCAGGTGGCTGTTGACTTGGTTGCTGGTGTGACTGGGACAAAAATTCTGGCTGAGATTTGCTCAAGGCAGTGTGTGTGTGTGTAGCCTGAGGGGGTGGTGGTGGTGATGGGAGACTCACCACCCACTCAGAGAACTGGAGGTCAGGGAGAACAAACAACAGAAAATCAATGCAATGCAAATACTCTGCCAGATATTTAGTGCCAGAGGCTAATCTCTACTTCTCAGACTCAAGCACTTTTCTAATTGTAGGCATCTGACTCCCGCAATAGAGGCGTCAGGTTCCAGTAGTTTCAAGGCGCTCTCTTCAGGGACACTGTTTTTTGTTTGTTTGGCATGGATTTCTCAGGGGCCTGTGCTCAGCATGGGAGGGCTGCAAGTAGAAAGTTACATCTGAACTGTGAGCACAGCTCTGCATTTCAGTTCTAAACTAGAGAGGTAAAATTGATACCCAGCTTCTCTTTAGAGACAAATTGTCTAATTTGGGGCAAGGGATAAGGCAGTACAGGGGAGAATAAACCTGGCAAGCCATGTTGTATAGTACAGGACCTTGTTGCCTGGCCAAGGATTTGGGAGAGAAACTTTGGTGTCAGAAACCCAGGTTCAAATTCCAGCTCCCAAGTTAATAATAATGACCTCACTTTAGGCATGTGGACGAAAGGGGCCACATGCTGACGTGACAAGCTCAGGGAGGCCTGCATGACAGTCTTGCAAACTCAGAGACCTAAAGTAACCACAAAGGATGGTCTGAAATTAAACTTTAACTAAACGCAGTTATAGTGGGCAGTTACATCCTAGGCCAGTATCTTCCCTGACAAAGATCAACTTAGATCTTTACTGAGCCCATTTGCCTTTTGCCTCTAAGATAACATATCTGTGAGATGTCTGGGTAACTTGTAACTTCCCTTTTTCTGGAGCCCCTGGGGCACAGCCAGATGTGGTGGGTGCCAGGACAGATACCACAGATTCCTTCATTATCATGTTAATTGTTTCTGCCCTCACCTAAGTATATGTCCATCATTTTACTTTTTATCCAATCCCAGGGGTTTCCCACGGCTTTGCTTTATCCCACCTCCTTAATCTATCACCAATGAATTTCATGTAACCCACCTATGTCCCTCCTTTGATTGCAATGTATAAATACAAATGTAACCCGCCATTCTCCGGAGCATTATCTCAATTTGTTGAGGTTCCGCTTCCCGGCATATGTTGACAGTTTGGCTCAAATAAACTCACAAAATTCTTTACAGGTTTCAATGTTTTTTTTACATTAACAGGCAAGCTACTTAATTTAGTGTTTTTTCTACATCACAAGGGGATTGACAAGGCAGGAGAGCAGAGTGGCTCATAGGCTTTGGGTAAGACTGCTTTTGAGCTGATTTGAATTTGTTTACAACTTACAATCTGTTTAACATTAAACAAGTTACTTCTCTTTGCCTGCTTCCTTATATGTGAAATGAGATTTACACTTAGATGTAGAGCACTTAGTACAGTATCCACACATAAAAGGTGTTCACTAATTTTTTCCCCTCCCTTTCCTGTGGGCAATGGGAAGTTACTATGGGATGGAGAATAGGAACTTAGAGGGCACAGTTCAGGTTTATGGCAGCAAAGTGGTTTGAACAGGCCAGGGTTATTACAATAATCCAAGCAAGACATAAAACTGAGAACCTGAGTGCAGGAGGGAAGAGATATGATTTCTGTAAAGAATCAATAGGGCCTGGCAACTGGTTGAACATGCCAAGGACAATTACCAGGGATGCGACATGGATCAGCAGGAGCACTGGTATTGGTATTGGGTGAGGAGAGAGGAGGGAAGACAAGTTTGGCTGTTGACATGATTTTAAAGCGGCAGCTGCAAAAGAGGGAATAGCAATGTGTATAAGAAAGGGTGCTGGAGTGCTATCACCTCACACCAGTGAGGGTGGTATAATAAAAAAACCCAGAAAACATGCTGCGGAGGATGTGAAAAACTGGAACTCTGTGCATTGTTGTTGGGAACATACAATAGTGCAGCTACTGTGGAATGAATGGTACAGTGGCATGGCAGTTCCTAAAAAACAAAAAAAAATTAAAAATAGGATTACATTACAATCCAGCAACTCCACTTTAGGGCATATACCCAGAATTGAAAAGAGGGTCTTACACAGACATTTTACACCATGTTCATTAACATTATTGAAGATAGCCCAAAGAAGGAAACAACCCAAATGTTCATTGATTGATCAAAAGATAAATAAAAGGTGGTATGGTATATCTATACAATGCATTATTCAGCCTCAAAAAGTAAGGATATTGCCAAAACCGGTTTGGCTCAGTGGATAGAGCATCAGCCTGCGGACTGAAAGGTCCCAGGTTCGATTCCGGTCAGGGGCATGTGACTTGGTTGCGGGCACATCCCCGGTGGGAGGTGTGCAAGAGGCAGCTGATCGATGTTTCTCTCTCATTGATGTTTCTAACTCTCTATCCCTCTTCCTTCCTCTCTGTAAAAAAATCAATAAAATATATTTAAAAAAAAAAAAAAAGGATATTCATCGACCCATGAACCAGGAGGTCACAGTTTGATTCCCGGTCAGGACACATGCCTGGGTTGTGGGCTTGATCACCAGTGGGGGCTGTGCAGGAGACAGCCACTCAATGATTCTCTCTCATCATTGATGTTTCTATCTCTCTCCCTTCCTCTGTAAAATCAATAAAAAATATATTTTAAAAAAAAGGATATTCTGATACATACTACAACATGGAGAAACCTTGAAAACATTATGCTAAGTGAAATAAGCCAGTCACAGAAGGATAAATATTTATGATTCCACTCAGTCTGGGGATTTTCCAGCTGCTTTCTTGGCTAGCATTTCAGAATCCATTATACACTAAAGGTTTTAGCTAAAATTAGACTGAGCCTTGGTAATAGAGAGGGGACTACAATATATTTGCAGATATTCTTTAAAAACACCCAAGGGAAAATCATGACACCAGGGAAACATCTGCTGGCCCATTTACAGAGAACCCAGTGAGGGAGGGGGCAGTGAAGACGATTAATAGACTGGACACTCAGGAGGAAAGGTCCAATGGCATTTCTTCCAAAGGCAACTCTTGCCTAACAGTTTAATGAGAGAGGTCATTCACCTATCTTAGGAAGAGATTTCAGGGTGAAAGTTGGCTTCCAAACTGTACCCAGTTTTGAAACAGAGTTGACCAGTGGAAAATGCTTTGTTTTGAAGCATCATCTTATATAAAAACTGCTGTTTAAAATTTTAACCCTGCTATTTTGGCTTCTGTAAATGCTTGCTTGCTTAAATAATAAGGAAAATAAGACTACTCCCATTTCAGAGAGGCCATTAAACCTTCCCCGGATGAAGTTATCAGTGCTGGCGCCAGGCCAAGCCTTTGGTTGAGGTCTCAAAGCCCCAGCACATAGGGGCTTTTTAAGAACTAGCAAAGGGGACTGGAAAACCCCATATTTGAGAGACAAACAGGGTAAAAACGTATAAATACAGAAAACTTTCTGTGTGACGGTTGCCCAGAATTTGAGAGATATTTTCCTCTGGGCCCACGCATAATAATCCTATCTAATAAAAAGTAATATGCAAATTAACCATCACTCCACTACACCCACAAGCCACGCCCACCAGCCAATCAGGAGCGAATATGCAAATAAACCCAGAGAGCAGGAGGGAGGCTTGGGTTTCCCCGGCAATGGAGGAAGCCAAGCTTTCCGCCTGCCCTTGCAGACCTAGACCTCCACTCAAGGCTACAAAGTTTCAATGATAGAAGATACGTAAACCCAAACAGAAATGGCGGCAGCCACGGAGCTGGAAAGAGCAGGAGGCTAGGGTTGCCCGTGGCAATGGAGGAAGCCAAGCTTCTGCAGCCCTGGCATGCCCAGGCCTCCGCTTAAGGCTACAAAGTTTCAATTAAAGATACATAAATCCCCCCAAAAATGGCTGCCACCACGGAGCAAGCAGAAGGCTTGGCTCCACTCCAGGCTACAAAGTTTCAATTGTAGAAGATAAATAAATCCCAGATACCAGGGCCTCTGCTTGGGTTGCCAGGGGGCGTGGCCGGCCTGCAAACCACCACAGGCCCCTCGCCCAGGCCGCCCCACGGGAACCCCCACCCTGATCCGGGACACCCTTCAGGGCAAACCAGCTGGCCCCCACCCGTGCACCAGGTCTCTATCCTATCTAATAAAAAAGTAATATGCATATTGACCATCACTCCAACACACAAGATGGCTGCCCCCATGTGGTCAAAGATCCTGCCCCAATGTGGACACAAGATGGCCAGCAGGGGAGGGCAGTCGGGAGGGACCAGGCCTGCAAGGGAGGGCAGTTGGGAGGGACCCAGGCCTGCAGGGGAGAGCAGTTGGGGGGACCAGGCCTGCAGGGGAGGGCAGTTAGGGGTGATCAGGCCTGCAGGGGAGGGCAGTTAGGGGGTACCAGGCCTGCAGAGGAGGGCAGTTAGGGGAAAACAGGCTGGCAGGCAGAAGCGGTTAGGGGCAATCAGGAAGGCAGGCAGGCGAGCAGTTGGGAGCCAGCAGTCCTGGATTGTGAGAGGGATGTCCGACTGCCCGTTTTAGCCCGGTGGGATCGGGCTTAAACAGGCAGTCGGACATCCCTCGAGGGGTCCCAGATTGGAGAGGTTGCAGGCTGGGCTGAGGGACACCCCTCCTCCCCGTGCATGAATTTCATGCACCGGGCCTCTAGTAATAATAACAATAATAAATGTAACTCCATCTCTCTAAGCGTTGCTTGGTTCTTCTCCGGTTTTCTGTAATAGTTTTGGTACTGAGCAGATATTTCTGGCAATACCCAGGCACTCTGCTAAGAGCTAAATTCCTATTAAAAGTAAAGTCAAGCCCTACTATTAGCTAAAACTGTCAAAATTTAGCCTTTGATAAGAAATTCATGTTGCAGAAGAGGTTTCAGTTGGGAACCCAAGTTAGAAATCAACTTTACATAAATTTTAAGGGTGTGATACTATTATGCAGAGAGAGGAATTGATGGTGACCATGCCAGTGTCAGCATAGCAAAGAAAGCTAGGCCAAAGCAGTGCCCCACCCATCTTGCTCCATCAGGAGAAAAGAGGACAGTCAAGTGAGATAAACAATCTGACCAGTACCATTTCAAATCTGGGGTTTGCTAATGATTTTTTTCTTTAAATTTTCTCTTACTTAGAAAAATTATATGGCAATACAACTACAAAACTAGGAAATGAGATAGACATAATATTTTATAGGAAACATGTTTTTCAGGGGAGAATGAAATGGAACACGGTTTTAAAAATAGCAACAGGAGAAAAATCTGAAAAATAATGTGGGATAATTTGATACCAAACAACTGGAGGTCAAGATGGAAAGATCTGCCATTGCCCTAGGAATGAACAATAGATTAAGAAATTGGTATTGCCTATGATAGACTTTTTACTGAATGCAACTATTTTGCAAGGTGAATTATTTAAGGCTAAACAAGGCCAGGAATTTTGGTGTCTCAAGGCTATAGCTATTCTCTTCCTACCCCAATTAAAACCCTCCCATGGAAAGAATAAATAAATAAAATGGGCAGGTAGAAAAGTACCTGCTTACTTAACTTGTAGCCCCCACTCTGGCCATTTGTAATTCAGATGGCTCCAGGCTAGAGCTGCCTACCATTACCCCATTATCAACTTTACTTACCAGGCCCTAGATTTTGGAAGGAGATCAAAATTAGTGCATTACAGGTGTGTTTAAGATGATGTATCAAGGGCTGGGAATGTGTGAGCAGTATGGGGGCGAGGGGTGGTGGTGAATGTATGACATTGTGTAGAATTGCCAGCATTTTATTACTATTGTTAAGTTCTCTGGAGCACACAGAATGCCAACCAACACCACTTACCTTGACTAAGTGAGGCTAGGATGGGATGACTTTAAAAAAAAATCTTTATTGTTGAGAGTATTACAGATATCCCCTCTTCCCCCACTCCACCCAGTTCCTGCCCCATCGCAGGCCTTCATCACCCTATTGTGACCATAGGTGATGCATATATGCATGTTTTTTGGTTGATCTCTTACCCCCCCTCCCCTTCCCTCTGAGATTCAGGTCTGTCCCATGTTCCCTTGCATCGGGTTTTATTTTATTCATTAGATTCCTTGTTCATTTATTTTGATTTTTAGATTGAGTTGTTGATATGTATTCATTGACATTTTATTGTTCATATTTTTTATCTTTCTTCTTCCTCCTATCCCTCCCCCTTCTTCTTAAAGAATACCTTTCAACATTTCAAGTAATACTGGTTTGGTGGTGAACTCCTTTAGCTTTTAATTGTATGTGAAGATCTTTATCTGACCTTCAATTAAAAAAAATTTTTTTTAATTGATTTCCGAGGAAGGGAAAGAGTAGATAGAAACATCAATGATGAGATGGAATCATTGATCGGCTGCCTCCTGCACACTCCCCAATGGGGACCAAGCCAGAAACCCAGGTATGTGCCCTGATCCATTGACCTCCTGGTTCACAGGTCAATGCTGAACTGCTGAGCCACGCTGGCCAGGCCAACCTTCAATTCTAAATGAGAGCTTTGCTGGGTAATCTTGGTTGCAGGTCCTTCATCACTTTTGAGTATTTCTTGCCATTCCCTTCCAGCCTACAAAGTTTTTGTTGAGAGATCAGCTGACAGTCATATGGGTGCTCCCTTGTAGGTAACTAATTGCTTTTCTCTTGCTGCTTTTAAGACTGTCTTTAAGCCTTGGCATTTTAATTATGATGTGTGCCACTTTGGGTTCCTCTTGTTTGGGACTCTGTGCTTCCTGGACTGGTAAGTCTACTTCTTTATCAGTTAGGGGAAGCTTTCTGTTATTATTTCTTCAAATAGATTTTTAATATCTTGTTCTCAATTCTACTTCTGGCACCCCCATAATGTGGTAGGCTTGAAGTTGTCCCACTACCTTCATATTTTTGGATTTTTTTGCTTTTCTGCTTGGGTGCTTTTTTGCTTCCTCATATTCCAAATCATTGATTTCTCAGAATCCTCTCTCTACTGTTGAATCCCTGTAAATTATTATTGCAGTTAATGTATGTTTATTTTCTGACTCTGAAATTCTAAGATCCTTGAAAGTCTAAGTCCCTTGAAGCTCTCTCTCAGTAAGATCCTTGAGCATCCTTATAGTCATTGTTTTGAACTCTGTATCTAATAGTTTTCTTCCATTTCTTCTAGTTTCCCCCCCTGGGGATTTCTTGTTCTTAAATATATATATATATATATATATATATATATATATATATATATATATACACACACACACACACACACACACACACACACACACACACACACTAATAAAAGGGTAATATGCTAATTAGACCAAACTTATTCCAGACATACTATACTTCCGGACAAAACCACAGTGGCAGGGGCCGAGGCAGAGGTGGTTAGGGGTGACCTGGCCGGCAGGGAAGGGCAGTTAGGGGCAATTAGGCAGAGGCAGTTAGGGGCGATCAGGCCAACAGGGGAGCAGTTAGGGGTGATCAGGCAGGCGAGCAGTTAGGAGCCAGTGGTCCGATTGTGAGAGGGATCCCAGATTGGAGAGGGTGCAGGCTGGGTTGAGGCACCCCCCTCCCTCGTGCACAAATTTCATGCACCAGACCCCTCTGGTGTGTGTGTTTATATTGATTTGAGAGAGGGAGAGGTAGAAACATGAATAATGAGAATCATTGGTTGGCTGCCTCCTGAATGGCCCCACTGGGGATTGAGCCCACAACCCGGGCACATACCCTGACCAGGAATCAAACATGACCTCCGGGTTCATAGGTGGATGCTCAACTGGGCCAGACAGGCTGTTCTTTCATTTGTGAAATGTTTGTCTCTGCACTTTGGCTGCTTCCCTGTGTTTGTTTCTATGTATTAGGTAGACCTGCTGTCTCCGGGAATTGGTAGAGTGGTCTTGTGTAGTAGGTGTCTTGTAGGGCCCAGTGGATCTTCCCAATCACCTCAGATGGCATTCTAGGTTCACCTCTATGTGGGCTGTGTAGCAGTGTTATAGTTGACCCTTGATTTCTGTTGGCATCACTGGGAGAATTTGGCCTCCAGGCCCTTTGGCTGTGAGGACCTGCTGCATCTACAATGGAAGAGGTGCTGTGCAGGAGATTCCTCTATGGAGCAGGACTTGCTTCATTGGGGCTTTGGTGCTCACTGAGTCTGTCTCTTGAGTGTGTTGCTTGTGGATGTGTAGAGTTGTAACCTGGTATGGTCTGAAGCTGTCCACCAGGTGCACTGGCTTTGGGGCATCCTGGGAAGTGCAGTCAGTCAATGACTGGGGCCACCAGGCCAGAGCTTTGAAGATAGGCTGCTGCTAGTGTCAGGTCTTGCTGACACCAGCAACTGCTTGAGAGATTTTAGGAAAGTCTTAAATCTAAGCCAGGACAGGCTATTCATATGGAAAAGCAGCTACAAATAGTTTGGATTGGACTGCAAATTAGATGGGGAGATGACCTCATGGAATCACCAGGGCAAGTGAATGTGTGAGCCAGATATGGCTGCCAGACAGCTCTGTGAGGGGAGGTGGTGGCCAGCACAGGAACAATGACAATCCCTCCTTGTCCCAGATTTCTCCAAGCTGCTGCCAGTGGGTCCATTAAGTTTGTGTGTTGGTCCTTTAAGAGGAACTGTCTGGGTCTCCAGCAGTCTCCTTGTCACACAGCCACAATTCCTATTGGTTTTCACAGCCCCAATTTACAGAAACTTCTCTTCTGAGCTCTGGAAACGTTGGCTGGGAGTCTGGTGTGGGACTGGAACCCCTTACTCCTCACAGGAGGCCTCTGTAGCCAAGATATCCCTCCTGAGGAAGAAGCCACATGGGGTGTTGGACCAGCCCATTCCATCTCTCCTACCAGTCTCAATGTGCTTTCTCCTTTACTTCTCTAGTTGTGGGACTTCCATTAAATCAGATTTCAGGTGGTTCTGAATGATGTTTCTTCTGTATTTTAGTTATAATTTTGATGTGGTTGTGGGAGGTGATGGAGTACTGACATTTGCCTATGCCACCATCTTGGCTTGACTTTTTAAAAAAATTCTCACCCGAGGATACGTTCTTCTTTTTTAAAAAACATTTTTATTGCCGTAACCGGTTTGGCTCCGTGGATAGAGCTTCGGCCTGCGGACTGAAGGGTCCTGGGTTCGATTCTGGTCAAGGGCATGTACATTGGTTGCGGGCACATCCCCAGTAGGGGAGTGTGCAGGAGGCAGCTGATTGATGTTTCTCTCTCATCGATGTTTCTAACTCTCTATCCCTCTCCCTTCCTCTCTGTGAAAAAATCAATAAAACATATTAAAAAAAACATTTTTATTGATTTCAGAGCAGAAGGGAGGAGAGAGAGAGATAGAAACATCAATGATGAGAGAGAATAATTGATCAGCTGCTTCCTGCATGCCCTACACTGGGGATCGAGCCTACAACCTGGGCCTGTGCCCTGATCAATACTTGGTTCATAGGTCGATGCTCAACCACTGAGCCACGCTGGCTGGGCCTGAGGATATGTTCTTATTCATTTCAGAGAAAGAAAGACTGATGTGAGAAACATCAACCAATTGCCTTCCATACACACTCTGATCAAGAATCAAACCTGCATCCAGGGTATGTGCCCTGACCAGGAATCGAATTTGTGACCCTTTGGTACACAGGACTATGCTCCAACCAAATGAGCCACACCAGCCAGGGCTGGGATGACATTTTCTTTTTTGTTAATCCTCACTGGAGGATATTTTTTCCATTGATTTTTAGAAAGAGTGGGAGGGAGGCAGGAAGAAGGGGAAAAAGATAAGAGACAGACATTGATTGGTTGCTTCCCACACATGCCCTGACTGCAGGCTGTGGATCAAACTTGTAACCCAGGTATGTGTCCTTGACTGGAAATTGAACACATGACCCCTTGGTGCAAGGGCTGACACACTAACCACTGAACCACACCAGCTAGGACTGGGATGGAATTTTTGAAGTAATGGCATCTGGGACCTAGAATAAACCTCTGTTTTGATGGGAATTTGCCCTGATAATAAAAGTGACACATGGACACACACAACGCACACATATCAGAGACTTGCTATTTTAAGAATGTACTTTATACAAAATAACCAGTTCATATGGAAATAAATCTACAGATCTCCAAAGATCAAAAAGCTTTTTAAAAAGTTCTTTCAAAAAATTATCCAACACACAATATTGAACTAACTATTGAGGTAAGTGTCGCTCTTAAACAGGGAGTCAGCAGAGCATGACAAAATATACACAATATAAAAATAAATACCATTCCCCTTTCCAGTATTGGCCAGCAAAGTTCACAGAGCCTTTGCAGCAGGCACAAAGAATCCCTGACCCTGTGTGCCACAGGCTAGTGGACACTGGCCTGGGCTCCCAGGAGCTGTGTGCAAGGCAGGACGGTGAGGTGCCTGATCCCAGCTATGGAAAAGGGGTCCCACAAGTGTCTGAACAGGGGCTCAGCATTTTCAGTAACTTATTAAATATCCATACCCGTTTCCAACCCCAATGCACAGGAAAATTAGTTGGTTATCAGGCATCTCTACATAAAGGTTCAGTAAATCCCTGGTGCAGAATTAAAGAGACTAGCCAGGAGACAGCTTCTCCAAAAGTCTGTTTAACAAAGGTCCTACAAAGCAGAGAAGGATAAACACTCATCCTGCAGACAAAGCTTGTGCACAGATTCATATGAGAGAAGACATGGCTCAGTGTCCTAAGGATGCATGGTAGATTCCAACCCACCAAAAAAGAACAAGGGGGTCTGGTTTCTTCTCACACAGAAAGCCTCAATCACAGTCTTGCTTCCTAAACAGTGATGTGAGCCCCTGCATGCTCAACCAAAATTCCAAGTATCTTCTCACTGTAGTGTTGAACAGAGTGCTGTCTGCAGGAATACTGCATCCCAGAAAGCCCCAGGGTTGAACAGTCCTTCACTCTCATACACAGAACCAATTCTTACAACTGGACTCCATGTAGAAACCGGTAGGGGGGAGGGGAGAGCAAATGGACTGACACAAAGGGGAGCAATAATGCTAGAAAACTAAGCCTTTCATTTCCTTAATAACAGTTTCTCTGAAAGCATGTCAGGACTCTGACACTATGTAATTGTCCTTGCTTTGGGACTGCTGGATTAAGACTTCCTGTGAAGTTTCAAAGCAGGTCTTAAGAGCAGTATTTTATGTATAGATTTGAAAGTCCATTAAAAAAAAGCAGGAAAAAAGTTCAACCAACAAAGGAATTTTGTGTTTTGGACAGTAGCAGTTAGTATAAATAAAGATACAGCAGATAAGTGCCACAGACACCAAATGGTTAGTCAGGACAAGCACTTCCAAGGTCTGAGGACTAGGCTGGGGCAAGTTGACACTCACAAGCTGAGGTTTGACTGGACTAAAAGGTACAAACTACCACAAAAAATGAAGATGAGCATGGAAAAGTTTGCCTTTTGAGAGCTGTTGGGCTCACTGTTAATAATAAGCTCATATAAATGATAAGAACTAAACAACATGACTAAGGAGAGATGGAGTGACCTCACATTTTATTTTTTGAAAACGGTGATGGAAAAATTATATGAACAAGAATCTGCATATTTTGTCCTTCTGTATTCTCCAAATGCTTACCATAATAAATTTTAGCCAATAGCTAATTTTTTTTAATGAACAGACTCTAAGGGGGAAAAAAAAAATCCAAACCAGAAATCTTAAAAAAGGCTCTCCTTTTCGTTCTGGATGTTTTATTTCTTTTGTGTCTTGGGGAAATATTATCAACTCCAATAAAGGTTAGCCATTAATGTAAAATCAAATAGGTGTGAGACTCATCCATCAGAGTGCAGCTGACCTTCTGAGGGACCACTGAGCGCCAGCACCCTGACAAGGCTGCAGTGATCCGGTGTGTAAGTCCTAGCCTGAGAGCAGGACTTCTTAGGATCTCCTTACACTCTACTGTCTAGTATGCATGTTACATATCACCATTCATTCCCTAATGGAGAAGATGGCAAATGCATCTGCTTAAGACACTTGGAAAGAGTGCCAGAGGAGAAAGAACAGGTGAGAAAAAAAGCCTGCTAGGGGAATGTGTGGACGAGCAGCCTATAGCAGTTTATCATGGGCACTCTTGCAATCCTACAGCTCTTGATGGCTTCTAGAATATCTGCACTTCAAAGGCCAGTTAAAGCCCAGGATATACCAGACAGGGATGAAGTACCTGTAACACACAACCAAAATTCCACACAGGATGCAGCAGGGCTGACGTGTTTCTGTTGCCCCTTTTCACAGTGTGATAATATAATACAATAGTTCAATTTCCTATCATCTGCCTTAATTATTTCCTCACTTTTCTACATACCAAGGAAGATTAAGGATAAAAGAATTCACTGATTTTTTCCCTATATTGTTCACAGCTTCTAACAATAGGGGATAAAGGACTGGGAGAAGAAAGGGTTACAGTTACCTTAAGCAGTGTGTACACAGCTGCTCAAATGCAACCAGGGCAGTAAGAAAGGTTACATATCAGCCAACTATTGCTTCCATTCTTCTCCTATCCATGCTCCAGGGAGTTCAGCACAAAACAATCCCTACAGCGTTAGCATCAGGGAAGAGGACCTATGGTTAGTGTGTTCCTAGTTCAGGAAGGAGAAAAAGCCTCTCAAATCAGCTTTAATGTAAAAAAAGAAAGGCTGTCAGTGAGAGAATGCTCTGGGCCACGACCAGGTCTAGCCAGACCTATGCTAGCTGTAAAGACCAATTGGTCTTTCCCTTCCTGCTTTTGCACACACACAGAAACAGAAGTAGTAATACTTCCACCATGCTATCTTCCACACTAACTAGCTTAAGGGCTGGCTGAGACCCGCCCACAAACCTTCTAATCTGCTCTTCCTGCAGAGAATGCTGACCTCTGCATTTCTCTAAACCAGATTATGCCCACAATATGTTTCTAACAAAAATTAGGATAAAATGAGAACAAAGCCTCCAGACTCATTCCACTTAAAAGCACACCAAATTTAAAATTAAGTCTGTTAAGAGAAAAATTCATGTTGTCCATTGTATCTTAGAGGCAGGCACCTGTGTTCTCTACTCAATTCAGTGCTGCCTGAGCCATGAGCCACACTGCCAGGTCAAAAGAATGCCTTTATGTGTATGAATTTCCCTTATACTGGAGCTGTGTCTTGGGGTCCATTTGTATAACATAAATGTTTCCAATCTGTTTCTTTTCCTAAGGATAGCATATGTTTAGCAAACTTTAAATATGATAGTTTCACATTTCATCAAGGATGGTGGAGTGAAAGGTTCTATTGGCACTTTACAGATAAATTTATAAGTAAATAGGACAGATTAATATACCTCGGTAGCTTTTCCATTATCCCAAAGGCATGCTTAAAAATATGCTATTCTTAAAAAAAAAAAAAAAATCTATTAATTTCAGGGCATTTTCCTTAGTTCTTTCTTTGTGGGATATTTATATAAGCCCTAACTTTGGTGGCATCTCAACTAAAATCAAATACAGAATGCTAAACAGGGAGAATCCAGTGTAATTCACTTCTAAAACTGTAATAAAGTAATTTAATACTGTAAAATTGTTTCCTATCACATATACGACAAACATTCCCAAGAACATGTTCTTGATAGCTATTTTAAAACACCATGACTTATTTTACATTTAAAATAAGGACTATAGTGAAATATTACTAAATTTAAACTGTAAACCTATAAAATACATTTTCCCTATTCAAAACTGTGCAATTTCTTTATTGATACTAACATATACAAACCTGAGTAGTCACTTCCACAAAATTTGATTTGTGCCAGAAAGCTTTGTGTGATGCCTTCCAGATCACAGTCCCAGCAGGTCTGTGAAGAGGATAAATCATTGTCTCTTCTAAGAAGAAAATACTCTAGTGATCCCAATTCCAGAAATTGGTTTACAGCTCTGATAGAGCTGGTGGCAAACCAGGAAGGGCACTGATCTCCCAGTCTAAGACCTGGGCCACCAGACAAAAGGGCAGCCTGTCTTCCCTTCTGGACGGAAACTTCTGGAAGGCCATGAGAGACTCTGCCTCTGAACTGAGAAACTGAACAGTTAGGGGGCAGTGGAATAAAACTCACTTGGGCTGATATATTCAGTGTGATGTGACTGTAAACAAATAAGGATCACTCCAGTGTGTTGTGCCCACCATAGTTAGGACTTCCATTTTTTCCAGATTTCTACCCATCTTCCCAGTTTATGTACATACATTCACCACCAACAACAAAAATTATTTTAAAAGGCAACGTGAAAATTCTGTAAACTGGACCCAGCTCCAAAGACAATACCATGAGTAGTTCCTTTCCCAAATATATACCTGAGTTTAGCTGCTCATGAAAGTTTACAAGCACCACTCCATTCCATGCCCCTCCCAAGTTTTAGATGACTTTCCTGAACAAGTCTCAGGACCTGGAAGCCATCACTAACTACAATTCATTTGTTCTTGACTACCAGCCATGCAAGAGATCCCTGACCAGGACTCTTGCAAGCTGTGTATAAAATTATTTGAGCAGAGTGGTTCTAGGGCTGTGGGCATGGCTCCAGCTCCTGGATGGCATGAATAAAGATGGGCGAGGACTGTTCCCCGAAATTCTCCATGTTCCAGTATTCATGTGCAGCTTTCTGTTTTCTTAGGGGTTATTTCCTTCTTGGACTAGCTCTGGGAAAAGCAAAACAAGGATGTTTTAAACAAAATTTACATTTGTGTTGTTAAAAAAAAAATTAAATAAGCCAAAGACCTGTTCTTGTAATCTGGGAAAATGGCTGGATTTTGTTTCCCCATCCATTTTACTTCCAGAGGGGGCTCAGAAGTGCTGGACCTCCCACTCAAACCCTACCAGTATCTATAGACTTCTTATACACCAGGAATGACAATGCTGCGGCTACTGACAACTACTTTGCGGAGGCCAAGCGAAAGACTATAAGTGAGAGAAGACTGCACGTAGGAGTTCTTAGCACAGTGCCAGGTACCGAAGCAGCACTCAAAAGTAGCTAATATTATTTAAAAATCTGATTGCCTAGTCCCTCAAAAATCAAATAGGTAGAAAGGATGAAATAGGCAAGGGATTATATCAAAATACATGCTGGTGGCCAGTTTGGAAAAATAAAGTTTAAATAATCTCCAAATAGCTGGTAGCTGGTTACCTAAGTAAAGGAAAAAGGAACATGTGGCAATAGTAGAGAAGCTACTTCCAGAGGCCTTCTCTTGATCTTCCCACTGCTGAGTCAACCTCGAGCACAGGGCCTGCAGCACTTTCTGGGAAAAGTATCTGTATCAACAGGACACCTTAAAATATATATTTTTTTCAGAATAGCAATGAAGTCATGAAAAATGTGGGGTTAGAGGTGCCGACCCACCGTGCAGTTGAAAATCCATGTATAACTTAAGTCAGCTCTCCGCATCAGTGGATATTCCCAATGCGGATGGGGACTATGTACTTCTCTCCTACTACTACCTGCAGGAATAAAGAAAGCTCTAATATTTGGCGCCTCTTACCTGATCAAGAGAGAGTGTTTGGGGCTTATGTGGTGGCAGCTCTTCCTGCAATGTTGCTGGTGCTGGGGTCTTTGGGAAAGAGGACTGTGACTGGACTGGATGCATTTGCATTCTATAGCCATGAGAGAGGAACAGTTAAGAATTGAAGGAAAAAAGATTCTTTAATCATGAAAATCTCAGGCAGCTACTGCCTTAATTATCAAGGTGATTAAACTGGAAATCATCAATACTGGGACAAAACTGGCATTATGTGCATCTCGGTTATGATGTAGTAAGTACATGACCACTTATTTAGTGTTTAACTAGACTGTAAACACAAACAGTAAGAATTCAGAATTTGGGACACCACATGAGAACTGGCCACGGCTCTTTGAAGACAAAAAAACCCCCAATACAATGATAGGGTGAATGCTGTAAAAGAGACTAAATAGACATTATAACCAAATGTAAATAACATAAACCTTGATTGGATCTTGAATGAAAAAAAAAATCAAAACAAAGAAACATAGCTATAAAAGACATTCTGGGAACAACTGGAGCAATTAGGACTCTATATTAGATACTATTAATATCCTTTTCCTTGGGTGTGATGAATAGTTTAAGATTGTGGTCCAGGACAATGATTCTTATTCTTAGGATATGCACGTGGAAGTATTTAGGGATAAATGGTCATGATATCTAAAACTTACTTTAGGATGGTTTAGGAAAAAAGGCAAGAAACAAAACAAAACAAAAAAACCCCAAACATATTTAGAAAGGTAGAAAATATGACAAAATGGTAAATGCAGGAGGGTTTGAAGGTAAGGTTTTCTTAGGTTGGTGCTAGGGAGGGGAATGTAGGTTTTTAAGTTGGATAACATTGTTTTTATGATTAGGCCTCATAACCTTTAAACTGTTATGAGGAATAAAACCTGAATATGATGTCCCGTCGCCCTGCAGGGTTTGAGGGACCTCTTTTGCCTTAGTCAGAGTATATGAACTCAGAAACAACGCTGAAGCCCTTGCTTACAGCTCACAAACTGTGGCCATCATGTTTCCAGTATTAAAATCTAACTAAACAGTCATTTAAATGACCACTAAAGTTTATCTTCATTCCTAAGGCCATTTTTCTTTTAAAAACTATCATCTACTTTTTTTCAGGGAAAAATAAATCAAATGCAATCTTACCCTGATGGTCTGTACGTTTCTTGAAAAGGTCCCCTTATTCCACTTCCAGTGACTATTTGTTCCATCATTACAGCCTGAAAGTGGCCCAGGCCCTCTTCCTGACAGTGGTAGATGGGGCCCTCCTGAGAGAGGCCATTGGGCTGGGCAGCCACTGGATGGTGAGGTGGGTGAGCAGCCACAGGGGAAGAATATGCCCTGGGCTGGAGATGACTGGCTGGCCGGTGAGGTGTATAGGAAGGCCTTGTTTGTAGCATCACACCCTGAGGTGGAAAAGCAGATGAACCAAACCCCATCCCTGAACTCAGAGGTGAAGGAGGAGTCCCATAAAGATACTCGCTGGCTGACAACGAACTCTGTTGCTTGGTAGCTGCATTGTGGTTGTCCAGGTCTAAAAATTCTTTGGGACTCTCTGGCCTCTCCATAGATTCATCTGGCTTCTCTTCCTCTGGACCAGAATTCTGCCCGTCAGTTGCAATGACCTTAGCAGCCACTGCGTCCATGCAGGTTGGGGAAGTTAAGGCAGCATTCAGTGTCTCACAGCCTTGTAGATTAACCATGGCATTCTTATCTGAGAAGAGGGGTCTTGGAGGGGGAGGCTGGCTAGGTGGGAGCCCACTTGGGCTTCCCGGGGGATGAAGGTGTCTCTGCCAATCAGAAAAGCCCTGTGGACATGTGTAATAAGGAGTTCGCTGATAGTGATGGTAGGAAGGCTGAGGAGGTGGCTGGTAGGAATACCTCATTCCTTGGTGGGGGCGATAACGGGGAAAGACTCCAGAATGAGGGTTGTTAGTATGAAAGCCCCTAGGGGAAAAATGCTGAAGATGTGATACTGAGGGTTTACCTCCCATCACAGGGCCAAGACCTTGCAGGCCTGAACTGATGTGATAATGTGTAGCTGAATTTGGGTATTCCAGGCCAGGCATGTACAAGGGAGAAAACTGACTGACAGTGCTTTCCATCAAATTGGGGTCTCCATTGGGAGGTGTAGCTGGGTTCTGTCCTGAACACGAAATGGTTTCCTGCAATGTTTTACCTCTGGGGCAGAGTGGCTTTTCTGTACCACTACCACCAAAGCCCTTCCCTTCTGATCCACAAGTGGGTACTTCAACCACCACTCCATTTTCAGGCAGAGCTCCTCTATTTGCCAGAGTGGAGAGGTCCCCCACACATCCCTGGGCTGCTGGGCTGATGTAGCCACTCTCCGAGGGCCAGGTATTTTTGCCCTTTGTTGTCTGACAGTTGTTTTCAGATGCTGAGGAGTCATTTTTGAGCTCTGAGCCCTCTGCTTCCCTTTCTTGTGGCGAACTCTGCCTGGTACAGTTGGTCGGTAAGGGCGGTGTAGTGTGAGGTAGTTGTTTGAGGTACACCCCCTCTGAGGCACCAACGCTTGGTGGCTTCTCAAGGCCAGGTAAGGGATCTGCATAAGAAAATGGAGAACAAAAGTACAATTCAATAGATGAAATGACAATACCAATGGAGGTAATAATGAAAAGAACATGATAAGCAGTCAGATAAGGGGAGTCAGGGGCTGAGGTGGATGTGTGGTCATTCAAGCCTCAGCTAGAAAATTTGAGAATCCCTGAAAGGAGTCACAATGTTGAGACCCTTATACACTCCCTTTCGTAGACCAGGAGGCAAGATCTAGCAACTCTACAGCTACTCAAAAGGTTTGCCAAGTAATGGAGATGTTCTTCCTCTTCCTGTGTTGTCACCGACAGATTAGTGGATGGGTGTGAGATGGCTCATGGCTCATGGACTCCAACTAGATGCACGTGGAGTACGGCAGGAGGGTATAGCTGTTACTAGAAGAATTGTAGACCAGGCTGGGAAGCTCTAAAACTTGACACAGTGAGAAGACCAGGGAATGATGGCTCACAGGAGGCCAGTCCCCAACTTGTGGCCTATCAGAGCATAAGCTCCACAGTGACTTTATTTTGTTCCCCACCATACCCTCAGTATTTGCACAAAACGGGAATCAATATTTATTGAATGAAATGAAAATATCTTACTAAAAAACATTTAAAAAGTTGATTTTAAAGAGAGAGGAAGGGAGAGGGAGAGAGAGGAACATCAATGTGAGAGAGAAACATTGATCGTTTGCCTCCTCCACATACCCCGACTGGTGATCAAACCCCGCAGGCCTTTTGGTGCACGAGACAATACTCAACCAGCTAAGCCACTCTGGCCAGGGGAAATCTCACTATTCTTCATTCTGAGTAGATACTGGTATGTGTCCAGGGAATAAAAGGATAGAAATAATTAGACTTTAAGTAAAATATTGAAAACTTATTTCATATAATGATAAACTTCCAGGACAAGAAAATTTAAAGGCAGTTTGATGTCATGATTAAAAACGTGGATGCAGCCCTAGCTGGTTTGGCTCAGTGGATAGAGCATCGGCCTGGGCACTGAAGGGTCCCGGGTTCGAATCTAATCAAGGGCACATGCCAGGGTTGTGGACTTGATCCCCAGTCGGGGGCATGCATGAGGCAGCCAATCAATGATTCTCTTTCACCATTGATGTTTCTATCTCTCCCTCTCCCTTCCTCTTTGAAATCAATAAAAAATACATTAAATAACAACAACAACAACAACAAAACTGTGCATGCTGGATCCAGTCTGTCTGGGTTCAAATCTCAGTTCCACCACTTACTAGGTAGATCAGAACAAATCATCCACTATCTTTGTATCTTGGATTTCCCATCTGTAAAAACAAGACTAATAATAGCAGCTATCTGGAAGGCTTGTTCTGAGAATGAAATGAGTTAATATACCTAAAAGCCTCAAAAAGAGTGCCTGACACTCATTTGTGTAGTGATCACTATTGCCAGTAATCTTTTTGGATCTTTGGATCAAAAACAATACCACGATTGGCCCAACCATGAGTAGTTCAAGAAAAAGAGGCTGAAAATCAGTTTATATTTGGCTTGATATTGTGTAAAAAGATTATTCACGAATGAACAGTGTAGAGGGCCAGAAGTAGGATAAAAGTGACTGAATTACCTCGGTCATTTTCAGGCTCTTCTATTTCACTGTTATCCTGTGTCCTCCCAGGGTTCCCCAAGGCAGGCTTGGGGGCTGACACACTAACTGATGCTGAGTGAGCTCCCTGTGGAAAAGGGCCAGGTAAATGTGGGGGAGCAGGCTGTTGGGGGTGGTAAGGCACACCGGGCAGGCAAACGCGTGAGGAAAGCTGCTGCATGGCGATCATCTCTGGGCTGTCCATCATGGAGTCCCCTCCTTGCACCCCTCTCAGAACCTGGGAAGGTGCTCCAAACAGGGGACTGGGTGCTAGAGGTGGCTGTAACCGATGCCCACCAGATTTACAGTGTGGTCGCATGTACCCTGAAGAAGGAACACCATGAGGTAGAAAGCTTGATGGTTCAGTCCACTGGTTTGGAGGAAGAGGTGGTTTCATCACTCGGGAATCCATCATGTGACCAAGAGTGTGAGGCAGGTGGGATGGTCCTGGCCCAATGAGGGGCTTTTCATCTGGCCCTAAGGGTCTTGGGTTTGCAGCACTGTGGTTCCCATTCCAGACAGCAGGGAATACTCGATTCAGGTATTTGTATGATCGGTATATGTGGCTGGGAGGAATTTCTGAGCTTTCAGGAAAGTCTGGGGGTTGGGCTGGAACCCCTCCAGGCCTGGGAGGAATAAATCCTGGCTGGAATTGAGTTGGGGGATACATATTTCTATCCTGACTGGGGCCACTCATCTGCCCAAGAGGCAAGGAACCAGGATGTGATCCCATGTTAGAAAGGTGCCTCAACCCCCCACACATTTGCTTCTCTTCAGGAGTGCCCAGCCTGGGTCCTCGATGCTTGTTAATTCCAACTGGAGGCTGGCAACAAGAAAAGAGAAGACAGCGGCATTCACCAGACCCATAGAATCAGGTATCCCTTGTAATGTGCTTCATCTACAGACTCTATAGAATAGGAAATAATTAAATTTAACCTGGTTAGACACTGCATTTCTAAAAGTTACCTTGGAGGTAATGAGAAGGTTGCTTACCTGCAAGGCAAAAGGTGGATGCTGCTGCACAGGCTCCCCAGGGTGTGGTTCTGGGACTCTGGAGGAGACATATACACTGGCAGGATCTGACCCTCGAAGATGGCCAAATGTTCCTGGTACTGCTGGCCTCTGGAGGGTATTGAGTAAAGGCAAGGAATGGGGGTGGGGAAAGGAAGCATAGACATTAGAAAGAAAATAAGGACTTTCCTGAAGATGAACATAATAGACCCAGCACAGAGTGCCAAGGAAGAGAAGAATGGTGGCACATGGGCTCACCCAGAGCAGGACTAGTTCCAGAGCCCAAAGCACTTTTCCTCTCTAGGAGAGACAAACTTGTGTTTATCTTTTCCATTATTACCCCCTCACTGCCAAGAGCCTTTTTAGCTAATATCCCCCCCTAAGTGTCCCCCACCATGAAATTTTAATATCACAGATAGGCTGTATATCCTATGTATTATATGTTACTCTGTGTTGTTTTTTTTTTTAAATAAATCCTCACCCAAGGATATATTTGTTGATTTTAGAGAGAGGTAGAGGGAGGGGGAGAAACATGGATTGGTTGCCTCCTGTATATACCCTAAGGATCGAACCCACAACCTACCAGTTATGTGCCCTGACTGGGAATTGAACACATGACCTTTTGTTGGTGTACAGGGTTGGGGCTGTACCTCCATGCTTTATTTATAATAAGACTTGAGACATTTTTACTCAATTTCCCCTCCATGTTGATAATGTGCGGTTCAAATGATTAAGAGACAGGATCCTATCTAATAAAGAGGGAATATGCTAACTGACCGTCATACCCTCACAAAGATGGTGCCCAAGCCAATAAGGAGGAAATATGCTAATTGAATGCCACACCCTCAAAGATGGCAACGCCCACAGCCAAAGGAATGCGGCACCCAGTCCCGCCCCCAGGTGGGTCCGGCCGCTCTGCACGCCTACCTCTGGAGTCCCCCAGTCCCCTCAGGGCCGGCCCGAGGTGCAGGCAAACCTTGGATGGCAGCTGCCCAGCTGCCTAGGGCCGCCTCCTGCCCCTGAGGGCTCCTGGGCTGTGAGAGGGGACAGGCTGGGCTGAAGGACACCCCCCCTCCAGTGCATGAATTTTCATGCATCAGGCCTCTAGTTTAAAATAAAGGAAGAATAAAGGAAGGACAGATGAGGGGGGAAAAAGCATCCATATACAGCAAAATTATCATGTATCATGGAAGAGGAGCCAATTGAAAAGGCTTTACTTTCCTCTGAATTCACCAATTAGTAGAAACCTCAGCAGAATTTCTGCTATTTCTTACCATCTGGTTTAAAAGGGGTGCCTGGTTGGGCATCCCACCATAATGCAGGGGATGAGGAAGGCCTTGGTTACTTGGTGTGCCCACCTTCGGAGGGAGCTGTGTAGAGCTGACACTCTGACCAGCCCCAGAGGAGGGAGCTCTGCGTGCAGGTGGCAATGATTTTCCTCCATTCTCCACAGGCTGCTGTTTCCTGCTGGGCCCTTCAGAGTCCCTGGAGCGGGTGCAAATGTAGCTTCCACCACTTCGCCCAGCCCGACTCCGTCTCTTCTCCCGCTTTTCATCCTCTCTGATCCAAAATTCTTCATCTGTGTCTCCATCTTCACCAGGAAAATGCTTCATCATTGCCCGATGGAAACACCTCTCTAAATTATCCGACATCTTGGTATACTCTACAGGAAGATACAAGAATTGCCCTCCAGCTACAGTTTTTATAGGCCACAAAGACAATTGTCCTACTGATAAACAAAAGATGCTATTGGGGCAAACTGAGTTTCTGTCCTAAGAGGCTCTAGGCTGCATGGCTGATAGTGGCTCTAGAAACCATTAGACTAAACCAGTTAAAAATACTAAATATAATCACTGAATCTGTTTATGTTTTAAACTAAGGCACTCTGAGCCACTGCACAAATGACTCCAAGTTTCCATACCTGACCCATAGACAGCTAATCAAGTATGCTTCTCAAGATGATTTAAGAATCAGCTCTATCTGGGTGGAGTTATCATCAGTTAGGAGGCACAATACAAACTGGACCTAGACTGGCCTGTAGGAGAATGAGAAATAACCTGAGCCTAGTTGCCACTAGCTGCACTCTCCGATTGTGTGAGATAGGAGAGAATTCCTGACACATAATGTGTAAGTGGTTAGAATGGCCAATCCCAGCGCTTTTATTTATTTATTTTTAAAATATATTTTATTGATTTTTTACAGAGAGGGAGGGAGAGGAATAGAGAGTTAGAAACATCGATGAGAGAGAAACATCGATCAGCTGCCTCCTGCACACTCCCTACTGGGGATGTGCCCGCAACCAAGGTACATGCCCTTGACTGGAATCGAGCCTGTGACCTTTCAGTCCACAGGCCAACACTGTATCCACTGAGCCAAACCAGTTAGGGCAGGCATGTGCTCTTGACTGGAATTGAACCTGGGACCCTTCAGTCCACAGGTTGATGCTCTATCCACTGAGCCAAACCAGCTAGGGCTCTCTCTCTTTTTAAAAAAATATATTTTTATTGATTTCAGAGAGGAAGGGAGAGGGAGAGAGACAGAAACATCAATGATGAGAGAGAATCATTGATTGGCTGCCTTTTGCATGCCCCACACTAGGGATCGAGCCCACAACCCAGGCATGTGCCCTTGACCAAATCAAATCCGGGACCCCTCAGTCCGCAGGCTGATGCTCTATCCACTGAGCCAAACCGGCTAGGGCCAGAATGTATATTTCTAAAAGGCATTTTATTCTTGGTTACAATAATTCAGCCAATGTGCACCCAGAGCAAACCTCTGCCCCCACTTACCACTACTTTCCCCATTATATTTTCGACAATTCCTGAACATTGTCTTCATGTCATTTACAAATTCCTCCTTGGTACAGTATAAGCCTCCATTTAGTTTCTTTTCCATGCTTGAAATATCCATTGGGACCTAAAACAGGACACATTTAATTACAATATGCTGGAGAAAACATCTCATAACCAATATAAGGCAAAGGGATCATGCTGTTTTGAGTTGCTCAAAAGCCTGGTGTATACGATCAGCAACCCTGACCCTCAAGGAACAATAAATAAACTCAAGCAAAACACAACAACAAAAAGCAAGAGCAAAAAACAAACATCACGATAGGTGTAACTGCACAGTAGGTTTAGCTACCTTAATAATCTGATAATAGTTTGGGGCATATGATTCATCCACAGGTTCTAAAAAGGGCCAGGAATCCTTGTGAGCCTTTACCACATCTAGAACTGAGAGCCAAAGAAGAGAGCTTAATAAACTCACATAGAAGTACTTTTATCAGAAACACAATAGTTGAGAATGGAACTGACCTTTATACATGGCAGTGAAATCATCATCCAACTCAAAGCTGTAAATCATAAATAAAAAATTAATAGTAACTTTGATCTCTCTTTAACTTTCTTAATTCAAACACAGACATAGTTGGTTGCAACAAGTTTTGGAATAGATCCAATAATTTTTATTAATGGTAAGTTTATAACAGTGGTAATACTCCAGAAAATAATTATGAAGATGAGGGTTAGCACAGATGACACAAAACTTATTTTATTATCATTATGTTAGTTATTTAATAGCACATTCTTTCCCAGGTCTTATTTAACTCTAATGAATATTTGTGTATAAAGAATAATCCAAAAAAGCATAAAATAGAATGAGAAGCTCATGAAGATGGAATATTACCTACCAAAGAGTGTTGTTTTAAGGATTAAATGGGAGAGTACTTAGCACAATCCCCAAGTGCTTAATAAATGTTACAGGTTGCTACTGTAGGTATCATTAAATACTCACAGGTCTTTAGTCTTTTTTTCTTCCCTCATGGGGGAATTAGGGTCCAGGTGGGAAAGCTCTGGGGGGAGCTCCTTGCCTTGAGCCAGCAGCCATGCCCTTTCTTCCCTGAGCTTTCTCCTCTTAGCTCGGTCTATAATGGACACAAAGCATCATGGTACAAGTGAGTTAAGTAAGTACTCTCTACTTAAGATGTTGATTAAATATCTTTATCATTGTGAGAAAAGGAAGAAATAAAGATCACTAAGTAGTATCATGAAGCCACCTGTGCTTCCTTTGCCAGTCTCTTTTTGGTAATTATGATGATTCTATAGATGGAATACTGTTTCATCTTAGTCATACTGAGTTCAAGTTGAGTGATGAGGGTGGTAAGGCAAGCACTTGAAAGTGGGAAGGGAAAAGCTTTCCTCATGCGTTTGCCTGCCCGGTGTGCATTACCACCCCCGACAGCCTGCTCCCCCAAATTTACACTGGGGATCGAGCCCAACACCCGGGCATGTGCCCATGATCAGAATCGAACTCTGAACCCTTCAGTTCACATACTGACATTCTATCCACTGAGCCTGTCTAGGGTGGGTTTTGGAATTCTTACTGATTTGGATAAGTGCTTTAAATAATCTTTTTGATTATGCATGGAAATTTTCTTTTTCTACTCCATGGTTTGTCTTTTCTCTTTGTTTATGGTGTTTCTGCCATATGTAAGTTTTATACAATTAATATATCAATCTGTATCCCCCTATAGTTTCCATGACTGAACGCTCAGTGCTGGAGTTCATCTAATTCCCTGGATACATATCGCAGCCCACTGATTTCTTTTTAAATAATTTAAATTCTTTATTGTTTAAAGTATTACACGTCTTCTTTTTACCCCATTGACCTCTCCTCGGTTGTTCCCATCCCCCAGTCTGCTGATTCTTATTGATGTGTACCTAAACTCTAACCTGGTTTTAAGTTATTATTCCAATAATCATATTTTACATTTGTAAGAGTTCTATTTGTTTCCTTTGAATCTGCCTATATTTTCATCAAGATTATTTGCCCCTTATATTTACAATCCATTTTTATATTTGACTAGAGGCCTGGTGCACGAAATTCATGCGTGCGTGTGCGTGTGCATGTGCGTGTGTGTCCCTCAGCCCAGCCTGCACCCTCTCCAATCTGAGACCCCTTGAGGGCAGTCGGACATCCCTCTCACAATCCAGGACTGCTGGCTCCCATCTGCTTGCCTGCCTGCCTGCCTGATCACCCCCTAACCTCTCTACTGCCAGCCATATTGACACCAAACTGCTCCCCTGCCGGCCCGATTGCCCCTAACTGCCCTCCCCTTCAGGCCCGGTTGTCCCCAACTGCCCTCCCTTGCCAGGCTGGTCGCCCCTAACTGCCCTCTCCTACCAGACCTATTGCCCCTAACTGCTCTCCCCTGCCGGCCTGGTCGCTCCTAACTGTCCTCCCCTGCAGGCCTGGTCCCCCCAAACTGTCCTTACCTGCTGGCCTTGTCCCTCCCAACGGCCCTCCCCTGACGGCCCTCTTGTGTCAACATGGGGGTGACCATCTTGTGCTAAATATATATTTTTTGGTCTATTGCATATACCAACTATTATTCAAAATGATGTTTCCCATTGTGCTTTAGAAATCTAATTTCTATTCATCTTTTACAGGGATTTTAGCTGTGGTTATTCTCCCTGGAGAGAAATAGAGGTTCTCTAGACTGATTACTTCACACCCACAATTCAACCTAATAGTATGCCCACTAACTTACTGCTGTTCTTTATTTCCCCAAAAAACAGTTCCTGAGAAATTTCTTTCCTTAGGTAAGATTTCTAATCTATATATATAAAAAGGCAGTGACCGTAATGACACAAGGCTCAACTGAACATCGGAAGTCAGTTCTGAAGTCAGGGCTGGGTTGCTGTGGCGACCCAGCCCTGACCACTGGTGCTGCAGGTGTGGCGACCCAGCATTGACTGCTGAGGGGGGTGCAGATCAGGCTAGGAGAGAGGCCTGGAGAGAGAAGCAGAGTCTGATCCACAGTCTCCATGGCAGCTGTTGATCAGCCCTTGCCTCTCTCTTTGTCTCCGGGCCTGGCCAGCAGTAAGTCTCTTTCTCTCCAGGCCTCCAAGGTGGCTGCTGTTCAGCCCCGCCTCTCTGATCAGGCCTGTGATAGGCCCAGAGACGCTGACTGGCATAGAAACTGACCAATCAGAACCAAATCTGGGTGAACTCTGAGGAGCTAATGGCTGCCTAGGAGGCAGAGCTTTTGACGCTGACTGGCATAGAAACTGATCAATCAGAACCTAATCTGGGTGAATTGCCAAGACAGAACCTAAGGTGGGGGCTGAGGAAGGGTTTTAAGGCAGTTGGGGCGAGATCAGGCTGGCAGGGGAGGGCAGTTGGAGGCGAGATCAGGCCGGCAGGAGAGGGCAGTTAGGGGCGACCAGGCAGGCAGGCAGGCACAGGCAGTTAGGGACGATTGGGCAGGCAGCAAGAGGGGTTAGGGGCAATCAGGCAGAGGCAGTTAGGGGCGATGAGGCAAGCATGCAGGTGAGCGGTTAAGAGCCAGCAGTCTCAGATTGTGAGAGGGATGTCCAACTGCCGGTTTAGGCCCGATCCCAAGGGGTGACCAATTGGAGAGAGCACAGGCTGGGCTGAGGGAACTCCCCCCACCCCAACCCACGCATGAATATTGTGCACCGGGTGACACTAGTATTGTAAAATGTATCTTTTAATAATCCACTCATCTGCTGATGGACACTTAGGCTGTTTCCAAATCTTAGCTATTGTAAATTGTGCTGCTATGAACATAGGGGTGCATATATCCTTTCTGATTGGTGTTTACGGTTTCCTGGGATATAGTCCTAGAAGTGGGATTTCTGGGTCAAATGCGAGTTCCATTTTTAATTTTTTGAGGAAACTATACACTGAGTGGCCAGATTATTATGCATTCAGAGATCATAATAATCTGGCCACTCAGTGTATACTGTTTTCCACAGTGGCTGTACCAGTATGCATTCCCACCAGCAGTGCATAAGGGTTCCTTTTTCTCCACATCCTTGCCAGCACTTGTCTTTTGTTGATGATAGCCATTCTGACAGGTGTGAGGTGGTACCTTGTTGTTGTTTTGATTTGCATCTCTTGGATGATTAGTGAATTTGAGCATATTTTCTTATGTCTCTTGGCCTTCTGTATGTCCACTTTTGAAAACTGTCTATTTAAGTCCCTTGCCCATTTTTTGATTGGATCGTCTTCCTTTTGTTAAGTTGTATGAGTTCCCTATAAGTTTTGGAGATTAGGCTCTAATCGGATATAACATTGGCAAATATGTTCTCCCATGCAGTGGCTTTCTTGTTGTTTTGTTGATGGTTTCTTTTGCTGTGCAGAGCTTTTTATTTTCATTTATTTTCTCCTTAGTTCCCATAGCAATCAGACAAAAAATAAAAGGCATCCAAATTGGAAAAGGAGTAAAACTGTCACTATTTTCAGATGACATGATATTGTACATAGAAAACCCTCTAGACTCCATAAAAAAACTACTAGATTTAATAAATGAACTTGGCAATGTAGCAGGATATAAAATTAATACCTGGAAATCTACAGCTCTTTTATAAACCAATTAGAGGCCCGGTGCATGAATTCATAAACCAGTGGGGTCCCTCAGCCTGGCCTTTGGGATCAGGCCGAAAGTGGCTCTCCAATATCCCCTAAGGAGTCCTGGATTGGGAGAGGGCAGAGGCCAAGTTGAGGACCCCACTGGTGCACAATCAGAACCGGGTAGGGTTGCAGGAGGTTGACCAGCTGGGGAGAGACTGCAGGATAGATCCAGGGCATGTTGGGCCTATGTTACTCAGGCCGGATCAGCTGGACACCAGCAACAAGCTAACCTACCAGATAAATCATCTGCCCCCTGGTGGTCAGTGCACGTCATAGTGAGCGGGTGAGTGGCCTTAGCATATCTATAGCATAATAGAGGCCAAGTGCACAAATTCATGCACAAGTGGGGTCCGGCCAGCCTGCCCCAATTGGGGCCAGCCTTGGGGAGGGACCACGGGTGGATGGTCAGCAGGCCCTGGCCCTGACCGGGGAGGGGAGGTGGCAATTGGGGGTCGGGCCAGCTGCGGGGGGGGGGGGGGGGGAGCTGATTAGGGCTGGAACCAGGCTGGTTGGCTGCCGCAGTGCGCATCATAGCCACCAGTCTTTCTGGTCATTCTGCCGTTCAGGTCGCTGGTCTTTTATATATATACTAGAGGCCTGGTGCATGAAATTCGTGCACTGGGGGGGGGGTGTCCCTCAGCCCAGCCTACACTCTCTGCAATCTGGGACCCCTCAAGGTCGGTCAGACATCCCTCTCACAATCCAGCACTGCTGGCTCCCAATTGTTTGCCTGCCTGATTGCCCCTGCTTCTGACTGCCAGCCTGATCACCCCCTAACCCAGCCGTGGGCAAACTACGGCCCACGGGCTGGATCCAGCCCGTTCGGCTGTTCTATCCAGCCCGCGGAGCCAAGAGAGCAGAGGGTTCTCTTGCTCTCCCCTCCGCTCCTTTACTTTGAATTTATATTAGTTCACCCAAACACTCCATCCATGCTTTTGTTCCGGCCCTCTGGTCCAGTTTAAGAACCCATTGTGGCCCTCGAGTCAAAAAGTTTGCCCATCCCTGCCCTAACCACTCCCCTGCCCGCCTGATTGATGCCTAACTGCTCCCCTGCCAGCCTGTTTGCTGCTAACTGCCCTCCCCGGCAGGCCTGGTCATCCCTAACTGACCTCCCTTGCAGACCTGGTCCCTCCCAACTGCCCTCCCCTGCTGGCCATCTTGTGGTGGCCATCTTGTATCCACATGGGGGCAGGATCTTTGACCACATGGGGGCAGCCATCTTGTGTGTTGGAGTGATGGTCAATCTGCATATTACTCTTTTATTAGATAGGAAAGAGGTCTGGTGCATGGGTGGGGGCCGGCTGGTTTGCCCCGAAGGGTGTCCTGGATCAGAGTGGGGGTTCCCTTGTGGCGTGGGGTGGCCTGGGCGAGGGGCCTATGGTGGTGTGCACGCCGGACACGCCCCCTGGTGACCCAAGCGGAGGCCCTGGGATCTGGGATTTATTTATCTTCTATAATTGAAAGTTTGTAGCCTGGAGCGGAGCCAAGCCTTCTGCTCGCTCCGTGGTGGCAGCCATTTCTGTTGAGATTTATATATCTTCTATAATTGAAACTCTGCAGCCTTAAGCGGAGGCCAAGGCAGGCCAGGGCTGCAGAAGCTTGGCTTCCTCCATCGCCAAGGGCAACCCTAGCCTCATGCTTTCTCTAGCTCCGTGACTGCCGCCATTTCTGTTGGGATTTATTTATCTTCTATAATTGAAACTCTGTAGCCTTAAGCGGAGGCCAAGGCAGGCTAGGGGGCAACCCTAGCCTCCTGCTCTCTCCAGCTCCGTGGCTGCCGCCATTTTTGTTGGGATTTATTTATCTTTTATAATTGAAACTTTGTAGCCTGGAGTGGAGGCCTGGGCTAGCAAGGGCAGGCGGAAAGCTTGGCTTCCTCCATTGCTGGGGAAACCCAAGCCTCCCTCCTGCTTTCTGTGGCCGCAGCCATCTTGGTTGGGTTTATTTGCATATTCACTCCTGATTGGCTGGTGGGCGTGGCTTGTGGGTGTAGTGGTGGCACGGTCAATTTGCATATTACTATTTTATTAGATAGGACTAGAGGCCCGGTGCACGAAATTCATGCACTGAGGGGGGGGCGTGTCCCTCAGCCCGGCCTGCATCCTCTCACAGTCCGGGAACCCTCAGTGCACATCCCTCTCGCAGTCTGGGACCCCGCACTCCTTACTACCCACCAGCTCACTGCTCCTTAGTGCTTCCACAGAGGTGGGAGAGGCTCCCACCACTGCCGCTGCACTCGCCAACCATAAGCCCAGATTCTGGCTGAGCAGCGCTCTCCGTGGGAGTGCACTGACCACAGGGGGAAGCTCCTGCATTGAGCGTCTGCCCCCTGGTGGTCAGTGCGCATCATACTGACCGGTCATTCTGGTTGTTGCACTGTAAGGGTTGCTTAGGCTTTTATTATATAGATAGATTACACTTTGATTGGTTGAACTGACGACCAGATGACCGGACACTTAGCATATTAGGCTTTTATTATATAAGAGGATAATGAACTCAGAGAAAGAGAAATAACAAAAACAATCCCATTTATCAGTGCACCAAAAAAATTAAGATACCTAGGAATAATCTTAACTGAGGTAAAAGACCTATACTTAGAAAACTACAGGACATTAAAAAAAGAGTTAGAGGAAGACAAACCAATGGAAGAATATACCGTGTTCATGGATTGGTAGAATCAAAATCATTAAAATGTCTATACTACCCAAAGCAATTTATAGATTCAATGCAATCCCCATTAAAATACCAACAGCATATTTCACAGACATAGAACAAACGCTCCAAAAATTCATATGGAATAAAAAAAGACCCTGAATAGCCCTAGCTGGTTTGGCTCAGTGGTAAAAGTGTCGGACTGCAACCTGAAGGGTCCCAGGTTCAATTACGGTCAGGGGCACATGCCCGGGTTGTGGGCTTGCTCCCCAGTTGGGAGCGTCTAGGAGGCAGCCAATCAATGATTCTCTCCAATCATTGATGTTTCTATCTCTCTCTCCCTCTCCCTTCCTCTCTGATATCAATAAAAATATATATTTTTAAAAAGACCCTAAATAGCTGTAGCAATCTTGAGAGAAAGAACAATGTTGGAGGAATCAGAATACGAGATATTAAGCTGTTTTACAAAGCCACTGCTCTCAAAACTGCCTGGTACTGGCACAAGAACAGACATACAGATCAATGGAACAGAACAGAGAACCCAGAAAATGATTCAAGCCATTTGCTCAATTAATATTTGACAAAGGAGGCAAGAGCATACAATGGAATCAAGACAGTCTCTTCAATAAATGGTGTTGGGAAAATTGAACAGATACATGTAAAATAATGAAACTAGAACAACAACTTACACTATACACAAAAATAAACTCAAAATGGATAAAGGACTTAAATATAAGACAGGAAACCATAAAAATCTTAGAACAATCCACAGGCAGCAAAATATCAGACATATGTTGTAGCAAAATATTTACTGATAAAGCTCCTAGGGTAATGCAAACTAAGGAGAAAATTTCCATTGCCTTTTAAAAAATATAGAAAGCAGGGGGGAGGAGAAAGAGAGAAATATTTACGTGAGAGACACATGAATTGCTTTCCTTCTGCACATACGCTGATGGGGCCAGGGACTTTGGTAAGTGCCTTTGACCAGGAATTGAACCCACAACCCATTGGTTCAGGGGGCTGTCACTCTAACAACTGAGTAACACCAGCTAAGGCTGAATTTCCAGTCTTTATAAGGCTAAATAACAATTTATTTTCAGTATAAACCACATTTTGTGAGGTGAACACAATAACCACTATACTTAAGGTGATTATGCCACATTTTGTTTATCCATTCATCCATTGATGGGCATTTGGGTTGTTTGCATTTGGGTTGCTTCTTTCTACCTTAATCCACTTCCCTCCTTTCAAATTTATTTAAAGAAATGAAAGCTATGAGCCCTCCCCTTTGAAATATGTGCTTACATGTCACATCACATTAGTTTTGCCAGCAATTTCAGGAGAGCCCTATAGTAGTAACTGACTTATAACACTGGGTGAAAGCATACAACACAACCAAAGTAGTTGGTAAGTTGTTTGTTCCCTTTATAAACAGAACTTAAACATAAATGTGAAATATGTTCTAACTCATCCTATCAGTAAATAATCTACTATTTCCCTTTTTAAAAACTTAGCTGCCAAGAAAACAGGAGAAGTTTATTGTTGTAACTGTTCACCTGCCTGCCTGATTGCCCCTAACCGCTTCTGCGTTCCAGCCTGATCACCCCCTCACCATGCCGCTGCCAGCCTGCCAGCCTGATCGACACCTAACTGTTCCCCTGCTGGCCCGATCACCCCGAACTGCCCTCCTGTACTGGCCTGGTCACCCCCAACTGCCCATCTTGTGATGGCCATCTTACGTGTTGGAGTGATGGTCAATTTGCATATCACCTCTTTATTATATCCTATTTAATAAAGAAGGAATATGCTAATTGACCGTCACACCCTCAAAGATGGCGGTGCCCACAGCCAGAAGATGGCAGCGTCCAGTCCCCTCAGCCATGCTGGGGTGGCAGGTGCACGGCATGGTTGGGCCCGCCCCCAGGTGGGTCTGGCCACTCCCCGTGCATGCCTTCCGAGTCCCCCAGTCCCTTCAGCCCCACAGCTGCCCAGGGACAGCCTGAGGTGCAGGCAAGCTTTGGCCCGAGGCTCAGGAAAGCCTAGGATGTCGGCTGCCCAGCTGCCCAGGGCCGGCCCAAGGACAGGCAAGCCTTGGATGGCGGCTGCCCGGCCGCTGGCCAAGGCTTGCACTGCCGGCAGTGGCAGCAGCAGAGGTGTGATGGGGGCATCTCCGTGCCCTGATCGCTGGGTCGCCTCCCGCCCCTGAGGGCTCCCCGACTGTGAGAGGGGGGCAGGCTGGGCTGAGGGACCCCCCACCAGTGCATGAATTTTCATGCACCAGGCCTCTAGTAGGATAATGAAAAGCTAATATGCAAATTGACCGAATGATGGAATGACCGGTCACTATGACATGCACTGACCACCAGGGGGCAGACGCTCAATGCAGGAGCTGCCCCCTGGTGGTCAGTGCGCTCCCACAGGGGGAGCGCCACTCAGCCAGAAGCCCTAAGCTGGACTCATGGCTGACGAGCACAGTGGTGTTGGTGGGAGCCTCTCCTGCCTCTGCAGCAGCGCTAAGGATGTCAGAAAGTCAGCATAGGCCCACTTCCCGAGGGCTCCCAGACTGCAAGAGGGCGCAGGCTGGGCTGAGGGAACCCCTGAGTGCACGAATGCATATAAGTTCCCCTTGCAGCCCTTCACACTGCCTTCTCTTTAAAATACATCCGCCTGTTCCATGCATCTATGTTGTTGGTTCTATTTTATTCACCAGTTTATTTTGCTCATTAGATTCCACAAGGATGAGTGAGATCATGTGATAATTATCTTTCTCTGACTGGCTTATTTTGCTTAGCATAATACTCTTCAAGTCCATACATGCTGTTGCAAATGGTAAGAGTTCTTTCTTTTTTACAGCTGCGTAGTATTCCATTATGTAAATGTACCACAGTTATTTAAAAAAATAATTTATTGTTGAGAGTATTACGTATGTCCCCGTTTTTACCCCACTTCCCCCTCCAGCCAGCCCCCCCTAGGCCCTCACTGCCCATTGTTTGTGTCCATAGGCTATACATATATGCATACAAGGTCCTTGGATGATTACCTCCCACGCACCAACACTCCCCCACCTTCCCTCTGAGATTCCCCAGTCTTTTCCATATTTCTATGTCTCTGGATCCACTCCATTCATCAGTTTATTTTATTACTTAGACTAGAGGCCTAGTGCACAAAATTCATGCACGGGGGTGGGGAGTGGGTCCCTCAGCCTGGCCTATGCCCTCTCATAGTCTGGGAGCCCTGGGATTGATTGCCCCACAGAGGTAGGCCCCGCCCACCCAACCCGGGCTCCTCAATGGATTGTCCCGCAGGCACTGCCTTCCCACTGTAGCACCACTGATGGTAGACTGGGCCTCCCTCCTTGAGGCAATTGATTGACCCAAAGATATAGGCCCCGCCCACCTAGCCAGGGCTCCACGATGGATTGCCCCCCGGAGAGGGAGGCCCTGCCCATCCACTGCAGCCCACTGGTTGGTGGCCTGGGCTTCCCTCTTTGGGGTGATTGTGGAGCACCCAGATTTAATGATAGCCCGGCTGGCTGATGGCTAGGGCCTCCCTCTACAGGGCGATCATGCAATCAATCGTGCCCCACAGAGGGAGGCCCGGGCCACCCACCACACCCCGCCAGTTGGTGTCATGGACCTCCCTATTGGGGGTGATTGTGGGGCGATGGCTGGGCCGCCGACCAATCGCATCACACCTGCCTTGGCTGACCTGGTGGCAGTGGGTGTCATAGTGCCGCCATCCAGAAGGTTGTCCTGCTGGTCAGTTGATTTGCATATTATGCTTTTATTATTATAGATTCCACATGAGTGTGATCATATGATAATTGTCTTTCTCTGACTGACTTAATTCACTTAGCATGATACCATTCAGATCCCTCCATGCTGTCTCAAAGGTAAGAGATTCTTCTTTTTTACGGCTGCAAAGTATTCCATGGTGTAAATGTACCACAGCTTTTTTTATCCACTCATCTGCTGATGGGCACGTGGGCTATTTCCACATCTTAGCTATTACAAATTGTGTTGCTATAAACAAAGGGGGGCATACATTCTTTCTGATTTGTATTTCGGGTTTCTGAGACTATATTCCTAGAAGTGGGATTACTGGGTTAAATGGCATTTTCATATTTAATTTTTCCAGGAAACTCCATACTGTTTCCCATCATGTCTGCACCAGTCTGCATTCCCACCAGCAGTGTAGTAGGGTTCCCTTTCCTTCACATTGTTGTCAGGACTTGTCATTTGTTGATATGTTGATGGTAGCAATTCTCACAGGTGTGAGGTGATACCTCATTGTCATTTTAATTTGCATCTCTCTAATGATCTTTGAGCATTTTTTGATGCATCCCCTGGCCATCTGTATGTCCACTTTGAATAAGTGTCTATTTAGGTCCTTTGTCCATTTTTTGATTGCATTGTTTGTCTTCCTTTGGTTAAGTTTTATGAGTTCCTTATATTTTGGATATTAACCCTTTATCAGATGTGTCACTGTAAAATATATTCTCCCATACAGTGGGCTACCTTTTCATTTTGTTGATGGTTTCTTTTGCTGTGCAGAAGCCTTTTATTTCAATGTAGTCCCATTTGTTTATTTTCTCATTAGTTTCCATTGCCTTTGGAGATGTATCTGTAAACATATTGCCATGATAGATGCCTGAGATTTTGCTGCGTATGGTTTCTTCTAGGATTTTTTTGGTTTCACGGCTTACATTTAAGTCTTTTATCCGTTTTAAGTTTATTCTTGTGTATGGTGTATGTTGGTTGTCTAATTTCATTCTTTTGCATGCACCTATCCAATATTCCTAACACCATTTTTTTAAAAAGAAATCTTTATTGTTCAGATTTCAATTGTTCCTCATTTTCCCCCCCATAGCTCCCCTCCACCCAGTTCCCACCCCACCCTCTGCCCTTACACCCCTCCCCCACTGTCCTCATCCATAGGTGTACGATTTTTGTCCAGTCTCTTCCTGCACCCCCTACATCCCTTTCCCCTCGAGAATTTTCAGTCCACTCCCTTTCTATGCCCCTGATTATATTATATTCACCAGTTTATTCTGTTCCTCAGATTTTTTAGTCACTTGATTTTTACATTCACTTGTTGATAGATATGTATTTGTTGTTCATAATTTTTATCTTTACCTTTTTCTTCTTCTTCCTCTTCTTAAAGAATACCTTTCAGCATTTCATATAATACTGGTTTGGTGGTGATGAACTCCCTTAGCTTTTTCTTATCTGTGAAGCTCTTTATCTGCCCTTCAATTCTGAATGATAGCTTTGCTGGGTAGAGTAATCTTGGTTGTAGGTTCTTGCTGTTCATCACTTTGAATATTTCTTGCCACTCCCATGTGGCCTGCATAGTTTCTGTTGAGAAATCAGCTGACAATCGTATGGGTGCTCCCTTGTAGGTAATTAACTGTTTTTCTCTTGCTGCTTTTAATATTCTGTGTCTTTTGCTCTTGGCATTTCAATTATGATGTGTCTTGGTGTGGTCCTCTTTGGATTCCTTTTGTTTGGGGTTCTCTGCGCTTCCTGGACTTGTAAGTCTATTTCTTTCACCAGGTGGGGGAAGTTTTCGGTCATTATTTCTTCTGATAGGTTTTCAGTATCTTGCTCTCTCTCTTCTTCTGGCACCCCTATAATTCAGATGATGGTACACTTGAAGTTGTCCCAGAGGATCCTTATACTATGTTCATATTTTTGGATTATTTTTTCTTTTTGCTTTTCTGGTTGGGTGTTTTTTGCTTCTTTGTATTTCAAATCTTTGACTTGATTCCTGTGATCCTCTAGTCTGCTGTTGGATCTCTGTATATTATTTTTTATTTCAGTCAGTGTATGCTTAATTTCTAGTTGGTCCTTTTTCATATCCTCGAGGGTCTCACTAAATTTATCAGCCTTTTCTAGAAAATTCTTGAAAAACCTTATAACCCTGGTTTTGAACTCTATATCCAGTCATTTGCTTTCCTCCATTTCTTTCATTTGTGACCTGTTTCTTTGTCTCTGCATTTTGGCTACTTCCCTGTGTTGATAGAGTGGCTTTATGTGCTAGGTGTCCTATAGGGCCCAGTGGCTCAGCCTCCCCAGTTACCTGAGGTGGACACTCTTGGTGCACCCCTTTGTGGGCTGTGTGCACAGTCTTGTTGTAGTTAAGCCTTGATTGTTGTTGGCATCACTGGGAGGACTTGACCTCCAGGCCAACTGCCTGTGAGGATCAGCTCTGTCCATGCTGGGAGAACTTCTGTGCTGCAAACACCCTTATGAGACAAGTCTTGCAAAAGCCTCTGTGCTCAGCTTGGATGGGGCGGAGTCTCAGGGCTGAGCAGACAGCCTTGGCTTCCCGTCAGCACTGCCCTGAGAGGCCCCTGGGTCTCAGTGTCCTGCGGTAATCGCTGCAAGCACCTCTGAGAGAAAGCCGCCCTTGAGTTTTTCCCACTGCCAGCCAGTCCAGTTTCTCCCCGAATGATTCTGGGTCCACAGAGTCTCGCCCAGAACTGGAGTTCAGAGCAGTCGGGAGCTTTTGTTTCCCTCCGGATTGAGAAAGCCAGCTGCATACTCAGTTGCCAGCCCTCTCCGTGTGTGCCTCTGTACCTCTGCCTTCTGCAGCTCATGTGAATCTCAGTGTGCTTTTCTCTTTCCTTCTAGTTGTATAATTTCCACTCAGCCAGCCTTCCTGTGGTTCTGGATGATGTCCGTTTTGTCTTTTAGTTGTAGTTTTGAAATTGTTGTGTGAGGCAGCAGTTTAGGTGTTTACGTATGCCGCCATCTTGGTTTCTCCCAACACCATTTATTGAAGAGACTATCTTGAGTCCATTGTATGCTCTTGCCTCCTTTGTCAAATATTAATCAAGTGTAATGGCTTGGGTCAATTTCTGGGTTCTCTGTTCTGTTCCATTTGATCTATATGCCTGTTCTTATGCTAGTACCAGGCTGTTTTGATTACGGTGGCTTTGTAGTATAAATTGATATTGTGATTCCTCCAACTTTATTCTTCATTCTCAAGATTACTGCATCTACTCAGGGTCTTTGTTGGTTCCATATTCATTTTTGGATTATTTGTTTTAGATCTGTGAAATAGGCCATTGGCATTCTGATAGGGATTGCATTGAATCTATAGATTGCTTTGGGTAGTATGGATATTTTAATGATGTTGATTCTACGAATCCATGAACATGGCATATTCTTCCAATTGTTTATATCGTCCTCTATCTTTTTCCCCCATGTCCTGTAGTTTTCTAAGTACAGGTCTTTTACTTCCTTGGTTAAGTTTATTAATAAGTATCTTATTTATTTATTTATTTATTTATTTATTTATTTATTTGGTAATGATTAATGGAAATTTATTTTCTTTATTTTTAGAGTGAAGGGAGAGAGAGACACACACACTGATTTATTGCCTTCGTACACACCTGGACCAGGGCCAGCGATTGGGTCTGCGACTGAGATACATACCCTTGATCGGAATTGAACCTTGGACCCTTTAGACCACTGGCTGATGCTCTTTGCACTGACCCAAACAGACTCAGGTAGTTTTGATTTTTTAAGGTTCTCTTTCTGAGAGGTCATTATTGGTGCATAAAAATGCCATAGATTTCTGGGTGTTAACTTTGTATCCTGTTAACGTTGCCAAATTCATTAATTAAATCTAGTAGTTTTTTCATGGAGTGTTAGGGTTTTTTATGTACAATATCATGTCATCTATGACACTCATTTCATTATTAAATGCCACATTTTCAGAGAAGGCTCTCTTAATCTTTTTAAAATGCTACTTACGTTACTCTTTATATCACTAAACCAGTTTTATTTTTCTTGAGATTACTCACCACTATCTATGGTTTTTCAATATTTGTTTACTGTTTACCCACTATTACAACGTAAACTCTATGAAAGAAGTATCTTATTTTATTTACCACTATATTCCCACAACAGTGCCTGGCAGAGAATGGTTGCTCAAAAAATATGTTGATTTAAAGAACAATCTATAACAGATATTATTACTAATCTTGCAGGTATAGAAACTAAGCCACAAAAATAAATTTTGGACCTGTCTATATAAATTAAAACCCAAACTGACAATAGTGTACCCAATAATAACCCCACTGAAAATTACAGTGGGGTGATATAATAATCCCACTAAAAAAAAAAAAAGAAATAAAAGCCACAGTTACCATCTAGAGGAATTTAAATCTAGCACTGGAATTAAAACATGCTAAATCTTACAAGTTGAATATACTACATAGGCTAAGACAAAGGCTAAATCTGCAAAATAAATGCACTAAGGGTTTTAGAATGAAGAAACAATCAAGGTAGGAATTGGGTTAACCTTTTAAGAAACAGAAGGCACTACAGAGGAATGGGAGTAAACATGCACATTGGGCCCAGCCAGTGTGCCTCAGTGGTTGAGTGTCGACCCATTAACCAGGAGGTCACAGTTCAGTTCCCTGTCAGGGCAAATGCCCAGGTTGTGGGCTCAATCCCTAGTGTGTGTGCGGGAGGCAGCTGGTCAATGATTCTCTCTCATCATTGATGTTTCTGTCTTCTCCCTTCCTTTCTGAAATCAATTATAAGATATTTAAAAGAAAGCTTTAAAAAAAATAATAAAGAAAGCTTTAAAAATACATTTATTTAAAAGAAAATAAATATTGGTCAGTATTCAAACAAGCCAAATGATGTTATCACATGACACAACAGGCTCAGCTTATAAATATAACTGCTACATAACACATCTAAAGACAGTTGTTATCCATTGCTATAATTTCATTAAACTAAAACTATGACTAGAACCCAAGCTTGAGAAAACACTTTGCTTTCATAATATTCTACATGTGTATAGTTTCATAGAGCTAAAAAAAAAAATCTCTAAGGCTTTTCCTGAGCACATTTCATTTGTGTTCAAAATAATTTCTGTGAAAATAGTTGTCATCAATACTTTAAGTTTTTCTCTATTCTATGTAAGAAACTTAGCAGAAATGAGAACAGGCAAGAGAATGAAAGGAAGACACACAATGAAAAAATACCAGTGTTTTAGCAGGAATGCAATGGCAATGAGACGGAATCTAGATGAATAAAGAAAACAGACTAGAATTTACAAGTTAGAAGTTGCCAGAAACAGCTTAAATGACAGAACCCAATTTGATGTGGTTTTGGCTACAGGATTGCTATTATCATGCCACATGTTCCTTCCAGACTACACAGAAAGCCCACATACCTTCCACTGCCTTGACCTTTTCCTCCAACTCTCTTTTCTTCTCTTCCTTTAGCATCTGCTCTTGCTCCTTCTTCTGTACTGCTATAAGAAGCTGACGTTCTTCTTCCTCCTCTTTGCGCTTCTGTTTTTCTATTCTGGTAATCATAGGAGTCTCCTGTGAGGGAGCCAGTAAGTGTAGAGTCAATATACAATAATGTAAGATCAGTTCTTCACTCTGATTTTTATGAAATTCAATCTACTCAATAAATAATATTAGTTAGAGAATGTATATATTGCAGGTATAGAAATTTATATGTTAATTTATGTAGACAGGTCCAAAATTTATTTTTGTGGCTTAGTTTCTATACCTAAAGAATATATATAATATATATGTAAACACACTAACGTTAAAACACACCGGAGATTTTAAAAAGGGTACAAATTTTGGGCCCAATGGTTTACTTAATTTGTAGTCTTTGGGAGGTAATACTATAACGAATACACGGAACTGGAGAAGAACAAATTGACACAGTTCAGAGACCTTTCTTACAGCTTTAATATTTGATAAAAGTGAGACCTTAAAAAGTACCGTCACCTAAGGAAAAGGATGAAAAATATTCACTAGACAGAAAACAAACTCACAATTTCAACAATGTGCATCACTCTGAAACCCTTAACTTTTATACTTTTCTTTAGTAGTAAAACAAAATAAAATTAGGGGGATGGTAGTAAGGACCACTGTTTTGCCTTAAATACACTGAGACTTTGCCTAAGGAATCTAATAAAAGAAAAGGTAAAAACAGGACAACTATACTTTACTGAAGATTTACTCTGTATATTTCCCAAAATAAATAATCTGCTTTGGCTCACTAAGTCAGAGAAAAGGGGTTTAGGGGACAGGTTCAGGGGGTTAACTGGGGACCAGATGCTGCTGTCCACTGCTCCCTAGTTGTAAGCCTCCTGGGTGTCTCAAGTTTAGGAGGTGCATACCTGGGGGGAAATGAGGGGAGGGAAAGGCAGGCATGCTCCTGGGAGGGAGAGCACTGTGAAGGTTTTATTTTTTTATTTTTAAAGATCTTTTCAATAGGAAGCAGATGTAAGACACTTCATGCAGATAAATATTTGAAAGTTTCATGCTATGGAAACTGTTCAAGTGATTTTAATGTAGGGAAAAAAAGTGAATACAGATTGCCATTTACATATGTCATAATTAAACACTAAAACTGCTGATTAAAATTTTTTATCATTTTCTTTATAGGCCTTAAAACTAATTTTGATTCTCCATTTGATTCAGATTTTGAAAGTTGTCATGCCTAGACAGCCTTTCATAAAGTCATTTTTATCATTTAAATTCTGTAAGCCTGACTTAAAAGGAGTTTGCTATCCAAATGTAAAATCTGGAATGAGAGGAGAGATAAAAATGAAATAAACAAAAAAAATTAACCATTATTATTGCACACATAATACTGTACTCATAAGGAACCTCAAAACCTAAATAGAATTAAAGTTCCCCCAAATCTTTATCCTATAACCAGAGTAGATAGGCTAAATACTGTTTCTGAAATGAGGATGGTCCTGGCATTAAGCAAGGACAATTCTTCTGAAGAATGTGTCCCTCTAGTTACTGGTTCCTAAAGGTCAGAAAAGTACCTTTGCTGCAATGCATGAGTACCATTCCCTTTACCCCATCTCTCCAGGTCCTTATTTAGTTCAACTTTTAGGCAACATGTTTCCTCAGCTGAGAAGTTATGATGGAATTATAGTTAATAAACCAAAGCAAACCAAAATAATTACTTTTGCTACTTTCAGTCATATAGAGACTCCAAGCTGATATGCAAATTAACCCCCATGCCCTCACAAGGTAGCTGCCTACGACCAGGCGGTCAGGGGGGTTAGTGAGGGATGATCAAACAGCAGGTTGCATGGGGCAACCAGGTCGGCGGGGACGCTGTGAGGGGTGACCAGGCAGGCAGTGGGGGCAGTGGGGGGTGACCAGGCCAGCAGGAAGGGCAGTTAGGGGCAACTAGGCTGGCTGCAGGGGGCAGTTAGGGGCGACCAGGCTGGCAGGTGAGCAATTAGGAGCCAGTGGTCCAGGATTGTGAGAGGGATGTCTGACTGCCCGTTTAGGCCCGATCCCCAGGATTGGGCCTAAATCGGCAGTTGGACATCACCTGAGGGGTCCCGGATTGGAGACGGTGCAGGCTGGGCTGAGGGGACCCCAATCCCCATGCACGAATTTCATGCACCGGGCTTCTAGTTAATATATAAATTCATATGATGGGGGGAAAAGGAGGAGACAGAGGAAAACTAAGTCGTGTCAAAGGAATTACTTCATTCAAAGAAAACTGTACTACTTTCTATAAATGAGACACATAAAAAGGAAAAATGGGCACATATTTACATGTAACAATAATGTGTGTGCATTCTGTCCCTCTATGACAAAAGGACAGATGGTGAAAACAGATTCTTCATTCCAAGAGTAAAACAGGATATTAATAGGACCAAGAATTTTAATAAAGACTAAAGGGATGCAAGCCAATGACTCATGAATATATATCAAATCACCAGAGTCACCTGGAAAACTATATGAAGACATTTCAAGCATTAAGTCAATGGCAGGGGAAAAAGGGAAAGAATAGTTAATTACATAAATCTTTACAATATATAAATATTTTTATAGCAAATATGATTTATTATTCTTAGTATGTAACGATGTCTTACAAACAGTAGCCATGCCCAAAACAAACAGAACACAAGTACAAAACATATATAAGATAACTAAACCATCCACATCAATGATCAAAAGGGAGAACACAATATAATAGCTTTTTCACTTATATAAAATTGTGTTTTTTTAAAAAATATATTTTATTGATTTTAGAGAGGAAAGGAGAGGGAGAGAAACATCAATGATGAAAGAGAATCATTGATTGGCTGCCTCCTGCATGCCCCCTACTGGGGATTGAGCCCGCAACCCAGGCATGTGCCCTTGGCCAGAATCGAGCCTGGGACCTTTCAGTCTGCAGGCTGATGCTCTATCGATTAAGCCAAACCAGATAAGGCTAAAATTGTTAAAAATGATACAATAGTTAAAAGTGACACATTTTAAAGACTGGTAAACATGTTTTCTGGAGGACAATCTGGACATATGTATCAGGAATCTATAAAGAGTACTTACACTTCTTAAAAATGAGATAGGCAAAAATGTTTTTGTGGTAGATTAATAGGTGATATTATATACTCAACACAACCAACAAAAATTTAATTTCTGCCCTGGCCAATGTGGTTCAAGAGTTAGTGTCTGCCCATGCATGGAAGGATCATGGGTTCAATTCCCAGTCAAGCGCAAGTACCTGGGTTGCAGGTTTGATCCCTGGCCCCGTTGGGGCAAGTGCAGGAGGCAACCAATTGATGTGTCTCTCTCACATCGATGTTTCTGTCTTTCTCCCTTCCAGTCTCTAATAATCAATGGAGGATTAAAAAATGGTGGTAGTAGGTGGAAACTACACTGACACTTTCTCAGGACTAAACTGGAATACAGCTAAAATACAGAAAAACCATCCTGAAAAATGAATTGAAGACTAGCTGGAGAGAACCCTGATAACCAAGGAGGGAAAGTGGGGAAAGCACAGACTGGTAGGAAGTGCAGAGGCACGGAAGGGCTAGAAGAGCTCCCACAGAAAACTCTGTGGTCTAAACCCAAGCTGAGCTCACCAGCCCAAAGCACCAAAACTGAGAAAGGTGACCACCTAACATCTGGCTGTGAACAGCAGCAGGATTGCTGTCTGCCAGTGAGAAACGGTTGGAAATGTAGGCACCCTCTTAAAGGGTCAATGCAAAAATTTCATGTGCAGCCATTCACCTTGGGTTCTGGCAGAAAAGACTGGAGTTCTCTGAAGAGACTCCAATATTGGGGGCCTGGGGTTGGAGATTGGAGGGCAGCCACCCAAGTTTTCTTTGCTGGTGGACCTTTGCTATCCAGGTGGTTTTGTCTGAGGGTAAGGCAGTTGCCCCACCCTGTTGGAAGACTCTCACCCCACCTGTGGTCTATAGCCTGAGGCTAATCAAAACTGAGTGTCCATTGGACTGCAGGCAGAGGAGGATCTCTAGAGGCTATGAGTCTTAGCCTGATCTCCGTCTGGACCCAGGACTAGGAAAAGCAGACTCTGGTGCACATCTTGGTCCTTGCCAAAAACACCTAGCCCCAGCAGAGGGAGCCACAAGCTGTGGATTGCTGTTATCCACAAACAGGGTACTCAGGGCCAGTCACAAACAGCATCCGCGATTGTCCTGCACTAGAGATTGGGAGTCATAGCAGAACTAACTAATACATAGACACAAACCCAAAGAAGCAGCCATAACGGGGAGACAAAAACAACAACCACCAAACCAAAGAACAAGAGAATTCTCCAGAAGAAGAGCTAAACGAAATGGAGATAAGAAATTTATCAGAAATAGAGTTCAGAATAATGATGGCAAGGATGGTCAACAGCATTAGAAAAGATATAGTAACTATGAAGAATAACATAGCACTAATAAAGAAAACAGTGGGAAGAATACAAAACAGATTAGGGGAAGCTGAGGATAGGATCAATGAAATCACTCAGAGAACAAAAAAGAAAAACAACTAAAAAAACCAGGAGGACAGCCTTAGCTGATTTGGCTCAGTGGATAGAACATTGGCCTGAGGAACAAAGGGTCCCGGGTTCAATACCAATCAAGGGCACATACCTCAGTTGGTTGCAGGCTCCTCCCTGGCCCAGGCTCGTGCAGGAGGCAACCAATCGATGTGTTTCTCTCACATCGATGATTTTCTTTGTCTTTCCCACTCTCCCTAAAAGTCAATGGAAAAAATCCTCGTTTGAGGATTAACAAAACAAAACAAAACCATAGGAGGACAGCTTAAGGGAGCTGTGGGACAACATGAAATGCAACAATATTCACATCAGAAGGGGAAGAAAATGAGCGAGGAATAGAGAATGTGTCTGAAAAAAAAAATGGCAGAAAACTTCTCTACCCTGGTGAAGGAAAAAAATCACACAAGTTCAGTAGGCACAGAGAGTCCCAAGCAAGAAGAACCTAAACAGGCCCTTGGCCAGACACATCATAATTAAAATGCCCAAAATTAAAGATGAGAGAATCTTAAAGGCAGTAAGAGGAAAGCAATTTGTTACTTACCAAAAAACTCTAAAACCATCAGCTGATTTCTCATCAGAAACTCTATAGACCATAAGGGAATGGCATGAAATATTCAAGGTAATTAAAAGCAAGGATCTGAAATGAAGATTATTATACTCAGAAATGCTATCATTCAAAACAGCTGGTGAAATAAAGAGCTTCCGAGACAAAAAAGCTAAAGGAGTTTATCACCACTAAACCAGCACTGCAAGAAATGCAAAAGGAACAGCTGTAACAAGGAGAAGAAATAGAAACACAGGCATAAAGAATTAAAGTGGCAATAAATAAGTACCTATCAATAGTAACATTAAATACTGCAATCTAAAGACATAGGGTAGGTGAATGGATGAAAAAAACACACATGACCCATTTATATGCTGACTATAAGAGACCTACCTCAGAATAAAAGACTCACACAGGATGAGAGTGAAGGCATGGTAAAAAGTTTTTCCATGTAAATAGACATGAAAAAAAAAAACCCAACAAAAGCTGGGGTAGTAATAGTCATAAGTGACAAAATAAGACTTAAAAATGAAGGCCATCACAAGAGACTATAAAGGTCACTACATAATACTTAAGGGACCAATTGAATAAGAAGATATAATCCTGGTAAACATATATGCACCCAATACAGGAGCACCTAAATATCGAAAAAAAAAAAAAAATCTAGAGGGCTTTAAGGAAGAGGTCAACAGCAATACAGATATAGTAGGGGACCTTAACACCCCACTGACATCACTGAATAGATCTTCTAGACAAAATAATAACAGGAAAACAAGAGACTCTAAATGATGATGTAAATGACATTTATAGGACATTTCACCCCAAAGCTACAGAATATAAATCAAGTGAACATGGGTCATTCTCAAAGATAGACCACACGTTAAGACACAAATCAAGTCACTCAAGAAGATTGAAATCATATCAAGCATTTTCTTAGATCACAATGGAATTAAATTAGAAATCAACGACAGCAAAAACATTCCCAAACATTCAAACACATGGAGGCTAAATAGCATGCTATTAAACAATGAATAGGTTACCAACAAGGTCAAGAAAGACAAAAAACTTCATGGAAATAAATGAAAGTGAATATACAACAACCCAAAATTTATGGGACACAGTGAAAGCAGTTCTGAGAGGAAGTTCATAGCATTAGAGGCATAACTCAAAAAATTAAATTATTTAACCCCACAATTTAAAGAATTAGAAAGAGAACAAAAAGAAAAGACCAGAATAAGTAGAACGAAGGAAATAATAAAGATTAGAGCAGAATAAGTGACATAGAGACAAAAAACAAAAACAAAAACAAAAACAAAATCAATGAAAACAAGAGCTCTTTCTGAAAATATAAACAAGATTGATGAACCATGAACCATACTAATCAAGAAACAAAGAGGACCCAAATAAATAAAATTAGAAATGAAAGCAGTGAGGTAAAAACTGACCCCAGAGAAATACAAAGAATTGTAAGAAAATACTGTGAACATGCCACAAGGTGGACAATGTGGAGAAATTGACAAATTACTGAAAAATATAATCTATAGAATCTTCCAAAATTCAATCAGGAAGAATAAAAAAAAAACAGAATAGGCCAATAACAATTGATGAAGTAGAAGCAATAATAATAATCCTATCTAATAAAAGAGTAATATGCAAATTAACGATCACTCTGCTACACCCATAAGCCACACCCACCAACCAATCAGGAGTGAATAGGCAAATAAACCCAACCAAGATGGCTACGGCCACAGAGAGCAGGAGGGAGTCTTGGGTTTCCCCGGCAATGGAGGAAGCCAAGATTTCCACCTGCCCTTGCCGACCTAGGCCTCCACTCAAGGCTACAAAGTTTCAATGATAGAAGATATATAAACCCAAACAGAAATGGCGGCAGCCACAGAGCGGGAAAGAGCAGGAGGATAGGGTTGCCCCTGGAGATGGAGGAAGCCAAGCTTTCTGCACACCCTGGCCAGCCCAGGTCTTGCTTAAGGCTACAAAGTTTCAATTTGAGAAGATACATAAATCCCATAGAAATGGCTGCCACCACGGAGCAAGCAGAAGGCTTGGCTCCGCTCCAGGCTACGAAGATTCAATTGTAGAAGATAAATAAATCCTAGATACCAGGGCCTCCGCTTGGGTCGCCAGGGGGTGTTGCCAGCCTGCAAACCACCACAGGCCCCTTGCCCAGGCCGCCTCATGCCCCAACGGAACCCTCACCCTGATCCGGGACACCCTTCAGGGCAAACCAGCTGGCCCCCACCCATGCACCAGGCCTCTATCCTATCTAATAAAAGAGTAATATGCAGATTGACCATCACTCCAACACACAAGATGGCTGCCTCCATGTGGTCAAAGATCCTGCCCCCATGTGGACACAAGATAGCCCCCACAAGCTGGCCAGCAAGGGAGGGCAGTTGGGAGGGACCAGGCCTGCAAGAGAGGGCAGTTGGGTGGGGGAGTCAGGCCTGCAAGGGAGGGCAGGTGGGGGTGATCAAGCCTGCAGGGCAGGGCAGTTTGGGGCGATCAAGCCTGCAGGGGAGGGTAGTTAGGGGTGACCAGGCCTGCAGGGGAGGGCAGTTAGGGGCAAACAGGCTGGCAGGGGAGCAGTTGGGAGCTAGCAGTCCTGGATTATGAGAGGGATCCGAGGTTGGAGAGGGTGCAGGCTGGGCTGAGGGACACCCCCCTCCCCTGTGCACAAATTTTGTGCACCGGGCCTCTAATAATAATAATTAAAACCTCCCATCAAACAAAAACCCTGGTCTGGATGGTTTCTCATAGGAGTTTTACCAAACATTGAAAGAATTAACATGTATACTCCTCAAACTATTCCAAAAAGTCCAAGGAACACTTCCAAACTCTTTTTATGAGGCCAGCATTATCCTAATTCCAAAACCACATACACTACAAAGAAAGAGGATTACAGGCCAATATCCCTGATGAACATAGATGCTAAAATCCTCAACAAAATATTAGCAAATCACATCCAGCAATCTATTAAAAAGACCATACACCATGACCAAGTGGGGTTTATTCCAGGGATGCAAGCCTGGTACAATATCATAAATCAATAAATGTGATACATCACATAAACAAAGACAACAATCACATGAGCATATCAATAGATGCAGAAAAAGTATTCAACAAAACCCAACACCCAGTTTTGATAAAAACTCTCCGAAAAAAAATGGGAATAGCACGATTATATCAACATAATAAAGGCAACATATGACAAACTTATAGCAAACATTATACTAAATGGGCAAAAACTAAAATCTTTTCCCCTAAGAACAAGAACAAGACAGGGATGTCTATGTTCACCACTCTTATTCAACACGGTACTGGAAGTCCTAGTCACAGTGATCAGAAAAGAGGAAAACATAAAAGGCATCCAAATTGGAAAGGAGGAAGTAAAACTGTCATTATTTGTAGATGACAGAATTCTGTACATAGAAAACCCTAAAGACTCCATCAAAAAATTACTAGATTTAATAAAATGAATTTGGCAGTATAGCAGGATACAAATTAAGACCCAGAATCTATGGCATTTTTATACACCAATAATAAATTCTCAGAAAGAGAAACTAAATAAATAATTCCATTTACCACTGCAACAGAAAAAAATTGGGAAACTTACAAATAAAATTAACCAAGTAGGTAAAAGGCTGGTACTTGGGAAACTGCAGGACGTGGAAAAAGAGATAGAGGAAGACAAACAAGTGGAAGAAAATACTGTGTTCATTGACTGGTAGAATTAACATCATTAAAATTTCCATACTACATAAAGCAATGTACAGATTCAATGCAATCTACACTAATAAAAGAGTAACATGCAAATTGACCATCACTCCACTACACCCACCAGCCAATCAGAGTGAGTATGCAAATTAAATCAACCAAGATGGCGGTGGCCCCGGAGCTAGGGTGAGCTGGAGGCTTGGGTTGCCCCCGGCGATGGAGTAAGCCCAGCTTCTTGCCCACTCTGGCCGGCCCTGGCCTCCGCTCAAGGCTAAAAAGTTTCAATTATAGAAAATAAATAAATCCCAGATACCAGGGCCTCCGCTTGGGTCGCCAGGGGGCGTGACTGGCCTGCAAACCACCACAGGCCCCTCGCCCAGGCCGCCCCATGCCCCAAGGGAACCCCCACCCTGATCCAGGACACCCTTAAGGGAAAACCAGCGGCCCCCACCTGTGCACCAGGCCTCTATCTTATCTAATAAAAGAGTAATATGCAGATTGACCATCACTCCAATACACAAATGACTGCCCCCATGTGGACACAAGATGGCCAGCAGGGGAGGGCAGTTGGGAGGGATCAGGCCTGCAAGGGAGGGCAGTTGTGGGCGATCAAGCCTGCAGGAGAGGGTAGTTAGGGGTGATCAGGCTGGCAGGCAGAAGTGGTTAGGGGCAATCAGGAAGGCAGGCAGGTGAGCAGTTGGGAGCCAGCAGTCCTGGATTGTAAGAGGGATGTCCCAGATTGGAGAGGGTGCAAGGCTGGACTAAGGGATACACACCCTGTGCACGAATTTCGTGCACTGGGTCTCTAGTGTATATATATAAATGCTCAACACAATTCAGTCTTAACATTGGTCACTGCACAATTACAAGTTTATGGGGGTTTTTATAATGGTAACTTTTAAGATCCCCATGACATTAATGTGTTTGGTGTTTTCTGGTTTTGTTTTATTTTGTTTGTTTTTAAGATTTCTCATTTAAGTGAGATCATACACCATTTGTCTTTCTCTGTCTCCTTTATTTCACTTAGCCTAATATTCTCAGAGTCCATCCATGTCATCACATATGGCAAAATTTCTTTTTTTAATGCTGAATTATATGTGTGGGTGCCCATGTGCGCATGCACGTGCTACATTTTCTTGATCCATTCATCTATTGATGAACACTTACACTTCCATATCTTGGCTCTTGTAAATAATGCTGCACTGAATATGGGGGTGCAGGTATCTTTTTGATGAGTGTTTTTGTTTACTTGATTACCAGAAATGGGATTGTTGTATGCTATGGCAGTTCTATTTTTAATTTTTTAAGGAACCTCCATACTGTTTTCCATAGTGGCTGCACCAATTTATATTCCACCAATAGTGCAAAAGGGTTCCCTTTTTTCCACATCCTCTCCAACATGTGCAACTTGTCTTTTTAATAAAAGCCATTTTGTCCAATGTGAAGTAATATCTCACTGTGGTTTTCTTTGTTTTGGGGGAGTTATTCTATAAGTTTCAGGATACAGTATTGTTTATCTAACTTACGAAGTGTTCCCCTCAATAAATCTAGTACCCACCCTTCACCATACTAAGTTATTATAATACCAGAGGCCCGGTGCATGAAATTCGTGCATAGGTAGGGTCCCTAGGCCTGGTCAGCGATCAGGGCCAATCAGGACCTTCTGGCTGCCAGCTGGGGCCTCCTCCCCTGGCTGCTGGCCAGGGCCTCCCTTCGTTCCATGCTGCCCCCTGTTGGTCAGCGCACATCATAGCAAGCGATCGAACTTCCGGTCAAATTCCCAAGGGGACAGTTTGCATATTAGGCTTTTATATATATAGATTACTAGAGGCCGGGTGCACCGGTGGGGTCCCTCGGCATGGCCTGCAGGGATCGGGCCGAAATTGGCAATCCCTGTCACTCCTGCCTGCCGCTCCTGCTCATCTTGGCCATGCTGTGCCTGCCACTGCCATTCGGTAGGCTCGCTGCCACTTGTCTCCGTGAGCCCATCCTAGGTTGATACTGGTGCACCCATGACTGAAAAGTGGCTGTGGGCTCGCACCCAGGCAGTCCCAATGCCGGTTCCGATCCCATTCCTGGTCCAGATGGGTGAGGGGCACACAGGGGGAGTGTTTGTGGGCAAGGCTCACGCCACCAAAGCTGCACTTGCCAGCTGTGAGCCCATAACTGGCACCCATTAGTCAGCTGAGCAGCATGGTCTCACTGTGAGAGCTCACTGACCACCAGGGGTCAGCTCCTGCATTGAGCATCTGCCCCCTGGTGGTTAATGCACATCATAGCGAATGGTCGCTTAGGCTTTTATATATATAGATTGACTGTATTTATTAATGTATCTAAAATAACTAAGTAGACATACTGTATGATTCTGTGTTTGTGAAATATCCAGAGTAAGTAAATCCATAGAGGTGCAGAGCACATTGGCGGTTGTCAGGGGCTGGGGTAGTATAGAATAGAGAGTGGCTGCTTAATGGATACAGGGTTTTCCTTTGGGGTGCTAACAGTGTTTTGCAACTTAATATAGGTGGTGGCTGCATAACACTGTGAGTGTATTAAACATCACTGAATTGTATACCTTTATTTTATGTGGATTTCACTTTAGTAAAAAATAGAGTGTACATATTTTTTCAAATGATGTAGAGCCCCTGATTTAGCAGTAATCATTTACATCTATAATTTTCCCAAGTTTTGTTTTTTTTTAAGTTAGCACCCAATCCATTTATTTATTTATTTTTATTGATTTCAGAGAGAAAGGGAGAGGGAAAGAGATAGAAACATCAATGATGAGAAACATTGATCAGCTGTCTCCTGCATGCCCCCTGCTGGGGATCAAGCCCACAATGTGGGCATGTGCCCTTGACTGGAATCGAAACTGGGACCCTTCAGTCCACAGGCTGATGTAACAGGTTAGGGCTCTTTTTTTTTTTTTTCTTCAAAATACGGTAAAGACTCAACCATACTCACAATGGCCAGGGAATGTTCCTATGTTTTAAAATTCCTGCTTCATTGTTGCCAAAATATCTTAAACTGTATATAGTTGATTTTTAATATCTCACCTTAGAAATCTACATATTCTGTCAGGCCTGTGTGACTTTGGTCCCATGCACCAAGAAGTCACAGGTTTGATTCCCAGTCAGGGCATATGGGAATTGATCTCCAGTATGAGGGAGTATACAGGAACAACCAATTGATTTTTCTCTCTCTCCCTTTCTGCTCCTGTCTGTAAAGTCAATAAAAACATAAAATAAAAAGTTAAATAAAAGTTAAACTTATTTTAAAAAATCTTCAATTCTAACCTTTTTGTACTTTAACAATTTACTTTTATACTTTTAACAGGGTTCTCACACTGGAGAAAGTAAAAAGTACCTAAAAAGTAAATCATTTTACAACATATAATAGTAGTTGGATTTCCCAGTTTATTTGGGAAGTTCTATGTCCAAAATAATATCCATCCCTGTACAAAAAAACTTGTGAGACTGCATGTGGAAAACTATAGAAGACATAGTAGTCTCACAATTAAGAAATCATCACTGTTAGTTTGTTTTCTGTTTTTGGTACTTTTATTTTTATTTATTTTTAATCCTTATTGTTAAAAGTATTACATATGTCCCTTTTTCCCCCCATTGTCCTCTCACACTCTGCCCCCACACCACACCCCAGACCTTCACCACCCCTATTGTCTGTGTCCATATGTTATGGATATATGCATATGAGTTCATTGGATGATCTCTTGCCCCCTTACCCTCACTCTTCCCTGCCTTCCCGCTGAGGTTTGACAGTCTGCTCAATGCTTCTGTGTCTCTGGGTCTATATTTCTTCATCAGTTTATGTTGTTCATTAGATTCCACAGAATCACTGTTTATATGTCTTTGCTTAAGGTCCCTTCTCAACGCATTTATTACAGAACTGGAATTATCTTACCTAATAATAGACAATCATGTAAACTGATTGTACCTCCGCTACGCCCACCAGCCAATCAGGAGTGATATGCAAATTAACCCAACGAAGTTGACGATTAATTTGCATACACAGGTGACAACACAGGCGTTTCGCCTCACCCCGTCTCTAAGGGCTCTGGGCAGCATGGGAAGGCGGGACCAGAGCAGAAAGAGGTGGCTCCCGGGCTGGGCTGCAGTGGGAAGGCGGTGCCGGCAGCCAGGGAAAGGAAGGCCCATTCTAGCACAAATCTTCGTGCATCGGGCATTTAGTAGTAAATATTAATCTGTGACCTGTGTTTTTCCTAACATTGAAAGGAATGTGTTTCATCAAATAATCCTCAGAAATAATTTATTTATTTATTTGTTTGTTTGTTTACTAGAGGCCTGGTGCACGCAATTTGTGCACGGGGAGGGGGGGACTCTCAGCCCGACCTGCACCCTCTCCAAACTGGGAGCCCTCAGGGGATGTCCTACTGACCGCATCGGCCCACTCACTGCAGTCTGGCCTCCCTCTACAGGAGGCGACCGGGCTGATCAGGGGAAGGCAGCGGCCCCATCACCCCGCTGCTGCTGCCACTGACAGCCGCTACAGTCACCAAGGTGTTTTCATCAACACAAACTCCAGTCCCTTCACCACAAAAAAATGATGTTCTTTAGGCATTTTCAAGATCTCTTTCATAGGATATGACATTTCTTTCTTTCTTTTTTTTTTTATCTTTGCATGAGGATATTTTTCCATTGGTTTTTAGAGAGTGTAGAAGAGAAAGGGAAAGATGGAGAGAACATCAATGTGAGATGGACACTTCAATTGGTTGCCTACTGCATGAGCCCTGACCTGGGCCCCATTCAGGGAGGAGCCTTCAATCTAGGTACATGCCCTTGATCAGAATCAAACCCGGATCCTGCGGTCGGCAGGCTGAGGCTCTTTCCACTGAGGCAAACCGGCTAGGGCAGGATATGACATTTCTTAGCTCATCCAGCAGCGGACCTTCAGTTTTTCTTCCAGGAATGAGGTGGAAAAACCCTAGATCACCTTATTGGATTCTTATTACCCAAGTTACCAAGAACACTGAAAGTGGCGTACGGGGAACTTAGCCAATGAGCGTGTTTCCGTTGCAGCTCATGTGCAGAGGAGGGACTGCCGGGATGCTGTGGCTGGCAGGCCCAGTTCTCTGTGGGCCTACACCATCCGTGGCTTGCCTCACCACGCATGCAGTCCCCTCCTGCTCACCTGCATACACAGCCTCCTCCTGAGCGTTCATGACGTTACAGTGTCCCAGACAATTTGCATATTACATCTTTTTAGAGAGAGATTTATTGTTAATCCTCACCAAAGCATATTTTTCCATTGATTTTTTAAAATTTGTTTCTTTTTAAAATCTTTATTGTTGAGTTCTTTGGTTGATCTTTTCTCCCCTTCCCCTGTTTTCCCTTTAAGATTCCACAATCTGTTCTATGCTTCTATGTCTCTGGATCTATTTTGTTCACCATTTTATTTTGTTCATTACATTCCACATACGAGTGAAATCATGTAATACCTGTCTTTCTCTAACTGGCATATTTCACTTAGCATAATACTCTCCAGGTCCCTCCACACTGTCTCAAAATATAAGAGATCCTTCTTTTTTACTGCTGCAAAGTATTCCATGTTGTAAATGTGCCACAGCTTTTAATCCACTTACCTACTGATACAACACTTGCGCTGTTTCCAGATCTTAGCTATTGTAAATTGTGCTGCTATGAAGATAGGGGTACATACATTATTTCTGATTGGTGTTTTGGGTTTCATAGGATATATTCCTAGAAGTGGGATCACTGGGTCAAATGGGAGTTCCATTTTTAAAATTTTGAGGAAACTCCATACTGTTTTCCACAGTGGCTGCACCAGTCTGCATTCCCACCAGCAGTGTACTACAGTTCCCTTTTCTTTACATCCTCACCAGCGCTTGTCATTTGTTGATTTATTTTTTTAATATATTTTTATTGAGAGGCAGGGAGAGGGAGAGATAGAAACATCAATGATGAGAATCATTGATCAGCTGCCTCCTGCACGCCCCCCACTGGGGATCAAGACCGCAAGTGGGGCATGTGCCCTTGGCCAGAATTAAACCTTTCAGGCCCCAGGCCAACATTCGATCCACTGACCCAAACCAGCTAGGGCTCATTTGTTGATTTGTTAATGGTAGTCATTCTGACAGGTGTGAGGTGATACCTCATTGTTGTTTTAATTTGCATCTCTCTGATGATCAGTGACTTTGAGCATTTTTTCACATGTCTCTTGGCCTTCTGTATGTCCCCTTTGGAGAAGTGTCAATTTAGGTCCTTTTCCCATTTTTGATTGGATTGTCTTCCTTTTGTTAAGTTACATGAGTTCCTTATGTATTTTAGATATTAACCCTTTATTAGATGTATCATTGCCAAATATATTCTTCCATACCGTGGGCTCCCTTTTTATTTTGTTAATGGTTTCTTTTGCTGTGCAAAAGCTTTTTATTTTGATGTTGTCCTATTTATTTTTTCCTTAGTTTTCTTTGCTTTATGAGATGCATCTGTAAACATATGGCTACAAGAGATGTCTGAGAATTTGCTGCTTATAGTTTCTTCTAGGATTTCCATTGTTTCACAACTTACATTTAAATCATTTGTCCGCTTTTATTCTTGTGTATGGTATAATTTGGTGGTCTAGTTGCATTTTTTTTGCATGTATCTGTTCAATTTTCTCAATGCCATTTATTGAAGAGACTGTCTTGACTCCTTTGTCAAATATAAGTGAACATAATGAGTTCTCCTGTACTGTCCCATTGATCTATATGCCCATTCTTGTGCCAGGCGGTTTTGAGTATAGTGGCTTTGTAAGTATAACTTGACATCTGGTATTGGGATTCCTCAATGCTGTTCTTTCTCAAGATTGCTGATGCTATTCAGGGTCTTTATGATTCCATATAAATTTTGGAGTATTTGTTCTAGATCTGTGAAAAATGTCTTTGGTATTATAATAGGAACGAGAGGCCCGGTGCACGAAATTTGTGCACGGGGTGTGTGTCCCTCAGCCCAGCCTGCACCCTCTCCAATCTGGGACATCCCTCTCACAATCCAGGATTGCTGGCTCCCAACGGCTTGCCTGCCTGCCTTCCTGAATGCCCCTAACTGCTTCTGCCTGCCAGCCTGATCACCCCCAACTGCCCTTCCCTGCAGGCCCGGTCGACCCCAACTTCCCTCCTCTGCAGGCCTGGTCACCCCTAACTGCCCTATCCTGCAGGCTTGATCACCCACAACTGCCCTCCCTTGCAGGCCTGGTCCCCCCCAACTGCCCTCCTTTGCTGGCCATCTTGTGGTGGCCATCTTGTGTCCACATGGGGCCAGCCATCTTTGACCACATGGGCGTAGCCATCTTGTGTGTTGGAGTGATGGTCAATCTGCATATTACTCTTTTATTAGATAAGATAGAGGCCTGGTGCATGGGTGGGGGCCATCTGGTTTTCCCTGAAGGGGGTCCCATATCAGGGTGTGGGTTCCCTTGGGGTGTGGGGTGGCCTGGGCGAGGGGCCTATGGTGGTTTGCAGGCCGGCCACACCCCCTGGCGACCCAAGTGGAGGCCCTGGTATCTGGGATTTATTTATTTTTTATAATTGAAACTTTGTAGCCTTGAGCGGAGACCAGAGCCGGCCAGGGCAGGCGGGAAGCTTGGCTTCCTCCATCGCCAGGGGCAACCCAAGCCTCCTGTTCGCTCTAGCTCCATTGCGGCCGCCATCTTGGTTGGTTTAATTTGCATACTCACTGATTGGCTGATGGGTATAGCGGAGTGATGGTCAATTTGCATGTTATGCTTTTATTAATGTAGAAACACAAATATACTATATATACAAACATCAAAGTATTATGTTGTGTACCTGAAACTAAATATGCTATGTGTTAATTATACAAAAAAGTGAAGAAAAAAACAAGATTTAAAGAATTAAAAAACCCCAAACAACAACCATACAATAACTTAAAGGTCCCAGAATGCCCATTTTTGTTGAGGGAGCAAGTAAAAAAGTCAAGAACCTACACGGGCACTGGTTTGACTACCTTTGCCCACTGTGGCCCTTTCTTCTAGTGTTTTAACCCCTACCTGTATTTTTCCTCCCATCTGTTCTCTGGTCCCTTTTCCAGACGCTCCGTCACACTCAGCATTACCCTGTCACTTGAACCCCCTCTGCTTAGTTATGTACCTCTTTTCCTCACATTTCTCATGCCTCTTTCTCTTTCATCATGTGTTATAATTCAGCATTTCCCACTAAATTCCCAACGATATTATTTTTTAGAAACTGTAGCATATACATCTGAAAAAAACAATTCTGCTGTGTTCCAACAGTCTGTTTTAAAATTTCTGTGCTGATTTTCAACAGTATACTACCCTAAAGTAAAGCAAATGCTAATGAAAACATCACTAAAGGACAGGACTCACTTCCCGAAGATACTTTGGTAGTGCTCTATACTTTAGACATTTAATAGTCTAAACTTTACACACCGCGATAAATTTAATAAAATTAAAAAATTATTAACTTTAATATTTTAAAAACAAGTACAATTAATGGACAAAACCAAAACTGAATAGTGTAAAAAGTGGTCATTTGCAAATGGTGTGAAGGTTGTGCTTAAAGGGATTTTAAAAAAAGTATATTTTATTGATTTTTTACAGAGAGGAAGGGAGAGGGATAGAGAGTTAGAAACATCGATGAGAGAGAAACACCGATCAGCTGCCTCCTGCACACCCCCCACTGGGCATGTGCCCTTGACAGGAATCGAATCTGGGACCCTTCAATCTGCAGGCCGACCCTCTATCCACTGAGCCAAACCGGTTAGGGCAAAGGGATTTTAATGAGAAGCTAATTACAAGCACCACTTAGCAGTCCGCTGAAGAATTATAAGTAGAATCTCTGGTTAAGTGGTGCCCAGGACTCTCCTTCCAAGCTCCCTATTCCCAAGTGCAGGTTATCAGACTCCCTGGCAAACTTTGCCAACTTTAGTAGCACACTTGAGACTAGACCACAACAAGGAGTCCCTAGCAATGGCAATGTCCAGAGTTTCCTGACAAAAATACCTTCGTAGCACTAACCCTAGAATTCAGCGACAGTTTCCCATTGCTGATATTTTCTCAAGGAGTCAAAATTAATAAGACTTTTTAAGGCAGTAAGATTGGACTTCTGGGTGACCAATAGAGGTCATAAAGCCAGCCTGTAAGGCTTTAATGGCCTGAACAGTTTCCTGCTATTTAAACAGAATCACAAAACTCATGCCACAATTAAGCTTTCTCCAGTACATTTGGTACCATAATAGATATTCAGAATTGCTTATAGTACCATGGTTACTTGTATCTAAAACTAAAGGGCAAAATTAAAAAATGAAACAAAACAAAGCAACCCACTGCCAAGAAACACTAAAAGAAATTTTAGCATTTGAAGTTAAGATTTTGCTTGCAGTAATGTAGAAGCTATTAGTCTGTAATACCAAGCAATCTGAAATGTAAATGAAGACATTTGGGACTCAAAACAGGGCAGTGAACAGAAAATTGGAAAGAGAACTTGCAAGGAAGTTAAGGTAATAAAGACAGTGGAGAGGACCCAGGAAGGCAAAATGAGCTAGAAAACCATTTGAGAACTATGGCTAAGTCAGTCATAGAATTGCTGACTCAAAGCTAATTAAATGCTAGGCAATTTAACTCCTAGCAAGAACACATCTTTGAGCTAGGAAAATAAAACAAAGGGTGAAGGATAAACCCAAATATACTGAAGTACATAAAAACTTATAAATTTTCTTTTTCCCCTTTCAGGGCTCAAGGTAGAATATACTTAATGACAAGATCTCTGTAATATTCTATCATGTTGTCACACTTCAATTTTGGAGTCATGAAAACATTACTGGCAAGGCAGTAAGAAGCCCCCATACTGTAATAGGCCAGCCAAAGACAGGGTCTGAAGTAACCTACTGTCTCCTAAGGTACAAATTTCTATAACCACTGAACTGTTTAAATATTCCATGAAACATTATGCTAAAAGGGGAGATAAATGGTTAAAAAGTAGACAGAACATGAGAAGTGGCCAACCCTTAGTCTAACTTGAGAGACAGATTAGCAGACAAAGGAGAAAAACCTTAGGGGAAAGAAATGAGTGAACTGATGGTGGTCTTGGAGATGTGGGCAGAATGAGAAGTGTGTAAGGAGACATCGCTCTTTGGACATTTGCACTGCTTCCTCCTTATTCCTATAGTCCTCCTTCCTTTTCACTATTTGATCTCCTTTGTCAAATATATCTTTACCTGGGATTGAGGTTTCTTAGGCCTCATTCTATTCCCACCTACCAATTTTTAAATCTCAGTAAATAAAAACATCAATTTTGTCCCTTCCTACAAGTGTGATGCTAGATAAAGTCATTTAACTACTCTAAACCATATTACAAAATGAAAATACCAAAACATAGTTGTCTCCTGAATGCTGCTTGGAAAACCCTTTCATTAAACATAGTTGTTGTGCCAAACACTCTCTCTTCATCAAACATTCTGCCTTAACTTGCACTTGATGTTCACCTGTCTTCAGAGACAGAGAAGCATTTAATATAAACTCCTAACAATTTTCTGCCCCCTCAATAGTTTGTCTCTTTAACTTAGGATAGATGGGAGCAGCTCTACTCCATGGTGAGACCTGTCTTGAAGGTATTTTGTCTTCTCAGAGTCAGCTACATCCATTTTTCTTATTCACGTCCATGCTGTATCTCTAATTAAAAAATCCCCCAAACAGGAACCTGTCATAAGCTCTTCTCAACCCTGCTTACTTTTATTTTTTTATGATCTTTGTTTTCATCATCATGTCTCAAAACAAATAAATGATAATAAGAATTAATATTTTACAAACTACTCAATCTCTTGCAACTTGACTCTCATACCTACCTCTAATGAAACTTCGCCTCAGGGTTTTTTCATCTTCTCTTTCTAAACATACAGCAGGGAGCCTACTCCATTTTCCTGCTGGAAGTATTTCGCAGTAGCTGATTTCTCACCTTCCAGTTCTTCCTTACAAAATTGTTCATCATAGTGTGACCAGAGAGGTATCTTCTCAAAACAAAGATCTAATGAGATAACAAACCTTCCTACTGCCTGACCATTGAAGATATAAGCATGATAGGGGACTCTAAAATCTGACTGTTCCAACATTTGCTCCCACTGTATATTACAACATATCTTACATGCCAGACACATCCAAATATACACTGTTCTTTGGCCATATTACATACTATCCTGCCTCTGTACTTTTGTTTATATTACTCCTCCACCCCCACTGTCCATATTAAAATATTAGGCACCTAAAAGTTGCAGGAGAAACAATTCTGCCTGCCCCAATGCTCCCTTCTTTGCCCAGCATTGATTCTTCCAACTTTGTATTCATAAATTTCTATTACACACATATCTATTACTGTAGCATTTTAATTCTCATCTACATTAAATATGGATGTGCTTATCCCAGGAAATTATTAAGACCCAAGAGTCTGACCTCACGTCTTATTTCTTAAGCCCTTCTCTTTCTAGAAATGTATCCTATGCATAAGAATATCCCAGTCCTGGCCAGTGTGGCTCAGTTGGTTGGAGCACCATCCTGTACACCAGAAAGTGGTGGGTTTGATTCCTGGTCAGGGCGCATGCCTGGATTGTGGGTTTGATCTGATTAATGTTTCTCTCTCACATCGATGTTTCTCTCTTTCTTTCTCCCGTCCCCTCTCTAAAATATCAATAAAATATACTTTTTAAAAAATCAAGAATGCTCCATAAAAGTTTGAAATTTTAAAAAATGATATAAAGGTAAATGAAGAGTTCAGAATAGAAGGGAATATAAGATGGTACAATCCTCGTGAACACTTAAAATTCCTTCTCTCCACTCTCACATACACTCACTCCTGCTTGATGGACTTTATGGACAGGTGGTCAGACACCCACCTAAGTTGTAACTCTGCCTTTGTGTGCTGTGGACGCTTTCCCTAAGGCTGGAGTGAAGAAAAGATAGATTTGGGTGTTCTCAGCTACTGCTGCTGCTGCCAGTAGAAGAGTGGCCTTTAAGGCACACAAGATGGATTTACTATGATGAGAACGAATGGTAGTCAGTAAAAAAGACCATTCAACTCCAAAAGATACCAAACCAGTTTATTCTCTTAAAACAACAACAAAAACCCAGATATCAAGTGCCTCCTTTGTCAATGTTTATCATGGGCAAGAAACTCCCTTAACTGTTTAAACATTTAAAAAAGTGTTTTCTTTCAAATTAAGATGAGAAAGTCATGTTTTATCATCTTTAGCTGGCAGGACTGGCTCTGAAGAGGGCATTATGCACAGCTGAGGGCAGACCGCCCCTTTGAGGCAGCAGCTCAGTGGTAGTACTGAGAAGCAGCTGTGTGGGCTTGGAACCACAGGAATAAGACAGTGTGAGGAAAAGACTTGGACTAGGAATCAAGAGAGCTTGTTGAGAAAATGAGAACTTGGAGAAAACTGAAGAGGCTTGAGAGTGACTGCTACAGGGAATTTCAAAGGAGTTTTGAGAACTCTGAAGCGAGGTGATTATTCTGAAAGCCAACGTAAGTTGGAATTTCTGTGGGATGAGCCCCACAGTGTCACTGTTATATTAGTAAGAGGTGATAAGCCAGGGCCTTACTAAAGCTAAAACCAGTAATTTCATTATCAGTATTATCCAGGTTTGCTTTTAGCACCACTTAATCGAAAATCTTGAGACCTGAAGCATTAACAAGGCAAAAGAACAAAGGAGAGAATAAACTCAGTGACAGTAAGGGGTGGTTTATACAACTTAAACACAATGCAAACAGTGGCAGCAGATTTAATGAGATGGAAGCTTTTCTGTTAGGAGAATGGCTATGTCGCCTCAGTAAGTGCAATCCCAACTGCCAACAGAAATTACCCTTAGCAGTTGCCTTAACTATGCCTATGAGCAACTCCTTTATAAGCTTCAAGACCTTGATAGGAAGAACTCTTGAACTTTATATACAGGTAAAAACCTACCATGGAACTCTGTTTCAAAGGGACTGTGCTAGTTTACCATGATAGTAGCAACAGAGGCCAATGCCAGTTTGATGCCAAATTAGATAAAAGACACTAACAAGAAAAATTATATTCTTGATACAGAGACGGTGAACTGTTTTTTTCTGCAAACTATTTTTTTAAACCCTTACCAAAGATATGTTTGATTTGAGAGAGAGGGAAACAGTGAAACACTTATCAGTTGCTTCTTATACACACCTCAACAGGGGATCGAAACCACAACCTAGGTATAATGCCTTGACTGGGAATCGAACCCACACTTTTTGGTATACAGGACAACGCTCCAGCCAACTGAGTAACCTGATCAGGGCTCCCTACATATTTTGCTATCATCTTTTGTGTGCATTATATATACCCTTAGTCAATTTATTTGTTAAAGACCTAATGTTCATAAGTCGTCTAAATATCACTGTCTATAACATTAGAAAAAATACTTCCCACCTGCTTTATCTCTCTTCTGATGTGCATTTATTTGCTTAAGAAATGTGGATTTAGTTTTCTACCAAAATTTCCCATCAGTTATCCATCACCATAAACAATGAAAGAGACCAAGATCCTATTGATTGTTAAGTACTATGCTAGCTATCTACACTACAGGTCCTTTTGTTTTATTTCCACAAAAACTTCTGTAAAGTTATATAACTATATTTTACTAATAAGAAATTTGAAACTCAGAGATATCAAGTAATTTATCCAAAGGGATATCTAGCAGAGTGCAGCACCATAATTCAAAGAAGTTTAAATGAAATGCTTATGACTTCCACTATTCTACAATAATCCTTTGTCCACTGCCCGACTTGTTCCCTGTACCTCCTTTACACACTATCCTATATAATAAAAGCCTAATATGCTAAGTGTCTGACCATTCTTTCGACTGTTCTACCAGTCTCTATGACGTGCACTGACCACCAGGGGGCAGAAACTTCGACTGGTAGGTTAGCTTGCTGCTGGGGTCCGGATGATTGGGAATGAGTGAGACGGGCCAGACACGCCCTGGAGCCCTCCCTGGCCCCAATCGTATACCAGTTGGGGTCCCTCAGCCTGGCCTGTGCCCTCTTGTAATCTGGGAACCCTTGGGGGATGTTGGAGAGCCGGTTTTGGCCCAATCCCCGCAGGCCAGGCTGAGGGATTCCACCAGTGCACAAACCTGTGCACCGGGCCTCTAGTATTTTAATAATGAATGATGTCTATTTGTGAGCATCATATTCTGTTTTACTGATATATGTTTCAATTTCACATTTGAATCATAAGCATTTTTTATTATAATAATAAGTCCCTTTTGGCCAATACAATTAGTGGTAGTTTAACATAGTTGATCAAAGCAAGGAATTTAAAAAATGTATGTACTGCAAGCACTTAATGTATAAATGTATTGCCATTCACCAATCAGTTGATCCAGGGCCCCATCAAGAAGGGTTTTCTATGATTCTTTCATATAACCCCTTAAACCTTTATCTGTTCTTCCAGTTATTGATTTATTTTTTAAGTGAAATGTGATGGACACTTGCAATCCAAATATAGAAACCTTACCCTAATTTGACACTCAACTTTTTAGAAGCAACTCATCTTGAATGATTTAATAGAACTTAATAGACATTTTTATGCTCATTTTATTGGTTTCCTAATATTTAATAGCATAAATTCAATAAAAAGTGCAATGGAAAAAACAGTGTGGTAAAAATATTGCAATTAACCATTGATGAACATGTAACTCAACTGCTGAATGCCAAAGTTGAGCAAAGATTGTGAAGAGCTGATACATCTGTACTGCCTGGAGTAAATCATTTATGACAGCTGGTCTAGTAAATCAAGGCTCCTTGAGAATGCTTCTAATGTGCTGATTTATGTGATAATACATGGCAGGGCAGGACATACCCATGTTCCTGCCTTACAATATTTACATTCACGTGTTACTTTGAAGAAATGTTTACTATGCCAGGATTTGGCTAAGGATACAATAAATCTCAGTTTATATTGGTGAATGCTGACATGTAAAATTACTCTTTCCTTTCTGAAATAAAGAGATCTTAACATATTTACATGAAACTTTAAAAAATATCCTATCTACTATTCATTTTGTAGTTTCCCCCCCCTACTGCTATATATAACTATAATTAGGTTCACAACAAAATTGGTTTTGTTGCTACTGTAAGTGGGTTTATTTTCAGTGGTTTTTAAACTTTACTATGCATAAGAATTACCTCTAATAATTCTGATGGGGATTGGGAATGGTACACTGGCAGGTATCTGAGCTTTTTATAAGCATGCCAGGTGACTGTGATGCAAGAAGTCTAGTTACCCAGCATTATCAGTAAGTTCTAATTAACAGACTTTATAAGTAGATTTATATTCATCCAGGCAAGACATTTAAAGATTTTTGTCTCTTACCCTTCTTTTTGTTATATCATACTATACAAGACATATAAGAAGACAATATTACAAATTTAGGCTTAAACCTGATGGTTTACAATGTGTTATTTTTTTGATGAAGAGATATTTGTGTGTTGGTATTAAATATAACATTTATATTACTGAATGAAGAGAGTGAGGTTTGATTAATTTTATCAGGAACAGGGATCTAAAATATTTACATTTGAATAAATAGAGTACCTACACATTTCCTTCTCCATTTTTGAAATGTTTGGAGATTATCCTCCCAAAAATCTTAGGTTGAATATTGCAGTAAAAACGCAGAAATTATAAAAGCTAATTAGGTATATGACTTATAGATGATTTAATGTACCACCATTAGCCATTATCAATAAAGTCACATTCAAGGTGATACAGAGTTATAAAACTGTCACTGCATTATAGCTATTTTAAGGAAATTAAGACTATGTATTTCAATTCCTGAAACAATTGTCAGAGTGAGTTGCAGATCACAAAAACCAAGTGTAATGATAGTATATGGAATTAGGTATATTGACGGTGAAATGCATATTCTTTTGTTTACCCATAAGATTGCAAAGCTTGAGAAACTATTAGTTCCTGCTACTAGCAAAAGGCAACTTTATGGAATTTTCTCCAGATCATCAACCTGCTTCAGGGTTAGAAATAGCATTAAATTCACAACAAATTAAGTAATATACTTGTCATTTTGTACTTTCCTGGAGATATTGCAGCAATCTATAGATATAAAACCCTAATATGCAAACAGACCGAACGGTGGAACAACAGAACAACCGGTTGCTATGATGTGTGCTGACCACTAGGGGGCGCACACGGAACATGGTGGGCATCGGCAGCAGGTGAGCGGGGGTGCCAGACCAAGGCGGGGCGCCGGTCGCTGTCATCAGGGGGAGCCTCTGGTGGTAACTGAACATTTTGCTCCCATGCGCCGTGGACCTGCCCAGTGCTTGCACCCGCTGCCGGCATTGGCCTCAATTGCTTGGCACCATCAGCAGATGCCAAGCAGTGGCTGCCAGCCCTGATCACCCCTCAGGGCTTTTCCACCTCCCCCTGCTCCTGAAGGGCGATTGGGGCCAGCAGCAACCTCTCACACCCGCTGCCGCCGCTTGCAACCACTGCCAGTGCCTGCCCCGCTTGCACCCACAGCTGCTGCCAGCACCTGGCACCGGTCCTGACTGCTTGGTGCCACCAGCAGGTGCAAGTGGCAGCTTTTGGCCCTGATCGCCCCTGAGGGCTTCTCCACCTCCCCCTGCTGCCACTTGCACCCGCTGCTGGCGCTGTCAGTGCGTGGGAGTGAAGCGGCGGGAGTGCGGAGGATGGGCTGAGACCTACCCCTGTGCCACTGCAGCCTCGTGGCCCACAGTTCCTTTCAAGATGCACGAATTCGTGCACTGGGCCCTAGTAATTTATAAATATTTTTATATTTTATTGGCAGGTTGCCAAATTTTTTCTGCCTTCTATTAACATGTATTAGAGAATTATGGCAATGAAACAAGCAAAGTAAATTATTACTGACCACCCACTATGGAAAGACATTACATTAGGTGCTGTTGGGGTTGAAATGATGAGTAGGACATAGTCCCTAATCTAAAGAAGCTTAAATTCACAATGGAATTAAGTAAGGGAAGAATTAACATGTTAGGGAGGACAATCCTAAGACTAGGAGCAATGGACAGCTCAAGGAAATAATGACTTTTAAGTGGAGTTTTTGGGAGGCAAGTATTTGAATGGATAGGGAAGTAGAGGGGAAAAGATGTTTGCAAAAGTCACAAATTAGGATGCATATACATGAAAACATAGGCTGTATGGTTTATGAAACTACAACTTGCCCTGAAGTTGGAGAAGAGGGCATACAGCTCAGATGGAGCTGGGAAAAAGAGCTGGCATTGGACATACAAAGACAAATACTTGTTAGAGCTTGCTGCTTAGTAGAAAAGAGACAGACAATAAGCTGATGATGGGAAAAAAATGCATACATATAGTTATGCACAGGGTGATATGAGACACACCCGAGGGTTCAGGGAATGTTTCCTGATTGTGAAAAGCCACTCTAAGTAATGAGGTAAGGGGTGGGGATGGAGGACTTCTTGGATAAGGAGAATTAAATTATGTGGCCCACAGTCAAGGCCCATGAGTGACATGAGGTCCCATTATAATACTGTAGGAGAAAGGATAAAGGTCCAGGAGACAATGGAATGTATTAAAAGCTCTAATGAATAATCCTTAAACAATGAAGCTTTATACCTAATCCAGAGGGGAGGAATACTCCCGTTGCGTACCTTCTGGGCAATCATGTTGCAGATCTCAGGTAGGAAATCCTCGCTGAGGAGCTTATAGAGCTGCCTTTCTCGAAGGGAGGTCCTCTCTCGAAAACTCTCAGTGACCTGTCTCCATTCTTCTTCTGTTTGGCACAGGAGCCACCAAGTGCCTTGACCTGGCCCTTGGGACCCCAAAAAAGAAAGGGATGGATTCATTAAATAAATCCTCTTTTCCTACTTACTCTCAATTTTGTTTTTACTCTGGCTCATGAACAAAAGCAGGGAATCAGCAAAAAAGACCTATTCCTTTTTAATTTGAAGGTTGATAATGTATACTTTTGATTTTCCTGTTACTATCACAGTTTACAGCTAAAAGTGAATATTGACCAAAAGCAATATAAATATAACTTTTATGACCTTCATAGGGTAGATGTGAATATAGTAGAAATGCTTAAATGTACATTTTTTTATGCAAATAGTTTTGACTTGACCTTTTGTAGTCTTCCCCAGTTCACAGACATTAAGATACTACTATTAAATTTATATTCTCCTCCAAATTATGCAATTTGGATTACAAAATTGAAATCTCAATAGGAAACCAGTATACTCTCTTATGTAATAAAGCATTTTACATTAAAAAGATTGCTTGCTCTTTCAGAAGTTGCTCATTCATCTAAAAGTTTGGGTAGATATTATACTGAGGCAAGGTAATAGGGCAAAAGTGAAAAGAACTACTCCTGATATAAAGTTATCCTTCAGGAGAGATGGGTACAGAATAAAGTACAAGGAAGAGAGAACTGAAGGGCAACAAGGCTAGTTAGATGGCACTGCAACAATCTTAACTGCGGTGTATGACTCTGGAAAATGAGAATCCCCATCATAATACAAATCAATTGCATTTACTTAATCCTTTCTAAAAACTCCAGCAGAGGTCATTACCATTTCTTGTCTGTGGCTCAGATACCATGGAATTTTTGTCCTGCTTCTCACTGAAAAAGAGATTAACAATTAAAACACAGACATGTTCAAAACTGTTATTTTCCCTATCAGGTAGATCCAACTAAATATGAGTGTGTGTGTGTATCAAGAGGGTAAGGTTATAAAAAATGACTACTGAAAAAATGAACACTAAGATGGAAATGTATTGGAATAGAGGGGAAAAACTGACATAGGAACCAATTGTTATGGTAACATCAATCACAGGAAAATATTAATTTTTTAACCCTATATTTAAATTTAGCTTCATATAAGGTAGAGGTTAAGAACACAGGTTAAGAACAAGGCTTGCCACTAACCATGACCTTGTAAAAGTTAATTAATGTTTCTATAAAATGGAGTTATTAATAATGCTGACCTTACAGGGATGATGGGCATTAAATTATAAAATACAAAAATGCTCAGCATGAGTGTTAAGGATTATAATTATTTGTGACCTGAGTCATACTAGACATATTGTTCCACAGAACTTTCTGTGAGAATGAAAATGTGCTATATTGTTGCTGTCAATCTGGTAGCCATGAGCCACATGTGGCCACTGAGCAGTTGAAATGTGCTGTGGTTGATGTGACTGAGGAACTGAATTTAAAATTTTACTTAATATAAAAATATTTAAATACAGAGTTATCAAGAATAAAATCACCATTAGAGGCACAAGTCTATGTATGCTTGATAAAAGATTCTAAACAGTAAAAACCTCAATATAATGGACTAATTTGGGTGAGGACTGTTCATTAAAGCCGAAAGTCCATTATATAAATAAAGTAGGTTTTCTGAATGTGTATGTTAAAAATTGACAAATTAGTTTAGTTTACCTGTTTTAACTAATGTAGACACATTTGTATAATTAAAATTAACTATGTATGAAAAGTTTAATTTCAGTTTTCTATATGTATTACTGTAATTTTAAATTTATACTGAAGCGCTGTATTGACCAGTCACTGTGAGTAAACAAATGCACATGGCTGGGGAGTGGCTTAGCGCATGTGGGAACATCTATGGTACAAGTAGAAACTGCTGCAGAAAGTCACACCAAGTGACAAAAGAACCAATTACCCGCGAGATGTGGTGTGACCACGTGCTATTCATTTGCTGAACATTGTTTATATGAAGTGACTCTTGGATTTCAATGTAGACTATAGTTGTAGATATGTAATACTTACTTATGTTGGCAAAATTACTAAAGTGTTTTTTAAAAATATGGCCTATTCGTGAAAATATGTTAAAAATAACAGTGAAACCCTGGCTCCGTGATTGAGTATGGACCTGTGAAACAGGAGGTCACAGTCCAATTCCAAACCAGGGCACAAGCCCAGATTTCGGGGTGTATTCCCAGTGAAGGGCATGTAGGACGCAGCCAATTGATGATTCTCTCTCATTGAAGTTTCTCTTTCTCCCCCTCTCCCTTCTTCTCTGTGAAATCAATTAAAAAAGCACACACACAAAAACCTAGTGAATTAACAACGACAAAAATAACCTGTAGCAAGTCTTGGTTAAAAGCATTTTAAAATTCACAAGGTGTTAATTTTCACATATGACATATGGATTGGAAATTTTGTCCATTAAATCCAAGTCCATTAAATTGAGGTGTACAAAATTGAGGGCTTACTGTATTCTTAACACTAAGGTACTTTAATTTCACTTATAGTGGAATGGAGATAGATATGAAGCAGCTTTTTGAATACTTAAGGAGATATAGATTGCTAACAAAATCCAGAAACAGATGTTGTGTGTACAGAACATAATTATAAGACATTTCTCAGAAACACTGTGGAAGGAAAGCTGCAATCTGTGGTCTAATTTCTGGAAAGTTAAGCAGAATAATGGTTCTTAAATGTAAAATAAAATCAAATTCTGATAATCTCCCTAATGGTAAAGAACTAACCCCTAAACTTAGCCTATCTAATAAAAGGGTAATATGCAAATTAACCATCACTCTGTCACAAAGATGGTGACGCCCACAGCCACAAGATGGCGGCACCCAGTCCCCTCAGCCTTGCCGGAGACAGGGGGGCCTGCCTGCAGCCTCCATAGCCGAGCGCAGGCTGGGAGAGGAGAAGGCGGGCCCGCTTCCCACGGAAGCAGCGCGGATCCCTCCGGCTGCCGCAGAAGCGGTGAGAGGCCTACTGCGCGTGATAGGCTACTAGTATAATAGTCTATTAAAATGCTGATTATTAATCAACACAATCACAGAATTAACTTGCTCCATGTTCCTATAAAAATGTGTGACACAACAAATTTTTAGAAGTGAATACATACTGAGTGAGCATGGTTTTTAATCTGTTACACTGTCACATTGTCTACTTCAAGTTAATCATCCTATTAGTATGTCCACTGTCCAATAAAACAATAGGCTTAGAGAGGGAATAGGTAACTTGCTAAAGGTCATGCAGCTAGGGCTTCCTGATTTTCTAGTACACACTTGTAATTTCATGAGGATTCTGATCCAGGTCTTCATAATCTAGGTCCCATGTCCTTCCCATGGCATGAGAAACAAGTGAAAATAGGTTCCTTTCAGCAAGAGGATCTATAACCGTCAAGGACTAACAAGAATGTCTTACCTCACTATAATCTCCTCCTGTAGTTTCTTCCGTTTGGGGGGTCTTCCTCTTCTTTTTCCTGTTTTCCCAAGAATGCCTGAGCCATTTTTCTGTCCTTCACTTTCCCTAAGAAACAGCATATTAAATAGAAATGTTTTGTCATAGTACTGATGTATTAAAAGTACAGCTTTCCTAGCCATGAGGCTACTGAAATGGATTAAATATAGCTATCATAGGGAAAGAGTAACTTCCTATCTTCCATTATTAGAATGTTGAACCAAGGAAAACTGACATTTTACAATATTAAAATCTGAGTAAGACCTAACACTTTCCTAATAGTGAGCAATGCTCCCAGCAATAAGAAAACCTACATAAAACAAGATGGTAGCATCATTACAGGATGCTATGTAAAGGATTCTTCCTCATTTAAGAGCAGTTAGTAAGGCTATGGTTCAGACATTGAGTACAAAAGAGGAAAACAATGGCAGTGAAATGATTGTACTGCTAAGAACCTGCTGTATAGAATAGTCTCTGATAAGGGAAGTGGTGCTCCTCAGAAACCTCACAGCAAAATAGTACCTTTCACCACTTGCTATTAGTGGCCACAGTTTACTTCCTTTTTTATTTCTGTATGAAACAACTCCCTTTCCATCTCTTTGCAGGTGTGCTGTCATAATTAGGTCCTTAATAAGGAAAAAAAATAGTGCTGCTGATGCATTTAGTTTTAATGACATTTCTGTACATGTAACTACCACAGTTCTGATCTTAAACAATGTACCTGCTCAAAGAGAGTTCTCTGTTGGATTTTCCTTGTACTGGGTCCTCCTTGTACATTCGAGTTCCATAGAAATACCAATATAGTGCCCCAGAATTATCTTCACCTAATGGCTCCACGCGGAGACTGTCTGCATCTAGACCCTAGTTTCAAGAACAGGAAAAAGAGGTTTGGGGACATGGGGAACAAAAGAGGAGAAAACTAAAATGAGGATACCAAATTTATACTCAGATATACCTTATATTTAAAAATGCCCAAGTACTTAAGTAATATTCAATCAGGGCATATGAAACAGATATAAAATGCTTGCCATCCCCATCAATGCTCCCATTTCACCTAGAAAAAAGAAATCAAAAGGAATTTTGATGAACATCCTATCCTATCTAATAAAAGAGTAATATGCAAATTGACTGTCACTCCAACACACAAGATTGCTGCCCCATGTGTACACAAGATGGCCACCACAAGATGGCCAGCACGGGAGGGCAGTGGGGAGGGACCAGGCCTACAAGGGAGGGCAGTTAGGGGTGACCAGGCCTGCAGGGGAGTGCAGTTAGGGGTGACTAGGCCTGCAGGGGAGGGCAGTTAGGGGCAATCAGGGGAGCAGTTCGGCATGAATAAGGCTGTCAGGGGGAGTGGTTAGGGGGTGATCAGGCTGGCAGGCAGAAGTGGTTAGGGGCAATCAGGAAGTCAGACAGGCGAGCAGTTGGGAGCCAGCAGTCCTGGATTGTGAGAGGGCAGTCGGCCATCCCTTGAGGGGTCCCAGATTGGAGAGGGTGCAGGCTGGGCTGAGGGACCCCCTGCCCCCCATGCACGAATTTCGTGCACTGGGCCTCTAGTCCTAATAATAAAAGCATAATATGCAAATCGACCAAATGGCCCAACAGTAGAACGATCATCCGGGACCATGCTATGACACTCACTGGCACCAGGCCAGCCAAGGTCAGTGCTATGCAATTTGTCGGGGGCCCGGCCATCACCCTATGATCACCCTGCAGAGGTTAGGCCCAGGCTACCGACGGGTGGGCTGTGGCAGGTGGGTAGGGCCTCCCTCTGCGAGGGAAGCCTGGGTCTAGGGTGCCAGCGGCCAGAGGAAAGCCCAGGTCCCGGGTGCCGGCGGCCAGAGGGAAGCCTGGGTCCCGGCAGCTGGGGGAAGGAAGGCCCACTCTTGCACAAATTTCATGCATCGGGCCTCTAGCATTGGCTTGACTTATTTTGTGTGTGCATCCATAAAAGAAAAGGCAATTACAATAGAGCAGAATCTGCTGTATGAAAGCTGTCTCACATGATCCTCTATGTAGATCTATCATAAGCTACAGTACCCACTTTACCCCAGGGTCTGACCTATTTTGGCCTTCTCATTGCTATTAAAGTCCTTGAGCTTTCAGTAAAGACTGTGCTAAATTGCACAATGATTTTTATATCATGTACATGAGTAGGGCTGAACTGAGAAGTCATCAATATATTCGACCATTTCTAACTGAACAGGATTAGAAACTGACCTTCCTATGAATGAAAAGCAATAGCCTATACCTTCCCACTCTGAGACAGACTTCTAACTAGATAACAATAGAATAAGGGGGAGCGAAGAACTATATACCTTCCTTCTCTAGCACTTTTTTTATAATGTGTATAAACATGTAGGGACAAACTTCACTTGCATAAACGGGTTAAAGTCTTTGACTTTCAATAAATATTTTAATTACGTTAAATCAAATTTCAGACTTTAGGAAACATGTTGGTGTGCTTTTTTCTCTAGAGCAGCAATTTTCAACTGGTGTTGCAAGAATTTTAAAACACGAAATACCTGACTATTTAGTCAGGGGCACTGACCTCTTTTCCCTTAGGTCATTAAAAAAAAATAAAATAAATAACAACAGCTAACAATACCCATTCTATGTGAATTTATCAAAATTATACCTATTTTTTGGTCAGATCGGACAAAAATATATTTTTTGGTGTGCAGCAAAATTTTAGTGTGCCAAGAGATGAAAAGATTGAAAATTGCTGCTCTAGGGCAAGGGCTTGCCAGTTAAGCACCTTGAGAAGATCGAAGACATCATCTGCATCTAGCCGGTAATCACAGAGGCGGTGTAGGATCTCCACACGCGTACGAAGAGGCAGGTCTTGGAAACTGGCTTCTCTCAGCGGGTTGGGCTTCCCTTCCTCCAGCTCCCAGCGGTAGTTTATGATGTCCTCCAGGTAGCTGTGGAATGTCTGAGGCCTAGCCAGATGGCCACAATACAAAAATACATTAATATAAAATATAGAGAGTGAGTGTGACAGGGGAGAGAGAGCTGGTGGTTCGAGAGCTGACAAATCTTAAATCGAAAGCAGAAAATGAAGAGGCAGTAACAGGAAGGGTCTGAAAGTCCCTCTCTGAAGCCTCATGTTATTATACTATCTATCTGGACTTTATATTGTCAAATTTCAAAGAAAAGAAGTATGTTAAGAGTTTCTCCCAGAGTAGGTTGTTTTATTTTAAACCACTAAGAGCACATTCTGGTAAAATAGGTAAAAGTTTACTAATCAATGGTATGAATTGTGAAACCGAGGCCAGCAGTCTTACCTTCGCTTGTACAGATAAAGAGACTACAGAGTTTGGATGCCACTTCAAAATTAGGTCCATGACTTAGATGGCAATCAAAAAAGAAACTCATTAATTGTATTTCAGGTTAAAATGCAAAGATGAAAAAAACTTTTCTAGAATACAAGTATCCACTCCAATGTGCAACTATAATTTTATATTCTGTTATACCTAAATTTTAGGGCATATTATAAAATACTATATTCTAAATTCTGAAAATGGCTTAGAAAAACAATAGGAAACATTTAAGGCAGCTTGATGGCAATCTAAATTTTTTCAGTTAAGAGTTTGATCAGCAATTCTCTGTATTTTGATAAGTACCTAATAAAGTGTTTAATTGTCACATGGTTATCCTACACTTCAATGCTTGATTTAAAATTTTTTTTCTCACTAAGCAAAGATGTATTACAAGAATTATATGTCAGCCCTAGCCAGTGTGGCCCAATTGGTTGAGTGTCATACCAAGTACCAAAAGGTCACCAGTTCTATTCCTGGTCAGGGCACATGCCTGGGTTGTGGGCTCAATCCTCAGTAGGGGGTTTGCAGGAGGCAGCCAATCCATGTTTCCCTCGCTCTCTAAAAATAATTAAAAACATAGAGGCATACTACCACATTGACTTGTAATCTATGGTAGTTATATTAGTAGAAAAAAATGAGAGGAAATATTCATGTGAAAAAAGCAAAGGAGCTTAGGCAAATAAATTAAACATTTTCCTTTTTCAAAGAGAGAAGAAACTATTTCTTTACAATAGATACCTTAACTGGGGAAAATGTAATATGCGTTACTTTATCACAATACAGTGTAATCCCTCTAAATATCAAGGTTCTCAGAATCTGATTCAATTGCAGCATTCACATTCATAGCATGGGCACTGGCATATGCATAACTGCTTGAACCTTAGTGGGTTTAGACTGGCTTTCTCTCTCCAGTGCCTGTGAAGCTGATGATGCCCCTTCAAGAGGGAGGAGCTGGACAAAGTGCAGTTCAAATTGGTGGTAAAAAGCTGATAGTGTGGCAATGATGAATTTGAAAATAAAATGGAGTATTTTTTTGGTAGTGAGGAGTATGAAGAAGACAATATCTCTTTGGTAATAAATTCGTTTATCTACCACATACTTTCTAGAATTTCTAATGCACAACAAGCACCTCAAACAATAAGGCATGTTTTTCCTAGAGTAAAATAAAATGTGGAATCTACGACATTAAGATCATTTCACCAGAATCATAGCTTCACTGGAGGATGTGGCAGGAGACAGGCTGGGCCAGACCAGGGAGAACTTCCATATTCCAGTGTGAGGCAATGGAAGCACAAATGTACTAATCCAACAAACACTGTAAATGTTGTGTTGTTCTTTGTGCCTACAATCTGCCTGAAAGCCTCTACCTGTCCCAAAGAATAGCATGTTTGATATTCCTTTCCAATAGTACCTTTATCCTACTCAGTTTCAATTGTATCACTTTTGCTAACAGTTTTCTTGGCATCTCCATACCACCTTACCACGAGATACTTGGCAGTTTATAATTTAAGACAATTCATTTTCCTTGTATATACACTTGATCTTAGCCAAAAAGCCAAGAAGCGATCATTCTCCTTGTATATAAATATACCTTCTTATATAAATCTACTAGTGTCCTGGTGCACAGATTTGTGCACAGTGAAAGGAAATTAATTAGAAGGAATACTTCAATATTGCTATTCACCCTTTCTCTATAATAAAAGTGTCAACCAAATTCACTATCGACAAAGACAGATGGAAACACATGCATGTGACTAGCGCCAGCCATAGCTTTATATGTATCATGCATGCGCGAGTCAACTTAAGCCTTTTATAGATATAGAATAAACTTGCTTAATTAGACCTGCTTCCTGATTTAGCTAAACTTTTTCCAGCCCAGTGAAGCACCCCAACTTCTCTTTCAGGTGATTGTCAGCAACACAGCAGTAAATATCAACACGAAGCAGGTTATTATTGTAGATCACGCAGGGAGAACAAAGGGTGAAATATTTAACTGCAGCAGTGTTTGACTATATTCTGTTCAGTGAGAAACCCTGAAGTCATTTTCAAGGTCCAACATTTCTTAACTTCTTTTCAGTCAGGTCAAGTTTCTAAATTTTCTAAATCTCTGTTTTCCGGCTAATGAAAAGAAAATAGGATTCTACAGAGTCTCCTATCTACCTACTGCAGGACTTCTGTGAGGATCAAATGAGATGAGGCACGGGAAAACGCTTCACAAACATTTGGTTAAAGTGTAAAATGTTTGCACCTGGCTATAAAGCAAGTCGTGTTCCTGGGCTGAAGAAACTCCAGGGAGGCTAGTCGCTAGGGAGAGGAAGTTGGGCATTGCTACATGATGTCATTACCCAGCGCCCACATTTTGCACCATGGGTTCTTGGCAGCATTAGCTGCAATTTGGTGGGGTGTAGTGCCGGGGTGGTGGCAGGGTCTGTGTCCCACTTGGCAGAAGCCGAGTGTTGGTTTGTCAGCACCAGGACCATGTTGCTGTTTATTTTTAAATGGCCAGTGTGCATCATGGCAACTCCTGTGTTGAGTGTCTGCCCTCTGGTGATCAGAGTGCAACATAGCTAACAGTCGACAGACGGACACTTAGCCGTGTGTGTGTGTGTGTGTGTGTGTGTGTGTGTGTGTGTGTGTGTGTAAATCCCTTTCTTTAAAACATATGAAATTCAAGAAGAAAAGAAAACTAAAAACAAAATATTTTCATTGATTTTTACAGAGAGGAAGGAAGAGAGAGACAGAAACATTGATGAGAGAGAAACATCGATTGGCTGCCTCCTACATGACCCCTACAGGGAATCAAACCCACAACCCGGGCATCAAACTGGTGATCTCTGGGTGCATGTGTTGACACTCAACCACTGGGATATACCAGCTCACCAAAAACAACTAAAAAAAAAAAAAAAAAAAAAAAAAAAAAAAAAAAAAAAAAAATGTTTTTATTGATTTTAGAGAGAGGAAGAGAGAAACACCGAAGTAAAAGAAATGTTGTCTTGCCGGTATGGTTCAGCAGTTGAGTGTACACCCAGGAACCAAGAGGTCACTGTTTCAATTCCTGGTCAGGAGGCATACAGGAGGCAACCGATCGATGTTTCTCTCACCTTGATGTTTCTTTATCTCTTTCTCCCCCTCTCCCTTCTTCTCTCTCTAAAATCAGTAAAAACATTTTTAAAAAGTCAACTACAGAAAGAATCAAACATAGCATTTGGGAATCCATTTGTAAATACTCAGTTTACACTGTTATGTCATTTTGGCTAATGATCAGTACTGGTTTGTTAGGAGACATGAAACATCTTGGTGACTGGTTGATTGGTTGATTTTCTCTGCAAAAAATTTAGTTAAGATCAGAATTACTCACGTGATGTCCCTTCGTTGATAGCAGCCCTGAAGCAAGCAGGCGATCAGGTCACTAATAAACTCTGCATCATCTCTGTGAAGAGCTGCTTCTAACTCCTGAGAAGGAAGAGAGAGTTGAGAGATCAAACACAGAGATTTCTTAAAATCCATCTGCCTTGCCTCCCCACCCCCTGATGCCTCCCCCACGCAACTTAATAGTCAGTGCAGCAGAAATGCTAGTCATGGATCAACTCTGACCATCTTCCCCACAATTACTGCTAAAGGAGCAACTCGAGTTCAACTTCCTGTTTTTCCATGGGGTTTATTTCTCACCTTGCTCATTCACAAGCTCCATTCCTTTTATCAGCACACTAAAAGAAATATGTACACATATACCGCTTTTTATAAATCAACTAGTGGCCCGGTGCACAAAATTTGTGCAGAGAGTGTGTGTGTGTGTGTCTCTCAGCTCGGACTAAACCCTCTCCAATTTGGGACATGCCTCTCAAAATCCAGGACTGCTGGCTCCTAACCACTCACCTGCCTGCCTGACCCAACCACTCTGTCAGAGGCCTGCTCGCCCCCAACTGCCCCCACTCTTGCTGGCCTGATCGCCACTAACCGCCTCTGCCTCGGCCCTGCCACCATGGATTTGTCCAGAAGGTCTCCCAGTCTAATTAGCATATTACCCTTTTATTAGTATAGGTAATTATCAGAGTTTAACTTACATAAATATGCTGTACTGCTTTCTATTTTTTAAAAAATACATAGTTTCATTGCTTTTAGAGAGGAAGAAAGGAAAGAGATAGAAACATCAATGATGAGAGAGAATCACTGATCGGCTGCCTCCTGCATGCCCCCTACTGGGGATCAACCCCGCAACTTGGGCATGTGCCCTTGACCGGAATCGAACCTGAGACCTTTCAGTCTGCAGGCCGATCCTCTATCCACTGAGCCAAATCAGCTAGGGCTGCTATTTTTTTAAAAAATATATTTATTGATTTTTTACAGAGAGGAAGGGAGAGGGATAGAAAGTTAGAAACATCGATGAGAGAGAAACATTGATCAGCTGCCTCCTGCACACCCCCTACTGGGGATGTGCCTGCAACCAAGGTACATGCCCTTGACCGGAATCGAACCTGGGACCCTTGAGTCCGCAGGCTGACGCCCTATCCACTGAGCCAAACCAGTTAGGGCTGCTTTCTATTTTTAGTGGCAAGAGACTAAAGGAGCAAATATGTAATTAGAAACTTTTCTTTTTTTAAAAAATGTATTTTTATTGATTTCAGAGAGGAAGGGAGAGGGAGAGAGAGATAGAAACATCAATGATGAGAATCATTGACTGGCTGCCTCCTGCATGCCCCCCACTGGGAATTGAGCCTGCAACCCCGGGCATGTGCCCTTGACCGGAATCGAACCTGGGACCCCTCGATCCGCAGGCCAACGCTCCATCCACTGAGCCAAACCAGCTAGGGCTAGAAACTTTTCTTCATTTACTTAACACTTTCAATAGGTAAACCATTAGCAACAGCTTAAAAGAACCACTATATTTTGAAAAAAGCATTGGTAGTAAGTAATATGGCATTTTTTATATTTTAAGTACACTACACCTACAAGACTGATGATAGATTGCCAGAACTGAGATTAATCTTACATCATCTGGAGAGAAGTGCGGTAATGTCTGTATTAATGGTCTAATCCTAGGTGAGATGTATTTGCTTTCACTGGGGTTCAGGCAGACAATGCCAAATCCTGTTTCGGCACAGTATTCTAAACAAAGATTAGTTGAGTGCTTTGAAGCTACAAGGTCAAAAAAGTGACAGGGGGAATAATTAGGACATCCTTTTTCTCTTCTCAATCTCCCAATAAACCAGTATTTTCTGAGGTGATGGAATATGTTCTAAGTCATGCAAAGTTTTCTTTTAAACAGGGTCCACTATGCTTATGGTTTGACTAGCTCATAATCAGATCTTTATCCATATTTATTTACCAAACTTTCAAGGATCTTATTAATAGTTCTGAAAGCACAGGTATGTGTAAGATGAAAATTCTGACCTTAGACCTTGCTGACTATTTTGAGCCAGAACTCGCTTGTGCGGCTGGCTACTTTTCTTTTAGCAGCTTTGGCAACTCCCAGTCTCCCTTATTGTTCCACAGACCAGTATTTTGTTCTTCAATAATAGTTCAGGTGTAGACACAATGTTGCAGTAATTATCTTGGTAAATATGAAACCAAGAATCAAGAAAAGGTAATAAATAAGACAGGTAATACAGTCTGTTGTAACTTTCACCCATGTATATCTTGAAGTTGCAAATATAGTCACTCTCACTTTCATAAAGTATCCTTACTAAAATTCCGTATTTTATAATTTTTGCTGGATTATATGTCTTCAATCTGATATATCCTCTACTTGGAATCAGTTTCATTGAGTAAAAACTGCTGTTTTGATATACTATAAAGATATAAATTTTTTATATATATTTTATTGATTTTTTATAGAGAGGAAGGGAGAGAGATAGAGAGCTAGAAACATCGATGAGCTGCCTCCTGCACACTCCCCACTGGGGATGTGCCTGCAACCAAGATAGATGCCCTTGACCGGAATCGAACCTGGGACCCTTCGGTCTGCAGGCCGACGCTCTATCCACTGAGTAAACCGGTCAGGGCAAGATATAAATTTTGAGATAAAGTGATCCAAAAGAGGCCTTACTTTATAAAGATGGTCTGTGTTACATGTTGCTTATGAATTATTGTTCTGATGAAAGAATGTAATAAGTATCTGCTTGAACCTTTTTCCAGTCATAGTTTATGGAAATATGTGTGATCCAAGTAAAGGGTCAGTTGGCCAGTAATCTTTCCATTCTGGCTTCTTTGTTAGTCCCATCAATATAATCAAACCAAGCAACTTCTTTATAAGTAACGTCCATCCATGGTGAAGTCTTAGCAGAGGTTTCGTGGTATTTTTCCATTTGGTGATGGTGTAAATTGGTTTGAGAAGTAATGAGATAGAAAAAATTCTCATCTATAATAATAAAAGCATAATATGCTAATTACACAGGACAGCAGAATGACCTCCGGATGTCCTTCCGCATGAATCTTCGGCAGTAGGGGCTGAGGCCAAGGCGGTTAGGAGCGATCAGGCAGGCAGACAGAGTGGTTAGGGGTGATCAGGCAGGTAGGCAGAAAGGTTAGGAGCGATCAGGGAGGCCCCGCGTGTTTAGGGGCGATGAGGTAGGCAGGCTGAGTGGGTAGGGGGTGACCAGGCAGGCAAAAGGTTAGCCAGCAGTCCCGGATTGGGAGAGCAATGTCTGACTGCCTGTTTAGGCCCTATCCTGCAGGAATCCCTGCAGGATAGGGCCTAAACCAGCAGTTGGACATACCCTGAAGGGTCCAGGATTGTGAGAGGGCACAGGCTGGGCTGAGGAACCCTGCTGCCCCCGTGCAAGAATTTCGTCCATCGGGCCTCTAGTCAAATAATAAATTGGTTACTTCACTTACACTTTGCGCGTCTTTAAATTAAACAGTTATAGCTGAAATATTTGTATAATCTCCCAAGGCTGGTAAAATATATATTTTTTTTCTGTCCATTCTTCAGAATCACTTTCACTGTCAAGATACCATCACATTTCTCCTTTGCCTTCCTGATGGTCTAATGTTAAGACTCATTACTATCTTCCAGCTGACTACAAAGTCACTCGGTCAATCAGACAAAGTGTCTGCACATAATTTGCTATGATATTCTTCTCTGCTGCGATGCATCTTTTAAAAACCTTTTACCATAATATAAGATGGATGGAAAGGATTAGGATGTACTGCTTGTCACATCTCTGGAAATACTAGACTCACAGGTTGAGAAAAAGACACAAGTTAACTTGTGACAGGTCAGCAAGGTGTTAACACCCATTACATGGCAGTATGTACTAAAGAGGACAGTCTGCTTCAACTATAAAAACAGTACATTTCTTTCATAAACTATTTTAATTGTTCCATTTATTACTTTATTTAAAAAAAAATCCAAAGTTTGTAAACACCCTAAAAACTTCATAGGACAAAAAATTGTTAAGCATACTTTAATTGATATAAATAAACAAAACACAAACTACTTTGAGGTAGCAGTTCAACTGAAAAGGATTCTATAGTGCCTTGAAAGCCCAGGTGAATGAAAGACAAGGCTGAAGCTTCAAAACGCTTTCTTTGCCTTAAGTATAAACTTGGGAATTATTAACACATCTAAAGCAATAATTCTTATTCTTATATATTAGCTTATTAGTTCCTTTGTGCATGGTTCTTTTCTATTTCTTTTTAGTGATTGTGTAGAATAATAAAAAACACTACCAACCAAAGATAACAAGGACCTGAACTATAATTCATTCATTCAACAAATATTTATTGGAGAAACCAAGATGGCAGCATAGGTCAGCACCTAAACTGCTGCCTCGCACAACAATTTCAAAACTACAACAAAAATACAGAATGGACACCATCCAGAACCACAGGAAAGCTGGCTGAGTGAAAATTCTACAACTAGAAGGAAAGAGAAAAGCTCACAGAGAATTGGAGGTACGGCAAAGGGTCTTTGTGCGCGCAGAGAGGAAGGGCGGCTGAGAGCCTGGCTGACTTTCGCTGGCGGAAGGGGGAAGGAAGCCCCGACCGCACTGAACCCCAGTTCTGGGCGAGCCTCTGGGGACCCACGCTCTTACGGGGGGAGTCTGGACTCTCGGGCGGAGACTCGGGAGCCGGGGAAGGCAGAGGTCTGAAGGAGCACGCGTGCCAGTGCGCACAAAGGCTGCGGAGGTTGCCACAGGCTTTCCCTGGTGGAAGGGAGTGGGAGGCTCCTGACTGCACTGGGCCCCAGTTCTGACTGCACTGAACCCCAGTTCCAGGCGTGCCCCTGGGGACCTACGCTCTTGTGGGGGGAGTCTGGACTCTTGGGCGGAGAAAGGGGAGCTGGGGAAGGCAGAGGTCTACGAGTGCGCGCAAGGGCAAGGCTGCCGGGAAGCCAAGACTGTCTGCTCCGCCCTGAGACTCCACACCATCCAAGCTGAGCACAGAGGCTATTGCAATTTGGCAAGTCTAATCCTATAAGGCTGTCTCCAGCACCGAACTTCTCCCAGCGTAGACACAGCTGATCCTTACAGCAAACTGGCCTGGAGGTCAATTCCTCCCAGTGATACCAACAACAATCAAGACTTAATTACAACAAGGCTGTACACACAGTCCACAAAGGGGTGCACCATGAGTGTCCACCTCAGGTTAACTGGGGAGGCCGACCCAAGGGCCATATAGGAAACCTAGCACACAAATTTACCCTACCAACTCAGGGAAGCAGTAAAAATGCGGAGACAAAGAAACAGATCACAAACGAAAGAAATGGAGGAAAACAAACGACTGGATATAGAATTCAAAACCACGGTTATAAGGCTTTTCAAGAATATCCTAGAAAAGGCTGATAAATATAACGAGACCCTCGAAGATATGAAAAAGGACCAACTAGAAATTAAACATACGCTGACTGAAATAAAAAATATTATACAGAGACCCAAAAACAGACTAGAGGAACGCAAGAATCAAGTCAAAGAATTGAAATACAAAGAAGCAAAAAACACTCAACCGAAAAAGCAAAAAGCAAAAAAAAAAAAATCCAAAAAGTTGAAGACAGTGTAAGAAGACTCTGGGACAACTTCAAGCGTACCAACATCAGAATTATGGGGGTGCCAGAAGAAGAGAGAGAGCAAGATACTGAAAACCTATTTGAAGAAATAATGACCGAAAACTTCCCCCACCTGGTGAAAGAAATAGACTTACAAGTCCAGGAAGCGCACAGAACCCCAAACAAAAGGAATCCAAAGAGGACCACACCAAGACACATCATAATTAAAATGCCAAGAGCAAAAGACAAAAAGATAATATTAAAAGCAGCAAGAGAAAAACAATTAATTACCTGCAAGGGAGCACCCATACGACTGTCAGCTGATTTCTCAACAGAAACTATGCAGGCCAGACGGGAGTGGCAAGAAATTTTCAATGTGATGAATAGCAAGAACCTACAACCAAGATTACTCTACCCAGCAAAGCTATCATTCAGAATTGAAGGGCAGATAAAGAGCTTCACAGATAAGAAAAAGCTGAAGGAGTTCATCACCACCAAACCAGTATTATATGAAATGCTGAAAGGTATTCTTAAAAGAAGAGGAAGAAGAAAAAAGTAAAGAGAAAAATTATGAACAACAAATACATATCTATCAACAAGTGAACCTAAAAATCAAGTGAATTAAAAACCTGAGGAACAGAATAATCTGGTGAATATAATAGAATCAGGGGCATAGAAAGGGAGTGGACTGATAATTCTCAGGGGGAAAGGGGTATGGGGGGTTCAGGAAGAGACTGGACAAAAATCATACACCTATGGATGAGGACAGTGGGGGGGAGGTAAGGGCAGAAGGTGGGTTGGGAACCGGGTGGAGGGGAGCTATGGGGGAAAAAGGAGAAACAATTGTAATAATCTGAATAAAGATTTATTAAAAAAAACACACAAATATTTATTGATCATCCACCTTGCATAGGGGAGCTTCGTTTAGTTAGGAGAGATAAGATAGTACAAAAAAAAAAAAAAGAAAAAGACAACCAAACAAAGTAATTAGATACAGCAAAGGTGCTATGGGAGTTGAGAAGAAAAAGAATATTTCTGCCTGTGGGAAGCCTGAGGGATTTCATGAAGACAGTGGGTGACAACTGAGATGGAAAACCTGTGATGTGTTTGACAATGGGGAAGAGGCAGGTTATAACCAGGTGTAGGAACAACATGAGCAAAAGCACCACGAGGATATTAGGTTCAGGTTAACTATTCTGTAGATTATGTGAGGGGAGTAATGAGAGCCAAGACTAATAGCCAATACTTAATACTGAGTTAATGAGTCTGGCCTTTCTTTGGAAGACAGTGGAGATCCACCACAATTAGAGGAGAAGCACATTGAGATTAATCTAGCTGATAAGTATAAGAGATAAATTCTAGTGCATAGGGTGGGAGGTGATGTAATGTTAAACACAGCAACAGTCCAAGAGAAAGGTTCTGAAGGACTTACTAAATGAGAGAAACAGCAGGAAAAGGGAGAAACATGAATTTAAGATCTAACTGAAGTAAATGTGAAGCAAAGGGGAAGATTTGAATGGCTCATATTTTAAGCATGGTCGCTATGCAAGCAAGACACTCAAAATGCAAATATAAAACTGCAATTGTAATGAAACTGAACTTTGAAGCAAAATATTCCAGGCCATCTCATCTAACAGGTAAGCCAGAATTACTTAATGCTAGGGCTGGAAGGTAAATCACAGATCATATTATTTCAACTCCCTCAATCCTCGTATATAATAAAAGGCTATATGCAAACTGTTCCTTTGGGGGTTTGACCTCTCGCTGTGACGTGTGCTGATCACCAGGGGGTAAGCGCGGAACGAAGGAAGGCCCCAGCCAGCAGCTGGGAGAAGGAAAACCCCAATCGTCTCTGATCGCTGGCCAGGCCTAGGGACCCTACCCATGTACGAATTTTGTGCACTGGGCCTCTAGTTTAAAGATAAAGAAACTAGGTCTAGCAAGATTAAAGTGACTTCTCCAATTGCACTCAGCAAATCACAGCCAAGTGAAACCAGGATTACCCAGTTCAGTGCCTTTGCCACTGGAAAAGCCTGATAGTTTTAATAGCTACAATAACCACCTCACCACTCTTTTCTCCAAGCCTTCATAGGTATCATTCTCGTTATAGAAAGAAATCCCTTTTGTCCTTCCTTCTACCAAGCCATACTACCTGTAGTCCTTTAACATGAAAAACTTATCTACAAAATCTTCCTAGCTGAATTCCACTTTGCTGGTTCCTCCAGCAATTCCTTTGGCAGTGAATATGTTCACATTTCGACTGGTGTTCTGACCTTTCCCCGCAATCGTTGTAAATCAAGATTATGTCATTCTTGATTGTTTTTAAAGAACAGACCAAAATGAGCTATGATAAAGGCACATTTGAACAGATAAAAACTTAAATGGCTTTACCAGGGAGGGCACAGCAAGATGTTTACCACACATTAGTGTGGAGGTATGCCACGATTCCTAGAAGCCATAGGATACATATGGATCACTTTTATTGTGTAGTAAATAATTTAAAACATTAAGTTTACAAAATAATCCACACTGCAGAGCAAAATGCAAAATCTACATTAATTTTTTTTTTACCTGAGATTCCTTAAAAAAAAAAAAGTCAATCTTGTAGGCACAAATTCAAACTATACTACTAATTCCTTTTCCATCTCCTGCTTCCGACCCACAGACATTCTCTTCTGGTTTAGGTGGAAATTCTTGACAAGGACGATTCCCTTCTTACCAGTATTGCTTTCACCAGGGGCCAGTTCTAGTTGTTCAGTTTCTGCCTATAATATTGTCCCTCTGAAGATGCAAAAATAAAATGTTGCAACTATAGTGTCACTGAATGCCCTTTTTTCTGCTCCTTAAAAGTAACACCTTAGTGTTATTTTTCATTCACCTCCTTTTCCATAAGCTGCTTATGGGAAACAAACATTCCTGTTTTCTTCTCTGGGACCCTACATATAATTAGCAAAGCAGTTAGCAAACAGTAGATGGTCAAATTAACTAAACACACACACACACACACACACACACACACACACACACACACACACACACAATTCTCCTAGTATATGCCAGACAACAGAGATACAAAGATGAATAAGAAAGACTCAGTATTGTTACAGACTAATAGGAGGAATGGAGAAAGATAAGAAGGGAATGAGGAAGGGCTAAAAATTTAAATCAAATGGGACATTTTTACTTATTTATTTTTATTGTGTTCACCGCTATCCCCTCAGCAACTAGAATAGCGCATGATGCAGAGTAGACATTTAAATATTTTCTTGACTTTATAGCAAAGAATTATGAAACAATGTAATAAATACTATATTGAATGTATAAAGTGGTATGGGACAAACGAAAGAAACTGAGGATAGTGGAATAAAACTTTGCCAAAGAGGTAAGATTTGCACAGAACTTTGACAAGGAGACTCTTACGTGGCAGATGCACAGTGAGGAAGAGTAAAAAGAGTTAAAGTTCATGGCATGTGAATTAATTACCAATTGCTCTTCCAAAAGTGAAGATGGTGACTAGAGAATGATAGCAAGACAGGCCTATTTCTTGAGAATCTTCTCTGAAACCACTCTAAAGAATGTAGATTTTTAAAAAAATTTTACTAAATCTTTATTGCTCAGATTATTACAATTGTTGCTCTTTCTTCCCCCCATAGCTTCCCTCCACCTGGTTTCCACCCTCTACCCTTAACCCCCTCCCTCACTGTCCTCATCCATAGGTGTACAATTTTTGTCCAGTCTCTTTCCGCATCCCCCACACAACTTTCCCCCCAAGAATTGTCAGTCCACTCCCTTTCTATGCCCCTGATTCTATTATATTCACCAGTTTATTCTGTTCCTCAGATTTTTTATTCACTTGATTTTTAGATTCACTTGTTGATAGATATGTATTTGTTGTTCATAATTTTTATCTTTACCTTTTTCTTCTTCTTCCTCTTCTTAAAGAATACCTTTTAGCATTTCATATAATACTGGTTTGGTGGTGATGAACTCCTTTAGCTTTTTCTTATCTGTGAAGCTCTTTATCTGCCCTTCAATTCTGAATGATAGCTTTGCTGGGTAGAGTAATCTTGGTTGTAGGTTCTTGCTATTCATCACTTTGAATATTTCTTGCCACTCCCTTCTGGCCTGCATAGTTTCTGTTGAGAAATCAGCTGACAGTCATATGGGTACTCCCTTGTAGGTAACTAACCGTTTTTCTCTTGCTGCTTTCAAGATTATCTCTTTGTCTTTTGCTCTTGGCATTTTTATTATGATGTGTCTTGGTGTGGCCCTCTTTGGGTCCCTATTGTTCGGGGTTTTCTGCACTTCCTGGACTTGTAAGTCTATTTCTTTCACCAGGTGGGGGAAGTTTTCAGTCATTATTTCTTCAAATAGGTTTTCAAATATCTTGCTCTCTCTCTTCTTCTGGCACCCCCATAATTCTGATGTTGGTACGCTTGAAGTTGTCCCAGAGGCTCCTTACACTATCTTCATATTTTTGGATTCTCTTTTCTTTTCTGGTTGGGTGTTTTTTTGCTTCTTTGTAGTTCAAATCTTTGACTTGATTCTTGGGATCCTGTAGTCTGCTGTTGGATCTCTGTATATTATTCTTTATTTCAGTCAGTGTATGCTTAATTTGTAGTTGGTCCTTTTTCATATCCTCGAGGGTCTCACTAAATTTACCGGCCTTTTTTAGAAAATTCTTGAAAAACATTATAACCCTGGTTTTGAACTCCATATCCAGTCGTTTGCTTTCCTCCATTTCTGTCATTTGTGACCTGTTTCATTGTCTCTGCATTTTGGCTGCTTCCCTGTGTTGATAGAGTGGCTTTGTGTGCTAGGTGTCCTATAGGGCCCAGTGGCTCAGCCTCCCGTGTTACCTGAGGTGGACACTCTTGGTGCACCCCTTTGTGGGCTGTGTGCACAGTCTTGTTGTAGTTAAGCCTTGATTGTTGTTGGTATCACTGGGAGGAATTGACCTCCAGGCCAATTGGCTGTGAGGATCAGTTGTGTCTTTGCTGGGAGAACTTCTTTGCTGGAGACACCCTTATGAGGCAAGATTTGCTTAAGTGGGGCTTTGGTCCTCACTGAGTCTGCCCCCTGAGTGTGTCCGTTATGGATCTGAGGAGTTGTAATCTGGATGGTCCCACTCTGACCACTTGGTACATTGGCTCTTGGATCTCCAAGGAGGTGCAAATTTAGCCTCTGCCTGAGGCCACCCAGCAGGACCTATGGAGAGATCTGCAGATTCCTCTTCTTTGTTTGTCGTTTGGAGGTGCCCAGATGAGGCCCAGCTGTGAAACAATGCAAGCTGCTGCGGGGCCTTGGGCCTTCTTTTGGATTTTCCGGGTCTCTCTGACCAAGATGCAGTTTTTTAGGTAAGTTTAGATTGCAAAGGGCCAGGCCATTCATATGCAAAAGCCGCTGCGCACAGCTTGGGTGGGGTGGGGTCTCAGGGAATCAACAGGGTGGAGTAAACAGCAATGGCTGATCCTCAGCCATGCCCTAAGAGGCACCCCCCAACCCCGCTCTCAGTGTCCTGCGGTAATCGCTGCATGCACCTCTGAGAGAAAGGCGCCCTCGAGTTCCGCCTGATGCCAGACAGTCCAGTCTCTCCCCGTATGAGTATGGGTCCCCAGAGTCTCACCCGGAATTGGAGTTCAGAGCAGTTGGGAGCTTGTGTCTCCCTCCCAATTGAAAAAGACAACGGCATACGCAGTTGCCAGCCCTTTCCGCACGTGCGCCTCTGTACCTCTGAACTTTACTTCCGCAGCTCCTCTGAGTCTCAGTGTGCTTTTCTCTTTCCTTCTCGTTGTAGAATTTCCACTAAGCCAGCCTTCTTGTGGTTCTGGATGATGTCCGTTTTGTGTTTTAGTTGTAGTTTTGAAGTGGTTGTGCGAGGCAGAAATTTCAGGTTTACCGATGCCGCCATCTTGGTTTCTTAAATTCTATTGTTGATAGATAAGTGTTTATTGCCATTTCATTGTTCATATTTATGATCTTTTCTTCTTTTTAAAGAATAGCCTTTAACATTTCATGTAATACTGGTTTGGTGGTGATGAACTCCTTTAGCTTTTTCTTCTCTGTGAAGATCTTTATCTGACCTTCGATTCTAAATGAGAGCTTTGCTGGGTAGAGTAATCTTGATTGTAGTTCCTTGCTATTCATCACTTTGAGTACTTCTTGCCACTCCCTTCTGGCATGCAAAGTTTCTGTAGAGAAATCAGCTGACAGTCATGTGTGTGACTGCCTTGTAGGTACTAACTGCTTTTCTCTTGTTGCTTTTAAGATTCTCTCTTTGTCTTTAAACCTTGGTATTTTAATTATGATGTATCTTGGTGTGGTCCTCTTTGGTTTCCTCATTTGGGACTCTCTGTGCTTCCTGGACATGTACCAGGTAAGTCTATTTCTTTCACTAGGTAGGGAAAGCTTTCTGTCCTTATTTCTTCAAATAGGTTTTCAATATCTTGCTCTCTCTCTCTGCTCCTTCTGGCACCCCATAATGTGAATGTTGGTATGTTTGAAGTCGTCCCAGAAGCTCCTTACAATATCTTCATATTTTTTTCTTTTTTTTTTCTTTTTGCACTTCTGATTGGGTGTTCTTTTGCTTCCTCATATTCCAAATTGTTGATTTAATTCTTGTAAGCCCCTATTCTACTGGTGGATCCCTGTAAATTATTCTTTATTTCAGTTAGTATATGCTTAATTTCTGACTGGTCCTTTTTCATGTCTTTGATATTCTCACTAAGATCCTTGAAAGTCTCACTAATTCCCTTGATGCTCTCATTAAGATCATAGAGTAACCTTAAAATCATTGTTTTGAACTCTGTATCCAGTAGTTTGCTTGCTTCAATTTCTTTCATTTGTAACATGTTTTCTTTTTTTTGTCTTCACATTTTGGCTGCTTCCCTATGTTTGTTTCTATGTATTAAGTAGAACTGCTATGTCTCCTGGAATTGGTAGGGTGGCCTTGTGTATTAGGTGTCCTCCTGTAGGACTCAGTGGCTCAGCCTCTCTAGTCACCTGAGCGGGACACTCAACGTGTGCACTTGTGTGGTTTGTGTGCACAGTCTTGTAGTTGAGACTTGATTGCTGTTGGCATCACTGGGAGGAATTGAGCTCCAGGCCAATTGGATGTGAGGACCAGCTGCATCTACAATGGCACAGCTGCTGTGCAGAAGCACCCTTATGGGACAGGACTTGCTTCAGTGAGGCTTTGGTGCTCACTGAGTCTGCCCCTTGAATGTGTTGCTTGTGGATGTGTAGAGTTGTAAAGTGGTATGGTCTGAAGCTGTCCACTGGGTGCACTGGCTCTGGGGTCTCCCAGGAGGTGCAAGGTAAGCCACTGCCTAGGGAAACTATGCTGGAGCTACAGAGATATCTGCAGATAGTTGCTACTTGAATTGGGCTAGGAAGTGCCCAGATGAGGCCCAGCTGTGAAGCAAGGCAGGTTGGTACTAGTGCCAGGTCTTGGGCCTTTCATTGCTAAGTGTGGGCACACTGTCACCAGCTGTTGATTGTTTGAGAGATTTTAGAAATTCTGAAGCCTGAATCAGGACAGGCCATGCATATGGAAAAGCCATTGCAAACAGCTTTGGTGGGGCTGCAAATTGGATGTTGCAGGGTCTCAGGGAATCACCAGGGAGGAGTCAACAGTGTGGGTCATGCTGATAAAAACTTAGATATGGCTGCCATTCAGCTCTGTGATGCAGGGAGGGCCCAGCACAAGAACAATGACCTCTTGAGCACCTTATCTGGGAGAAAGCTGTCCCTCAGTTCTTGCCATGATGCCAGACAGTACAGTTACTCCCCTATTTCCCTGGATTTCCCCAAAGCTGCCTCCCAGCACTGGAACATAGAGGAAGTGAGATCCTGTTAGTTTGTGCACAGGCCCTTTAAGAGGAACACCTGGGATGCCAGCAGCCACAATCCCGCTGGTATTTCCAGCCTGAAGTTAAGGGGACTTTTCTTCCCAGCTCGGGAATGCTGTGCTAGGGGTCTGGTATGTGGCTAGGATCACCTGCTTCTCTCAGGAGGCTTACTTTCTTCTTTAGTTGTAGGACTTTCATTCAGCCAGATTTTAGGAGATTCTGAATGATGGTTGTTCTGTATTTCAGTTGTAATTCTGATATAGTTGTGCGAGTGGTTAGGACATGCATTTACCTAGCTGCCATCTTGTGTCCTTTTCTTCTAATTCTCAATGTGAGAGAATACCTCTGGGCTCAGTCCTTGAACTTCCTCTATTAACTGTCCTTGCAGATCTACATCTCCTGCTATGATGAATTAACTCTCGTTTGTACCTCCAGACTTCTTAGAATTCTAAGGTTGGTTTACTGAACTGCTTACCTCACCACTGAGTGTCAAACAGGCATAATAAATGTAACATAACCAAACGTGAATTTCTAATTTCACCTCCTTATACTTGCTTCTACTCACACTTACCCAGTATCAATAAATGGCATCTTCTTTCAGTTGCTTCATCAGCACACTTTTTAATCATTGTTGACTTTTCTTTCCATCTCATTTCACATCCAAACCATTAACAAATCTTGTTTATTCTAACTTCAAACCACATAAAGAAACTAACATATCTTCTCACTACCCTCTCAACTACCCACTGTCTAAGCATAAAATATTTAATACCTTCCTAACTGAACTTCCTGCTACTATCCTTGCCGGTAGATATTAAGAGCCGGTGGACCTTCTAAACTTTCATCAGATAGTGTTTAAGACAATGATTCTACTATGAGACCATAGATTAAGATATTAGGAGTGGCCTGGCCAGTGTGGCTCAGTGGTTGAGCGTTAACCTATGAACCAGGAGGTCACTGTTCAATACCCGGTCAGGGCACATGCCTGAGTTGTGGGCTGGATCCCCAGGTGTGGGGCGGGCAGGAGACAGCTGATCAATGATTCTCTCTCATCAATGATGTTTCTATGTCTCTCTCCCTTCCTCTCTAAAATCAATGAAAAGTATTTTTAAGAAATCGTCACCTATGATGGTGAATTTGTCATAAAAATAAAATAAATAAAAAAATGGAGAATATGATTAGAGACAGATTCTGGGCAAGAAACTGAGTCATGAATCATGCATTAACAACCTTCACTCCCTCTTCTCAAGGGTCCTAAATGAGGGAAGAACTATCAATGGTGACTCGAAGTTACAAGTGTAAACAGATAAGCGTCATAGGTAAAGAGTTACTGAAGAAACTAGATTTGCCTTCTGGGCTGTAGGAAGAAGGAGTGTCCATAAAATAAATGTTGCTGAACTAATAAGTAACTTTGGAAAAGAGTTAAATCTTAGAGATTAACCAGTTAACTGCCACGCGTCCAAGATGGAAACCATCCCCACATGCCATGATAATTTGAATTAAAAAAAATAAATTTGAAATGAATGTTATAAAAATAAATACATTACAATTTGGGTGTTCTTGAGTATTTTCAGCTAAAATTTCTCATGAAAAATGATTTTAAAGTTGGTTAGGGCTGCCACTTAGGGAAAACATTTTTTAGACACACATGGCACGTGGGAAAGGTCCGCCTCTTGTGTCTACAGATGCTGATGGCATACAATGGGTTAAAAGGCAAAAGACACTGTACAAAAGAACTGTATTCTCGTTGACAAAGTTGTTTCCTAGGAGGATATTGTTGGAAGCTGCCCATTGCCTTCACTAGAAGAGAGATGTGGGCAAGGAACCCGGAAGGCTGGTCAACCTTATGTAAATCCTTGTTGATGGGCTATCATCGAGCTATTATTGGAATTACCTGCCTAAGGGGTATGGGTGTACCCAGACCTGAATAAAAAGGATGGCAAGGCCAGAGCAAAGCATAGTCCTCTCTTGGGCTTCTGCCCAGCCCCCAATTCCCAAATTAATATTTTCTTGTCTAGCCTCTTTCACTTGTGTGCAGCCTCCTCCAGAACCCGAACCTTGAACTTGAAACCTGAACCCTACGTGGAATGTGGGGGGGATCATATTCGCAGGATATGGGTTAATAGTTCTTATACTGCTATATAGTATGCATGTATACTTCAACTGAACAGCCACTTTTCTCACAACTGGAGTAGGAGTTTTTAGAAAAATTGAGGGAGGAGGCTAGAATAACCCATGGAGTAAGGAAACAGAGCTCCTTACTCCATGGGTTATTCTAGAAGTGCTAAAAAATAACAAACAAAAAACAAAACACAAAACAAAACCACCCCATAGCCAACTCAAAGATCTCCCAATGGCCAAAACTGGAATAATTTTAATAACAAAATTAACACACATAGTAATTATCTTATCTAATAAAAGAGTAATATGCAAATTAACGATCACTCTGCTACACCCACAGCTATGCCCCCCAGCCAATCAGGAGCGAGTATGCAAATTAACCCAACCAAGATGGCTGCGGCCACAGAGTGAGCAGGAGGCTTGCGTTTCCCCGGCAACGGAGGAAGCCAAGCTTTCCACACACCCTGGCGGGCCCAGGCCTCCACTCAAGGCTACAAAGTTTCAATTACAGAAGATAAATAAATCCCAACAAAAATGGCGGTAGCCACGGAGCTGGAGAGAGCAGAAGGTTGCCACCAGTGATGGAGGAAGCAACCTCCCACAGCCCTGGCCTACCCTGACCTCTGCTACAAAGTTTCAATTATAGAAGATAAATGAATCCCAACAAAGATGGCTGCCACCACGGACTGAGCAGGAGGCTTGGCTCCGCTTCAGGCTACAAAGTTTCAATTATAGAAGATAAATAAATCCCAGATCCAGGGCCTATGCTTGGGTCGCCGGGGGGTGTTGCCGGCCTGCAAACCAACATAGGCCCCTCGCCCAGGCCGCCCCAAGGAACCCCCACCCTGATCTGGGACACCCTTCAGGGCAAACCAGCTGGCCCCCACCCATGCACCAGGCCTCTATCCTATCTAATAAATGAGTAATATGCAGATTGACCATCACTCCAACACACAAGATGGCTGCCCCCATGTGGTCAAAGATGGCTTGCCCCATGTGGACACAAGATGGCCACCACAAGAAGGCCAGCAGCGGAGGGCAGTTGGGAGGGACCAGGCCTGCAAGGGAGGGCAGTTATGGGTGATCAGGCCAGCAGGGGAGGGCAGTTGGGGTAGATCAAGCCTGCAGGGGAGTGCAGTTATGGGTGACCAGGCCGGCAGAGGAGGGATGCTGGGGGCGACCAGGCCTGCAGGGAAGGGCAGTTAGGGGCAAACAGGCTGGCAGGGGAGTGGTTAGGGGGTGATCAGGCTGGCAGGCAGAAGCGGTTAGGGGCAATCAGGAAGGCAGGCAGGTGAGCAGTTGGGAGCCTACCGGGATCGGGCCTAAATGAACAGTCAGACATCCCTCGAGGGGTCCCCTATTGGAGAGGGTGCAGGTTGGGCTGAGGGACACCCCCCCACTTGCTCGAATTTCGTGCACCGTGCCTCTAGTGGTAGTATAAAACAAACATTAATGGATCCATACTGAAAAAATTTTAAATAAATGAGGCAAATATAAAACTGTATTGCTAGGGCATAATTTGTGGTTTGATGAAGTATACTGTGGAAGAGAAAAAGTTATTCCCCTTTCTCCCCTCTGAATTAGAAAAGAGAAATGAGCAAGCAGAGTAGAGGGGTGCTCGGGGTGCATACCTCTTACAGGAAAGGCATCTAAGGAGCAGGTCTTAGCAAGGCATGGGATTTTGACTATGAACTTGGAGTGAAAGAGTCGGTGATTTACATGAAACATGGAGATTATAAAGGGATTGGGACATAGTAGTAGAGGTTTGTTCTGGTTTATTTGGGGAAAATTTGTTATCTGTAAACTAATGTCCCCCTAGGTCAGGGGTGGGCAACTTTTTGACTCGAGGGCCACAATGGGTTCTTAAACTGGACTGGAGGGCCGGAATAAAAGCATGGATGGAGTGTTTGTGTGAACTAATATAAATTCAAAGTAAAGGAGCGGAGGGGAGAGCAAGAGAACCGGATAGAACAGCCAGATCCGGCCCGCGGGCCGTAGTTTACCCACGGCTGCCCTAGGTAAATACCTGAATATCATAAACTAAGTTGTTACTGATATAATACATGTGGCCCTTCATAGAGACTACTTACAAAAGCTAAAAGGGTGATATGCTTCTCAAGAATTTGCTTTAGATATTGAAAACCTATTTGAAGAAAGGGTTACTTTAGGGAACCAAGATGGCGGTGTAGGTAAACACCTATACTCATGGCCTCTCACAACCACTTCAAAATTACAACTAAAATACAAAACAACCACCATTCAGAACCGCCTAAAAGCTGGCTGAATGGAAGTGCTACAACTACAAAGTAGATAAAGAAGAAAGCACACTGAAACTAGTAGGAGGGGTGGAGGCACTAACTGAGATGGGCCAACACCCACATGTAGCAGGATGGATATCTCGGCGTCGGAGGCCTTCCGTGAGGAGCAGGGGATCTCAGACGCACACGAGACCCCGAGCCCAAATTCAGAGTTGGGAAGAGAATTCCCCATAACTTCGGGCTGCAAATACCAGCGGAGATTGTGGCTGAGTGACAGAGGTTGCTGGAAACCCAGGCAGTTCCTCTTAAAGTGCCGATTCATGAACTTGACATGGACTTGTTCCCTCTGAGCTCCAGTGCTGGGACATCAGATTGGGGGAATGGAGGGAAATATAGGAAGGAACTGGATTGTCTGGCATCAGAGCAAAAACTTGGGAGCAGCTTTCTCCAAGACAGGAAGTGATCTGAGGGATCAGTGTTCCTATGCTAAGACTGCCCACATCACAGAACTGACTAGTAGCCATATCTGAGTTCCCATCAGCCTGATTTACATTGTTCATTCCACTCAGGCAATTCCCTGAGACCCCTACCCCATACAACTTGCAGCCCAACCCAAGCTGTTTGCAGCGGCTTTTCCATATGAATGGCCTGTCCTGGCTCAGGCTTCAACTTTCCTAATATCTCTCAAACAAGCATAAGCTGGCATCAGCTAGACCTGGCACTAGCAGCAGCCTGCCTTGATTCACAGCTTAGAGTCATAAGGGCACTTCCAAGCCCAACATAGGTTATCAGCCATCTGCAGATGGCTTTGTAGCTCCTGCCTGGTAACCCCAGGCAGTGGCTGACTTTGCACCTCTCTGGAGGCCCCAGAGCCAGTGCACCCAGGGGACAGCTTCACACCATACCAGATTATAACTCCACATACCCACGAGTGACACACTCAAGGGGCAGACATAGTGAACACCAAAGTCCCACAGAAGCAAGTCCTGCTCCATTGGGGTGTCTCCTGCACAGCAGCTCTTCCATTGCAGTTGCAACGGGTCCTCACAGCCACTGGCCTGGAGGTCAACTCCTCCCAGTGACACCAACAACAATCAAGGCTCAACGACAACAAAACTGTGCTACATAGCCCACACAGGGGCACATCTAGAGTGCCTAGTTCATGTGACTGGGGAAGCTAAGCCACTGGGCCAGGGGTGGGCAAACTTTTTGACTCGAGGGCCACAATGGGTTCTTAAACTGGACCGGAGGGCCGGAACAAAAGCATGGATGGAGTGTTTGTGTGAACTAATATAAATTCAAAGTAAACATCATTACATAAAAGGGTACGGTCTTTTTTTTTTATTTCAATAGTTTTATTCATTTCAAACATTTTAACAAGAAGAATGTAAACACTAATTATTATAATTTGAAACTTCAAAAAATGGAGGAATCATACCTTATATTGAAGATGGCAAAGGCAAAATAAAATTGCCTAACAAAGGAAAGGTACAAAAGCCTTTCTAATTAAACTTAAATATAATAAAATATTTTAAAACTAAAACAAATAGAAAAGAACAAAATGTGTAAACAGTAAATTAAACATTTTCTTTAGTGCAACTTCCAAATTATGCCCGGGACGTAGATATAGATGGCAATGTAGACTGGGTTGAAAGGTTTTTGGTCTTTAAAACATCAACTTCAGTGGGAACTGTTGTTGGTCTCCTTTTTAGCTAATGCTCTCATACTGTGCTCTCCAGGGGCGTGTCTCGCTACATCACCACGGTAACGTGTCTACCCATTCCCAGGGTGATGTCGGGGGACACGTCCGTGAGCATTACAAGGAGCCTCTGGAAGATTGAGAGGTTGTTCCTTCTACTGAATGGGCGGATATAAGTCCGCCCACTCAGAAGAAGGAGCTGCGGGCCGTGTTTCCCGATGTTGCCATGTTAACACTGCTGCTGGTGAAGGAGCGGAGGAGAGAGCAAGAGAACCCTCCACTCTTTCGGCTCCGCGGGCTGGATAGAACAGCCAAACGGGCCAGATCCGTAGTTTGCCCACGGCTGCACTGGGCCCTAAAGGACACCTACTACACAAGGTCATTCTACCAATTCCAGGAAACATAGCCACTATACCTAATACATAGTAACAAACATAGGGAAGCAGCCAAAATGTGGAGACAAACATGATGCAAGTGAAGAAATCCCCCCCGCCCCCCAAAAAAACCCACCTAAATAAAATGGAAGCAAACAAACTAATAGATACAGAGTTCAAAACAATGGTTATAAGTTTGCTCAAGGATATTAATGAGAGCTTCAAGGGACTTAGTGAGACTTTCAAGGATCTTAGCAAGAATTTCAAAGACATAAAACAGTCAGAAATTAAGCATGCACTAATTGAAATAAAGAATAAGTTACAGGGATTCAACAGTAGAGGAATCAAATCAAAAAACGATTTGGAGAATATGAGGAAGCAGAAAACACCCAATCAGAAGAGCAAAAAGAAAAAAAGAATCCAAAAATATGAAGATAGTGTAAGGAGCCTCTGGGACATCTTCAAACGTACCAACATTCACATTATGGGGATGCCAGAAGAAGAGAGAGTGCAAGATATTGAAAATCTATTTGAAGAAATAATGACAGAAAGCTTCCCCCTACCTGGTGAAAGAATAGACTTCCATGTCCAAGAAGTGACAACAGCAAGCAAGGTTCAACTACAACAGGAGGGTGTACACAACCCACACAGGGGTTGGGGAGGAGCACCTGGAGTGCCCAGCTTGGGAGTTGGGTAATTGAGAAGGCTGTGCCACTGAACACTGCAGGATACCTACTACATAAGGCTACTCTACAGCAAACCAGGGAGACACAGCAGCTCTACCTAATAAATAGAAACAAACACAGAGAGGTAGCCAAAATGAGAAGAGAAAGAAAAATGTCCTAAGGAAAGAATAGAACAAAACTCCAGAAAAAGAACTAAACAATATGGTGTGAAACAATCTACCAGATAGAGTTCAAAACACTGATTATATGATTGCTCAATGACCTTGGGGAAGAGTAGAGGAACTTAGTGAGAACTTCAACAGCGAGATAGAAAAAAAAATGTAGATAGAAAATACAAAGAACCAGTTGAAAATGAAAAATACACGAACTGAAATGAAGAATATATTATAGGATAACAATAGTAGAATAAGGGAAAGGATCAAATCAGCAATTTGGAAGATAAGGAAGCAATAAATACACAATCAAAATAGCAAAAAATATGAGCATAGTGTAAGGAACCAGTGGGACAACTTAAAGCACTCCAACATTCCCAACATGAGGGAGCTAGAAGGAGAAAAAAAAGAATAAGAAATTGAACACATATTTGAAAAAACAAAGAAACAACAACAACAAAAACACCTGCCCTAACTTTATTAAGGAAAGTCATTCAAGAGCAGGAGCAGCAGAAAGTCCCAAACAAGATGCACTCAAAGAGGCCCACACCAAGGAACAAAATAATTAAAATGGCAAAGGTTAAAGACAAAGAGAAACTTAGAAGTAGTAAGAAAAAAGCAGTTAGTACCTACAAGTGAGCTCCCATAAAAATCAGAAGAGTTCTCAACAGATGTTTGGTAGGACAGTAGGGATAGGCACAAAATATTCAAAGTTATAAAAAGCAAGTACCTAAAACCAAGATTACTCTACCCAGCAAAGCTATCATTTGGAATTTAATTCAAAGAACAAATAAAGAGCTTCACAGAGAATTAAAAGCTAAAGAAATTCATCACCACCAAACCAGTATTACAAAAAACATGAAAGGGTCTTCTTCAAGAAGGAGGAGAAAAAAAGAGGTCAAACCTGATCTGAAGATTCTCCTTTAAACCTGTTTTTCCAAGAGTGATGATTCATGGAGAGAGACTGTGTAACAGACAGGTAGCAGAGCCAATGGGGCAGCTGGCTGGAAGATTCTAAGGAGTTGAAGCAAATGGTGAAAAATGGAGGTTTCATTTGGAGCAGTTGGTGGGAAAGGGAGGTTTCTCCATGAGCAGAGGCCTTAAGTAGGAGGGGAGAAAAAGTGGGACTTCAGAGCTGTGGCAACAAGATGCAGGGACATAGGTTGTCCACACAGGATCCATTCCTGGAAAACTCAGCTGCGGCAGTGAGAACCTAGGCTGCTGGTCACTATTCAGTAGTGTTATTGTAGATTTGGCTCTTTAATTTGAGCTAACTGGGATTTGGCCAAACAGCTGTTACATAAAAGGAAGAAAAGCAAGAGTGGTGAGCTTAGACACCAGCCATTTCATTTTCCAGGGAGTTCACAGGTAAGAGTGGGGGACCTACCGTGGCTTTCCAACTTTCTTGCCTGTCATCTCCAGGGCATCAGCTTGGAAGCAGGTAAAGTCCAAAGTTCAGGGTGTCTATTCAGACAACTGTTAAGTGTAGTGCTTCCATTTACTTGGCTATATAACTGTGGGGGAGCTACTTAATTATTCTAAATCTCAGTTTTCTTATCTGGAAATTGAGAATATTTATCTCACAAGATTATTCTAAGAAATGAAATAATCAATGCATACTTGTTCGTTGATAGAAGAATGCTCATGACATGCATTGCTTCTCCATCGTCCCCACCTGCCCCCTTGGCTCTTGGGCTTGATCATCCACCCTCCTTGGCAGGCTGACTGGGCAGTTCTACATCTGCCAGCTCATCATGGAGGCTGGCTCTCCTGATTCCTATGTATGCTCTATTCAAATATGACCTGATAACTTAGGGAAAGTTACAAATATTGCCAAGTCTCAGGTATCTTTTTTTAAAAAAATATATTTTTTATTTTTATTGATTTCAGAGAGGATAGGAGAGGGAGTGAGAGAGATAGACACATCAATGATGAGAGAGAATCACTGATTGGCTGCCTCTTGCACGCCCCCTACTGGGGATCTAGCCTGCATGCAACCCAGGCATGTGCCCTTGACCGGAATCGAACACAGAACCCTGCAGTCCGCAGGCTGATGCTCTATCCACCAAGCCAAACCAGCTAAGGCATCTCAGGTATCTCGTAAAGAGAATTTTAAGCACTAGATCTGATAATTATGCAATAAAAATCCAAATAAAACCCATGGCATTTTAAAGAAAACCCAGAAAATAACATGTTGGCAAAGGTGTGGAGAAATTAGAACCCTTGTACATTGCTGATAGGAATGTAAAACAGCATAGTCACTGTGGAAAACAGTGTGGTGATTCCGAAAATTAAACATGGATTTCCCAATATTATCCAGTAATTCTACTTTGATTATGTACTCTAAAGAAATTGATTCAAACATACTCACAGTGACTCCAACATATTTGTACACACATGTTCATAGCAGCTTTTTTCACAATCTCCAAAAGGCGAAAAAATCCAAATGTCCATCAACGAATGAATGGCTAACCAAAATGTGGTATATCCATATAATGGAATATTATTCAGCTATATAAAGAGGAAAAATTTTCACCCAAGCTGGTTTGGTTCAGTGGATAGAGCGTCGGCCTGTGGACTGAACGGTCCTGGGTTCAATTCTGGTCAAGGGCACACGTCTGGGTTGTGGGCTTGATCCCCAGTGGGGGGCATTCAGAAGGTAGCCAATCAATGATTCTCTCTCATTATTGATGTTTCTATCTCTCTCTCTCCCTATCCCTTTCTCTCTGAAATCAATACAAATATATTTTTTTAAAAAAGGAAAATTTTGACACATGCTACAGATTGCATGAAACTTGAAGACACTATGCTAAATGACATAAGCCAGACACAAAAGGACAAATATGGTATGATTCCTCTCAGAGTTGTCAAATTCATAAAGGCAAGAAGTAGAATGATGGCTGTTGGGGACTGGACAGAAGGAGGAGATGAGCAGTTATTGTTTAACTAGAGGCCTGGTGCACAAATTTGTGCATGGCCTTGGGGAGGGGACATGGGAGGTTGGCAGGCCGGGGGGAGAGGCTGTGGGTGGTTGGTTGAACTCCCGGTTGAGGGGACAATTCGCATATTAGCCTTTTATTACATAGGATGGGTGCAGAGTTTTAATTTAGGATGATAAAAATGTTCTGGATATGATGGTAGAGATGGCTGCACAGCAGTGTGAATGTATTTATGGCATATAATTGTACAGGTAAATATACTTAAGATGATAATGCTATGCTACTTATAATTTACCACATAAAATACCCAAAACTTTTATTAAGTACTCTAAACCTCAAGATAAGTGATTGGTAGCTATTTATCCTATATAATAAAAGGCTAATATGCAAATAGACCGAATGGCAGAACAACAGGTCGCTATAACATGTGCTGACCACCAGGGGGAATGCACGGAACATGGCGGGCATCGGCCATGGCAGGATGGTGGGGCAGGTGAACGGGGCAGCAGACCAAGGTAGGGTGCCAGTTGCTGTCATCGGGGCGAGCCTCTGGTGGCTACTAAAAATTCTTTGCTCCCATGTGCTGTGTTCAAGCCTGGTGCTTGCACCCGCTGCTGGCGCCGGTCCCAATTGCTCTGTGCTGTCAGTGGGTACAAGCGGGGCCGGCACCGTCAGCATGTGGGAGTGGAGGCGGTGGGAACGGGGCTGCCAGCAGATAGGGGACCGGGAACCGTGCTGGGAGGGGTCATGGAGGATGGGCCGAGACCCACCCCTGTGGCCACTGCAGTCTTACGGCCCACAATTACTTTCAAGGTGCATGAATTTGTGCACTGGGCCCCTATTGACCATACCTCCGCTATGCCCACAGCCAATCAGAGTGAATATGCAAATTAGAAGACCAAAGACGGCGGCCACCCAGCTGCTCCAGGCGCTGAGTGGCCAGGTGGGGCAGGATGCCTGCTATGAGAGGGAGGGTGGGTGGCAAAGGGATCTACAGGAGCAGACTGCCGCAGCAAAGACAAGACTGCAGACTCCGGAGTCTGCAGCAAAGGCGAAGAAGGCAGACTCTGACTGGAGCGAAGGCCTGGGTCCCGGATGAAAACTGGTGCTGGAAGCCAAGGGAAGGAAGGCCTATTGCACGTATCCCTTTGTGCAACGGGCCTCTAGTCATAATAATAAAAGGCTAATATGCAAAATGGTCATCGTGCTGTGACAACTGATCAGCAGGGACCTGAAGCTGCGTGGCACCAGGCCGGGGGACCTCAGGCCGTGATCCCTGCCGGGCCAGGGGACCTGAGGCTGCGCACCCTGCTTGGCAGGGCTTGATGGTGGTAGGGCCAGCTGGGTCTGGAGCAATTTTGAGGTGCATGTGGTGGGCGGGGACTTGCCTCTGGGTCCCGTAGTGCGCCCCAGACTCTGACAGGAGGGAAATTTTCACATACATTTTACTAATTCTCTTTCATCTCTGACACTTCTATTATAGAGAAAGGGCAAACAGCAATATTAAAATATCTCCTCTAATTAATTCCCTTTTAATGTGCACAAATTTCGTGCACCAGGCCCCTAGTATGTGTGTGTGGTACACACACTCACACACACACACACACACACACACACACACACACAAACTTAATATGCGAATTGTCCCCTCAGGAGTTCGATTGCTTACTATGATGTGTGCTGACCACCAGGGGGTTGCATGGAACGAAGGAAGGCCCCGGTCAGCAGCCTTCAGCCAGGGAAGGGAGGCGCCAGCTGGCAGCCAGAAGGCCCTGATCGGGCCTGATTGCTGGACAGGCCTAGGGACCCTACCTGTACACAAATTTCGTGCACTGGGCCTCTAGTCATTTATAAGAGAGGGTAAACACAATTACTCAAATTAAGCTAGTAAAAAGATTTAAATTGTTTAACCCTTCTGTAAATGTATTTAAACTACCAACACAGGGCTTGCCGTATATAGGCAGTCAATAAGTAGTCAGCGTTTTTATTATTATTACTAGTGCACGGGGGCTGGGGTGTCCCTCAGCCCAGCACCCTCTCCTATCTGGGACCCTTCAGGGGATTGTCCTACTGCCGGTTTAGGCCTGAAACCAGCACTCGGATATCCCTCTTGCAATCCGGGACTGCTGGCTCCTAATCACTCACCTGCCTGCCTTCCTGATTGCCCCTAACCACTCTGCCTGCCAGCCTGCTCACCCCCAACCGCCCCCACCCCGCCGGCCTGATTACCCCCAACTGCCCTCCCCTCTTGGCCATTAACTGCCTCTACCTTGGCCCTGCCACCATGGCTTTGTCCAGAAAAACGTCTGGAAGGTCTCCTGAAAGGTCTCCCAATATAATTAGCATATTACCCTTTTATTAGTATAGAGGCCTGATGCATGGGTGGGGGCTCCCTTGAGGGGTGGGGCAGCCTGGGCAAGGGGCTTGTGGTGGCTTGAAGGCTGGCCACGCCCCCATTGGGGTGGGGGTCCCCGCTGGGGTGCCTGGCCAGCCTGGATGAGGGGCTGATGACTGTTTGCAGGCTGACCACGCCCCCCAGCAGGGACCCTTCGATGGTGGCGTGGCCAGCCTGGGTGAGGGGCTGAGGGCCATTTGCAGGTCCCTCCCTTGGCGGCCGACCAGGGTGACCCAAGCCTCCCACCCGCTCCGGCCTAATCCATAGCGGCCGCCCACAGGCCCCTCCTTCAGTGGCCAGCCCAGATGGGCGGGAAGCTTGGCTTCCTCTGTTGCTGGGGGCAACCCAAGACTCCTGCCCACTCCGGCTGGCTCCATGGTCGCCACCATCTTTGTCCTGCTAATTTGCATATTCCCTCCTGATTGGCCGTGGGCGTCGCAGAGTGACGGTCAATTACCATGTTTTTCTCTTATTAGTATAGATGATGAAGTATGTGCAAGAAAGAAAAAGTATACTCCTTTTCTCTGGAGTCTTAGGAAATTTTGTAGCAAAGATACAAAGTTATAGAGATCGATGCAGAGCTTCTCGATCAACCAGACGCAATATTAAATTCATTTACTCATTTTTTTTCATATAAAGTCTAATTAGGTCCTTATTACATGTAATGGTCTATCCTGGATGATATGGGCATTGTAAATGTGAGCAAAGTTTGAATCCTGACCTCCAGAAACTTATAATCTAGTAGGAGAGATGAGATATACACATATAATGTGGTTGGGCATGTCCACAGGTGAACAGCCTGAGACCTAGAGAAAGGAAAAACCATCCCATGAGTGTACAAATATTGCCTGTGTGTAAAGGTCTAAAACTGTGTGCTGATGGCAGATCTAAAACTTGAGCAGGCTTTTCAGATGTGTTTAGGATTCCTCGTACCTGCTCTCATGTTCTGACCCTGCTATCTCTCTCCTTCCCTTCCTGAGGTGTGGTTGGAGCTCTCCTGGTCTCAGATTACAAGGTCCCCTGAGAAGCTGAGCAGATGGCTGCAGCAGCAGTGGCAGGACTGATTCCTGTGCTACACTCCGTGGCCGGTGACAAATCTGGCTACTATCTCGGGCGTCAGCTGTGGTTTGGCTTCATTGCCGTGTATGGAGTGGTGGTGTATGTGGTCCGCATGCCCTGGTCCTCAATCCATGAAGATTTCTGGTGCCATGGCAACATCACCTATCCTTGCTTGATTGAGTGCTTTGAAAAAAGTTTTAGCAGTCCTGTAGTGGGAATTTGGTACTTTTTTTTCTTTATCTTCCTAGCTCTCTTCTTCCTCATGGAATTCTTCATGGCTCAGATTCGGCATAAGCAAATCAAGGTCAAGTCAGTGGAGTCATTAGCAGGTGAAGTGGAGGAGGGCTCCATGGTGGGAATCCAGGAGCATGTTCCCTCTCCGAAGAAGTCCATCCTGAATTTCCACCAGGAGAAGATGCTTTTGCTTTTGTACCTCCTTTACTTCCTTCTGCAGGTTGGCACGCAGTGCGTGCTTTTGTTCCTTCTCATGAACCAACACCTGCCATTGGTGAGCCAAGCCATTATCCGCTGCAGAACTGATAGCTGCCATGGACCCTACCTCTGCCTGATCAGGGGAACCATGGAGAAGCGGATGTCCATCTACACCCTCATCACCTTGTCCTTCATGATCATCCTCTTCTGCTCCGGTTTCTTCATGTATAGTATCCATCATTATCTGTTAAAGGGGCATTCAAGTGCTAAGTTTCTGTTTGAATGATATTTGGAAGTTCTGAGAGCCTTTCCTCCTTCACAGTTGGAAGTTTGTGTTCCTTTAAATATTGTGTCTGAGGGAGGGCCTCCTTCCGTAAATCTTCTTAGCTTTCCTCCTTTATAAAATAAACATCTGTTGTTCTTGTTTTCTCTCTCTGGCTGTCAGGTTGTCTAACTGTGGGGTGGATGGAACACACTTGACAACATTTTATTGTTGTTTCAAAAATGCTGTCATCTAATTTGGTCCTCACCAGAAGCCTGTGACACTGAACTTGCTACTTCATTTTTCCAGTTATGTTTACATCAGGATGAGTTTCCATTGTCTTACAACAATGAGTTGTAAAGAGCCAGAGGGGATTGAATGACTTATGCTCTTGCCTCCTCCACGCACCTTTAGTTGTAAATAAAAAGGAGATCATTTTTCTGCACAGGAAACCCTCAGCAGAACCTGCAGGGCAGATTCCCCATGCTCCTAGGTATGAGCCCAGTCTCGCTACCTCACTTGAGTCTCCAGTGAGGACTGAATAAATTTGAATGAGTCCTACTAGGGACGAGTATGTGTGTGGCCAGGGTGGGAATGAGGTTTGGTGGAAGCAATGCACTAGGTCTGATTATGCCCAGAAAGGTGTCTATTTCAGACCTGACCTCTCTATTTTGAGATAAGTTGGAGCCCAGCTCAGGTCCATATGTAAGTTACTAATCTTGCCTTGGGGATCCTGGCTGTAAGCAGTGTCAGGTGACCTTTCCTGAGGCTGACTGTGGCAGATAGACTCCAAGGTGGCCCCCCTGATTTTCTGCCTCCTGGTGTCCATGCCTTTGCATAATCCCCCCTTCTGAGTGCAGACAGAAACTGAAAGGTTGTCATTTCTATGATTATTGAAAGGAGTTAAAGCAGAATTAGTAGATAGGGTAAGGGGTGGAAGAAGGAGGAATTGTGGAGTTAGCTGAAACAAAAAGTGTGTTTTGCAGGAAGCAAGATGGCAGAAAAACAAGATGGATAGCAGAAAAACAGGGTGTTTAGAAACAAGGATGCTTTTCTTGCAAGTGAAAAACAAAATGTTGCACAAAGGCCAGGAACCAATCAGAGAATGGCACAGATAGACAAAGAGCGGGCCTTTAGCAGATATAAGGGGAAGAGCAGAATGCTTCTGGGGTAACCCAGTTGAATCTCCCTCCCAAGCGGGGAGCCTGTGTTTGTTTGCAGCGTCATTCTTTGAATCCGTGAGACAAGACCCCGAGAAAAAGCCCTGCATTTCTGCTCACCAGTTCCGGTATCATTATGTCATATTATGTAGAATTCCATTTTAGCAGGCTGGACCAAAAGAATCACTTGGTGGCTTTGAAAGGAGTGTGTCTCCATATTATGAGTGCACCTATGGAGACAGATGCATAGCAAGGAATTGCAGACAGCCTCTTAAGAGTTGAGAGTGGCCCCCAGCTGATAGCCACTCTCAGTTGATAGCTAGCATGGAAATGGGGACTTCATTCATGCAAAGGTATTTAATTCTGGGAACAACTTAAATGAATTTTAAAGTGGTTTAAAGTGGTTTCTTCCTCAGTCAGGCCTGCAAATGAGAACACAGTCCAGGTTATCTTGGATTTCATTTACATGAGACCAGGAGCAGACTACCCATGGCTGGGCTCCTGATCCACAGAAATGGTGAGGTAATATATTTGCATGAAGGGCTGGGCTGGGGGTGCAGCTGGCAGCCAGCAGAACCAAGGCAGGGGAAATGCCTGTTGGAAGTGGCCTTAGCCTTGGAGGGGGAGGTGCTGGGGCTGGCAAGAAGAGGGGAATGGAGGCTATATCAGAAACCGCCAGAGAAGGAGGCAGTGTCTGTGGTTGCTGGGGCCTCTGAGCTTCTTCTATTACTTCACAAAATAAATGTCCTTCTAAATGAATTACAGTAAGTAACATTCATCTTTCACATTCATGGTCAATGAACACTGGTTAACACTCATGCTACATCCTTATGTCTAAGTACATTTTTCCCTTTACCTTTTTAGACACTTTGGATAACTTGTGTAACTCCTAGTAACAAGCAATAATATTCCCCTTGAACTAAAGTTTGATATACCTTTAAAGTATTTTTTTATCTCTATACTTTGAATAGAAATATCTATTCATAGTGAAGTGACATCACGAAAAAGAATACCTTTGTAGGTTAAAACATATCCAAAAGATGTGTTATAAAAGCAAGGACTTCCATGTACTAAATCTATTCATAATACTCTACCTAGGAAAGAGGTGGGGTAGTAATAAAGGAAGGAGAGACAGGAGTAAGACCACCGTATAACACTAACAACTAAAGAACCTAGAAGCAAACACCACAAACACCAACAGGTTCTGTAAGAATTGAAGACAAGAGAGGAATAACAAAGAGAGTGAATAAAAATTTATTTTCAGATCTTCAGTGACTAGGATAGGGAAAGAAAACAATGAAAAACCAAACCAAAACACTCCCCCCGCCCCGTTAGGATTACATACATATCCAGAAAGTGTATGTGTGCAAGTACAGGGTGATTACAGTTCCAATAAGCTGGAATTTAAAATAAAAGATTGAAGTAGCAGCAAGTAGATGAAAGGCGACCCCTTTAACTTTTGCTCCTAGAGTCCAGCAATTCCCAGCAGTTGGCTGGAGACTAAGCTGGATGATCCTGGGGAGCTCCAACAAAAGGAAGACAATGCGTGAAACAACTTGATAAATGATTGCTATGTCAAGGGACTGTGGATGGAGACATCTGGGAACAGAGGAAGGAATGTATCTAATTTAGAAGGCCTTGGTGGGGGAGGGGGAGAGAACAGGAAGGCCGAATTACAGACAGGAGAAAGACCACCTTATAACATTAACAACCAAAGAACCGAGAAGCAAACCCCACAAACCCAAACAGATTCTATAAGAAATGAAGTCAGAGTATAACAAGAGACTTCTCACAGTCCATTTCCTCCCAAGTCACAAGCATTCTAGGGTAGAAATTTTCACCTTCTATAATCCGTTTTCTAGCCTCAAGTCTAAACTTAAAAAAACACTGCTCTCTGTTACTTCATTTACTTGGGATGACATGAAATAAAACTCCATTCAGGTTGATGATTCAGAAGTAAAAGCCAGAAGTACAAGAGCCCAAAATTTTGCTCAATCCAAGGAAACATGAATTACCCTAAAACAAAAACAAGAGTAGTTCACATGTGGGGTCCAGCACAAATTCTCTTTCCCCTCCTCTAGAGTGTGTGCACAGCTATTTATACGACCTCTTCCTGAGAATTGATATTGGTCCCATAGGACTTCCCTGTTTGGGGAAAACTCAGTGGTGACAAACTCAGTCAACACTGAGAAGTAAGCAGATAAAGTATCTCAATTTGAGAAAAGGTTTGTTGAAATTAGTAGTGGTAAAAACATAGGTTTTTCAATTAATTCAAAAGGAACATTAGTTATTCAAAAGGGACATAGCCCAAGCATCTCATGAAAGATCATTAAGCAAGTTTACTAAAATGCATGACAAAGGCAGGGATAAGCAAGCAGCATATAAAGAAGTATTAACTGACAAAATCTTCCTTAAGCCTCTCCAATTTTTAATGTGATGAACTGGAAACAGTTAATGTCTAAGTATTGTATATAGAATTTATTGTATATAAAACCTTTTCTAAAGGCCAAATTCAGCTTGGATTGTAATTAAGCATAATTAACGGCAAATTGTATCCCAAGAAAGTTAAGAAGTTAGGGAATTTGTCTTTTCTGCTGCACAGTACCAGAAAAATAATTAGTGGGGGATTATTGACAATTCATATTCTATGGCCCAGAATCTAATTTATTACTATATTGTATTTCAGAACATCTGACATATTAATAAAAGGTCAGAATGACACAGTACTGTGTTTAAGGGGAGAGGACAACCATTAGAAAACACCATTTAAGTGGGTTAAATTGGAGAGTCCTGCCCTATTAAGTTTAATTTGGGAGGGGGGGTGGTGGTGTAAAAGGAGAGCCAGTGGTCTATTCTAAGCTAAATGTATAGCCTGTCCAGAATTTTCACTGCATTAAAGAAAAATAGATGTTCTGTGACTAATCTCACTTGCTAATTCCCCCCCAAATCTGCCTTATTAGGCTACATAGATCTAAAAGGATACTAGGGCTTCCTAAATTTAGAGATGAGAGAAAATGCACTGCACCACAAATCTTACTAAGACAGTTCACAAAAATACAGTCTTGCAACTATACACAACCCTATCTCTAAATTATTCCTTGCCTTATAATCTTGCTGCCATGGTCTGTTTGTGGGCTATCTACTTCAATCATATAATTTGAAAAGATTTTTTTAGGTCAACTAGTCAAAGTTGTATCTGATACATAAGAGATTGCAAACTGGTGGCATGCAGAAATATTTGTTCTGGCCTGTAGTTTGCTTTTATTTAATTGGTTGTGTGATGTTTTTAATCTGGGAGAGCTTACATAAACATCTGGACATTTTACTTCTCTTGAAAAATCAGAGATCTGATACTAAGTGATGGTTCTTCATGACAAGATTCAACTAGAGCTACTGAGTGGGACTATCCCAGCTGTGGGCAAACTACGGCCCGCGGGCCGGATCCGGCTGTTCTATCCGGTTCTCTTGCTCTCCCCACTCCGCTCTTTTACTTTGAATTTATATTAGTTCACACAAACACTCCATCCATGCTTTTGTTCCGGCCCTGCCATTGTGGCCCTCGAGTCAAAAAGTTTGCCCACCCCTGGACTATCCCCTTTTAGAATGGACATGTACCCTCCGGTTCAACGACTGTACATCAGGTCCACCCCTCATTAAATTACTTGTCTGGCACTGTAGGTATCTGAGTTTTCTACAACTCCATTTAGTGCTGATTTAGCCAATGCCCAGTACGTGCTCTTTTTAAAGTTAAATATTCATTGTTCTCCACCGCCCCCCCCCCCCCACCGCCCAAATCAGTTCCAGATATTGCTGGTCTCCTCTTCAAGATCCCCTTGACTTGACACTATCCTTTCACCTGTGCCATCTAGGATTTAACACAGTATTCTCTGACTAGTTAAGAAGACAGGGCTAATATTGCCTTTATTTTGAAAAGTAGTAGATAAGGAATCTCATCACCCTTAATGGCTACAAAACGAACTGCTAAAAAAATATACATACAGCCAGAACATAAGTAAACCAGGAAGGCAAGAAACAGTGACAGCTTGGCTAGCAAAAGAGTTCTAATCCATAGTTGAGGAATATTTATTTCTAGGCTGCTGGAAAAGAGATAAAAGGCGACAGCATAATGGATTAATGCCCACAAAGCAAGGGTAGTCTCGTGTATGACCCTGAAAAATTATTACTGCCACCATTTACATAAAGCAGTGTTTCCTTAAAGGACCTGCATCAGAACTCCAGAATCCAACCTCAAATCATATTATTTGGGGTGCGGTTATCGAAGCTATATTTTAAACAAGCAATCCAATCCAGTGATTCTAAAAGACACTAAATTTTGAAAAATAACCAAGTTCTATTACAGCTGTCTGTAAGGGTGGGCGAAGACTTAGAACTTATACACAGTACTTCTCTGAGCCCTTCTGTCTCTCCCAAGGTGATTTATATGGCCCTTCCTCTGTACTTCCCTACTCACCTTGAATACATCTTATCTTCTATAAAGCAATAATCACTCCCTGTTTAACTATATGTAGAGTTCTCCCAACAGTAGTTTCTTTATCCCTCTGAATAGTAGACTCCTTGGCACATAGCAGGCACTCATTTATTAAGGAAATCAGTTGTTTTACTTCAGTTTCTTATTTTAAGACTGTACAATGAGACAGTCTTACTAAACAATCTCTAATGAACTAATCCCTCCTATATAGTAAAAGCCTAATATGCAAATTGGCCCCTCAACCAGAGTTCGACTACTCGCTATGACGTGACCACCAGGGGGTGGCGCAGAACATGGCTGGCAGCGGGCGGCAGTGGAGGTGCTGCTGACCCCGATAAGAGCGGGCCCACGGCGTGATGGTGGAGCAGGTAAGTGGGCGGTGGCAGGCCAAGGCGGGTGTGAACGGACAGTGACCAGCAGTGGTGGGCGCTGATGACTCAGGTGGAGGGGGGCGCCAGGGGTCCCAGGTGCTGCCCAGGCCCCAGAGGTCAGCTGGGACCTGCCCTTCCACGCCAGAAGCTCGTGCTTTGATCGTTGGCCAGGCCTAGGGACCACACCCGTGCACACATTTCATGCACGGGGCCTCTCTAGTATTTAATATTCTAGCTTATGTTTTTATGCAGTAGACAAGTGTTTCTCAACCTTTTTTGCACTATCACACCTTTAAGGAAACTTTTTAAGTCTTTCCTCCTAATTGTCTCAAACTATGAAATTTTAGTGTCACAGTGTTGACCTGGGGTGGTGAATACAAAACACAATATACAGATGATTTTTACAGAATTGTACCCCAGAAATCTGTAATTTTATTAACCAATGTCACCCCAATAAACTCAATTAAAAAAATAAGTATCAGCCCTAACTGGTTTGGCTCAGTGGATAGAGCGTCGGCCTGTGGACTCAAGGGTCCCAGGTTCGATTCTGGTCAAGGGCATGTACCTTGGTTGCGGGTACATCCCCAGTGTGGGGTGTGCAGGAGGCAGCTGATTGATGTTTCTCTCTCATTGATGTTTCTAACTCTCTCCCTCTCCCTTCCTCTCTGTAAAAAATCAATAAAATATATTTAAAAAAAATATCAGTTTATGTAGTGTGGCCTTTTAGAAGGCCACAAACCACAATAGCTTAAAGATCTTTTTTTTTTTTTCACCCTATACACAAAAGAAACAATTTCCACCCCCTTTGGGGCAATATAACCCCCTTGAGAATTCATTCAATAGTATAAGTAGTTAACAATAACAGTAAAATGACAGAGGGAGAATGCCAGTTTAGTGCTTAACTACAGTTATTTTTAACTTTTACCAAATCAACACATGATTAGAGTTGATATGTATTGCTAACAAAGTTTAAAATACCTTCATCTATTCCACGTATATACTTTCCCCAAACTGGGTATTGCACTAATAAGTATTCCTATTAAAATCTATTGACTGTTGTGTTTTTAAAGTTTTTTTTAGATACAGTAATACTAGGCTTTCACATACACATTGACTTTTACCAGTTAATATCACTTGTATCAGTTCAAAGAATTAACCCTCCAGTTTGCCAGGGATGTAAGTGTCCCAGCCCCCAAAACAGTGCAGCATTTGGACAATCAGAAGTACCAGAAAAAAAAACCCAGGCAGAAATGTCACACTGACTAACATCACCCAATTATCTGATGCTCATCCAGGTTTATGAAAGCTGTAAGAAAAAAGACAGATTAAAAACAAGTGTTTGTGAGGATATGAAGAGATTGGAACCCTCATACACTACTAGTGGGAACAGAAAATGGTGCAAAAAAGTATGAAAATTATCTCTTCAAGAGAGATGAAAAACTATGTGCACACAAAAACTGATATATGAAATGTTCACAGTAGCTTTATTCATAATAGCCAATGTGGAAACAACTACATCAACTAATAAATAAGCAAAATGTGGTATTATTCATTAAATGGAATATTACTTGGAAATCAAGAAATAAAGTACTAATACCTGCACACATGGATAGACCTTAAGAACATTATACTAAGTGAAAGAAGGCAATAACAAAAGGTCATAGTTCGTTAATTCTATTTACAGACAATGTCCACAACAGGCAAATCCAGAGGCAGAAAGTAGATTAATGGTTTCCAAACAACGGAAAAGGAGAGAGGAGTACAAAGTGTGACTGCCAAAAGATTTGGGGTTTCTTTTAGGGATGATAAAAAAAAAGTTCTAAAATTGATTGTGGTGATGGTTGCACAGCTCTATGAATATACTAAAACCACTGAACTGTATACTTTAAATGGTAAATTGTATGGTCTGTTAATATCTCAATGAATTGTTACTGGGTGGAGTTGGGGAGAGAGTCTTTGAAAAATACCAGTAAATGTAGTTTTGTGGTTGTGGTTGGTTTTCATTTTAAAGTAATGCTCCAGCCGAAACCGGTTTGGCTCAGTGGATAGAGCGTCGGCCTGCGGACTCAAGGGTCCCAGGTTCGATTCCGGTCAAGGGCATGTACCTGGGTTGCGGGCACATCCCCAGTAGGGGGCGTGCAGGAGGCAGCTGATCGATGTCTCTCTCTCATCGATGTTTCTAACTCTCTATCCCTCTCTCTTTCTCTCTGTAAAATATCAATAAAATATATTTAAAAAAAAAATAAAAATAAATAAAGTAATGCTCCAATGATACCATTTCAACATGGATATATATATTTTTAAATGATCAAGTTTAATTTATTGAATTCAGGTTGAACAGTAGTACATAGAATCAAATTACTGAAGGCAGTTATTAAAAACAGACTGACAATTCTCAGAGGGAAGTGGAGGAAGAGTTAACTAAAGAACTTATATGTATATATGCATGACCCATGGACGCAGACAATAGTGAGGTGAAGGCTTGGGGAAGAGGCAGGAGTGGGGAAAGTGGGGGGGGGGGGAGATTAATGGGGAAAAGAAGGAAACAACTGTAATACTTTTAACAATAAAGATATATTTTTAAAAATCCATATACAAATAATTTTATGCTTCAGATGGAATGGATTACTCTTAGAGATGAACAAATTCAAGCAAAAGCTAGGATGTTTTGGAAGATGTTCTAGACCAGTGGTCGGCAAACTCATTAGTCAACAGAGCCAAATATCAATAGTACGATGATTGAAATTTCTTTTGAGAGCCAAATTTTTTAAACTTAAACTTCTTCTAACGCCACTTCTTCAAAATAGACTCCCCCAGGCCGTGGTATTTTGTGGAAGAGCCACACTCAAGGGGCCAAAGAGCCGCATGTGGCTCGCGAGCCGCAGTTTGCCGACCACGGTTCTAGACCATAAATTTACTGAAACAGGAAAGATGTCGATTTAATAATTTCAGTGTCAGGCACTATATTTGATAGTATATAGGCTTTGCATACACACTATTTGTAATCCTCCCAACAACCTTGCAAGGTAGGCATTACTGTCTTCCTTTGAAATAACTCAAAACCAAATATCCTCAAGACCAGAAGAGAACAGTTCAATTAATTAATCTAAGCTTCAGTTTCCTGATCTGTGAAAGAGATAATGCAACCTGTATCAAGAGTTGATGTGGAGCCAAGTGAAATGTTATATTAAGAGTCTAATATTAAAGTCACTTAAGTTTCTGTGTTTTATTACTGCAGCTTCAGCAAAAACAGATGCAGCATTCAGATAGCTAGCAAAATGTCTATAAATGACCAGAGTTATGACTAATACTCAAAGATTATCAATACTGTTACATTCACCGGGTTCTCCTTAAGTTGTGACCACTTAATCATGCCACACGAGCAACAAATTATGGAAACAGCATTTACAAATAGAGATTATTGTATTAGTCAAATAAATGAACAGTTAATCTAGCATATATTTTATGATATGCATTGCCATAATTTTGCTAAATAAGTAAATTATATTGACAGTCATTATGACTTACATAAGCAAAGTAATTATTTCCAGGGTCATCTGAGAGCCCAGCACTGAGCTGTTTTTAAAACCAGCAAAAACAATGCAGCTACAACTCAAAGGAATGATGCAATTTTGCACTTCTCCCCAATGGATGTTTTCAAAGAAGCCTTGGCTGGAAGTTGAGAATCAAGTCAGACTACACAAAGTACAATTTAAGCTTAGGGTGAAACAGTTCTTTCCCCAGCATTAAAACCTGACAGGCAACCTAGCCTTGAGAGAAAGCTGGTAGGAGAGGAAAAGAAATCAATCAAGGCCTAAGAGACAGGAGCCGAGGGGTGTGTGTTAGGGATAGAAGTGGGGGAGGGTTAGAGATAATTGAGTGTGATGAACTACAAGGGCTGATGTAGGATAAATTGGCTGATGTAACATCTTGGAGAATTAGGATACAAAATAAGAGTGACAGATGGAACAATAGCCAAAGGACATATGGCAAGAAAGGTAGGACCACTCCGCATATCTGCAATGTTTATCAGGAACCTGTCTGTGTGCACAATTTGCCACATAAATGTGAACACAGATTATGTGCATTTATCATGTAGCACCATACTAGGTAGTCTGACCAGTTAAATAGCCCAATCAGTAAAAGATTTAATGCAGATAAAATGCCAAGAAACATAGCAGTATCTTAGTAGTTGTCTGACATGAAGTGAATAGCCAGAAACAATCTTTTAAAAGCTAGCACAAGAAACTACTCCCAAACCTAAATGTGGAGTTAATAAAGTTAGGGGCAAAGACATACAAAGATCAACAGAAATCAAATTAATCAATGTGCTGCAGTGCAACGTAGGCATAGAGTGCACAATTACTGGGACTAGATAAAAGTATATCCCATACACTATTTTAGGCCAGGAAGGATATAAAAGGATACATATTGTATAATTCTATGTATTTTCTCAAGACATGCAAATCTAATCCCTAACAACAAAAACAGATCAGCAACTGAATGGGGCCAGGTATGTGTATATGGGGAATGGGGCAGATATGACTTAAAGAGCATGATAAGTTTCTGGAGGAATGAACATTATCTGTATTTTGTTTGGGGTGGTGGTTACAAAGGTGTACAGAGTGGTTGAAACTCAACAGCATACCTATAGTCTGTGCACTTTTTTGTATGCAGATTATACTTCAACTAGTGGCCCGGTGCACGAAATTAGTGCACATTAAAAGGGGATTAATTAGAGGAAATATTTTAATATTGCTATTTGCCCTTTCTCTATAATAGAAGTGTCAGAGATGAAAGAAAATTAGTAAAATGTATATGAAAATCTTCCTCCTGTCAGAGTCTGGGGTGCACTACGGGACCCAGAGTCAAGTCCCTACCCACCAAGTGCGCCTCAAAATCGCGCAGAACCGGGGTCCAGACCCGGCCGGGCCCCCCCTATTGGGCTACATCCAGATCTGGCTGGTCCCACCCTTGTCAAGCCCCGCCGGGCGGGAGGCGCAGCCTCAGGCCCCCTGGCCCGATCTGAAGTCCCCTTTCAAGCCCCGTGGGGGTGGGGCACACCCTCAGGTCCCTGCCGATTGCTTATTAAGGCGAATTACGGGAACTCGGCCTCCACTGTGTGGGTTCAGCCATCTTGTGTTTCGGAAACCCCTGGCTCCACTGTGGGTGCTGCCATCTTTGCGGCGGAGTGACGGTCAATTTGCATATCCCCATCTTTATTATATAGGATAAAGCGTTTTTTTTTGTTGTTGTTTTTTTTAAAGACTGGGAAGTAGAATGCATTTCCCATCAAGATTACGTCTCAAAATGAGTCAATTAAAAGTTTAGGCCATCAAGTGGTAAATAGTGGTAACTCTGCAATGTATAGAAATCTGCACTACCCAGAAGCCTGCCTCCAAGGAAATGCCAAAGAGCCACAATTTTACCTTTCACCTTAAGCCACAGATTGCAGCAAGTAACACTTTGCATCCTGACATTTTTTCCCTTACTATTTGCAAAACTGGAACAGGGAATTCTTCAATATTACTTTCACTAACTACAACTTAAAGTTGCTTTATTTTTTTCCTTCCATCTATACTAATAAAAGGGTAATATGCTAATTAGACAAGACTTCTTCCATACATCCATCTGGATGTCCTTCTGGACAAAGCCACGGTGGCGGGGGCCGAGGCAGAGGCGGTTAGGGGACACCAGGACAGCAGGGGAGGGCAGTTAGGGGCAACCAAGTGGCAGGCAAGGCGGTTAGGGGGTGATCAGGCAGGTAGGGGAGCAGTTAGGGGCATCAGGCTAGCAGGCAGGTGAGCAATTAGGAGCCAGCGGTCCCAGATTGTGAGAGGGATTGGGCCTAAACCGGCAGTCAGACATCCCCCGAAGGGTCCTGCCAGGCTGAGGGATCCCACCCCCATGCACAAATTTCATGCACCAGGCCTCTAGTAGAACTATAAATAATTATTGCCTCTCCAAGAAGCAAATACAGTACAGAAAATTTCCCATTTTATAAGGCAATACTGAATTATAAAGAGGTGATCCTCATCCCTAGCTAGTTTGGCTAGTGGATAGAGCATCAGCCTGTGGACTGAAGGGTCCCAAGTTCAATTCCAGTCAAAGGCACATGCCAGGCTCGATCCCCATGGGGTGTGCAGGAGGCAGCCGACCAATGATTCTCTCTCATCATTTCTAACTGGGTCATGTCAGATGCAGTGTAGGCATAGGGTGCACTCCTCTCCTTTCCTCTCTGAAATCAATAAAAGTATATTTTTTAAAAAAGAAGAGGTGACCCTCAAAGAAAACAAAAAGCCAGTTAATGGCTGTTGCTAGTGTGGACCCTGAGGAAGAAAACACCTACTAAGAAGGGCTCCAGATGGCTAACAGCTCAAATTTAAGAAAACAAAGCCTAGCAGCCATTTCTACACTAAATTGCACTTCAGGGAGAAGCTGGTACTGCACTGTGTTTCTGCCATCCAAATCAGCCCTTACAAGGGAGTTCCTGGAGTCCTATTTCAAGCAAAGAATTGACAAATTCCCTGTCCAATCTGAGCTATGCAGGTGTATTACCCTCCCCCCTCAATTCAACTTCTTCACCTACTTGTCAGAACAGCTCCCTTTTGACCAATTAGGGCAGTGCCTTTTGGACTAATCAAATTTTGATCATCTAGAGTCTTTATTTGCATGAAGACAGACCAATCAGGGACCAGGGACAGTGACTTCTGCCTATGTAAGTCACCTCCCCCTGAGAGGGCACTTTCCCTTTCCATGGAAGAGATTTCCACGGAAACCTTGGTGGAGCAATGCAGAGCAGAGCTGTCTAGCTAGGGATGGACCTGGCCCCAGGGCATCCTAATAGCTGTATTGTTTTTCACAGCCATGAGGTATCACAAGTGAGCTGTCTACACAGAATAGTTTCCTTCTTCACCACACCCCAAACTGGGGAATCCTATTGCTGTTGAATTGACACCAAAGACCTTTGGTAACACTAGACCTATATTTAAATCGTTCTAAATGCTATTTCTACTAAAATACATACCACAGAAACTTGTTGAATGAATGTAATAAAACCCATTAAAAATTAAGTCTCGCCGAAACCGGTTTGGCTCAGTGGATGGAGCGTCGGCCTGCAGACTGAAGGGTCCCGGGTTTGATTCCGGTCAAGGGCATGTACCTTGGTTGCGGGCACATCCCCAGTGGGAGGTGTGCAGGAGGCAGCTGATCGATGTTTCTCTCTCATCGATGTTTCTAGCTCTCTATCCCTCTCCCTTCCTCTCTGTAAAAAATATCAATTAAAAAAAAATTAAGTCTCTTCTTCAATAATTAGCAAAAGTAAAACATTCAATAAACTGCTATCTATCTGATAATGTTATTTTAAATTCTTATCTAAAAATATTTTAATTGATTTTTTTGGGAGACACACACATAGATTTGTTGTTCTACTTATATATGCATTCATTGTATGTGCCCTGATAGGGGATCAAATCCACAACCGTGGCATATCAGGATGGTGCTCTAACCTACTGAGATACCCAGCCAGGGCTATTTTAAATTTTTCAAAGATTAAGAATTTATCTATTGTGAGAGAACACATTTGACAACAATGTCAATGTGACATATGTAGCAAGAGAGTATAAAAAGATTAATAACTTTGAAACTTTTAGGAATTTATCAGATGAAAATAATCACAAATGTGCACATTTGATATCCACTGGTACTTTTATAAATACATATATATAAAAAGCATTAAATCAATTGAAGGCTCCAAACTGGAGGCAGCTTACTTAGATTTAGAGCCTAAACTCTTTTTTTTAAAATATATTTTATTGATATTTTACAGAGAGGAAGGGAGAGGGATAGAGAGCTAGAAACATCGATGAGAGAGAAACATCAATCAGCTGCCTCCTGCACACCTCCCACTGGGGATGTGCCCGCAACCAAGGTACATGCCCTTGACCGGAATCGAACCCGGGACCCTTCAGTCCGCAGGCCGACACTCTATCCACTGAGCCAAACCGGTTTTGGCTAGAGCCTTAACTCTTAACTAACATCCTATACTGGCTTTACCCATTTTATCATTCAGAGCATGAATAAGAAAGAAGGAATTTAACAACATTTGACAGCCAAGGAAATAACAAAAAAATATAAGGGACAATAAAGATCTAGGAAGAGAAAACAATGAAAAAGGATTATATATTCCATCTTCTTGACCCACAAATTAAAAAATTCTAAGCTTGGTATTAGTAATCATTAGTAATCACATATACAAGGTGGGGCAAAAGTAGGTTCGTAGTTGTGAGCACACAAAATAGTTTATTTTTGTATTATTAATTACTAGAGGCCTGGTGCATTAAATTCGTGCATGGGGGCATGGGGGGTTCCCTCAGCCCGGCCTGTGCCCTCTCACAGTCCGGGACCCTTGCTCCTTACTGCCTGCCGTTTTGCTGCTCCCTACCACTTGGTTCGCTTGTCCTTAGTGCTGCCATGGAGGTTCCCACCACCTCCACTGCACTCGCCAGCAGTGAGCCCGGCTTCTGGCTGAGCAGCGCTCCCCCGTGGGAGCGCACTGACCACCAGGGGACAGCTCCTACATTGAGCATCTGCCCCCTGGTGGTCAGTTCATAGTGACCAGTCACTCCACCATTCGGTTTGTTTGCATATTAGGGTTTTATTATATAGGATAGGATATTGAATGTGAACTGTAAATAAAAAATAAAATTTAAAAAAGAACCAAATAAAATTTTAGATCTGAAAATTTTTTAATATATATATTAGAGGCCTGACGTACTAAGATTAGTGCAAGAATGGGCCTTCCTTCCCCTGGCTGTCAGCACCGCCTTTGCTCTGGCCGGAGCCGCCATTCAGCCTTCCCACGCTGCCCAGAGGCCTGGAGAGGCTGGGGTGGTGCGGAACGCCTGCGCCCCGCCCTGTCCCCGGCCACTCGGCACCTGCATATGCAAATTAACCCAACATCTTTGTTGGGTTAATTTGCATGCCCACTCCTGATTGGCTGGTGGGCGTTGCAAAGGTATGGTCAATTTGCATCTTACTCTTTTATTAGTGTAGATTTTTAATTCTCACCTGAGGATGTTTTAAAAATTGATTTTTAGAGAAACATTCATGTGACAGAGAAATACCAGTAGGCTGCCTCTTTACCTGCTGACCCAGCGGGATCTAACCTAAACCTAAGTATGTACCCTAACCTAGAATCCAACAGGAAATCCTTTGGTGTACAGGTTGAGACTCCAACCAATTGAGCCACCTGGCCAGGGCAGATCTGAATAAAAAATGTTTAAATGAACCTCCAGGCCCTGGTCGGTGTGGATAAGTAGTTAGAGTGTCCTCCCATGCACCAAACGGTCATGGGTTCGATTCCAGGTGAGGGCACATACACAGGTTGGGGGTTCCATCCCTGTCAGATTGCTTGGGCAACTGATCAATGTTTCTCTTTCTCTTTCCCTCTCCCTTCCTCTCTCTCTAGAATCAATGAAAAGAACAAATCCTTAGAGGAGGACTTAAAAATAAAAAAAAAAAGGCTGGTTTGGTTCAGTGCTTCTGCAGGCAGACTGAAGGGTACCGGGTTGGATTCCGATCAAGGGCATGTACCTGGGTTGCAGGCTTAATCCAGGGCCCTGGTCACGGATTCAGCCAGAGGCAACCAATTGATGTTTCTCACATTAGTTTCTGTCTTTCTCCCTCCCTTCCACTCTCTATAAAAACAAAAAAAAGGCAATGCAAAAATGTCCTCCAGTGAGGATTAACCAAAACAAACACCCATTCCCAGTGTAATTACTGAAGGAGCATATGAAGTATTTGTTGAATGAACAGGAAGGGATGGGACTTAGTTTTCTGTTTTAGCAACTCTGCAAGCCAGGGGGTTTATTTTCATTTAAAAAAAAATCTATTTTATTGATTTTTTAAAGAGAGGAAGGGAGAGGGATAGAGTGTTAGAAACATCAATCAGCTGCCTCCTGCACACACACCCCCCCCCCCCCACTGGGGATGTGCCCGCAACCAAGGTACATGCCCTTGACCGGAATTGATTCCGGGAACCCTCAGTCCACAGGTCGACGCTTTATCCAATGAGCCAAACTGGTTAGGGCCAGAGGGTTTATTTTTTCTTTTAATTTTTATTGATTATTTTAGAGAGAGGAATGGAGCGAGAGAAAAACCAGTGTGTTGTTCCACTTATTATGTTCTCTTTGGTTGCTTCTTGTCTGTGCCCGGACCAGGGATCCAACCTGCAACCTTGCTGTATCAGGAGGAGGTTCTAACCCACTGTGCTGCAGGCTGCCTGTCAGGGCCTCTCAACAAAACCCCTCTAGCGTGCCCTGGCCCCTGCTGTGAGATGGAGCTCCTCTGCCACAGTAAAGGCTTGGGTTCCATTCTGTCAGGGCACCTACTTAGGTTTCGGGTTTGATCCCTGGTCCGGGCTGACTGCTGCTCAGGAAGTGACCGAAGACCGTTGAGGTCCGTGTGCTCTAATTATTCGGCGTGGAGCTGGGGTTCCATTGCTGACGTGGCTGACTCTGATCCTCGCTACCCCGCTCTTCCATCGAGGGTGACTTCAACTATGACAGCTGAATGGCCTCCAGGTAGGTAGGTAGGTCGCCCCCTCTGTGGCTCGCCAGGCCTGGCTGCTGCGCAGTCACCCCGGGAGGCGGATTTCCGGGTTCCCAGGGAGAGCAAGCACCCTCCACGCTGGACTCCCAGGGAGAGCAGGGTCCCAGAGGGAAAGCACTTCACTCCACCTCCCTTCAGGGCTCCTGGGCCAGAGTGGAGCGCCTGTCCTGCTCAGGGCTTGGAAGGGAGAGCCGCCCCAGGGAGTTCTCCTAGCTGGGTGTGAGGAACGAAACTAGAGCCCTTCTTCCTGGAACCCTGTCGTCTTCGGACATGTGAACGCATTTTTTTTTCATTTGATGCAGCTCACGTGCCCAGCCTCCTTCTGCACGCAGCCACGCCCACCTGCTCCTGACGGATTTTACCCGTGAGGGCATCCCAGCAAATTAGCATATTCCTCTCTTATTATATAAGATTAATAATTCTATTATTTTCCATACAAACTATAAGACTACTTTTGTCCTACCCTGTATACATCACTACTTATTTCTCTAGCTTACCTTTTAAATCTTTAGCTGCCTAGGTTCAAATACTTTATGTGAAATTGATATCTGTTAAGGGAACTGTATTCAAAGGTATTTCAGTAAACAGGTCACTCAATTCCCTTAACACTAATTGCTGGCTTCATAATTTCACCATTTCAACTTCTCAAACACATAATGGAAAAGGTATGAAACATTAAAAGCAACTGTAAAAACATTTTCTTCACAGAAATCATCAAATAGATGGATGATTTATCAAAAGATAAAAATCTTTGCTCTAGCTAGTTTGGTTCAGTGGATAGAAAGTCAGCCTGCGGACTACAAGGTCCCTGGTTCAGTTCCAGTCAAGGGCACATGCCCAGGTTGCAGGATCGATCCCCAGAAGGGGTTGTGCAGAAGGCAGTCGATCAGTGATTCTCTCTCATCATTGATGTTTCTATCTCTCTCTCCCTCTCCCTTCCTCTCTGAAATAAAAAAATATATATTAAAGGTGGGGGGGGGGGGCAATGGTAAGATATGTACACATATAATACCTTAATAAAAATTTGAAAAAAATATATATATATATTAAAAAAAAAGAAAGGTGCCTAACCAGTTTGGCTCAGTGGATAAAGCGTCGGCCTGCGGACTGAAGGGTCCCGGGTTCGATTCCAGAGAAGGGCATGTACCTTGGTTGCAGGGACATCCCCAGTGGGGGGTATGCAAGAGACAGCTGATCGATGTTTCTCTCTCTCTATCCCTCTCCCTTCCTCTCTGTAAAAAAAAAAAAAGTAAATAAAAAATATTTTTTAAAAGGTAATAAACTTTAAGTTATTTGCAGAATAAAATAAGTACTAATTACATAAACAGAAATTGCTAAGACCAACATCTTCAAATTTCAAATTCCAACTCATTTATAAACACCCACCCTCCATTTTATGAAGATAAGCTACCAAGAAGGCCTACAGTAAAAGTCAGAATAACTGTTAATCCACCATGGCCCAGACACAGATTTTCCAGACTATTCTACACAATTTTATGACATCACCTCATTTTATCCTACAGCACACATTTCAACTGTTAAAAGACATAGTAATTTAGAGAACCAAGATGGCAGCGTAGGTAAACGCCTGTACTCACAGCCTCCCACAACCACATCAAAATTACAACTAAAAATACAGAAAAACCATCATCCAGAACCCCCTGAAAGCTGGCTGAATGAAAGTTCTACAACTAAGTAAAGAAGACAGTACACTAAGGCTGGTAGGAGGGGCAGAAGTGCTGAACAGACTGAACAAGCACTCACGTTTACCTCTTTTTTAATCGGGAAGATTGTCTCTGCGGAGGCCCTAATTCCCCTGTGAGGAGCAAGGGATCCCAGCCCCAAACCAGATCCCCAGCCCAGGATCCCAGAGCTGGGAAGTCCCCACAACTACAGGCTGTAAAAACCAGCAGGGATTGGGGCTCAGTGACATGGAGGCTGGTGAAGACCCAGGTATTCCTTTTAAAGGGCTGGCTGACAAACTGAACTTACAAGGTCTCGCCTTCCTCTGAGAATCAGCGCCAGGACAAGGATCTGGGGGACCCAGACACATACTAGGAGGAACTGGATTGTCTGGCAATGAACTTGGGGGCGGCTTTCTCTCAGATTGAGGAGCTCACAGGGGTAATTGTTTCTATGCTGGGATATCCCCAGTGGCAGGGCTGACTGGCAGCCATTTCTGTTTGCTCCACCCTGATGATTCCCTTAAACCTGCCTCATCCAATTTATAGCCCTGTGACACCTGTTTGCAGCAGCTTTTGCATATGGATGGCCTGTTCTTCCTTAGGCTTCAGACTGCTAAATCTCTCAAACAAGCTGCAGCTCAGTCAGGGAACCCCAAACCTGTCAATAAAAGGCCCAAGACCTGGCACTAGCACCAGCCTGCCTTGCTTCAGAGCTAGGCCTCCCGTGGGCACTTCCAAACCCCATACAAATAGGAGGAATCTGGAGATCTCTCTGTAGCTCCTGCCAGGATGCCCCAGGCAGTAGCTGACTTTGAACCTACCTGGAGACCCAACAACCAGTGAAGCCTGTGGTCAGCATCAGACCATACCAAATTATAACTCTACACATCCATAAACGACACACACAAAGGGCAGAATCAGTGAGCAATGAAGCCCCACTGAAGCAAGTTCTGTTCCATAGGGGTATATCCTGCACAGCAGCTCTCCTACTGTAGTCAAAGATGGTCCTCATAGCCAATTGACCTGGAGGTCAATTCCTCCCAGTAAACAGCAATCAAGTCTCAACTAAAAGACTGTGCACACACTCCACACACACATAGAGTGCTGAGCTCAGGTGACTGGGGAGGCTGAGACTGAGCCACTGGGCCCTACAGGACACCTAATACACAAGGCCACTCTACCAACTCAAGGAGACATAGCAGCTTGATCTAATGCATAAAAACAAACACAGGGAAGAAGCCAAAACACGGAAACAAAGAAACAGGTGACAAATGAAAGAAATAGAAGAAAGCAAACTATGGTAAATAGAGTTCAAAACAATAGTTATAAGGTTACTCAAGAATCTTCCTGAGACCTCCAAAGAACTTAATGAGACTTTCTGGGATATTGCCAAGTAAAATGGAAAATGACCAGTGAGAAATTAAGCAAACACTGACTGAAATGAAGAATAATACACAGGGATTCAACAGTAGAGTAGAGGATTCCAAAAATCAAATCAAGGATCTGGGATATGAGGAAGCAGAAAACACCCAATCAGAAGACCAAAAAGAAAAAAGAACCCAAAAATATGAAGCTAGTGTAAGGGGCCTCTGGGACATCAAGTATACGAACATTCGCATTATGGAGATGCCAGAAAGAGCAGAGAGAAAGAGCAAGATAGTGAAAACCTATTTGGGACTAAAAATGGTGGCAGAGTAGGTGGATGCTGCATGGACATGTTCCCAGGAACAAGCTGGAATTACAACTGAAATGCAAAAAGTCTTCCTGAATAATCAACGGAAAATGCACAAGAGAGAATCTTGATACCTAAGGACCACAGGTGGAGACTGCATAGAGACTGGTAGGAGGGGCAGAGGCGTGAAGGGCTGGCCCAGTACCCACAGATAGAAACTGAAGTCCCAGAAAGATATCTCAGCTGTGTGTGGGGGGGTGCCATTGAGAACTCTGGGATCTAATCCTGAAGCTGGGCTCCCCAGCAGAGAGCACCAAACTGAGGAGGGTATCCACATAATATCTAGCTGTGAAAGCAGTGGGGTGCTGTCTAACAGGGAGTGGCAGCTGAAAGTTCGGGCACCCTACTGAAAGGTGAACACACAAAAATTACCTGTGGAGCCACCCGCCTTGTGCTCTGGCAAAGTGGACTGGAGCTGTGAGAGCAGAACCCAGGACTGAGTTCTGCTCTTACAAGCACAGAAGGGGGGATAGAGCTCAGAAGGCAAACACCCCAAGTTTCCTGGGCTGAGTCATTCCCTCATGCAGCGTAGGACATCTTTCTGACATAGACATCTGCCTTGCCTGGGCAAAGGACAGTCGACACACCCTATTGGTAAATACCTTGTCTTGAAGCCACTTTAGAGATTAAAAGTAACAATTAGGCCCCAGGCAGAAAAAACTGTCCCAACCTGTTGAAAAAGACCTTCCTACACCTGAGGACGATTGCCTGGGGGCAATTCAAGGTGGAATCCTATTAGTCTGTAGAAAGAGGTGGTCTCTAGGGGCTTTGAGTCTTTGCCTGATCCAATTAGTCAGAAACAGCCTTTAACAATGTCCTGCACTAGAAATTAAGAGGTGTAGAGGATCTACCTAATACATAGTCACAAACCCAAACAGACAACCAAAATCAGAAAACAAAGAAACAACCACCAAATAAAAGAACTAGTGAATTCTGAAGAAGAGATAAATGAAGCAGAGATAAGAAAGTTACCTAAAACAGAGATTCAGAGTAATGATGTTAAAAATGCTCAACAGTATGAAAAAAGATACCCTATGTAATAAAAGCCTAATAGGCTAAGTTTCCAGTTGTCCGGTTGACTGTTCAACCAATCAAAGCGTAATATGCTAATGATATGCTAAGGCCACTAAACCGCTCACTATGACATGCACTGCCCACCAGGGGGCAGATGCTCCAACTGGAAAGGTAATTTGCTGCTAGGGTCTGGCCCATTGGGACTGAGCGAGATGGGCCAGGTACTCTCTGGAGCCCTCCCCAGCCAGATTGTGCACTGGTGGGGTCCCTGGGCCTGGCCTGCGCCCTCTCACAATCCAGGACCCTTGTGGGATGTCAGAGAGCCTGTTTCAGCCTGACCCCACATGCCACTTCAATCAGGAGGGCGCCAGATACAGGGTTCAAGTCTGGTGAACACTGCTGCGGCAGCACAAGCCTCTCCAATTGGGACTGATAGGGCACAAGCCCGCGGCAGGTGCAGTAGGGCTGGGATGAGCGGGAGTGTCAGGTAGGAGCTGCAGGCGGTGTTGGACTGCGGGTTTCAGCCCAATCCCGGCAGGGCACCCAGAAAGGCCCAACTATGCACAATTTTGTGCACCAGGCCTTTAATAGTAACTATGAAAAAAAAAAACAGTCTGAGATAAAGAATGACATAACATATCTAAAGAACACATTTGAAGGAATACGCAGCAGATTAGGGGAAGCTAAGGACTGAATCTGTGAATTAGAAGAAAGAGTTGAAAATGTCACTCAATTAAAGAACCAAAAAGAAAAAAAAAAACTAAAAAAACAGGAGGGCAGCTTAAGGGAGTTGTGGGAAAATGTGAAAGGTAACAATATTAGAATAGCAGGTATGCTAGAAGTGGGAGAAAGAGAGAAAAGAATAGAGAAGGTGTTTGAAGAAAGAATGGCAGAAAACTTTCCTAACCTGGTAAAGGAAAAAGTCACACAAGTTCAGGAGGCACAGAGAACCCCAAACAACAAGAACCCAAGAGACCCCTGCCCAGACATATCATAATTAAAATGCCAAAAATTAAAGACAAAGAATCTTAAAGGCAGCAAGAGAAAATCAAACTGTTACCTATAAAGGAGTTCCCATAAGGCTGACACCTGATTTCTCATCAGAAACTCTCCAGAAGTGAATGGCATGAAGTACTCAAGGTAATGGAAATCAAGGATCTGAGACCAAGATTACTATATCCAGCAAGGCTACCCTTCAAAATAGATTGCGACATAAAGAGCTTCCCAAACAAACAAACAAACAAACAAAAAGGCTAAAGGAGTTGTCACCAACAAGCAAGCATCATAAGAAATACTAAAGGGTTTACTGTAAGGTAAAGAATTGCTGAGAAGCAGCAGCAGAGAGAAACCTAGACATACAAAATTAAAATGGCTATAAATAAGTACCTCTCAATAACCTAAATGTAAATGGATTAAATGCTCCAATCAAAAGGTGTAGGGTAGCTGGAAGGATACAAAAACATGACCCAACTATATGCTATCTACAAGAGACCCATGCCAAAACAAACTCACAGGATCAAAGTGAAGGGATGGAAAAATATTTTCCATGCAAATGGAAAAGAAAAAAAACCTGGAGTAACAATACTCATATTCGACAACATAGATTTTAAAATGAAGGCCATCACAAGAGACAACAAAGGTCACTACATAATACAAAAGGGATTGATCCAACAAGAGGATATAATACTATACAGTTGCACCTAAATATATTTTAAATTTTCTAGAGGACTTTTAACAGAGAGACTGACAACAATACAGTCACAGAAGGGGATTTTAACACCCCTCTGACTTCCCTGGAAAGATCTTCCAGACAAAAACTTAACAAAGAAACAGAGACTCTAAAGGACACACTGGATCAGATGGACTTAATAGACATTTATACAAAATTTCACCCCAACGCATCAGACTATACATTCTTCTTAAGTGCACATGAATCATTCACAAATACAGATGACATGTTAGCACACAAAACAATTCTCTACAAGTTCAAGATGATTGAAATCCTATCAAGCATCTTCTCAGATCACAGTGGAATGAAATTAGAAATCAACTACAGTAATAACAACCCAAAACTTCTAATACATGGAGACTAAATAGCACGTTATTAAACAATGAATGGATTACCAATGAGATCAAGAAAGAAATCAAAAACTTCCTGGAAACAAATGAAAATGAACACACAACAACTCAAAATCTCTGAGATACAGAAAAAGCAGTCCTCAGAGGAAAGTTCATAGCACTAGAGGCATATCTCAATAAACAATAAAAATCAGCAATAAACTATTTAACCCTACAACTAGAAAGAGAACAAGAAAAGCCCAGAGTCAGTAGAAGGACAGAAATAATAAAGATTAGAGCAGAAATAAAAACATAGAGACTAAAATAAACAACATTTAAAAAAAGAAACCAAGAGCTGGTTCTTTGAAAGGATAATCAAAATTGATAAAATATTAGCCAGATTCATCAAGAAACAAAGATAGAGGACCCAAATAAATAAAATCAGAAGCGAAAGTGCAGAAGTAACCACGGACACCATAGAAATACAAAGGATTGCAAGAAAATACTATGAACAACTATGTGCTAAAAGCTGGACAATGTGATGAAATAGACAAATTCCTAAAAAAAAAAAATACAATTTCCCAAAACTGAATCATGAAGAATAAAAAAACCTGAATAGACCAATAACAACCTATGAAATAGAAGCAGTACTCAAAAAACTCCCACCAAGATCTGGATGGCTTCATAGGGGAGTTTTCCCAAACATTCAAAGAAGAAATAACACCTATACTCCTCAAACTATATCAGAAAATTCAAAAGGAAGAAACACTTCCCAAGTTTTTTTTTATTAGTCCAGCATTATCCTAATTTCCAAACCAGGTAAAAACACTACAAAGAAAGAGAATTACAGGCCAATATCCCTCATTTACATAAATGCTAAAATGCTCAAAAAAATATTAGCAAATCGGATCCAGCAATATATTAAAAAGATCAAGTGGGATTTATTCCAGGGATGCAAGGCTGGTACAATATTCATGAAACAATAACCGTGATACATCACATAAACATATTGAAAGACAAAAATCACATGATCAGATCAAAAGATGCAGAAAAAGCATTCGACAATATCCAACACCCATTTTTGATAAAAATTCTCAACAAAGTTTGAATAGAGGGAGCATATCTCAACATGATAAAGGCTATATATGACAAACCTACAGCCAACATCATACTCAATGGGCAAAAATTAAAACCATTTCCCCTAAAAAGAGGAACAAGACAGGATACCCACTTTCAACCACTCCTATTCGACATAGTACTGGGAAGTGCTAGCCATAGCAAAGAGACAAGAAAAAATAAAAGGCATCCAAAGTGAAAAAGGAGAAATAAAATTGTTATTATTTGCAGATGACATGATATTATACATAGAAAACCCCAAAGACTCCATCAAAAAACTAGTAGATGTAATAAATGAATTCGGCAATGTATCAGGATACAAAATTAACACCCAGAAATCTATGGCTTTTTTATACACCAATAATGAACTCACAAAAAGAAAAACTGAAAAAAACACAACCCCATTTACCATTGCACCGAAAAAATTAAGAAACCTAGGAATAAACTTAACTAAGGAGGTAAAAGACCTATACTCGGAAACCTACAGGGCATTGAAAAAAAGATAGAAGAAGACATAAACAAATGGAAGAATACAGCTTGTTCATGATTGGTAGAATCAACATCATTAAAATGTGCATACTACCCAAAGCAATCTATACATTCAATGCAATCCCCATTAAGATACCAAAAGAATATTTCACAGACCTAGAACGAACTCTCCAAAAATTCATCTGGAATAAAAAAGACCCCAAACAGCTGCAGCAACCCTAAGAAAGAAGAAAAAAAATTGGCGGGATCAAAACACCAGATATCAAGCTATATTACAAAGCCACTGTTCTCAAAACTGCCAGGTGTTGGCACAAGAAAAGACATACAGAGCAATGGAACTAAACAGAGAACCCAAAAATCAACTCAAGCCATTATGGTCAATTAATATTTGACAAAGGAGGAAAGAGCATACAATGGAGTCAAGACAGTCTTTTCAATAAATGGGGCTGGGAAAACTGGATACATGCAAAAAAAAAAAAAAAAATGAACTAGACCACCAACTTACACCACACACAAAAATAAAGTCAAAATGGATAAAGGACTTAAACGTTAAGACGGGAAACCATAAAAATCTTAGAGGAATCCACAGGCAGCAAAATAACAGACATATGCTGAAGCAGTATCTTCACTGATACAACTTCTAGGGCAATGGAAACTAAAGAGAAAATAAACAAATGGAACTGCATCAAAATAGAAAGCTTCTGCACAGCAAAAGAAACCATCAGAAAATAACAAGAAAGCCCATTGCATGGGAGAACATATTTGTTAATGACATCTCCGATAAGGGTGTAATCTCTGAAATTTACAGGGAACTCATACAACTTAACAAAAGGAAGATAAACAACCCAATCAAAAAGTAGGCAAAGGACCTAAATAGACACTTTTCGAAAGAGGACATACAGAAAGCCAAGAGATATAGGAAAACATGCTCAAAGACACTAATCATCCGAGAGATGGAAATCAAAACAACAATGAGGTACCATCCCACACTTCTCAGAAAGGATATATCATCAACAAAGGACAAGTGCTGGCAAGGATGCACAGAAAAAGGAACCCTCGTGCACTGCTGGTGGGAATGCAAATTGGTGCAGCCACTGTGGAGTTTCCTCAGAAAACTAAAAATGGAACTCCCATTTGACCCAGTAATCCCACTTCTAGGAATATATCCCAAGAAATCAGAAACACCTATCAGAAAGGATATATGCACCTCTATGTTCATAACAGCACAATTTACTATAGCTAAGATTTGGAAACAGCCTAGGTGCCCGTTAGCAGATGAGAGGATTAGAAAACTGTGGTACATCTACACAATGGAATACCATGCTGCTTTAAAAAAGAAGGAATTCTTACCATTTGCAACAGCATGGATGGAACTGGAGAGCATCATGCTAAGTGAAATAAAATGAACAACATAAACTGAGGGAAAAAAAAATACAGCCAGAGGGGGGGGAAATATTCTAGAATATAATAGAAGCAATCCTGTTATTTGCAGATTTTTAATATTGCCTATAACGTTTGTGATATACCATGTTAGTACAGTTTTGGTAATATTATTATACTTAAAATCCTTTTACTCTTGAAATATTAATGTTTATTGCATGTAATATTATATGTGAGATCATTTTCTTGAATAATTGGTGTTTATTACATGTAACATTTTCATATTTAAAATCATTTTTCGTGAGATATTAATGTTTATTGAATGTAACATTATATTTAAAATCGTTGTTCTTGAAATAAAAAAAAAAAGAAGACCTATTTAAGGAAATAATGACAGAAAAATTTCCCCTCCCTGGTTAAAGAAATAGACTTACATGTCCAGGAAGCGCAGAGAGTCCCAAACGAGGAACCCCAAGAGGCCCACACCAAAATACATCATAATTAAAATACCAAGAGTTAAAGACAAAGAGAGAATCTTAAAAAGCAGCAAAAGAAAAGCATTTAGTTACCTATAAGGGAGCACCCATATGACTCTCAGCCAAATTCTGAACAGAACTTTGTAGGCCAGAGGGAGTGGCAAAAAATATCCAAAGCAATGAATAGAAAGGACCTACAACCAAGATTACCCATCAAAGCTCTTATTTAGAACTAGGGGCTCAGTGCACGAATTCGTGCACCTTGAAAGGAACTGTGGGCCATGTGTGGTGGGAACAGGGGTGGGTCTCGGACCATCCTCCCCGGTCTCTGATTTCGTCTGCCAGCAGCCCCACTCCCATGCACTGATGACACCAGCCCCGCTCCCACCTGCTGACTGCGTGGAGCAAGTGGGGCCTGCGTCATCAATGGGTACAGTGGCGGCTGCTGTCCCAATAAGCCCCTCAGGAGCAGGGGGAGGTGGAGAAGCCCTCAGGGATGATCGGGGCCGGCAGTTGCCGCTTGCACCCGCTGACGGCACCCGGCACTGTGTGCCGGCAGTGGGTGCAAGTGGGGCTGGCACTGGCAGTGGGTACGAGTGGCAGCTTCAGCGCTGGCAGCAGGTGCGAGCAACGGGCAGGACTATGGCTCGCAGGATCAAAGAATTTTCAGTAATTACCAGAGGCTTGCCCCAATGACAGCAACTGGTGCCCGGCCTTGGTCTGGCACCCCTGCTCTCCTGCTGCACCATCCCACCGTGCTCAACACCCACCATGTTCCGCACACTCCCCCTGGTGGTCAGTGCACATCATAGGAACCAGTTGTTCAGTTCTTCCACCATTCGGTCTATTTGCATATTAGCCTTTTGTTTTCTAGGACTGAAGGTCAGATAAAGAACTTTACAGACAAGAAAAACCTAACAGAGTTCAATCACCACCAAACCAGTATTACATGAAATGTTGAAGGGTATTCTTTAAGAAGAGACAGAAGAAGATAAAAAATATGAACAATAAAAAGCCAATAAATACATATCAACAATTGAATCTAAAGATCAAAATAAATAAGAAATCTAATGAACAAAATAAAATTATACAATGAGTGGCCAGATTATTATGATCTCTGAACACATAATAATCTGGCCACTCAGTGTATATCCTATATAATAAAAGGCTAATATGCAAATTGTCCTCTCAACCAGGAGTTCAACCAGCAGGCAGGGCGGCCAACCGCCCATGTCCCCTCCCGGACCCCACCCATGCACGAATTCATGCACTGGGCCTCTAATATATAAATACACACACACACAAACACTGAGTGGCCAGATCATTATGCGTTCAGAGATCATAATAATCTGGCCACTCAGTGTATATATACTAGAGGCCTGATGCATGAAATCCATGCAAGAGTAGGCCGTCCTTCCCTCGGCTGCCGGCACCGGCTTCCCTCTGGCAATCGAAACCTGGGCTTCTCTCGCAGGCCCAGCTTTGCCCGGAAGGTTGTCTGGTCTAATTAGCATATTATCCCTTTATTATTATACCCATGGAAACAGACAGGGCGTTGAAGGCCTGGGATGGGGTCGGAACTGGGTGGAGGGTGGCAATAGGAGAGGGGGGGGAAGAGGGACATCTGTAAAACTCTCAACAATGAAGATTGTTTTTTAAAAAAGGGTACAGTAATTTAAATGAACTATAACAGAACAATATACTCAAGTACCACTCTATTGAAAATAGATGTGACTAAATTATGTTATATTAAGAATTACCCACAAATATTAATATTATCCTATATAATAAAAGCCTAATGTGCTAAGTGTCCGGTCGTCTGTCCGGCTTGGGGCTGCTGGGTGCTGCCGCCTGGCCACTATGGGCGTGGCCATCTTTGTTGGGTAATTTGCATACTCCTATTGGCTGGTAGCGTAGCGGAGTGATGGTCAATTTGCATCTTTCTCTTTTATTAGTGTAGATAAGTCACACCTTCTGATGCTGTGAGTACACAAATTGGCCCTGTTTTCCTTCACACTCTAGCTTCTAAGGTCAGAAGTATAAACTTGATCACCACAAGAATAATTTTTGATTATCTCTTTATAGGAGGTCCACAATCATCACAGATTTCCTTCATTTAAAATCAGCCTCACAACTAACTACAGGCTCTACAAAAGGTGTATTTAAGGTCCAACATGGTCAAATAAAGGTCTGTGTGACCCAAGAGGGCGTGGAGGTTGAGGTTACACACTCTCCACTTCAGACAGGGGTGTCAGGCATTTCCTGAAGAAAATTGAAACAATGGGTAATAAAAGTCAGACTGCAGCCTATCTGCAAAAATGGAACATCCTCCTCACTAGACAGAATGCGGAGGCACAAACAGATAGATTCTTATGCCCACAAGAAAGGGGGGCAGCTCTAAATGTCTCCTGAAAATTCCATTTTCCCCTTCCCCAAGGAAGCCTACCATCTGTCTCCATATAAAGGCACAGCACACACTAATGGAGACTCAAATCAGGTCTAGGTTTCACAAATCACTTCAGAGATCTTTTCTAGATAGCCATCTTGAGGAATTTCCAGAAACAATTTCCACAACCTCAGAAGTCCTACTTTTCCTTTAGCAAAGCCTCTAGAAAAAGGTTCTCCACCTTTTCTCTGACCCCAAAACAGTATCTATCGTTTTAAGCATGGGAGCTAAGACAAACCCAGGCCTGATGTAGACACACAAACAAGAAAAGTACCTAAAAGAGTATGGGAGGTAGGACAGGGAATTTAAAAAATGGAAATGAATCCTGGCTAGTTTTTCTCAGTGGTTAGAGCATCAACCCACAGATCAAAGGGTTCAGGTTCAATTCCGGGTCAAGTGCATGTACCTCAGTTGCAGGTTCCCCAGTCCTGGGAGGGGCACCTGTGGGAGACAACCAATCCATGTCCCCCTCTCTCTCTCTCTCTCTCTCTCTCTCCCTCCCTCCCTCCCTCCCTCCCTCTTCCCTTCCACTCTCCAGAAATCAATGGAAAAAGTATCTTCAGGTGAGGATTAAGAAAAATAAATAAATAAAGGAAAGGAATGCTAGAAACAGAAAATGAAGGATAGAACACCAGAACCACAGCCACTGCTATGGATCTTTTACTTGACACACAAAATAAATGAGGCAAGTTATTAGAATATTAGCCATGACAATCAAAAACTTAAACCCGGTTGGCAAGGCTCAGTGGTTGAGTATTGACCTATGAACTAAGTGGTCACAGTTCAATTCCCGACCAGGGCACATGCCCAGATTGCGGGCTCAAACCTCAATGGGGGGGTGGGGGGGTGAGGGGGCGGTCTGCAGGAGGCAGCCAACCAATGATTCTCTCTCATCATTGTTGTTCCTTTTCTTTTTTGAAAAATTGTTTAAAGTATTACATATGTTGTCTTTTTCCCCCGATTGACCCCCCAGCCACTCCCACCCCTGAGGGTAAGCCCCCACCACCCCAGTGTCCGTGTCCATTTGTTAAGCTAATCTGCATGCAGACAAATCCTTGGATTGATCTCTATTCCCCCCTCCCCTGTCATTTGTCTCTGGATCTATTCTTGTTCATCAGTTTATGTTGATCATTATATCCCACATATGAGTGAGATCATGTAATATTTATCTTTTTCCAACTGGCTTATTTTGCTTAGCATAATGCTCTCCAGTTCAATCCATGCTGTTGCAAATGGTAAAAGTTCCTTCTTTTCTATAGCAGTGTAGTATTCCATTGTGTAGATGTACCATAGTTTTTTAATCCACTCATCTGCTGATGGGCATTTAAGCTGTTTCCAAATCTTAGCTATAGTAAATTGTGCTGCTATGAACATAGGGGCGCATATATCCTTTCTTTCTGACTGGTGTTTCTAGTTTCTTGTGATATATTCCTAGAAGTGGGATTACTGGGTCAAATGAGATTTCCATTTTTAAATTTTTGAGGAAACTCCATACTGTCTTCCACAGTGGCTGCACCAGTCTGCATTCCCACCAGCAGTGCACGAGGGTTCCTTTTTCTCCAAATCCTCGCCAGTACTTGTCATTGTTGATTTGATGGTGATAGCCATTCAGACCAGTGTGAGATGGTATCTCACTGTTGTTTTGATTTGCATTATTATTTTGATTTGCATGATTGGTGACTTTGAGCATGTTTTCCTATATCTCTTGGCCTTCTGTATGTCCTCTTTAGGTCCTTTGCCTACTTTTTGATTAGACTGTTTATCTTCCTTTTGTTAAGTTGTATGAGTTTCCTGTAAATTTTGGAGATTAAACCCTTATTGGAGATAACATTTGCAAATATGTTCTCCGATGCAGGGGGCTTTCTTGTTGTTTTGTTGATGGTTTCTTTTGCTGTGCAGAAGCTTTGTATTCTGATGTAGTCCCATTTGTTTATTTTCTCTTTAGTCTCCATTGCCCTAGGAGCTGTATCAGTAAAGATATTGCTACGACATATGTCTGTTATTTTGCTGCCTATGGATTCTTCAAAGATTTTTATGGTTTTGCTTCTTACATTTAATTCCTTTAGCCATTTTGAGTTTGTTTTTGTGTATGGTGTAAGTTGGTGATCTAGTTTCATCATTGATGTTTCTATTTCTCTCTCTCCCTTTCCCTTCCTCTCTGGAATCAATTATATATATATACATATATATAATTTAAAAATCTGCTACATAACCTTGATCACAAAAATTTATCATGAATTTTTTCTTGTACACATACACACAAAGATGTTATCTTAGCACTGTTAGTTTATGTAAATAAGACTGATTGAGAAACACCTGGATGCCCAATAGGAAAGTGGTTAAATAAGCAATGGCATAGCTGTATCTGATTATAATGATAGTATAGATCCACATAAGATGAAAAAATGTTCATCATATACTACTTTCTTTTTAAAATACTCACATGAGTAGTGAGGATATTTTCCCCACTGATTTTCAGAGAGAAAGGAAGGGGAGAGAAGGAAGGGGAGAGAGAGAGAGAAAAGAGAAACATCAATGTGTTAGAGACCCATGGATTAATTGCCTCCCACTCTCACCCTGACTGGGACCGGGGACTGAACCTGCAACTAAGGTACGTGCCCTTGACCGGGAATCGAACCTGAGACCTTTAAGTCACTGAGTAAAACCGGCCAGTGCATATATTACTTTTAAAAGGAAATAAAACATATGTTATTACAATACCACATATTTTTAAATTGTGTCTGCATATATAAATAGGTCTATATAGGCTCAAAGTAACTAATTATAAATAACCATTTTATTTTATTTTTTCTTATCTCAATTTTCTAAAGTTTTAATCAACTTTTTAAACAAAACAGATCAGGTGTTTAATTAGGTTCTTCTTAAGAAATTTAGAACAACAGTTTGTGACAATAAATCACATTTGTGAAAGCCAACATTGCCCTGGAGCTAAGGAACTGCTTTGATTTTTGACAGAATTTGCAAATCCATGTCTTTTTGAACAGCCTTGGACTGCTCTGTAATCTTGTATTTCTCTTTCTGTGTTGAACATCTCAACCTCTGGTGTCTGGGCTTGTGCATCTTCTTCTTGAAGTAATCATCTGTATGATGTTTGGGGATTTTCACACCACTGATATCAAATTTTGGTAGAGGTGGCAATGACAAATTTCTGGTGTGTTCTATGCAGATGAACTCAATTAAGGGACAGAGGTCCAGTCTCAAGTAGCAAGCCACTGCTCAGCTAGTTCAGGAAAATTACCCCTCTTGCCTCTGTGGTACTCAATAAGGAATGGTCCCCGGTGTTGTAGTGTGCCCTGCGAATTACACAAGGACACCTCAAGAAGTCAAATTAAGGAGCTACATTTATTTCATAAGCTGGTGGCTACAAGGGGGCATCATAGCACTCCAAATCTTGCAGCCCCGAATGGCAGTAACATCTGGCTTATAAAAGACAAAAATCACAAAGGTATGGATTACATCTCTAGGCTTGGAATGAGGAACCGGTTTGCAAAAGCAATTTACAGAAGCTAAATTGAGCAAGTTAGTTATCTACAAAGATTAATTATAGTTTTAGGTCTTGGAGTCACTGAGTTAATGGAAAACACATTTTCTGGAGCCACTGAAGCAATTACAGCAATTGTGCTGTCCTGGTCTCCGGGTGCAGAGGAATGGATTTTGAAAGACCAGCAAAACCACAATCAATGGGGTATACAATTGAATGGGGTGATTTATATAAGTTCAGGAAATCAAAATAACTTCTCTATTGTTTTAGCAAGCAAACAATTACAGAAGCCAGAACAGCAGGGTGAAAAATTAAACAGCAGTTTTTACCCGAGATGATTGCTACCATGCTTCATGGGAGTGATGCTGGTCCCTATTTTCTCACACGATGATTTAAGGGTTTCTTGCCACAGTTCAATAGCTTTCAAGGCACATCTGCAGTAGGATAATATCTAGGCATTTTGCAAAGTTTGGCCACTCGGGTACCACCATTCTTATCACCCACCACAAACTGGTATTGTGACAGTAGCAAGAACTTCTTTTTCTTTTCAATTCTAGATTTAGCTTTTGAATACTTCCTCGTGTGCATGGACTTTCAGGAATACACAATTGATCAGTAATATCAAACAAATTCCTCTGACTAGGACAGTTTTGGCTGCCTTGGGGCTTTCCCTTTTTAGCCATCTTGGCCTTGAGGTTACCCTTCTTAACCTTGCCACCAGCATTAGCCTTGTCGGCTTTAGGTTTCTTCTCCTTAGTATCCAGCTTCTCGGCTTTCCCACTCACTATTTTGTGAGATGGGAAAGAGCTACAATCAACTTTTTTTTTTTGAGAGAAAAAGGATTATTTTACATTTATACTTAACTTTTCTTTTTCTTTAATACTCACCAGAGGATGTTTTTCATTGAATTTAGAGAGAGAGGAAGGGAGAGGAAGAGAAACACCGAGGTGAGAGAGAAACATGGATCAGTTGCCTCCCATATGCACCCCAACCAGGGATCAAACCTGCAACCTAGGTATGTGTCCTTATCCAGAATCAAACCTAAGATCCTTTGATGCATGGGACAACATTCCAACCAAATGAGCAACACTGGCCAGGGCTTAAGTTTTCTTTTTGATAAAAAAGAAGACAGGAGCCCTGACCGGTTTGGCTCAGTGGATAGAGCGTCGGCCTGCGGACTGAAGGGTCCCGGGTTCGATTCCGGTCAGGGGCATGTGCCTTGGTTGCGGGCACATCCCCAGTGGGGAGTGTGCAGGAGGCAGCTGATCGATGTTTCTCTCTCATCGATGTTTCTGGCTCTCTATCCCTCTCCCTTCCTCTCAGTAGAAAAATCAATAAAATATATTAAAAAAAATATTAAAAAAAAAAAAGACAGGAACCAAGGTGCCAACAGTCTGGATTTTACTAAATAAATGGAAAGAGAAGTCATACATTAGGACCTACCTAAACCCAGTTTTCATTTCCTTACATCTTGTCTCTAACATTTTCAAGTCTATCCAACCTGACAATTACTTTCGTCAAAACCCAGCTTTTACATCCTATGTCCATTATATCACATTATTGTACTCAGTAGAGACCCAGATGGAGCTTTCACGCTGGCTTGGACAGTAGGAACTGAGGGACTCGTTCCAAAGTGCAAAGACACCATCTGCAACTTTCTGGTAATCCTCTTTATGTCATCTGTTCAATTTCCAATTCTTTTTATATGTCCATTACAAAAGTAATCAAGATTTGCCCGCCAGGTATCTCTTTCCATAAGGCAGGTAGAAATATCATATAAATTCATTTTCCAATAATGCAAAAACGCAATGCCTTCTCATTACTCTCTTAACCCCCAAATAAATACTACTCTGTGGCTAGTACTAAAACCTATAGAAGGTAATAAAAAAGAAAAAACATGATCACAGATTACAAGGAATTTAATTGATAAACAGAACTCATAAATAGAAAACAACGGGAAAAAAAGATTAAGATTTTGCCTACTATTAACTGGTAGGTTTGGCTCTCTTGGGCCTAATCCCAATTCAACCCACTGCATATTGTATGACCTTGGGCAATCTCCTCACCTGTAAAACTATGAATTAAACCTAAATGATCTCAAACATCCTTTCCACATCTCATGTTCTATAGTTCTAGAAACAAGAGATTAGGGAAAGGAAATATAAAGGCAGGCTTCCATAATGTATTAGGAATTACCTATGAGCAGACAACAAGGAAGATTAAGAAAAAAAAGTGAATCTGGTAAGGGGAAAAAAAAAAAATCACCGATCAGTAAGAAGCCTGTTCTTACATAAGCAGGGTGATCAGAAAGTAAATAAAAGGAAAGTATATTCTCCTCCCTTCTATTAGAGAAATCCTGAAGAGGGTTATGTAAACAAATCTCTTGTCAATAGAGAGAAGCACTGACTTAGAAAAATAAAAAATATCAGATTGAATATTTACCGAATATCCAGTATGTGTGAAGTTGTTCTTTACTAGACACAGTTAGGAATACAAATATGCAGATTCAGCAAAAAGGACAAAAAAAAAAAAGAGAAAGAACTTGACACAGATGTGGTGATTGGTGGTAGGGGTGAGTGAAGGTGGAAGAGAATATAGGGGGAATAAATGGTGATGAAAAAAATTTAAAAAGAGAGTCAGTACTGGCTTTTAAAAAAGAACACAAATATGAATAAACATTGTCCCTGCTTTTAGGAAGTTTATTTCATTCATTCAGTAAATATTAATTGAGCATCTACTATGTACATGGACAATTCCAGGTACTCGGGAGTCAAGAGTGAATGTATACCTAAATCCATGAAATTTACAGTGTGCAGGGCTAGGGAGGTACAGATACATTAAATAAGGTAACTGCAGAAAAAAAAAATTGAAGAGTTGTGGGGCACTACTTTAAACTGGTTGATTATGAACATAAAATATTAACAATTGTTAAAGCTGGGTGATGGAAATTCAATGTACTGTTTTCTTTACTTCATTTTAAATTACTAAAACAAGCCACATAGAAGATAGGATAATCATGGAAGATTTCACTGAAATGACATCTGGGCTGAGATTTGACAACTAGGAACAGGGCCCCCATGCCTTTCAAACAGAGGAAACAGCTGGTACAAAGACCCTGAGGGGCCCAGAGACTTATTCTAAATGCAAGAAGCCACTGGAGGGTTATTTTTTTGTTTAATCCTCACCCGAGATATTTTTTTCCCATTGGTTTTTCAGGGCAAGTGGAAGGGGAAGAAAGAGAATACATCGATGTGAGAGAGCCACGTTAACTGGTTGCCTCCCACACACGCCTTTATTGGGGGCAGGAAGAGCACCCGCAACCCAGGTACCTGCTCTTGAACAGGAATTGAGCGGAGATCTTTTGATCTGAGAGCCGACACTCTAACCACTGAACAACACCATCCAGGACCACTGGAGGGTTTTAAGCAAGAACGCAAATACAGGTGCTAAATTGGGTAACCCAAAATATATTTATTTAGTAATGGGATGGATTTATATTTTGGAGGTATCTTAATCTCCCTAATCACTTTATTTTAACTTAAACTAAAATTAGTTTCTAATTCCAAGCACATCAATCCAAGGACACTTAATTCAGTATCTGGAAAGGTGGCTCAGAAGCATCCTGGATGAGAAATAAATTATTGCAGAATTAAAAATTCTGTTACAGCCCTGGTCAGGTAGCTCAGATGGTTAGTGTTATGCCAATACACCAAGACTGCGGGATCAATCTCTGTCAGGGCACATATAAGAAGCAACCAATGAATGCATAAATTAAGTGGAACAATAAATCGTTGTTTCTGTCCTCAAACTGGTAAAAAATTTTTTTAAATAAAAATTTTGTTACAGATGTCCAACAAAAATTCTGAGTGAACAAAATGTGAGGTAAGATTTTGCCCAGAGAAAGGTGAGGTCTGCAATCCAAGCTGAATGGGAAAACATGCACAGCGGGATCTAGAGGTTCAGAGGAAGTCTGGGCCCCACAAAATCCACGGATGTTGGGGGCAGCGTAGTCCTCGAATGTGGAAGGGGGTCCACAGGGCTGATGACAGAAGGTAACTCTAGAAATCAACCGATAGCTGGGCTGGGCACAAAAAGGCAGCCTGAAGCTTTCCCAGTAAACCAGCTGCGCTGTGCCAGGGGAAAAAGCCGAGCACAGAGACATGAGCAGAGTCGCACAGTGCCTTGGTGAAAAAGTCGCCAGTACTCGCACTTACTCTGGCTCTTTTTAATCTTTAAATCATTGCTTTTGATTACTAAGCCCAGTACATAGGATCACCCAATTAAAAACTCTCAGAGACTGCAGGGGAAAGTTGTTTTTGTAGAAGCTGGGGATCAGAGTGGGAAGAGATCAGAAAACCAGCTCTGGGGCAGTCCAGACCCCCAAACCAGTATTAAGTCCAGCAGGGAAAACAAATTCTAAATACTGAGTAGAGAGGACTTATAGCCCTGGATGTCAACACAGAAACACTGCCACCCAGGGGTTAAATCACAAACTGACTCTTGTGTAAATACAACCACAGGCAGGCTGAGTAACAAAGAAATACAGCCTGCTTGAAAATAAGATCGTGGCTTATGACACAGAGGAGCTGTGGAACACAGGGAACTTCAATACTGTCCGGACTCCCTGACAGGAAACAGGCATGCCAAACAGAACAGTAGAGGAAGTGAATGACCTTCACTACTGCACATTTTTATTTTTTATCTTTTACTTAAGAAACTAAATTTTTTTCTCACTTGATTTTGCATTTTTAATTACAATATTTTAATTTTTAATCAATATTATTACTACTACTTTATTTACCTTAAGTTTCACTTTATTTTCTCTAATTTTATTTTATTATGGGGATTAGTGTTCTATATTCAATTTTCATTTTTCCTTTAGTATTATATTACTCTATCTCAACGTTACCTTTATGCCAAAACTCTCTTCCTCATTTTTCCCCTTTTGTTGTCCTGTTTCTCTTACCCTATTCCTGCTTTAGATTTTTCCTATTCCTTCTTTTTATCCCGTTAAAAATTCATCCTACTTATGTATCTAATTTCCGATCCCCTGCTCCAAGTCCATACACACTTCTCTCTTCTCTTTCTTCACCATTCAAATTTTTACCCTCTCTTCCCTTTGTTTTTTTGTTTAATTTTGTTTTGTTTTCCCCTTCTTTCTCTCTGTCCTATTGTTGCTGTTAGTTTGACTGTTAGATTGGTTTGTTTGTGTGATTCTCCCTTTTTTTTTTGCTTCTGTTTTTCCTCTCCTCACTTGTTATTAGTTGTCCTTTGTAGTTTGCATTCATATCTGGGTGTTAGTTGTGTGCATTTTTTTGACTAGTTGTTGTTCTATTGTAGTTTTCTCCCCATATAAATAGTTTTTCACCCTTCTTTTTTCTCTTTTTTTCCTTTTCTCAATATCATTCCTGCACTCTTTGTTTTGTTTTTTAATGCCCTAATTCTCTTTTCTCTGGTGGTCACCTTTATTTGGAGTTATTACTATCAAGAATACATTTGTGTTCAGTGCCTTGTGCGTTGTGCCTTGTTGTGTTGTATTTTGTCAACACAGGAGAGAGGGCTATATAACCAGACACCCGGAGAAGAGATATCATGGGGAGACAAAGAAACAGCCCAAATATGAAAGAAAAGGCATCACCAGAAAGAAGTAAATGAAATGGAGGCAAGCAATATTTCAGAGAAAGAATTCAGAGAAATGATCATAAGGACAATGAAAAGGTTGGAAGACAAATTGAACAATATGTCTAAGGTACTAGGGAGAACAGTATGTTCTTTCCCCAAAAAACTAAACATGGAACTCCCATTTGACCCAGTGATCCCACTTTTAGGAATATATCCCATGAAACTAGAAACACCAATTAGAAAGGATATATGCACCCCTATGTTCATAGCAGCACAATTCACCATAGCTAAGATTTGGAAACAGCCTAAGTGCCCATCAGCAGATGAGTGGATTAAAAAACTGTGGTATGTCTACACAATGGAATACTACGCTGCGGTAAAAAAGGAGTTCTTACCATTTGCAACAGCATGGATGGAACTGGAGAACATTATGCTAAGTGAAATAAGCCAGTCAGAGAAAGATAAATGTCACATGATCTCACTCATTTATGGAATATAATGAACAACATAAACTATGAACAAAAATAGATCCAGAGACAGACAAGCATTATCAGATCATCAAATCTCAGAGGGAAGGTAGGGAAGGGTGGGGATAAGGGGGAGAGATCAACCAAAGGACTTGTATGCATGCATATAAGCCTAAACAATGGACACAGACAACAAGGGGTGAGGGCATGAGTGGGGGGAATGAGAGGGTAATGGGGGAATAGGGCACATATGTAACACCTTAATCAATAAAGAAATTTAAAACACACACACACACACAAAAAAAAAAAACAAATCAAATATGACAAGTGCTGGAGAGGATGCACAGAAAAAGGAACCCTCCTTCACTGCTGGTGGGAATGCAGACTGGTGCAGCCATTGTAGAAGACAGTATGGCACTTACCAGCACAATTTACAATAGCTAAGATTTGGAAACAGCCTAAATGCCCATCAGCAGATGAGTGGATTAGAAAACTATGGTACATCTACACAATGAAATACTATGCTACTATAAAAAAGAAAGAATTCTTACCATTTGCAGCAGCATGGATGGAATTGGAAAGCATTATACTAAGTGAAATAAGCCAGTCAGTGAAAGAAAAAAATAACACATGATCTCACTCATTTATGGATTATAAAGAACATTATAACCTGATGAACAAAAAGATAGATTCAGAGGCAAGGAAGCATCGAACAGACTGCCAAATTACAGCGGGAAGATTGGGGGGTGGGGAGTAAGAGATTAACTAAGGGGCATAAACAATGGACACAGGGCCTGGGGGGGGGGGTGTAGGGGAGGCCGGGGGAAGGTCAATGAGGGGAAAAAGGGGACATATGTACTACTATTTGTAATACTATAAATAATAATAATTAAAAAAAGAAATACATTTAGGCTGTTCATCTACTCTGAAATAAATGAGAGGTAAAATTAAAAAAAAAAAGAATTTAGAACTAATAGAGACAAAAAGCATACTAGTGGTTGCCAGGGGCTGGAAGCAGCATGAAAATGGAAAGTGACTGTTTTAATTTCCTTTTGGGGTGATAAAAATGTCTTGGAACTAGGTAAATAATAGCTGCATAATATGAATTTACTAAATACCATTAAATTGTACACTTTAAAACGGTTAAGGGTTAGTTTTATCTTAATGTAAACGAACTTCAAAAAAATAGTTTAGAGGTGGTTACCAAGAGGCCATAGATTTGTTTTCTCTGATGACAAGATAATGTGAGTCATTGAAGTAGAGTTTTGGAGATTCATGTTCTAATAAAATCTCAAGCTAAGTTAGATTTTGAACAGGGTTTCTTAGGCTCCACAGTATTGACATTTTGAGCCAGATGATTGTTTTGTTCTGGGGAGCTGTCCTATGCATTGTAGCATATGTGGCAATATCTGTGTCTCTACCGAGTCAATATTAGTAGTCCCCTACCCCAGCCCCAAGTTGTGGCAACCAAAAATGTCTCCAGCCCCTGCCAAGCTATCTTGGGGGCAAATCACACCTGTAACGAACCACTGTTAACAAATGCCTGACTTTTCTGTATCTTAATTTTATCAACCATCACTTTGCCCATATATAAAATGAGAGACTTAAATAAGGTCATCTTATTCAAGGTCTCTTCCAATTCTGAAATTCTAGCTCTTATTTTTTGTTCAACATCTATGATTTATAATCCATCCAGGGTGGCCTTCTCTTTCAACAACCTTGCTGTGTCTCACCAGGCTACTGCAAGAAGGTTCTATGAAGAGGGTTCATCTCAAATTCCTATCCAAAAGAAGTGTTGGTATAAAAGTTTTTCCATTAAGATACCAAGAACATTATTAATAAAGGAATACTCAAGTTAAGAACTGATTTTTGAACCTGTAGTTTTTGTTTTACTTGTACTTACTCTGCTTCTTAAATAAGGTACTTTCTCTTGAAACCGAATGAAGCATCTGCTTCTTTATCTCACCAGAAATTTCATGGATTTAGGCTTCTCCAGTTGCACATAAGAATATCCAGGCATACTGAATAGTAAAGACTTAATTTAATGAGTTTTGTGTAGGCTCAATGAATTACAAGCCAACTTCATTTAATTATTAAGTAGCCAATCAGGTAATCTCTGTGGCTGATTAGTGTATTAATGAAATAATGTCTTCCAGTTAAAAGCTGTCATTCCAATCAGAAGACTGCTCTGAAGCTGCTAAAAAAAAAAAAGAGGAGCTGGCAGCATTTCCAAGGACTCACACTATGAATTTGGGAAAAGGAAAATAAATGCATTTCATATTTCATCCCTTTTGTATTAAAAGATTTCTAAAAGTCCCGGAATTGACATTTACAGAACATTCCAGCTAACAATAGCAGAATACATATTCTTTGGAAGTACACATGAACCACTGCAAGAAAGACCACATTCTATGGCAGGGGTGGGCAAACTTTTTGACTCGAGGGCCACAATGGGTTCTTAAACTGGACCGGAGGGCCGGAACAAAAGCATGGATGGAGTGTTTGTGTAAACTAATATAAATTCAAAGTAAAGGAGCGGAGGGGAGAGCAAGAGAACCAGATAGAACAGCCGGATCCGGCCCACGGGCCGTAGTTTACCCACGGCTGGGATACAGTGTCAGTGTGCAGACTTAAAGGGCCCAGGTTCAATTTCAGTAAAGGGTATGTACCTTGGTTGCAGGATTGAACCCCAGCCCTAATAGGGGTATGTGTGGAAGGCAACCAATCAATTTGTTCCTCGCACAATGATGTTTCTCTCTTTCTCTCCCTCCTTCCCTCCCTCCCGTTCCCCCTATCTCTCTCTCCCTCCTTCCCTCCCTTTATCCCTCCCTCTCTCTCTCTAAAAATCAATGGAAAAATATCCTCAGGTGAAGACTAACAATAAATAAATAGTATGAAGTGCTTCAGGATTAATTCTAACAAAAAAATAGATGAGACCTAAACAATGAAAAATACTAAGTTTTCTATGAGGAATCAAAGGAAAACTAAACAAAGAGAGATAACATTTTCATGGGTCAGAAGACGGAACAATGAATTAGAACAAACAGTCCATAAAGTAAACCCACACACACATAGACAACTAATTTTTTAAATATATTTTTATTGATAAGTGAGAAGAAGGGAGAGGGAGAGATAGAAACATCAATGATACGAGAGAATCATTGATTGGCTGCCTCCTGCACACCCCCAACTGGGGATCGTGCCCACAATCCCAGCATGTGCCCCTGACCGGAACTGAACTCGAGACACTTCAGTCCCGAGGTCGACGCTCTATCCACTGCCAAAACCAGCCAGGGTTAGACAACTAATTTTTGTCAAAGTATAAAGGCAATTCATCAGTGGATAAAGGATGGCCTTTACAAATGGTGCTACAACGAATGCAAAAAAAACACAACACTTAAAACACTTTGTTCACCCTCAGTTCCATGTTGCCAGAGACATGGAAGCATGGGAAAAAGCTTTCTTAAGATTGGTCTTATGTATACTATAGACAACAGAGAAAACTTGTTGAAGATAATGGCTGGTCCTATAACGAAGAGAACTACATAACCAGACACTCAGAGAAGAGAGACCATGGGGAGACAAAGAAACAGCCCGCATATGAAAGAAAAGCAGGCATCACCAGAAAAGGAAGTAAACGAAATGGAGGCAAGCAACCGGTCAGAGAAAGAATTCAGAGAAATGGTCACAGATGGCTGAAAAGAATGGAAGACAAATTGGACAATATGAATAAGAACAAAGAGCAAATGAAGAAGAACCAAGACGAAATGAAAAATGACATCGCTGCTGTAAAGAACTCAACAGAAAGCATCAAGAGTAGACTAGAAGAAGCAGAGGACCGCATCGGTGAGCTAGAAGACAAGGTAGGAAAAATACCCAAAAAGAGCAGCTTCTAGGAAAAAACATTAAAATCAGCAGGAGAGCCTAAGGAAGCCGTAGGCAAACTACAGCCCGCGGGCCGGATCCGGCCTGTTCGGCTGTTCTATTAGGCCCGCGGAGCGGAAAGAACGGAGGGTTCTCTTGCTCTCCCCTCCGCTCCTTTATTTTGAATTTATATTAGTTCACACACACACTCCATCCATGCTTTTGTTCCGGCTTGTCTGGTCCCGTTTAAGAACCTATTGTGGCCCTCGAGTCAAAAAGTTTGCCCACCCCTGGCCTAAGGGAACTTTGGGACAACACGAAACAAAACAACATCCGCATAATAGGGGTGGTAGAAGAAGAGGAAACTGAGCAAGAAACAGAAAACCTGTTTGAAGAAATAAATGACAGAAAACTTCCCTGATATAGGGAAGAAAAACCCCACACAAATCCAAGAAGCTCAGAGTCCCAAGCAAAATGAACCCCAAAAGACCGACGCCAAGGCACATTATAATTAAATTGGCAAACACCAACGACAAAGTAAGAATCTTAAAAGTGGCCAGAGAGAGAGACAGAAAGTTACCTACAAAGGAATCCCCATCAGACTAGCAACTGATTTCTCAACAGAAACTCATCAGGCCAGAAGGGAATGGAATGAAATATACAAAGTCATGCAAAGGAAGGGTCTGAATCCAAGAACACTGTACCCAGCAAGGCAATCAATCAAAATTGAAGGTGAAATCTGGAGCTTCACAGACAAAAAAGAACTAAGGGAATTAATTACCACCAAACCACCGATGTAAGAAATGCTAAAGGGTCTGCTGTAAAAAAAAGAAATAGGAAGCGAAGAAGGAACACAGGGGTAAAGAATAAAAATGGTGACAAATAAGTACCTATCAATAATAACTTTAAATGTAAATGGATTAAATGCCCCAATCAAAAGACATAGGGTAACAGATTGGATAAAAAAAACACGACCCATATCTGCTGTATGTAAGAAACCCACCTCAGAAAAAAAAGAAACACACAGACGAGGGTGAAGGGATGGAAAAGGGTTTTTCAGGCGAATGGAAATGAAAAAAAAAGCTGGGGTAGCAACACTTATATCTGACAAATTAGATCTCAAAGAGAAGGACATAACAAGAGATAAGGAAGGCTACTTCATAATACTAAAGGGAGCAATCCAACAAGAAGAAATAACTCTAGTAAACATATACGGACCCAATACAGGAGCACCCAAATACATAAACTCCTGGAGGATATCAAAGGAGAGATTGACAGCAATACAATCATAGTAGGAGACTTTAATACCCCACTATCACCATTGGACAAATCCTCTAATAAAAAGCAAGCAAAGAAACATCAATCCTAAATGTCTCACTAGACCAGATGGAATTAATTGACATCTTCAGAACATTTCACCGCAATGCCACAGAATATACAGTCTTCTCAAATGCACATGGGTCATTTTCAAAGATAGACCGTATGTTGGGTCATAGGCAAAGTCTCTTCAAATTCAAGAAGACAGAAATCATATCAAGCATCTTCTCAGATCACAGTGGCATAAAACTGGAAATCAACTAGAATAAAAACAATCCAAAAAAATCAAACACATGGAGACTAAACAGCATGCTATTAAACAATGACTGGGTTACCAAAGAGATCAAGGAAGAATTAAAAAACATCATGGCAACAAATGACAATGAAAACACAACAATCCAAAATCTATGGACCACAGCGAAAGCACTCTTGAGAGGGAAGTTCATAGCTCTACAAGCCTACTGCAAAAAACAAGAAACAATGGTAATAAAACCTAACACTACAACTCAAAGAGTTAGAAAGAGAGCAACAAGAAAAGCCCAGTGTAAGCAGAAGGAAGAAAATAATAAAGATCCGAGCGGACATAAATGACACTGAGAGCAAAAACACAATACAAAAGATCAACAAAACCAAGAGCTGGTTCTTTGAAAGGATAAACAAGATTGATGAACCTCTAGCTAGGCTCACCAAGAAGCAAAGAGAGAGGACCCAAGTAAACAAAATCAGAAATGAAAGAGGTGAAATAACAACAGACCCCACAGAAATACAAAGGATTGTTAAAAAATACTATGAACAACTCTATTCCAACAAACTGGACAAACTGGAGGAAATGGACATATACCTAGAAAAATATACCCTTCCAAAACTCAATCAGGAAGAATATAAACATCTCAATAGGTCAATAACTATGGAAGAAATAGAAGCAGTCATCAAAAAGTTTCCAGCAAACAAAAGCCCAGGCCAGATGGCTTCACAGGGGAGTTTTACCAAACATTCAAGGAAAAACTAAAAACCTATCCTCCTCAGACTATTCCAAAAAATTCAAGAGGAAGGAACACTTCCAAGCTCATTCTATGAAGCCAACATCACCCTAATACCAAAACCAGATAAAGACAACACAATGAAAGAGAATTACAGGCCAATATCCCTCATGAACATAGATGCCAAAATCCTCAACAAAATTCTAGCAAATCGGATCCAGCACTACATCAGAAAGATCATACACCATGACCAAGTAGAACTTATCCCAGGTATGCAAGGATGGTACAATATCCGCAAATCAATAAACATGATACATCACATAAACAAATTGAGAGATAAAAATCACATAGACATATCAATTGATGCAGAAAAAGCACTTGACAAAATCCAACACCCTTTCTTGATAAAAACTCTCAACAAGGTGGGAATAGAAGGATCATACCTCAACATCATAAAAGCTATATATGATAAACCCACAGCTAACATCATACTCAATGGGCAAAAACTGAAACCATTTCCGCTAAAAACAGGAAGAAGACAGGGATGCCCCTCTCACCACTCCTGTTCGACATAGTACTGGAAGTATTAGCCATTGCAATTAGACAAGAAGAAGAAATAAAAGGCATCCAAATTGGAAAAGAAGAAGTAAAGCTGTCCTTATTTGTAGATGACATGATATTGTACATAAAAAACCCGAAAGACTCCATCAAAAAACTAATAGACTTAATAAATGAATTCGGCAAAGTAGCAGGATATAAAATTAACGCCAAGAAATCTATGGCATTTCTATACACCAATAGTGAACTTACAGAGAGACTAAAAAAAGCAATCCCATTTACCATCGCACCAAAAAAATTAAGATACCTAGGAATAAACTTAACTAAGGAGGTAAAAGACCTATATGCGGACAACTACATGACACTGAAAAAAGAGATAGAGGAAGACATTAACAGATGGAAGAACGTACCATGTTCATGGATTGGAAGAATCAACATCATTAAAATGTCTATACTACTCAAAGCAATCTATAGATTCAATGCACTCCCCATTAAAATACCAACAGCATATTTCACAGACCTAGAAAGAACTCTCCAAAAATTCATCTCAAATAAAAAAAAGACTCCGAATAGCCACAGCAATCCTGAGAAAGAAGAACAAAGTAGGTGGGATCTCAATACTAGATTTCAAGCTGTATTACAAAGCCACTGTTCTCAAAACGGCCTGGTACTGGAACAAGAACAGACATATAGATCAATGGAATAGAGAACCCAGAAATCAGAAATCGACCCAAATTACTATGTTCAATTAATATTTGACAAAGGAGGCATACAATGGAGTCAATACAGTCTCTTCAATAAATGGTGTTGGGAAAATTGGACAGATACATGCAAAAAAATGAAACTAGACCACCAACTTACACCATGCATGAAAATAAACTCAAAATGGATCAAGGACTTAAACATATGACGAGAAACCATAATAATAGTAGAGGAATCCACAGCCAGAAAAATCTCTGACATATGCTGAAGCAATTTCTCCACTGATACTGCTCCTAGGGCAATGGAAACTAAAGAGAAAATAAACAAATGGGACATCAAAATAAAAAGCTTTTGCATAGCAAAGGAGACCATCAATAAAACAACAAGAAAGTCCACTGCATGGGAGAACATATTTGCCAATGATATCAACGATAAAGGTTTAATCTCCAACATTTAGAGGGAACTCATGCAGCTTATCAAAAAGAAGATAAACAACACAATCAAATAATGGGCAACTGATTTAAATAGACACTTTTCAAAAGAAGACAGAAGGCCAATAGACATATGAAAACATGCTCAAAGTCACTAATCATCAGAGAGATGCAAATCAAAACAACAATGAGGTACCATCTCCCACCTGTCAGAATGGCTATTATCAACAAATCAACAAATGACAAGTGCTGGCGAGGATGCACAGAAAAAGGAACCCTCGTGCACTGCTGGTGGGAATGCAGACTGGTGCAGCCACTGTGGAGAACAGTATGGAGTTTCCTCAAAAAACTAAAAATGGAACTCCCATTTGACCCAGTGATCCCACTTCTAGGAATATATCCCAAGAAACTAGAAACACCAATCACAAAGGATATATGCACCCCAATGTTCATAGCAGCACAATTCACCATAGCTAAGATTTGGAAACAGCCTAAGTGCCCATGAGCAGATGAGTGGATTAAAAAAACTGTGGTACATCTGCACAATTGCATACTATGGTGCGGTAAAAAAGGAGTTCTTACCATTTGCAACAGCGTGGATGGAACTGGAGAGCTTTATGCTAAGTGAAATAAGCCAGGCAGAGAAAGATAAATATCACATGATCTCACTCATTTGTGGAATAGAATGAACAACATAAACTGATGAACAAAAATAGATCCAGAGACAGAGAAACATGAATTAGAACGTCAAACCTCAGGGAAGGTAGGGGACGGTGCGGGTAAGGGGGAGAGATCAATCAAAGGACTGATATGCATGCATATCAGCCTAATCAATGGACATAGAGAACAGCGTGGTGGGGGCATCAATGGGAGGTGGGGGTTAATGGGGAAATAAGGACACACATGTAATACCTTAATCAATAAAGAAATTAAAAAAATAAAACACCTTTGATCAATATCTCAAACCATAGGCAAAAATTAATCAAAATGGATCACAGACCCAAATATAAAATCTAAAACAATAAAACTTCTAAAAGAAAACACCTCTGTGACCCTCAGTAAGAAAATGATAATAAAGCACAAACATATAAGAACAATTTGATAAATTAAAATTCATCAAAATTTTTAACTTGTGAAAAGACAACCCATAAAAGAAAATATTTGTAATAATCATATTTCTGATGAAGGACTTGTATCCAGAATATACAAACAGATAAAATAACAATTTTTCTAAATGGCAAAGATCTTAATGGAAATTTCATCAAAAATATGTGAATAGCTTAATAAACATAAAAAAGATGCCAAGCATCATTAACATTATAGAGATACAAATCAAAACCATATCTAATACTACTTTATACCCACTAGGATATTTATAATTAGAAAACAGACAATAATAAGTATTGATGATGACGTGGAACAACCAGGACTCTTATACACTGCTGCTGAGAATATAAGTTGGTACAGCCATTTCAGTAAACAAGTTTGGCAGTTTATTAAAAAGTTAAACATAATTCCAAGAGAAAAGAAAATACATGTCCACAGAAATACCTACTATAATCAAATACACACAGCTATTATTCATAATAGTTAAAAAGAGTGAAAATCATCCAAATGCCAGCCATCTGATGAATGGATAAGAAAAAAGAATATATCCATATAATGAAATACTATCATTCAGAAAGCAAGTATTCCCAAAACAAAAAATGAGGACATGTCTAAAGGACACAGGAGCCAACCTGAAAGAATTTCCAGTGGCCAACGCTAGTATTAGATTAAAATCCACAAAATAAAATGAGTATCATCTATGAGTCCAAACTGATGGCAATAACAGACTAAGGAGACATGGTAACAAAATGTAATGTGGTAAGTAGAATTAAAACCTGAAATGAGCACTACTGGCGTGGCTCAGTGTTTGAGCCAGGAGGTTACGGTTCGACTTCCAGTCAGAGCATATGCCCAGATTGTGAGCCTGATCCCCAGTGGGGGGCATACAGGAGGCAGCTCATCAATGGTTCTCTCTCATCATTGATGTTTCTATCTATCCCTTCCTCTTTAAAATCAATAAAAAATGTATATATAAAAAACAACAACAACTGAAATGAAAAAAGATATTGGGGGAAAACTGTTGCTATCCAAATAAAGCCTGTAGTTAATAGTATTGTACCAAAATGTATTCCTTCGTTTTCACTAATGTGCCATGGTTGTATAAGATTAAACATCAGGGAAGCTGGGTAAAGAGTATACAGCTGGGTTTAGCAAACTACAGCCCACGGGTCAAATCCAACTTATCTGTTTTCATAAAAGTTTTCTATAAAACTTTATAAAAAGATTTCAGCTATGGCTGGTGTGGCGCAGTTGATGGGCATCGTCCCAGGCACTGAAAGGTTGCCAGTTTGATTCCTGGTCAGGGAATATGCCCAGGTTTCAGGCTCGATCCCCGGTAGGGGGCCTGCAGGAGGCAGCAGCTTGATGTTTCAAGCTCACATCCGTGTCTCCCTCTCCTTCTCCCTTCCTCTCTAAAAATCAATAAAATTATTTTTTTAATCTTTAAAAAAACTATTAAATGTTATTAAACACCCATTCATTTATTCATTATCTATGGCTGCTTTTGCCCTACATTGGCAACATTAAGTAGTTCCAAGAAAGGCCAACTGGTCTACAAAACCTAAAATATTTACTATATCTGGCCCTTTGCAGGAAGTTTGCCAATCCAATACACATGAATTTTCTGTACTGTCACTGTAACTTTTCTATAAAGCTAAAATGATTCTAAAGTAAAAAGTTATTTTTTTTTTCAAAGTTCAACGCTCACATACCATATTACTCAGCCATCTACTTCTAGGTATTTACCCAAGAGAAATGAATTAAACCTGACTTTAGCATAAATATTGTGCGTTCTCCTAAAGATTATTTTGAAACTACATTCAAGGGGGAAAGATGTGAATTTTTCATTTATAGAGAATACATTTTTAAGCAAAATCATGTATATAAAACACAAATGAAATATATTATCTGAAACCTAATTGACACTAAAATGTTTTAGACATCATCCCTGCTTGTACAAAGAAGTAGTAGACATTGTCAACACCCTCAGAAAGTTTAAAGGAAAAGGAGACTCTCAGACAAATGTGGAAGTCAAATCCTAGTTTTTAGATTTTTAAAAAAGTAATACTGTTAAAGGATTTAAAATATACCCAACTATGATATGTGAAGTTAGAATTACAATAAGCCTAATAATAACTTAAAATATATCAGACCTGGCTGGGTAGCTCAGCTGGTGTCATCTCAGACACCAAAAGATTGTGAATTCAATTCCTGGTCAGGGCACATACATGAGGCAACTGATCAGTTTTTCTTGCCCATCGATGCTTCTCTTTCCCTTCCTCTCTAAAAAAAAAAAAAAAATCAATATAAAACATAACCTTAGCCCTGGCCAGGTTAGAGCGTCAACCTGTGGACTAAAGGGTCACAGGTTTAATTCCCAGTCAAGGGCACATACCTGGGTGCAGTTCGATCCCCAGCCCCAATTGGGGCGGAGACAACCAAATCAATGTGTCTATCTCACATCCGTGTTTCTCTCTCCCCCGCTTCCATTCCACTCTATGTAAATAAGAAAATAAGTAAACAAATAAATGGAAAAAGTATCCTCGGGCGAACATTAACAACAACAAAAAAACATATCCTCAGGTGAGGATAAAACATTACCATAACAGCATTAGCATGCCAGCATTAAGTGTGGGGTGGGCCCAAAATTTGAAGACATACTCAAAGAATGTATTTCCTTAATTTAAAATTGTCTGAATTTATTTCCTTAAATGCCAACACTGAAAATTAAGAATAAAATTATAGTAAAATGTATTTATTTTAATACATTTTATTAAATTCAGTAGATCTAGGGCAGTGGTCGGCAAACTCATTAGTCAATAGAGCCAAATATCAACAGTACAACGATTGAAATTTCTTTTGAGAGCCGAAAAACCGACTTCTGCAAAATGGCTACTAAGTTTCAATCGCAATGTATGTGCGCGACTGCACATGGTATTTTGTGGAAGAGCCACACTCAAGGGGCCAAAGAGCCGCATGTGGCTCGCAAGCCGCAGTTTGCCGACCACTGATCTAGGGTGAAGCTTGAGATTCTCCATTTCTAATAAGCTCCCACATGATGCTGGAGCTGCTGGGCTCAGGATCACAGATGGAGTAGGAATATTCTGATAGCATTTGATTCTAGCCTATCCAATTTAGGCTTATTACTTACTGTATTACTTATAACTTCCAAATCTGTATGAAATCTCCCTAAGCCTCAGTTTTCTCATAAAAGTATCTATAATAATAAAAGCATAATATGTAAATCGATGAATGACCAAACAGCAGAACAACGGTCTGGACAACCATGCTATGACACCCGCCAAGGCAGTGCAATGCGATTGGTCGGGGGTCCCGCCATCGCCCCACGATCGCCCCACAGAAGGAAGCGCAGGCCATCCTCTGTGCAGTGATCGATCTTGGAGCCCCGGCCAGGTGGGGGGGGGGGGGGGGGCTCCCTCTCTGGGCAATCGATCGCGGAGGCCCCTGATTGATTGCCCCAAAGAGAAAGGCCCAGGTGGCAGCGCTGCGGCAGGTGGGTGGGGCCCGGCAGGTGGGTGGGGCCTCCCTCTGTGGGGCGATTTATCTGGAGGCCCCATGATGAATCACCCCACAGAGGGAGGCCCAGGCCATCAGCCAGTGACTCTGTGGCGGGTGTGCGGGGCCAGCCAGCAATTGCCCTGCAGAGAGAGGTCCAGGCTAGCCATGCGATTGCACCCCACGCCTGTCGCCCGCAGAGGGGGCAGCACCACACAGATGGCAAGCAGTGGCAGCAGTGTGGTGGGGCTAGCTGCCAGGAGCAGGGGGAAGGAAAGCCCCAATAGGCCCTGATCTCTGACCAGGCCTAGGGACCCTACCTGAGGGGTCCCAGATTGCGAGAGGGCGCAGGCCAGGCTAAGGGACACCCCCCCTCCGGTGCACTGATTTCATGCAATGGGCCTCTAGTTGTTTTATAAATACCAAATGAAATAATTCACATATTAACTCACAATTCTTGACACTTAGTGAATGTTTGGTGAATATCAATGACTAACTTGTATACAACTTTTGTTACATGTTTTAAGGCAGGGGTCCTCAAACTTTTTAAATAGGGGGCCAGTTCACTGACCCTCAGATCGTTGGAGGGCCGGACTATAGTTTTTAAAAAAAAACTATGAACAAATTCCTATGTGCACTGCGGGCCCGGGACAAGTCGGCTGCTAAGCAGGACAGGCAGCGGGCACCTGGCGGGCCGGTAAATGTCCTCAGCGGGCCGCATGTGGCCCATGGGCCATTGTTTGAGGACGCCTGTTTTAAGGCATTTAATTTTCACATTAACTCAATGGGTAGGTACTATTAGCCCCATTTTTAAAGATAAACGGGGTTTAAGAGCAGTTATGTAAGTTGTAAAATGTCATACACATACTGAGTATGAGAAGAAAAATGAACCCAATCTGATTCTACAATCTGTATTCTTAACTATCTCAATAATTTTTTTTTTTGGATCGGCAAGGCAAATTTACTCCAGCACAGAAGGGTGCTTTTGCCAGCTGGAAATCCACAAAGCACACCTATCCTGAAATCTGTTCAGGGTCTGCCCTGCCCCTCACTCTGACTCTGACTTAACTTGCCAGGGCTCAGAGCTTGGGTTCCCATTATTGCGTGATTGGTAACTCAGAGGAAGGGGAGGGGTACGGCAGAACCCAAATTGACGGCGCCTAAGAATCTGAAGGTCATATCAAAATGGAGGAACCTAAGATGGCAGCAAGCTCCTTTCTTTGGCAGAAAAGATTGCTCGTTCACTCTGACAGTACCCCCCCCCCCATTTTTTTTATTTGACTCTTTTCTCCAAATTTGGCTAACAGTCTGATTTTCATGTTCTGCAGTATCTAGATTATTCTGCTGATATGTTACTGGGGTTTGTTTGGTTAATACAGTCTCAACCTTTGGATAAGGCCTCTCATACATGGAATTATGCAACATCCTATTACTGTCATTACCCCAATTACCACAATAAGATAGGTTAAGGCTGAAGTCATTATTCCTTTCCATTTCCCAAACCACTGCTCCTTTAGACTAGAGAAGGGGTCATCTATACCCAAGTTCTCTGCTAATCCATTGGCTAGGGTTGTTAAACGCTAAGCGCTTTGGTTATGGGGCCATCAGGTACCATATTGTTAGGGATGAAAGTACAGCACTGACACATACTCCGCCCCTTCCTGCTAAAATCATATCTAGGGATAATTGGTTTCCCCAATTCATTCTCTTGATAACATCTCTAGTGTAAGTGACAAACCTCCACTGATTATAACAAATACTAGAGGCCCGGTGCATGAAAATTCATGCACTGGAAGGGGGGATGTCTCCTCAGCCCGGCCTGCCCCCTCTCACAGTCCGGGAGCCCTCAGGTGCGGAAGGTGATGCCCCATCATACCTATGCTGCTGCCACTGCTGGCAGCACAAGCCTCGGCCGGCCCTGGGCAGATGGGCAGCCGCCACCCGAGGCTTGCCTGCGCCTCGGGCTGGCCCTGGGCGGCTGGGAAGCTGAGGGGACTGGGGGGCTTTGGAGGCAGGCGCGCGGGTCGGGCCCGGCCTTGCTGCACACCTGCCACCCCGGCGGGGCTGAGGGGACTGGGTGCCGCCATCTTGTGGCTGTGGGCACCACCATCTTTGAGGGCGTGGCAGTCAATTACTATATTTCCTCCTTATTGGCTGTGGGTGCCGCCATCTTTGCGACAGCATGAGGGTCAATTAGCATATTCTCTCTTTATTAGATAGGCTAGTTTATCCCATCTACATTCTTATTCATAGTTGACCACCAGAAGAATACAAATCCTGCTATCTGATTCCTAATTTTCAATTCATTAGGGACTCCTCCTGGTACTCCAATGGGATCTGTATGTGTGTGTGTGTGTATATGTGTGTGTGTGTGTGTATATATATATATATATATATGTGTATATATATATATATATATATATATATATATATATATGTCAAAGGAGCCCCCTAGACTCTCTCTCTCTTTTCCCTAGTCTGTCTGTTCATTGAAAAAGTTTACAATATGCCAAAGTGAAAGGTATAGCCAGTTGTATCAGAGTGCAAGTTCCCCTCCAACAGCTAGGAAACGCCACAAATAAGGATCCCCCACAATTCTACCAGACATCAGCACAGGGTAACGACAGTGCAGCTTCTGAGGATACTCAGCCATTTACTAACCAGAGGGCAAATAGCTTATATCAACATACTCAGGGAGATAGCAGAAATCCAATTAGTGTCATTTGCTGACCACACCCAAGGGCAAATGGAGTTAAACTGAACCTAGAGTTGGCTTTAGGTGCTTCCAACAGGCACTGCAATACCTCAAGACCTTCATATAATTTCTTAAGAACTATGTACTGGGTATCTTTTCTACTTTACTGTCTCTCAGGTTAGAAGGCCTCCTGGCTCAAAGCTCTCCTCTAGAGTTTCCAGTTCATCATCTACCTGATACGTTCGCTCTAATCAAGACTTGGAAGGGAAACAAGTTGGAACCTTCCTGGGAAGGACCCTACCTTGTCTTGCGTACCACAGAGAGACTGCTGATCGGACTGCAGAGCAAGGTTGGACCCATCACACATGGGTTAAAGGTGGACACGCCTCAACTTAGATGGCCATACCAGGACATAATCCCTTGAAATTAATGCTAAAAACTCTGAGCTGTCTTAATAACCATCACACACTGGGTTCTATTTGCCTTAGGGCTCTAGGAAATTGCAAGGGCTTACAATGTAGGCTGGGGAAATGTGCACAATCCAGATCATGCTTACCCAGTTAAGTTATTGGTTATAGATAACTTGAATAATTTGCACATTTCAATAAATGTTAACCATTCTCAGTACATGTTAACTTATTTTCCCATAGTCAAGATCTTGCTCCTGAACTCCAAATCCCCATCCACAATACTTTAATGTCCCATATGAACTTCAAACTCAGCATGCCCTGCTCTTATTACCTTCATCCCAGACTCAATCCTCTTTCAAGTTTCCCTGTATGAAATGAAGAGTAACACACCTAGGTAATCATCAAGCCAGAATACTGGGACTTACACTAGATTCTTCACCTCTATTAGACTGATTGTTTCCTTTCTTTATAACAAAATATTGTAATGTCCACTTTTATTCTCCTAATGTGAAATTCACAGATGATGTAAATGCTTAAGCATGACCTCACTAGAAGATTTCAGTCAGATGCTTGTTATTAAACACAGAACTTAAAGGCACAAATCCAGACTTGACACAGTGCTGTAGTATAAGCAATTGAAATATGTCCACTGATGAAGATATGATACAGAATTTTTCAAAATGGTGAAAAGCTAGTAATGGTCCAAACAAAACAGTAACCTATTAATTCACATGAAGTCAAATGCCTAAAATTTTTAGTATGTTAGAACACTCCAAAAATTACTTTTTATTCATATGTAAAATGAAGTTTAGATTTAGATTCAAATACAAAAAAAATTTTTTTTTTCACATACATGAAAGTTCCTAGAGTGAGGGTCAATTCTTCATTGCTAGGGAATGTCCTACACACTATTTAACATCTAGCTTGCCTGCTGCATCCACTAAATAAATAAATGCCAGCACTGTCTTTCAATCTCTGAGACCACAAAAATTCCTTCACAATCCTAGAGCACTCCTTGGGGAGGATGTGGCCCTGTGGATGGTACCACTGTGTTAGATTATTCCTCTCTAAACAAGCCATTGTCCAGCCATGTCATTAATTCCATCTCCTATTCTCATACCCAGTATCATTCAATCTGTTATCCTTTCTCTAATTCAGGTCTTGTCACCCCGCAGCTAGGCTACTGCAATTGTCTTTAACTTGTCTTTATGGTTCCAGTCTGCTCATTCTACACTAACACTGAAGTGAAACTTCTATTCTACAAAGATTACTGGGGGGGTGGAGGGGTTTAGAGAGCAACCAAAGAACTTTGTATGCATGCATATTAGCATAACCAATGGACACAGACACTGGGGTGGTGGAGGCTTGTCCAGGGTGGGAATGGCTGGGGGGGGGGGGGAGGTCGGGGGGATTAACTGGGGAAAAAGGAGACATATGTAAAACTTTTGATTAAAAAAAAAAAAGATTTACCCATTCAATCAACAAATATTCATGGCATACAGATTATCTACCGGGCAAATTCTAACCACTAAATCATATCGCTCTCCCCTGCTCAAACTTCAACAGTTTCTAAAGCAATTTTTACGCAGTGCTTCACTTTTATGTCTTTTTTGTTGTTGCCTCCCACACATGCCCCAACTAGGATGGGGGATCGAACCTGCAACCTAGATATGTGACCTTGACTGGAAATCAAATCCACAACCCTACAGTGCACAGGCCAACACTCTGTGAGCACAGGACAGGGCAACCTGTGTTTTATACAGAGTTTAAACATAAGATTTCCTTTAAACAAAGCTAGTCACCGCTTTACAAGTCTGAAAACCCCAACCTTCAAGATAAAATCCAACTTAATTAGTCTTCTTATCTAAATATCTACTAACTAATGACAGTGCCTCATCGTTTAGAACTCTTATAAGCCACCGAAATATACTCCTGCAGTACCTGATACTCCTGGAGAAACCAAGATGGCGGCATAGGTAAACACCAGAACTTGTTGACTCGCACAACCACTTCAAAACTACAACTAAAACACAAAACGGACATCATCTAGAACCACAAGAAGGCTGGCTGAGTGGAAATTCTATAACTAGAAGGAAAGAGAAAAGCACACTGAGACTCAGAGAAGCTGTGGAAGTAAAGTTCAGAGGTACAGAGGCGCGCATGCGGAAAAGGCTGGCAACTGCGTATGCGGTTGTCTTTTTCAGGTGGGAGACACAAGCTCCCGACTGCTCTGAACTCCAGTTCCGGGTGAGACGCTGGGGACCCATACTCATACGGGGAGAAACTGGACTGTCTGGCATCAGGCGGAACTCGAGGGCGCCTTTCTCTCAGAGTGCTTGCAGCGATTACCGCAGGACACTGAGAGCGGGGGTGGGGGGGTGGGGGGGTGCCTCTTAGGGCATGGCTGAGGATCAGCCATTGCTGTTTACTCCACCCTGTTGATTCCCTGAGACCCCACCCCACCCAAGCTGTGTGCAGCGGCTTTTGCATATGAATGGCCTGGCCCTTTGCAATCTAAAATTACCTAAAAAACTGCAGCTTGGTCAGAGAGATCCTGAAAATCCAAAAGAAGGCCCAAGGCCCCGCAGCAGCTTGCATTGCTTCACAGCTGGGCCTCATCTGGGCACCTCCAAACGACAAAGAGGAATCTGCAGATCTCTCCATAGGTCCTGCTGGGTGGCCTCAGGCAGAGGCTAAATTTGCACCTCCTTGGAGATCCAAGAGCCAATGTACCAAGTGGTCAGAGTGGGACCATCCAGATTACAACTCCTCAGATCCATAAGGGACACACTCAGGGGGCAGACTCAGTGAGGACCAAAGCCCCACTGAAGCAAATTTTTTTTTTAATATATTTTATTGATTTTTTACAGAGAGGAAAGGAGAGGGATAGAGAGTTAGAAACATTGATGAGAGAGAAACATCGATCAGCTGCCTCCTGCAACACCTCCTACTGGGGATGTGCCCGCAACCAAGGTACATGCCCTGGATCGGAATCGAACCTGGGACCCTTAAGTCTGCAGGCCGATGCTCTATCCACTGAGCCAAACCGGTTAGGGCTCACTGAAGCAAATCTTGCCTCATAAGGGTGTCTCCAGCAAAGAAGTTCTCCCAGCAAAGACACAACTGATCCTCACAGCCAATTGGCCTGGAGTCAGTTCCTCCCAGTGATACCAACAACAATCAAGGCTTAACTACAACAAGACTGTGCACACAGCCCACAAAGGGGTGCACCAAGAGTGTCCACGTCAGGTAACATGGGAGGCTGAGCCACTGGGCCCTATAGGACACCTAGCACACAAAGCCACTCTATCAACACAGGGAAGCAGCCAAAATGCGGAGACAAACAAACAGGTCACAAATGACAGAAATGGAGGAAAGCAAACGACTGGATATAGAGTTCAAAACCAGGGTTATAAGGTTTTTCAAGAATTTTCTAAAAAAGGCCGATAAATTTAGTGAGACCCTCGAGGATATGAAAAAGGACCAACTAGAAATTAAGCATACACCGACTGAAATAAAGAATAATATACAGAGATCCAACAGCAGACTAGAGGATCCCAAGAATCAAGTCAAAGATTTTAACTACAAAGAAGCAAAAAAACACCCAACCAGAAAAGAAAAGAGAATCCAAAAATATGAAGATAGTGTAAGGAGCCTCTGGGACAACTTCAAGCGTACCAACATCAGAATTATGGGGGTGCCAGAAGAAGAGAGAGAGCAAGATATTGAAAACCTATTTGAAGAAAAAATGACTGAAAACTTCCCCCACCTGGTGAAAGAAATAGACTTACAAGTCCAGGAAGTGCAGAAAACCCCGAACAATAGGGACCCAAAGAGGGTCACACCAAGACACATCATAATAAAAATGCCAAGAGCATAAGACAGAGAATCTTGAAAGCAACGAGAGAAAAACAGTTAGTTACCTACAAGGGAGTACCCATACGACTGTTAGCTGATTTCTCAACAGAAACTATGCAGGCCAGAGGGAGTGGCAAGAAATACTCAAAGTGATGAATAGCAAGAACTTACAACCAAGATTACTCTACCCAGCAAAGCTATCATTCAGAATTGAAGGGCAGATAAAGAGCTTCATAGATAAGAGAAAGCTAAAGGTGTTCATCACCGCCAAACCAGTATTATATGAAATGCTGAAAGGTATTCTTTAAGAAGAGGAAGAAGAAAAAGTTAAAGATAAAAATTATGAACAACAAATACATATCTATCAACAAGTGAATCTAAAAATCAAGTGAATAAAAAATCTGATGAACAGAATAAACGGGTGAATATAACAGAATCAGGGGCATAGAAAGAGAGTGGATTGACAATCCTTGGGGGGAAAAGGGTGTGGGGGTGGGGGAAGAGACTGGACAAAAATCATACACCTATGGATGAGGACAGTAGAGGCGGGGTTAAAGTGGGGTGGGAACCAGGTGGAGTGAAGCTTGGGGAGGAAAAAAGAGGAACAACTGTAATAATCTCAACAATAAAGATTTAACAAAAAATAAAATAATTAAAAAAAAATACCTGATACTCCCCAGTCTCTCTCTTCCAAGTTTCTACACAACCTGTTATCTCTACCAAGTGACCCTTTCTCTACCTATGCAGGTGTTGATTTGTACCCAGCCCTCCAGGCTCTTCAAGATGTAAAACATTCCCCAATTCCCTTAAACGGGCTTAACTATTTCTTCCACTGTAATTTGCACAGTTCCATTAAAGCAAACATCAAACATCCATCCCTATAGTTTTGTTTTTTTCCCCCAAATCTTTATGGTTGACCTAGCCAGTCTGGCTCAGCAGATATAGAGCAGGGGTGGGCAAACTTTTTGATTCGAGGGCCACAATGGGTTCTTAAACTGGACTGGAGGGCCGGAACAAAAGCATGGATGGAGTGTTTGTGTGAACTAATATAAATTCAAAGTAAAGGAGCGGAGGGGAGAGCAAGAGAACCCTCCGCTCTTTCGGCTCCGCGGGCCGGATAGAACAGCGGAACGGACCGGATCTGGCCTGCGGGCCGTAGTTTTCCCACAGCTGATATAGAGCGTCTGTCTGCGGACTGGAGGGTCCCAGGTTCGATTCCAGTCAAGGGCACATACCTGGATTGCAGGTTTGATCCCGTTTAGGGGGTATCTAGGAGGCAGCCAATCAATGATTCTCTCTCAACATTGATGTTTCTATCTCTCTCCCTATCCCTTCCTCTCTGAAATCATTATAAAAAACATCCGATAAATCTTTATTGTTGCAAGTATTACATAGGTTCTCCCCCCCCCCGCCAACCTCTTCGAGCTCCCTCCCATCCTCCCCTTCCCAGGCCCTCACCACCCCATTGTCTGTATCCACAGGTTATGCATATATGCATACAAGTTCATTGGTTGTTCTCTTCCCACTCACCCTCTTTCCTGCTTTCCTACTGAGGTTCAACAGTCTATTCATGCTTCTAAGACTCTGGGTCTATTTTTGATCAACAGTTTACTTGGTTCATTAGTTTCCACATGAGTGAGATCACGTCATACTTACCTTTATATGACTTGCTTATTTTGCTCAGCATAATAATCTCCAGGACCATATATGCTATTGCAAATGGTAAAAGGTTCTTTCTTTTTTATTGCTGGGTAGTATTCCATTATGTAAATGTACCATAGTTTTTTTTACCCGCCCATCTACCGATGGGCACTTAGGCTGTTTCCAAGTCTTAGCTATTGTAAATTGCACAACTATGAACATAGGGGTGCATATATTCTTTCTGATGAGTGGTTCTGGTTTCTTAGGATATACTCCCAAAAGTGGAATGAATGGGTCAAATGGTAGTTCCATTTTCACTTTTTTGAGGAAACTCCATACTGTTTTCCACAGTGGCTGCAAATATCTGCATCTCTACCAGTAGTGTACCAGGGTTGCCTTCTATCCACAACCTAACCAATACTTGTCATTGGTTTAAGATAGCCATTCTGACACGTGTGAGGTGATATCTCACTGTCCTTTTAATTTTTTTTTAATTTTCTTTATTGATAAAGGTATTACATATGTGTCCTTATCCCACCATTGCCCTCCCAACCTCCTGGCTCATGCCCTCCCCCTATGGAGTCTGTGTCCATTGGTTATGTTTATATACATGCATACATGTCCTTTGATTGGTCTCTCCCCCTTACCCCCAACCTCACCTGCCTTGCCTCTGAGGTTTGACGATCTGATCGATGCTTCTCTGTCTCTGAATCTGTTTTTGTTCATCAGTTTATGTTGTTCATTATAGTCCACAAAGGAGAGAGATCATGTGATATTTATCTTTCTCCAACTGACTTAGCATAACGCCTTCCAGGTCCATCCATGCTTTTGCAAATGGTAGGAATTCCTTCTTTTTTACCACAGCGTAATCTTCCATTGTGTAGATGTACTACTGTTTTTTAATCCACTCATCTGCTGATGGGCACTTAGGCTGTTTCCAAATCTTAGCTAGTGTAAATTGTGCTGCTATGAACATAGGGGTGCATACATCCTTTCTGATTCGTGTTTCTAGTTTCTTGGGATATATTACTAGAAGTGGGGTCAATGGGTCAAATGTGAGTTCCATTTTTAGTTTTTTGAGGAAACTCCATACTGTTCTCCATAGTGGCTGCACCAGTCCGCATTCCCACCAGCAGTGCAAGACGGTTCCTTTTTCTCCAAATCCTCACCAGCACTTGTCATTTGATTTGTTGATGATAGCCATTCTGACAGGTGTGAAATGGTACCTAATTGTCGTTTTGATTTGCATCTCTCAAATGATTAGTAACTTTGAGCGTATTTTCATCTGTCTCCTGTTCTTCTGTATGTCCTCTTTGAAAATTGCCTATTTAGGTCCTTTGCCCATTTTTTGATTGGATTGTTTATCTTCCTTTTTTTAAGTTTTATGTGTTCCCTATAAATGTTGGAGATTAAATCCTTATCGTAGATATCATTAACAAATATGTTCTCCCATGCAGTGGGCTTGTTTTGTTGATGGTTTCTTTTGCTGTGCAGAAGCTTTGCATTTTGATGTAATACCATTTATTTTCTCCTTAGTCTCCATTGCCCTAGCAGCTGTATCAATAAGAAATTGCTTTGGCATATGTCTGAGATTTTGCTGTCTGTGGATTCCTCTAAGATTGTTATGGTTTCCTGTCTTATGTTTAGGCCCTTTATCCATTTTGAGTTTATTTTTGTGTATGGTGGTCTAGTTTCATTTTTTGCATGTATCTGTCCAATTTTCCCAACACCATTTATGGAAAAACTGTCTTGACTCCATTGTATGCTCTTCCCTTCTTTGTCAAATATTAATTGAGCATAGTAGTTTGGGACAATTTCTGGGTTCTCTATTCTACTCCATTGGTCTATATGTCTGTTCTTGTGCCAGTACCAGGCAGTTTTGAGAACAGTGGCTTTGTAATAGAGCTTGATATCTTGTATTGAGATACCTCCTACTTTGTTCTTTCTCAGGATTGCTGTGGCTAATCAGGGTCTTTTTAAAATTCCAGATGAATTTTTGGAGAGATCATTCTAGGTCGGTGAAATATGCCATTGGTATTTTAATGGGGAGTGCACTGAATCCACAGATTGCTTTGGATAGTATGGACATTTTAATGATGTTGATTCTACCAATCCATGTTATATGCTACTTTGAGTACAGTGGATTTTTAGTATAACTTGACATCTGGTATTGTGATTCCTCCAACTTTTCTCTTCTTCCTCAAGATAGGTGCAGCTATTTAGTTCCACATAAATTTCTGGAGTGTGTCCTCTACCTCTGTGAAATATGCCATTGGTATTTTTTAAAATTGTGTAGGTTTTTTGTCAAATGTTCTTCTGCATCTATTGGTCATAAGATTTGTCTTGCAATCTATGTTCTGTATAACATATATTCAATTGCACATATTGATTGTACTAGCCTTGCATCTCCAGAATAAATCCCACTTGGTCATGCTGTCATGATCTTTTTAATGTACTGCTGTATCCAGTTTGCAAAAATATTGTTGAGGATTTTAGCACCTATATCCATCAGGGATCTTGGCCTGCAGTTCTCTTTGTTTTCTTTGTCTGGTTTTGGAATTCCGGTCATGCTAACCTTATCGAAAGAGTTTATAATTGTTCCTTCCTCTTGAAATTTTTGAATAGTTTAAGGAGGATAGGTGTTATTTCTTCTTTTGAAAACGTGGTAAAACTGCCCAGTGAATCCATCTGGACCAGGGCTTTTGTTTGCTGGGAGCTTTTTTAAATTACTGCTTCAATTTCATCAATAATTATGGCCAGATTCAAGTTTTCTGATTTTTCCCGATTGAATTTTGGAAGCTTGTATTTTTCAGGGAATATGTCCATTTCTTCCAGGTTGTCCTGTTTGATGAAATAAATTCATTCACAATATTTTATTACAATCCTTTGTATTTCTGTGAGGTCAGTTGTTACTTTACCTCTTTCACTTCAGATTTTGTTTATTTGGGTACTCTCTTTTTGTTTCCTGGTGTGCCTGGCTAGGAGGCCCATCAATCCTGTTTATCCTTTTAAAGAACGAGCACTTGGCTTTATTGATCTATGTATTGTTGTTGTTATTTTGTCTCTATGACATTTATTTTGCTAATTTTTATTTACTTTCTTTTACTTACTCCCGGTTTCTCTTGTTGCTCCCTTTTTAGTTTTTTTTTTAAGTTGTAGGGTAAGATAACTTATTATCTTGTAGTTTTTTTTTTTGTTTTGCTTTTTGACTTGTAGTGCTATGAACTTCCCTCACAGGACTGCTTTCACTGTTTCAAAAGTTTTGGATTGTTGTGTGTTCATTCTCATTTTTTTCCAGGAGTTATTCTTCTTTGATCTCTTTGGTAAACCATTCATTGTTTAACAGCATGCTATTTCGCCTGCATGTATTTGAATATTTTTGAGCATTTTTAATGTAGCTTATTTCTAATTTCATGTCATTGTGGTCTGAGATGACGGACATGATTTCAATCTTCTTGAATTTGTAGAGACTTAGCTTGTGACTTAACATATGGTCTATATTTGAAAAGGTCCCATGTGCACTTTGAGAAAAATGTGTATTCCATAGCTTTCGGGTGGAATGTTTTGAAGAAGTCAATTAGTTCCCTCTGTTGTAGAGTGTTTTTTAGGACTGCTGTTTCTTTGTTGATTTTTTTTTATTTAGAAGATTTATCCAGTGATGTCAGTGGGATATTAAAATCCCCTACTATGATTGTATTGCTGTCGATCTCTCCCTTGATATCCTCCAGAAGATTTTTAATATATTTAGATGGTCCTATATTAGGTACATATATGTTTACCAGAGTTATAGCCTCTTGTTGTATTGATTCCTTTGGTATTATGAAGTGGCCTTCTTTATCTCTTGTTATGGCCTTCACTTTGAGGTCTATTTTGTCAGATATAAGTATTGCTACCCCAGCTGTTTTGTTTCTTTTTAATTTGCTTGAAAATTTTTCCCCCATCCCTTCACTTTCAGTCTGTGTGAGTCCTTTGTTCTAAATTGGGTCATGTTTTCTTATCCATTCAGCTATGCTATGTATTTTTATTGGAGCATTTAATACATTTACATTTAAGATTATTATTGACAGGTACTTGTTTCTTGCCATTTTTATTCTTTATGCCTGTGTTCCTTCTTCCCTTTCTGTTTCTTCTTTTTACAGCAATCTCTTTAGCATTTCTTGTATTGCTGGCTTGGTGGTAATAAACTCCCTTAGCCTTTTTTTGTCTGTGAAGCTCCTGATTTCCTCTTCAATTTTGAATGATAGTCTTGCTGGATATTGGGTTTAGTCCCTTGATTTGCATCACTTTGTATACTTCATCCCATTCCCTTCTGGCTTGATGTGTTTCTGTTGAGAAATCTGTTGATAGTCTAATGGGAGATCTCTTGTAGTAACTCTCTTTCTCTGACAGCCTGTAAGATTCTTACTTTGTCGTTGACATTTGCCAATTTAGGTAGGATGTAGCTTCATGTTGGTCTTTTTGAGTTCATGTTGTTTGTGACTCTGCTTCTTGAATTTGTGTGCCTTTTTTCTTCCCCAAGTCAGTTAAGTTTTCCATTATTATTTCTTCAGACAGGTATTCTATTCCTTGCTCGGCTTCCTCTTCTTTTGATACCTCTATTATGCAGATGTTTCATTTTGTCCCAGAGCTCCCATAGATCCTCCTCCTGCTTTTTATTTTTTTTCCCACATTGGTGCTCTGATTGGGTATTTTTTTCTACCTTGTCTTCTAACTTACTGATTCGGTCCTCAGCTTCTAGTCTACTGTTGAAACCTTCCATTGTGTTTATTATTCCATCTACATCATTCTGCATTTCCTCTTCATTCTCACACATATTGGTAAATTTCTCATCCAGATGTCAGAGCATTCCTATAACCATTACTCTGTAATCTTTCTCTGACAAATTGCTCTCCTCCATTTCACTTATTTCCTGTTCTAGCGACTTCTCTTTTCTTACATTTGGGGTTGTTTTTATGTCTCCCCATTTATGCTGTTCCTTTGTAATTGTTTTTATGTATTAGATCAAACTGCTATGCCACCCAGATTTTTTGAATTGGTCTTAAGTACTAGATATTTTGTGGGACCCGGTGGTGCACTCTCTCAGGTCTCCTGGGCTGGGTGTTCTAGGGAGGCCCTCTACTTGAGATATTTGGGTTCTCCTGATGTAGTTGGATCTTGAATGCTATTGTCTTGTTCGTGGATGGAGTCTCCTCTCAGGGTGTCTGATTATGTGGTTCACTCCCTAATCACGTCATGCCAACCATTGTGGAGGCATTGACTGAACAGCACAAAACACAACACGACACAGAAGGAATAGAACATGATGTACAGAAGACACCTATAACCCCAATAAAAGTGATCATTAGAGAAAAGAGAATTAGGAAAAAGCGACCAAAAATGATAGCAAGAGAAAAAAATATATGGGTATAAAACACAACAAAACCAACAAATAAACCAAAAAGCACAAACAAAAAACACCCAGAAAAAGAGGTGTGTGTGTGTGTGTGTGTGTGTGTGTGTGTGTGTGTGTGTGTCAGAATCTGTACATGCAGAGCTTAAATAAAGAAAGTAAGGTTAAGGAATTGGATGAATAGGGGAATGACTAGGGTTTAGAATAGAAGAGAGAGAAAAGAAATAAAATACAAGAAAAAAAATAAATTTTTTCAAAAAGGTGAAGAGGAGATTGCAGATAGGCCTAAATTTAGAAAGTGATACAAGTGAAGTAATTAGAAAAAAAGAGCAAGAGAGGAGAGGAAAAATGTAGTAAAGAAAAAGAAAGGGAAATGCAGAAGCAAGGAAGAGGAAATTAGATATATGAATAAACCAATAGAGAATAGAATAATAACACATCAATCAAGCAGATAAAGATCAATTTTTAAAAGGGGTAAAAAGAAAAACTAAAATGGGGAAAGGAGAAGAAAATCAGGAGAAGAAAAAAAAGGCGCAAAAAAAATTTTTTTAAATAAAAATTTAAAAAAAGGCAAAGTGTCGTTTGCTTCAGCAGTTTTTAATGCCCCTTAGGAGCTATTTTAGGACCCCTCTCTTCTACTCTGTCTGCCAATTCTGGACTTCCTGTTAGATAGTTAGGTACTGATCACTGTCAGTCACTGTCTTTTGGCTTTTAGAACCTTGCTTGAAGCTCCATGTGATCCACCAGTACCCTGCTTTTCTGTTTCCAGAGACACTGGCTGCAAGAAGGCAGGGCCAAACTGCCCTCTTTGCCTTTCTGCCAGCTGTCAACCTTAATCACTGAGGCGTCAGTTTCGGATAGGACTTTAAGTGAGGTTGGTGCTATTTGGCTTTTAGGGAATAAGATGGGTATTTTTTTTTTTTTCCTGACCCAGAGCTACTCCTCCTAGAGTGGCCCAAAATATTACTCTGGCCTTGGTTGGTCAGATATCCTTGTATGGAGAATAATGGGCTTGGCTGGCAACCTGGAGTTTTTATCATTCTGGTTCCCAGAATAACAGGGTGGCCCCTCTTCCAATCCAATCACTGAGGGCTCCTTGAGACTATTTAGACCCATAAGCTTGGCCTCTGCCTTTTTTTCCTCTTTAAAGTTCAAAATGCAGGGTATGACAGGCTGTATCACCTACCCTGAGGCTACTGGGAGGGGCAAGCTCTTCTGGGGAGAAATGGCCGCTTAGGTTTGGAAGCGTAAGGACGTCCCAATGCAAGACCCCTGGCCATGTCTCCCTGTCCTGCTTCCCTCCCCAGGCACTTGAAGTCTGTGCCTCCTTCCTTGCACCAAAGCCTCAGGTGAGTGACTGCAATTGCAAAGGCCTGTGTTCTGTGTTTAGAGAATATAAACAAAACCAAAATGACAAAACCGTGGCTTTCTCTTCCCAACACCTCCCCTTTCATGGGGCCGCCTTTTGCAGCTGTGGTCTTGGATCCAGACTCCCTGGCAGCTAGCAAACCTGTGGCTTTTCCTTTTCACAGTTGGATGTTACGCATGCCACCACGGGACACGGCTTTGGTGCAATGCAGCTTCCTCCTCTCCCTCTAAGCCCGCTGGCCCACCACCCCTCTCAAGCCCACACCACTGTTCCTACTGATCTCCAGGCTTTTTCTGCCCTTCCTTGTAAGTTGTCTCCTCAGCTGTGCCTAATGTGTTAATTCCGTGTGGATGTTCTCTGATTTAGTTGTATTTCCAGTATGGCCCTGGGAAGAGGTGCACAACATGTCTACCTATTCGGCCCCCTTTTTTCTTCCTATAATTTTTTTATCTCTTTGCCTCACTTTCTGGCACCTGTCAGTGAACAGTAGACCCCCCACCTTATCTGCAGGGGATACATTTCAAGACATATACCTGAATGCCTGAAACTGCAGACAACACCAGATTCTATATACTGCAGGCCCTCAAATAATGTCCTTGTAATACAATGCTGATGAGATTATGTACGATTGTTTTTATTACACACCATTTTGCTTAAAATCACCAAAACCTGTCCACAATGTTAAGTGAGGACTTAACTGTATACCATTTTCTTCCTATACATACTTACTTATGATAAAGTTTAATTACAAATTAGGCGCTGTAAGAGATGAACAACAACTAATAATAAAATAGAACAATTATAACAATAAACTGTAATAAGTTATGTGAATGTGGTATCTCATTTCAGGGAATCCCTTGCAGAAATTATTCATGCAGGCTCAATGCTTTCTGACACAAATTGTCAACTGGAACACATTTTCTACTCAGGAATTCCACTCACAAATTTAATGCCCATTCCACTTAATCATGCCCTGTGATCCTAATTTTTGCAGTTTGAGGTGCAGCAGGAAAACCAGCACATATTTCTTTTTCCTTCTTCACAATTTCATATAAGATTCATTATTACTGTAGATCTTAGCAATCTCAGCAACCAATTTTTTCTCTCTCCTTAAATGGAGAATTTTTACCTTTTCACTTAAAGGAAGCACTTTATGGCTCTTCACTGGCATATCTGAATTGCAAGCATCACTAGTCCTGCACTTTGGAGTCATTATTAAGTAAAATCAAGGTTACTTGAACACAGCACTGTGATACAGAAACATTTGATGTGATAACCTAGACAGCTACTAAGTGGGGGTGTATAGAGTGAATCCACTGGACAAAAGAATTGGACAGGACAATGCAAGATTTCACTACACTACTCAGAACAGTAGGCGATTTAAAACTTATGAATTGTTTATTTTTGGAATTTTCCATGTAATATTTTTAGACCATAGCTGACTACAGGTAAATGAAACCATGGGAAGCAGAACAATAGATAAGGGTGATCACTATACAGAGCTATCCTCAGGGGTAACTTGATTAAGAAACCTACTGATATCACTCAATTAAAAAAAATTCCTGCCTGGCGGGGGGCGGGGGGGGGTGGGTTGAATGGAGGTTAGTAAGGTGGGGGGGGAGGGACAGGGGACATCTATAATACTGCCAACGATGAGAATTATATATAGTATTTTAAAATCTCCTTAACCAAGTGATGAGAATAAGTCTATCAGTAAACTTGAAATTATGAAGCTTCCGATGTGAAACAGAACGTACCCAACAATACCGCATGAAACAGTCTTACCAAAGATGTTTAACTTAAATCTAACCTTAAGGAAACAGTAACAAAATCCAAAACATGAAATATTCTATAAGACAACTGCCCCAGACTTTTCAAAGTGTTATAAAAAGCAAAAAGTCAAGGAGACTTCTAGATAAAAAGAAATTAAATAAAATTACCAAGTGCAAAGTATGAAACCTTGATGAGACCCTTGACCAACGACAATGAGATATTTTTGTGATGAAGGGGATGTGAATATTAGATATTATGATTATTGGGTGCGATCATGAGATTCATATTAGATATTATAAAAGCTACAAATGTGTGCACCAGTGGGGTCCCTCAGCCTGGCCTGTGGGATCGGGCTGAAACTGGATCTCTGACATCCCCTAAGGGGTCCCAGATTGCGAGAGGGCGCAGGTCAGGCCAAGAGACCCCACCAGTGCATGATCAGGGCTAGGGAGGGATGCGTGAGGTTGGCCAGTTAGGGAGGGACCGTGCGAGGGCTCCAGGGTGTGTCCGGCCCGTCTCACTCAGTCCTGATAGGCCGGACCCCAGAAGCAAGCTGACCCACCGGTCAGAGCGTCTGCCCCCTGGTGGTCAGTGCACATCATAGCAAGCGGTTGAGCGGCCTTAGCATATCATTAACATATTACGCTTTGATTTGTTGAACGGCGGACCTGTCAACCAGACACTTAGCATATTAGGTTTTTATTACTAGTATATAGGCTTTTATTAGATATTATTATAAAACCTAAAAGTTTTCCTGGCCGGCTGGTGTGGCTAAGTGGTTGCACATCGACCGATGCACCAGGCGTTTGCAGGTTTCATTCCATGCCCAGGCATATGCCCAGGCTGAGGGCTTGGTTTCCAGCAGGGGGCTTGCAGAAGGCAGTGGATCTACATTGATGTTTCTTTCTCAACAGTTTCTATCTCTCCATCTCCATTCCTCTCTCTCTAAAACTCAATAAAAACATTTAAAAACAAAAAATAATTTTTTTCTTAAAAGTACTTAAAACCACAATGGTATTGTGGTTGTAAGGAGAATGTTCTTATTTTTATATCATTCTTAGGCAATATATACTAAAGTATTTTAAAATGAAATATGTGTGACAAAAAAGTGGATATTTGTGTTTATATACACATGCACACATATATATTCAGAGAGAGAGAAGATAAATGTGGTAAAGTAATAACAACTGTGGAATTTAAGTGAAGAGTATGTGGTTGTTTCCCATTCTTTCAAATTTTCTCTAGGTTTGAAATCTTTCAAAATAAAAAAGTAAAAAAATCATATAATCAAAATGATGTCTGTTACATCAAAATCATTGACTTACTAGTTCCTCTTCTCCGCTATACAGACTTTTTGATATAATTCAGGCAGATTTTAATCTAAACAGCTTTAGATGAAGTGTTCAATATACACATTGAAAAAATCACGATCACACAATGAAGTACAGGTGAGACATTGTGAGGCCAGGGAAGTCTACGGCTTGCTCCTCTACACACCTACTGCTCTCAAGGCAGCAATGCCTCTGCTTCTTACTGTTTGGCTTGCTTCAAGTTCTGCTTCTCCTTCATAAGTTGGTTTTGTATTACTATGCACGTGTTTGCAACAAGGCAGCATAAACAACTTGGACAGTCAAAAGAACTATTCCTTTCATCTAGCTCTGTCATTAACTAGCCATGTAACCCTGGGCAAATTATTTAATGCAAAATATCTCTTCTGCATCACTCATTTGAGAGATGACCACCAAATTAGCTTCTAGCTCTGAAATCTTTTGAGTTAATGAATTGTCTTACCATCCTAATGAACACTTTCTTCACTGAAATCTTCATTAATTGCAGATTCATAAGCAGTTCTAAGAAATAATACAGAGATATTTGTAAACTTTGCTTAGTTTTCCCCAATGGTAATACATTTTGCAAAACTGCAATTTACAACTAGGACACTGACATTGATACCATCCACTGATTTTTTTTTAATCCTCACTCAAGGATATGCTTATTGATTTATTATGTTTTTTAGGGAGAAACGAAGGAGGCCAAGAGAGAGAGGAAGAAACATCTATGTGAGAGATAAACATCAACTGGCTGCCTAGCGTATGTGCCTGGGGAATGAACCCGCAACCTTTTGGTGTACGAGACTATGCTCCAACCAAATGAACCACTAAGCCAGGGCCCATCCACTGATCTTATTCTGTTTCCCATTTTAGTTTTATTAATTTGCATAAGATTGTTCACTCTTAACTTCTTATCCCATTAATCTACAAGGGTAAACCACTAAGTACTTGAAAAATAAAATATAAAATAAACAAGAAAGATTGTGTTTGCTTTTTAAATTATCCTATACCATGTATTTAAATAATCTATTCTATTTTCATCAGAGAATTCCAGTTGGAAATCCCAGAGCAAACTGATGTAAAACACATTAATGTTTATACTTCTATAACACCACTGCAACCAACGTGAGGAAAATCCCCTTTCATCAACCTAAAAGGGAGATTTGTCTTTTCCAGTGTAGAATGATTCTCTCTGCCACAAAATTGAGCTGTAAAAAGAAGTCAGAACTTTGCTTCTAAGGGTTAGTCCACTAGACCGTCCCAGATAAAATAATCCATGCAAATGTTTTAAAGATTAAATGAAGAGCAATTTTTTTCCTTACACACTATTAATAAAAACATTTTAAAAGCAACTGTAAAACTTATGAAAGAAAACATAAGAGACCTTTTCAATCTCAGATTAAACAAAGCTTTAATAACATAATCCAAAAAGGAAAAACTAGATAAATTGGATTTTTGAAATTTAAAAATTTCTGTTCTTCAAGAAACACTGTTAAGGGAATGAAGAGCCCTAGCCGGTTTGGCTTGGTGGATAGAGCGTCAGCCTGCAGACTGAAGGGTCCCAGGTTCAATTCCGGTCAAGGGCACATGCCCTGGTTGCGGGCTCGATCCCCAGTGGGGGGTGTGCAGGAGGCAGCCAATCAATGATTCGCTCTCGTTATTGATGTTTCTATCTCTCTCTCCCTCTTCCTCTCTGAGATCAATAAAAATATATTTTTTAAAAAGAGAGAGAGAGAGAGAATGAAGAGAAAATATTTGCTAAGCATATACCTGATAAAGAACTTATTGCAAATACATAAAGAATTCACAAACTGCAATAGTATTAAAGGAAACCCAATTTTAGAAATGGGCAAAAGATACTTCAGTATTAGTCATTAGGTAAATGTAAATTTAAATCACAATGAGATACCAGTACACTCCCATTAAGCTAGCTTTAGAAAATAAAAACAAAACCACTGACAGTAACAAACACTGGAAGCAGAAGAACTGAAACTCATACTACTTGTCGGAATACCAGAAATAACAAGACTGTATTCCAAAATACACATTTAGCCCTGACCAGTTTGGCTCAATGGATAGAGCGTCGGCCTGTGGACTAAAGAGTCCCAGGTTTGATTCCGGTCAAGGGCATGTACTTTGGTTGCAGGCACATCCCCAGTAAGGGGTGTGCAGGAGGCAGCTGATCGATGTTTCTCTCTCAGCGATGTTTCTAACTCTCTATTCCTCTCCCTTCCATTCTTTGAAAAATCAATAAAATATATTTTTTTAAAAAAATACTCATTTACTATATGACTCAATAATTCTAAGTATTCACACAAACATATGGAAGCAAATTTATTCATGACTGTCAAAATTAGAAATAACTCAAACATTCTTCCACAGGTAAATGGATAAACAAACTAGTTTGTACCAACAACGGAATGTTATTTGGCGATAAAAAGAAATGAAGTGCTAATACAAGCAACAAAATGGATGAATCGCAAATATATTATGCGAAGTTAAAGATGGCAGATTTAAAAAGCTATATGATTCCATTTATATGGCATATCCAAAATTATTGGGATAGAAAACAAGTAAGTGGTTGCAAAAAGCTAAAGGGATGATTACAAAGAGACATGAGGAAAATTTCTTGGGTGATGAAGCTGTTATATAACTTGACTGTGGCAGTGATTATATAGCAAAAGTCATAAAAATGTATATCAAAAATGGGGGTGAAAGAAGGATTTGTATATATAAGTTACACATCAATTTAAAGAAGCAATTTGTAAAACAACTTGGTTGTAGCTTATAAAGTTAAACACTTAGATATGACCCAGTAATTAAGTTGCTAGGTATTATGAGGATTGAAATCATATGTCCACACAAAGACTTATATGTTAATATACTCAATGCTTTTATTCAAAAATAGAGGCCCAGTGCATGAAATTGGTGCACTCAGCAGGGGGGGGGGGCGGGGTCCACCTCAGCCGGGCCTGCAGCCTCTCGCAGTCCAAGAGCCTAAGCCATCAGTCGGACATCCTTAGTGCTGCCGCAGAGGCAGAAGAGGCTCCCACCACCACCACTGCGCTCACCAGCCATGAGCCTGGCTTCTGGCTGAGCAGCACTCCCCCTGTGGGAGCGCTGTGACCACCAGGGGGCAACTCCTGCATTGAGCATCTGCTCCCTGGTGATCAGTGTGCATCATAGTGACCAGTTGTTCCGCTGTTCAGTCGATTTGCATATTAGACTTTTATTATATAGGACTGTCAAAACCTGGAAAGAACTGAAATGTCTATCAATGGATAGACTGTAGAATAGCCTTACAATGGTATACTATTTACTAATTTAAACAATTAACCACTGATACACACAACATGCTGCATCTTAAAATCATTATGCTGACTGCCCTGGCAGGTGTGGCTCTACCAGGGCAGTCAGCATAATGATTCGATGGGTGCTGTCCTGTGTAACAAAAGGTTGCGAGCTGTCCTGTTCAGGTTGTGGACTCCATCCCCAGTAGGGAGCATGTATGCTGACTGAAAGAAGGGAGATACAAAGAACACAAACTATAAGACTATATGAAACTCTAGAAAAGGCAAGTAATCTACAGTGACAGCAGATCAGTGATTGCTTTAGACCAGAGTAGAGATGAGGGTCAACTGCCAAGGGGCACAAGGAAAAATTTGAAGATGATAAACATGTTCTATATATTAACTGAAGTGGTGATAGTTACAAGGATGCAGGTATTTGTTAAAAGTCAAGCTATATATCTAAACAGGATGCACTGCATTGTATCAAAGGTCAATGAAATTGATTTGAAAAAAACAATTTGTCAATGAACATTCTGAAAATGAAAAAATACAATTCCATTCACAATAGTAACAAAAATTTTAAAAAACTTCACAATAAATTTAACATAAGCACCAAAAACACTCAGAAAACTACATAACATTGTTGAAAGCCCAAATAAATGGAAAAAATCCCATATTGAAGAATTAGAAGACTTAAAGTTGTTAAAATGCTAATAGCCCCAAAGCAAATCTACAAATTCAACACAATCCTGAAAAAGAACAAAGGAAGACTCAAACTTCCAGGATTTCCAAACTCACTACAAAGCATCACTAATCAAGACAGTGTAGTACTGGCACAAGAAGACACACAGATCACTGAAACATAATTATATCCATGGTCAACTGATTTTCGACAAGGATGCCAAGATCATTCAATGAGAAAAGAATAGTCTTAAACAAATGGTACTGGGACAACTGGATAGCCTCATGAAAAAGAATAAACTTGATTGAACCTTTACTGACATGACACACAAAAATTAATGTAAAATAGATCAAAGACCTAAATACTAGAAAATTATACTATCTATACTAATAAAAGGGTAATATGCTAATTAGACAAGACATCCTTCCAGACAAAGCCACAGTGGCTGCAAGGGCCAAGGGCCGGCAGCCACGGCAGCTGTGAGGGCCGGTCCAGCGCCACGGTCCCTTTTGCAGAGGCTGTGGGAGAAGGCAGAAGGGAGAAGGCCAGCACCGTGCAAGAAGGGAGAAGGTGAGAAGACCGGCGCTGCGGGAGAAGGGAGAAGGTGGCAGTTAGGGGAATCAGGCCAGGAGGGGAAGAAAAGTTAGGCAGTTAGGGTGATCAGGCCAGGAGGGGAGAGCAGTTAGTGAGATCAGGCCAGGAAGGGAGAGCAGTTAGGGGTGATCAGGTAGGCAGGCAGGTGAGCGGTTAGAAGCCAGCAGGCCTGGATTGCCAGAGGGATCCTGGATTGGAGAGGGTGCAGGCCGGGCTGAGGGTCCCCACCCCCACACACAACCCCCTTGCATGAAATTTGTGCACCCGGCCACTAGTATACTACAAAATTCTAAAAGAAAGCATGAGGATAAATCTTTATGACCTTATTTTGGCAAAGGATTCTTAGATATGAGACCAAAAGCATGAGCAACAAAAGAAAAAATATAATAGATCCTATGGGAGGAATAGACATAGTAACAGTAGAGGACTTAATACCCTACTATTAGCAAGGGATTGTCGAGACAAAAAAAAAATCAAAAGTGATAAATTTAACCATACATTAGAACAACTATTTTCAACCTTTTTCATCTCATGACATACATAAACTAATTACTAAAATTCTATAGCACACCAAAAAAAAAAAAATAACAGTTATTACCTTTTTGCTCCAAAGTGATTTTTAAAAAATCAGGTGCTGCCGAAACCGGTTTGGCTCAGTGGATAGAGTGTCGGCCTGCGGACTGAAGGGTCCCGGGTTCAATTCCGGTCGGGGGCATGTACCTTGGTTGCAGACACATCCCCAGTAGGAGGTGTGCAGGAGGCAGCTGATTGATGTTTCTCTCTCATCGATGTTTCTAGCTCTCTATCCCTCTCCCTTCCTCTCTGTAAAATATCAATAAAATATATATTAAAAAAAAAAAAAATCAGGTGCTTATACTTGCATGTAAGGATTTCTGGTACCAAGAATTAACCAATCAGCCCTAGCAGGTTTGGCTCAATGGAAAGAGTGTTGGCCTACAGACCAAAGGGTCCCAGGTTCGATTCCAGTCAAGGGTACACATACTTAGGTTGCAGGTTCCTCCCTTCCTGGGCCCTGGTCAGGGCTCCTGCAGGAGGAAACCAGTCGAGGTGTTTCTCTCACATTGATGTTTCTCTCTGTCTTTCCTCTCTCTTCCACTCTCCCTAAAAATCAATGGAAAAATATCCTCAGGGGAGGATTAACAAACAAAAAAAAAAAGAAAAAGAACCAACCAGACATAACCTTATTATGCGACACAACCAATAAAATTCAACTCTATCATATGACCCATATATGTATGGTCCAAGACAGGTCATTCACACCAGACAGCTATGGTTGTGTTGGCTGTTATCATTTTTTTAATTTGACAATGCAAAGGAAAAGAGGTCAATGCTCCCCTGACTAGTCAGGTACTGCAAGTTTTAAAAATTCTTGTGGCACACTGGTGTGCCATGGCTTGAAAATTGCTGCTTTAGTGGGCCCTCCCTGGAGAAGAAACCTGAGTTCCCCGAGATATGTGATCAGTGCTGGGGCCCCGCCAGCAGGCCAGGGGATCCCAAGGCAGGTGCTGGGCGTGGAGGCCACGGGGGCATAGGCTACCAAGGAGATAGAACTGAACCTCACATCACCCTGCTTGGCCCTGGAGAATGACTGGTTAGCCAGAGACGGGTAAGATTCCTCAGGGAAGGAACAACCTAAGACAAGCACAGTCGCAGAGGGGGCATCAGGAGAGAACTTGGGGGCAAGAGAAGTGGGGCACAGACCCTCACCCCCCAAACCTTGCAGGGGCCTGAACCCCCACCCCGTCTGAGGGAGGTCTCCTGCTCCCATGGCTGCTTTGCTTCCCACGCCCAGCTCAGATCGGGACACAGGTGACAGTGACTTGGCTCAGCTCAGATTGGGACCCCGGCAACAGACAGAGACTTGGCAGACAGCAGCTGCCCTATATCTAAATCCAGCCTAGCACCAGGAATGCTCAGGGCCTACTCAAGAATGCAAATAATCCTTTCCACTAATATTTACAGGGTAAACTAAGATTGTTGGTAGAGTATTAAATTTGACAGTAAAATAATAATCAAGTTTTCAGATTAATTTAAATAGGCTAATTGAAATAAGTGAATATTCAAGAAAATTTAATTGTACTGGACAACAAGCTGTTCCTAATGTGGTAACTAAAATTTCTATTGGTAGTTCATCTCACGGTAAAATTCCTGAACATGCAATGAAACTAAAGCAGTCATATTTTTTGTGCAAAAAATTAAAATTAAAGTTATCAAGACTGCATTATAAAATTTACGAAAGCCTACATTAATCAAAAAAGGGGGGATAGTAGGGTAATATCATGTAAGGAAAAATATCCTATAAGTAAATTACATCTAGAAAACTTTTACTTTACAAAATTAGTTTTTATTTGTAATGCTAACAGCAAGACACCCATGAAAAACACACATGGTGTCTAAATAAGACAAAGGAAAATCGTTTGGGCCAAAATAAAAAGGATCCCAAATCAATTATATAGAAAAGATTCCTTTATTAACTTTTGGTCGAGAACATGTTTGTATATTTTCAGAAAACAACTCCAAGACCATGTGGATTCCTGCAACAGAGAGGAATTGACAGGTCTGCTCCAACCACGAAGACAAGAGGAGAAACAGTCCAGAGATGGAAGACGCTGATGACGCCTTGCCACGCTAGCAGTCAGCAGCTGTGCGACGCAGCAGGTTGCCTAGGACCAAACCAGAGAGGGTCGGACCTGCATTGCCACCATGTGCCCACCATCCAGATATCATTGCTGACATGTACACTTAAGCAACTGTTTGACATTGAAACGGGGACTCAGAACTGTTGGACATTGAAATTGGGACTCAAACATTTTTTGTTATTATATGTTTATTACTAGTCTGCAGAGGCAAGATTTTTTAAAAGAAAGAAATGGGGGAAAAAATAGATACAGAGGCAAAGAAGCATTGAACAGACTGTCAAACTACAGCAGGAAGGCAGAGGAGGATGGGGGGTGGGGGGGCTGTAAGAGATCAACCGAAGGACTTGTATGCATGCATATAAGCATAACCAATGGATAAAAGACACTGGGGGGGGGGGGGGGGGCGGGGAGCGGGCAGGTAAAGGCATGTACTGGGGGGAAGGGGAGGCCGGGGGGAGGTCAATGGGGGGGAAAAAAAGGAGACATATGTACTATTTGTAATATTTCAAACAATTAAAGAAAAAAAAAAGAAAATTGCTGCTTTAGAACAAGCAGACAACTGTATATACCAAACATCCCATCTAACAATAGAGGAATACACATTTTTCTCAAGTGCCACAAAACATCTTACAGAGCTATGGATATTGATAACAAACGTAGTAGCAAAATACGAAACAAAAACATTATGGAAATACATAAAATAGGTAAGCAATAACAAATGATACTAAAAATACTAAAAAAGCAAAGATAATGACTCTAAAGAAAAGAAAAAAGAAATTTAAAACACTTGTTCTTCAAAAGATACCGTCAAGAAAATGAAAAGACAACCCATAGAATGGGAGAAAATATTTGCAAATCATTTATCTTATGAGAGACTTATATCTAGAATATTTAAAGAATTATTATAATTCAAAAATAAAAAGACATCCCAATTTTAAAGTGGACAAAGGATCTGGATAATTCTTCAAGAAAGATATACAAATGGCCAGTAAGTAAATGAAAGGATGCTTAACATCATTAGTCATCAGGAAAATGCAAAACAAGATGAGACCCAAAGAGTCAGTTAAGTGTTGGCAAGGATGTGGAGAAACTCGAGTCCTTGTAAAGGAGCGGTGGGAACAGAAAATAGTGCAGCCTCTTTGGTAAACAATCAAGTAGTTTCTCCAAATATCAAACATAGTTACCATATGACCCAGCAATATCCAACCTGAGTATATACCCAAAGAAAATCAAAACATATGACCACACAAAAACTTGCACACCAATGTTTATAGCAGTATTATTCATAATAGCCAAAGGTGGAAATAATCTAAATGTCCATCAATCTATATATATAAAAGCCCAGTGACTGACAGAGGAACAACCAGAACCACCGGTCGACCAGTCACTATGACATGGACTGACCACCAGGGGGCAGATGCTCAACGCAAGAGCTGCCCCCTGGTGGTCAGTGTGCTCCCACTGACCAAGATGAGCAGCACTCCTGCAGCAGGCAATTCCCGCAGGCCACGCCCCTCATCAGTGCACAAATCTGTGCACTGGGCCTCTAGTAGGTAAATAAAATAATATAACCATATAGTGAAATATTATTATCCAGCTATAAAAAGGAATGAAGTACTGATACTCACCACAACATGGATGAGCCTTGAAAAAATTATGCTAGGTAAAAGCCAGTCACAGAAAACCACATACTGTATGATTCCATTCATTATGAAAACTTAGAAAAGGGGTACCTATAGCTATAGAAAATAGTTTAGTGGTTGCTTACAACTGGGGTAAAGGGGGAGATGGGAGGTAGCAGTGACTGCAAAAGGGTGGGGGCTCTTTTTGAGGTAATGAAAATGTTCTCAAATTGGCTGTGGTGATGGTTGCACTAATTTGTGAATACTATACTAAAAAGCACTAAACTATATACTTTAAATGGGTGAATTGTATGGTATATCAATTATACCTCAATAAAGCTATCAAAAACTTATGCCAGGACCTCATATACTTTAACTCATTTGAATCTCATTATAACTCTACAGAGTAAGTGATAAACTTGCCAATGAAGAAGCTGCGGCTCAGAGAGGTTAAGTGGCTTGTCCAGACCTTGAGTACAGCCTGGATTGGAACCACATTTTTCCAATAAACTCTCTTTTTTCCCCTTATTATTTCACCTAATATACTTACAGCTTAAAACTTAAATCATTTTACCATTTTTTCCCTATTACTAGGATAAATGGATTGGCTTCAACCAGCTTAAAAACTAATCCCCTTAACAACCAATCACAATGTATGAACCTGGATAGAGGTGTGGAACAGCATCTATAAGTTATTGTGGGCCCTAGCTGATAGCTCAGTTGGTGGGCAAAATGCCAAGGATGTAGGTTCCATCTCCAGTCAGGGCAAAAACAAGAAGCATACAATGAATGCATCTATAAGAGGAATGACAAGTCAATGTTTCTCTCTCTCAAAAAAAAAAAAAGTCATTGTGGAGACAAGGGTATTTGAATATGGACTGGTTACACGTTATTAGAGAATTATGTGAGCATGCTATTGTGGTCTTTGGGAGAAGGTCCCTAGTCAAAGGAATGCACGTATTCCTTTGTATAAAGTATTTTTGGATCAAGTATCATCACATTGCCAACTTACTTTCAAAGGATTCAGAATAAACAAAAACAAACTAACAAAAAAAAAAAAAAAAAAAAAACAAAAAAACAAAGCTAACTCAGTGAAATGTTAACTGGTGAACCTAACCGTAAGTTTGAAATATTTAAATAAAAGTAAAATAAAAAAATGATATTGAAAGTTTTCAAAAATGATTTCACTTTGTGAATACTGTCATAGTCCACTTGAAAAAATTTCCAACAAAAACTTCTTATAAAATTACATTCTTATCATATACTAAAAAGTTTTTAATCAAACACTTAAAGTTTACAAATAAACACTATGTATGCCAACTTATAAATGTAAAAGGAATGATGGAATTTGAAAATAACTAGCAACTATGATGTAATAATAGACTCCGGCAAAGAATCAAGGATCAATTAAAAATCCTATATAATAGGAGAAACCAAGATGGCAGCGTAGGTAAGCACCTAAACTGCTGCCTCGCAAAACAATTTCAAAACTACAACTAAAACACAGAATGGACCCCATCCAGAACCACAGGAAAGCTGGCTGAGTGGAAATTCTACAACTAGAAGGAAAGAGAAAAGCTCACAGAGAATTGGAGGTACGGCAAAGGGTCTTTGTGCGCGCAGAGAGGAAGGGCGGCTGAGAGCCTGGCTGACTTTCGCTGGCGGAAGGGGGAAGGAAGCCCCCAACCCACTGAACCCCAGTTCCGACTGCACTGAACCCCAGTTCCGACTGCACTGAACCCCAGTTCCGAGCGAAACCCCGTGGACCCAGGCTCATACAGGGGGAGTCTGGTCTGTCAGGTAGAGAGAAAGGCACCCGGAGACTCAGAGATCTGGGGGGAGACCCGGGGGAGCCCCGGCGGGCAGGGGTCTGGAGGCGCGCGCGCCAGTGCGCACAAAGACTGCGGAGGTTGCCACAGGCTTTCCCTAGCAGAAGGGAGTCAGAAGCTCCTGACTGCACTGAACCCCAGTTCTGACTGCACTGAACCCCAGTTCCAGGCGAGCCCCTGGGGACCCACGCTCTTACGGGGGGGAATCTGGACTCTCGGGCGGAGACTCAGGAGGCGGGGAAGGCAGAGATCTGGAGGTGTGCACGCGCAAGGGCAACGCTGACGGGAAACCAAGACTGTCTGCTCTGCCCTGAGACTCCACCCCATCCAAGCTGAGCACAGAGGCTATTGCAATTTGGCAAGTCTAATCCTATAAGGCTGTCTCCAGCACCGAACTTTTCCCAGCGTAGACACAGCTGATCCTCACAGCCAACTGGCCTGCAGGTCAATTCCTCCCAGTGATACCAACAACAATCAAGACTTAATTACAACAAGGCTGTACACACAGTCCACAAAGGAGTGCACCGAGAGTATCCACCTCAGGTTAACTGGGGAGGCCGACCCACTGGGCCATATAGGAAACCTAGCACACAAAGCTACCCTACCAACTCAGGGAAGCAGTGAAAATGCGGCGACAAAGAAACAGATCACTAATGAAAGAAATGGAGGAAAACAAACAACTGGATAAAGAATTCAAAACCACGGTTATAAGGCTTTTCAAGAATATCCTAGAAAAGGCCGATAAATATAACGAGACCCTCGAAGATATGAAAAAGGACCAACTAGAAATTAAACATACACTGACTGAAATAAAAAATATTATACAGAGACCCAACAACAGACTAGAGGAACACAAGAATCAAGTCAAAGAATTGAAATACAAAGAAGCAAAAAACACTCAACGGAAAAAGCAAAAAGAAAAAAAAATCCAAAAAGCTGAAGATAATGTAAGGAGCCTCTGGGACAACTTCAAGAGTACCAACATCAGAATTATGGGGGTGCCAGAAGAAGAGAAAGAGCAAGATACTGAAAACCTATTTGAAAAAATAATGACTGAAAACTCCCCCCACCTGGTGAAAGAAATAGACTTACAAGTCCAGGAAGCACAGAGAACCCCAAACAAAAGGAATCCAAAGAGGACCACACCAAGACACATCATAATTAAAATGCCAAGAGCAAAAGACAAAGAGAGAATATTAAAAGCAGCAAGAGAAAAACAGTTAATTACCTACAAGGGAGCACCCATACGACTGTCAGCTGATTTCTCAACAGAAACTATGCAGGCCAGACGGGAGTGGCAAGAAATTTTCAAAGTGATGAATAGCAAGAACCTATAACCAAGACTACTCTACCCAGCAAAGCTATTATTCAGAATTGAAGGGCAGATAAAGAGTTTCACAGATAAGAAAAAGCTAAAGGAGTTCATCACCACCAAACCAGTATTATATGAAATGCTGAAAGGTATTCTTAAAGAAGAGGAAGAAGGCCGAAACCGGTTTGGCTCAGTGGATAGAGCGTCGGCCTGCGGACTGAAGGGTCCCGGGTTCGATTCCGGTCAAGGGCATGTACCTTGGTTGCGGGCACATCCCCAGTGGGAGGTGTGCAGGAGGCAGCTGATCGATGTTTCTAGCTCTCTATCCCTCTCCCTTCCTCTCTGTAAAATATCAATAAAATGTATTTAAAAAAAAAAAAAGAAGAGGAAGAAGAAAAAAGTAAAGATACAAATTATGAACAACAAATACATATCCATTAACAAGTGAACCTAAAAATCAAGTGAATTAAAAACCTGAGGAACAGAATAATCTGGTGAATATAATAGAATCAGGGGCATAGAAAGGGAGTGGACTGATAATTCTCAGGGGGAAAGGGGTATGGGGGGTTCAGGAAGAGACTGGACAAAAATCATACACCTATGGACGAGGACAGTGGGGGGGAGGTAAGGGCAGAAGGTGGGGTGGGAACTGGGTGGAGGGGAGCTATGGGGGGGAAAAGGAGAAACAATTGTAATAATCTGAATAAAGATTTATTTTTTTAAAATCCTATATAATAAAGAGGTAATATGCAAATTGACCCTCACACCCTCGCACAAGATGGCCACCCCCATGTGGTCAAAGATGGCTGCCACAAGATGACCGGCAGTGGAGGGTAGTTGTGGGTGATCAGGCCAACAGGGGAGGGCAGTTGGGGGTAACCAGGCCTGGCCTGCAGGGGAGGGCGGGGAGTTGGGGGGGACCAGGCCTGCATGGGAGGGCAGTTGGGAGCGACCGGACCTGCTTGGGAGGGCAGTTAGGGGGGACCAGGCTGGCAGGGGAGGGCTGTTGGGGGCGAGCAGGCCAGCAGGGGAGGGTAGTTGGGGGCAATCGGACCGGCAGGGGAGCAGTTAGGCGTCGATGAGGCTGGCAGGGGAGCAGTTAAGTGTCAATCAGGCTGGCAGGCAGATGCTGTTAGGTAGCAATCAGGAAAGCAGGTAGATGAGCTATTGGGAGCCAGCAGTCCCGGATTAGAGAGGATGCAGGCTGGGCTGAGGGACACCCACCCCCAGTGCACGAATTTTGTGCACCGGGCCTCTAGTCCTATCTAATAAAAGAGTAATAAGCAAATTGACCGTCACTCTAAGACACAAGATGGCCGCCCCCATGTGATCAAAGATGGCTGCCCCCATGTGGACACAAGATGGCTGCCACAAGATGGTCAGCAGGGGAGGGTAGTTGGGAGGGACCAGGTCTGCAAGTGAGGGCAGTTGTGGGCGATCAAGCCTGCAGGGGAGGGCAGTTAGGGGCAAACAGGCTGGCAGGGGAGTGGTTAGGGGGTGATCAGGCTGGCAGGCAGAAGCAGTTAGGGGCAATCAGGAAGGCAAGCAAGTGAGCAATTAGGAGCCAGCAGTCCTGGATTGTGAGAGGGATGTCCGACTGCCCATTTAGGCCCAATCCTACCTGGATCGGGCCTAAGCGGGCAGTCGGACATTCCTCAAAGGGTCCCAGATTGGAGAGGGTGCAGGCTGAGCTGAGAGACACACACCCCCATGCACGAATTTCGTGCACTGGGCCTCTAGTACATATATAAAAAGCCAGCGACTGAAATGCCGTAACCACTGGCCGCTATGACACCCACTGAGGCCAGAGAACCGGCCCGATGGGGGTTGGTGCTGGCCTGCAAACCCCTGAGGCCCTCCCCCACAGCCAACCGCACCCCTGATTCCCCCAATCATGGGTGTGGCCAGCCAGCCAACAGCCTGCAGCCCCTCCCCCTGGCCAGCCCCACCCCTGAGGGGCCCCACTACCCTGATTGGCCTGTGGCCACTCCCCCTAATCTGCCCCTTCCATACCAATCAAGGGTGGAGGTGGATGGCCAACCTTCCATGGCCCCTCCCCCGGCTGCTGACCCCCAATCAGCCACTCACCCCTCCCCACAGCTGGCCCTGACCCCAACTGGCCACCCACCCCAATTGGGGGAGGGGCCTGTGGGCCAATCACCCTTTGCCCCTCCCCCAGCCAGCACGGCCCTGATGCAACCTCCCTCTTGCCATCTCCTTCTCCTGACAGGCCCGGCCCCAATTCGTCCCGATTGGGGCTGAGCCGGCAGGACCCCACCCGAGCTAAGAGCTGACCATTACAGTGTGAAACTTACAAGAACATGACATCACTTAAACTAGCCAAATATCTATCACAAACATCACCTGAGATCAGGGACTTTAAACAGGAAAATGAAAAATTATCTTCCATGTAATTTTACATAAACCATATTACATTTTAAATGGGTGTGGGGATCATTAAGTACAAAACAGAGCATATGAGAGAATTACTTTGAAGGATCAATTACTCTCCAAAAGAAAACTTCTTTTGGCTGCAAAAGTGACCGACTTCACACTATTTATACAAATTCTGGGATTTATACCCTGACGCAGGCCAGAAATTTAACCGCTCCTCCACCATAGCCCAAACAAACCCTAGGGCATAGGTAGAGTAGCACAACAATGGAGCAAGAGAGAAAAAAAAAAGTGTATCCAAGTCTTACTTCCCAGCCAAAAAGATAAAGAACGAAAAATAAGGCACTGGGACCAGATACCCCAAGGTGGCAAAAATGGACACTCTTTTGTAAAAACACACCTTCAGAAGCCACAGGTAAATGATAACATCCCATTGAAGTTCTACAGTTATTCTTCCAAGACTCAAAGCCCTTCACAGTGTACTATTTATAACTGCTTAAGTCATCATCACATTTTTTTCTCCAAACCCAAACGAAAATTTATTTAAATCCATAAATATTTTGCCATACTAAGAGGAAAATCCAATGGGAGAAACCATAAAAATATTTAGAGTAACATCAAGAAAGATTCTGGCCCTGACCGGTTTGGCTCAGTGGATAGAGCGTCGGCCTGCGGACTGAAGGGTCCCAGGTTCGATTCCAGTCAAGGGCATGTGCCTTGGTTGTGGGCACATCCCCAGTGGGAGGTGTGCAGGAGGCAGCTGATCGATGTTTCTCTCTCGTCGATGTTTCTGACTCTCTATCATCCCTCTCCCTTCCTCTCTGTAAAAAAATCAATAAAATATATTAAAAAAAAAAAAAAGATTCTGTGGTTGGTATGTTCTAAATTGAAAAGTCTTTGGAAAAATAAACTTTATATAGCTTGGTATCTGCATATGTCCCAAATGTGCATGCCAGGACTGGGACACACACACAAACACAGAGCTTGGGCCTCATTGAGCTTCTGAACTGGTTATGACTAATCCTCGCCCTCATCCACCCACAACAGTCCACCACTACACAATGTTCAAGAGATTTGTCAAGAAGAGCCTAAGCCCTGACAGGCAATGGCAGCAGGGCAAGCCAGCCTGAGGCTGCATCACAACACACCTTCTTTCACAAGAGCATCAAGCAACTAGCCCCTGCCTGAGGGAGGGCTTTTATAGGGCCCAGTCAGCTTCACACCCTCTTCTCCACTACCCCCAAACCACTCTCTTTAAATGACTACACAAGAAAAAAATTACGTTTCCCAGCATGTGCAACTGCTAATGACATGCATATCTGGAAGCAACTTTGATTTCTTTCTATTTCTATTAACAGAAATATTAAACATTTGCATTTATGAAAAAGAATCACTATCAGAAGGAAAAACTCAAGTACTTCATATAGTGTTCCTTCTATACAATGGCCAACACTTAAGTCTTCCCTACTTATACTCTATAGGAGTGATTCTTGTTTGTTTTTGTTTGTTTTTAATGTTTTTATTGATTTCAGAAAGAGGAAGGGAGAGGGAGAGATAAAAACATCCATCAGCTGTCTCCTGCTACTGGGGTTCGAGCCCACAAGAGCAACATGGGCATGTGCTCTGAACCGTAATCGAACCTGTGACCTCCTGTTGCATGGGATGAGACTCAACCAACTGAGCCACACTGGCTGGGCTAAAGAAATGATTCTTAAGCAGGATAATCTTGGTCCCCCCAAGAGATATTTGGCAATGTCTGGAGACATTCTTATTTGTCATAACTGGGGTTGCTACTGGCACCTAGAGGTCAGGGATGCTGCTAAATATCTTAAAATACATATGACTGCTTCCCACAGCAAAGAGTTATCTGGTTCAAAAACATCAATAGTGCTGAGGCTCAGAAACCCTGAGCACTAAAGAAACCCACAGAATCCTGAGCTCAAACATCCAGCAATTCCTTTCTCAATCATAAAAACTACTGAAAAAAAGACTTTCCCAAGTTTTCCAGTATAAGCTGATTAGTGTTAGAGACTAATATAAAGAAGATATAATATAAGCATCCAAAGAACAGCATCCAATGAACTATGAAAATTCAGGGGAAGGGTAAAACAGATCTCTGAAGAGGGTGCAGTATCAAATGAAAGACAAACTACAAGTTAGAAGCTATACTGGATTTCATTCCAAGTTCTAAGTATAAAATCATGCTCAATATAAGAAACAAAAGTGAAGGGACCATAACATAATTCAAGACTTTCATCCTCCAAAATTCTGCATAACCTCAAAATATTAGCTCAGATTGAAGACATTGGAAAGAGTGAGAATGTCAATCTTCAAGCCTTGAAAGCGCCTTTCAAAGCGTATTTCTATATATATAAAAGCCTAATATGCAAAGTGTCCCCCTCAGGAGTTTGACCAGGAGTTCGATCGCTCACTAGGATGTGGGCTGACCACCAGGAGGCAGTGTGGAAGGGAGGTCCCAGCCGGCAGCTGGCAGGCCCCAATCGGTCCTGATCGCCAGCCAGGCCTAGGGACCCTACCCATGTATGAATTTCGTGCACTGGGCTTCTAGTTTGCAGATAAGATTTCCAGAGAAAGACAAATTCATATAAACTACAAACACACAAGTATGGTTATGCAGTTCTCATTTGGTATAAATTTAATTTGTAAAACACAGATTCTCATATAGCTCATAACCAGTGAGAAACATTCCTAAAATCATAGACATTTAGTTCTAGGAAAAATGTAGAAATCACCTAGTTTAAAATTTCCATTTTAAAAATGGGGCATTTGAAACCAAAAGTGATCTAAGATCACAATTCAATGACAAACTCCCTTTGGTCCCTCTGAAAATGTATTTCTCCTTTTTCCTTCTTCCTTCTTCCTTCCTCCTTCTCTCCTTCTCCTTCTTCTCCCCTTCTCCTTCTCCTCCTTTTTAATTAATCCTCACCCAAGGTTATTTTTTCCATTTATTTTTTTAGAAAGTGGAAGGGGAGGAGGCAGGGAGAGAGAGAAAAAAAAATCAATGTGAGAGGAACACATCGATTGGTTGCCTCCTGCATGCTCCCCAACCAGGATAGGAGCAAACCTGCAACCCAGGTATGTTCCCTTGACTGGGAATGGAACCCAGGACCCTTCAGGGCCGATATACTTAACCACTGAGCAACACTGGCCAGGTCTGAAAATCCATCAACTAGATCTAAGACCATATAGTTGGAAGCCATGCAGTTCTGTCCATCTTGGCTCTGTTCACACTGAATTTTCACATAAACCAGTTTTTGCAGTTGGATTTTCCAGCATTCTGGTAATGCTCCTCATTCTTACCTATAACAAATTGCAAGAACCCAGCACTCTCCTGATCAAAGGGCAGACGGTTGGTTGTACAGAATGCAGCCAAGTTTTATTTTAGGCTATCCTAACTGTGTTCCAGAAAATTAAGACCCAACTGAACTTCTGTCATAAAGCAAGTCTGATGCCAAATACAGACTGTCCTTCAGAGAGAGATGAGAGGGTACTGCCCTTTCTACAACTGTAGAAGCTCCCAACTACCTCTTTGAAGGTTCATATAGCAGGCAAAAACTGAAAAACAAAGAAACAATAAAAGACTGCCCTTTCAGGATGTTGGTATAAACAGAAAAGGATCTAGTATTCACTTTTAGAGAGATACACTCTGACAGAACATTCTCTCCCCTTTCAGGATTTCAAACGGCATATACATTTGCCCCTCTATAATTCACATCCTGTTCTTGGGCTTTCCTTGTCAGAGAAGGAGCAGATTCTGAACCTTTAGAAGACATTTATCATGTGTTATCTTACACTAAATAGCCACTTATTTTTAAATCATTTTAGATAAATTATCTCCAGGCATGTTCAAATACCATCTTCTCACATTGAGGCAATATCTAATCACCCTATTTTAAATTGCAACAACCCACCTGATCAACTTGGCTAGCCTCTACCCTACTTGATTTCCTGTCATCCTCTGAGACAGTTTAATGTCTGTCTCCTTCTGCTAAAAAGAGAGCAGGTATTTCTGTGTTACGTTCACATCTGTATTTCCAGCACCTAGTACACACTGTGCCTAGCACACATAGTAGATGCTCAAAAAATATTTACTGAAAGAAACAAATGAAATTATGAAGTTGTTCTTCTGTACTAAATTAAGCGTAAGTTTTAAAATGATCTTCGGCATTCTACATTATTAAAAACCAAAGAACTCTAGATTTGCATTGTGGAATCTTGGTCATTACTTAGGTCTAGCCCTTCATTTTATAGATAATGAAAACTGATGTAGAAACAGTGTGAGGTAGTAGCAACAGCATAGAATTTGGTATCAAAGAACCTGAAATCCAAATGAAAGCCTGTGTGCAAGCAACCTAGCCTCTCTTAACTTTCAATTTCCTCATCTGTAAAATGAGGATGCCTTCTACCTCATGGTGATGGTTAAGGATGACTAAGGATAAAACAAAACAACATTTGGAAAATGTATAAAGTGCTACTATACAAGTGGCATTTATCACTAGGTTATTTTAACCTGCCCCAAGTCACAAGAGCTAGTTAATGGCACAGTTAGAATCAGAGTTCAAGTTTCCTAACTCCTAGTCCAATGCATCTTGTGTCATGAAACTAGGCTTCCGATTCCCCTATTCAGGGCCAACTTATTCTTTCATCTAGTTCAAGGCTTCTTACTTAACATTATATAGTTGGGGATCACTTCTAGAATTTGATGAGAGCGATATTCCCTCTCCTCCAGCGAAATGCATATATATACACCAACATTAAACTCCCACAGCCCATCCACAGGCCCCAGGGTAGGAACCACTGATATACTGATGTACCCTCAGCAATTTTTATTTCTTATTTTCCTGAATAAGTCATGCCTTGGTGGTCTTAACTAAGAGGCTGGATCCAAGAAAACACCAAGAGTAGAATTCAGGAATCTGAATTAAAGGTACTGCCCCCAGATCATCATGCTGATTAGGTGAGGACTTTAATTAACCACATACAATCACAACCAGAAAGGAGCTACAAAGAAGGCAATGGTTTCAGTACTCAAAAGCAGGAAGCTCAGGGGAAAAAAGCAGTAGACAGGACTAATAGATTCTTTTTATCATGCTGCTATACTATATAGAAACCATTCAGATAATTTTACATGACCATTTTCAAATAGTCACCTAAAGACATCAAGGTCTCAAATTCTTTAGAGAAAACATGCAGAAATGTTTGTGATGAAATTTCTGTTCTCAACCCCACACCCATCATGACTAACTCCAGACCAGATTATCTAAAATGATTCTATCTTCCTCTACTTTACCTTGGTCAAGTAACATACTATATTCACTGTAAAAATAATTTGGCTAGGAAAAAGAACAATCAGTATGAAATCTTTGGGCAGATCAATCAATACCAAGTACTGAATGCAGTGTCATTAATCCGCTGTTGTCCAGCTATACTTCAATAGCCTCATCTGAAAAATAAAAAGAACACCCAATCTATGGTGCAAATACATTGTGAGAATATTTGGTAATCTCTTAATTTGTTAACAATTTAATAGCTGTTATCCCTGAGTGGTGGGACCCAATGTTAACAGTTAACTGCTTTTATCTTTGAGTGGTGGGATTATGGTGACTTTAATTCTCTTACCTATATTTTGCTTTAATTTTTAAGTTTTATATAATGCTTATTTATTATTTTTAAAACCAGAAATTATGAACAACTTACAGCATTACCTAACTAGGGTAAGGAATGTTCAGCCCATGGGCCATATGAGGCCTGAGAACTCATTTGGTCTGGCCCTGCCAAGGCATTAGGGGTGAGTTAATTAAATGTTTGACCAAATATAGCAGGCTAATTTTTAAGTTGATAATTTTGTATGGCCTGCAAGGGTTGTTATAAATATGGCCCTTGGGAGAGAAAAGGTTCCCCACTCCTGACCTATACATTCAGATTTTTTATCTGATGTTTAGAGAACACCAATCTGGGGGGTGGGCTACAACATATAAGGCCTTAAACATATCCCCAAAGTAAGACGCAAGTATATTGACTCTTCCTGAAGAAATCCTGTACATTCAAGGTGAAGAGAGAACAAAGGTGTTTTTTTTTTTACATGCAAAAATAATATCTGTGCTTTGGGGACCAGTTCTATAAGTAGGAGGTCTTGACCTCTGGCAGAATTGCATCATGAATCTTTACAACCCTTCACTCTCTAAAAGACTGCTTCACTTTAAATAGAAGCCAAGTCCTTGAGGATTCTGCTTCCTAAATTTTTTTTAAATCCATGGATTCAGCTTGGTGGTCCAGGGTAAAAATGAGATTTTTCCCACAGGTGAAAACTGGCTACCTAAAATCTGATATCCAACTTCTACCACTTGGTATTATTCATCAATTTTATCTTTTAAGATTGCCATAAATTAAAATTGTAGGGCCTTTTTAGCTGGCCTAACAAAGTACTACTCAGCATTAGAACTGTTTTGGGATTTTTTAAAGGGTCTTCCACTGCATCATAAACTCTAACCAAGGAAATGTTTCTCAAACTGTCAAGACAATAAACTATTCGATTAAAACATCATCTAAGCAAAATAAAAATAAATTTACTTATACTTAGAGAATAAAAACTGATATTGTTTCTGATGAGCTCTGCACTGTCACTGAGTTGAATTTATTAGAAGCCTAAAATAAATTTAAAATGTTTAATTTCTGATAACTACTGAAAATTTTAAGTTAAATTTCACATTAAGCATTTCAAAACACACTTTACATGAGAAATGAGAAAAATTATACAAGAACTGCAAAGTAAAAATATCTCTATCACTTGTTATCCATCTACTGAACATCTCCAAATAAAAACAGGTATGAGTAGTTACCAAAATGGAGTCCAAATATTCATTCCTGTGACATGTATTTCAAATAGCATACACTTTACCAACAAAAAAGTGTCACTGCCCAGAAACAGACATCTCAAATGGCCCCATTACTCACCTGTAACTGATCTTTTCATTTGTTTTACATACAAATTTGATCTCTTTGATCAGCTTACATTTCCTTTAGGAATTAAACTAGCTAATACTTAGAAACCACAAATTTATTTCTTAGAACATAATACAAGTAATTTATAGAATACTCTAGATATCTGTAACAACTTAAGGCAAAATTATTTACCTCTATTTTTCCATCAATAAACTGGGAATATATAGATTTTGAAAGATGAGTTTTTCCACAGTACTTTACAACAGGTCCTTAAAATCACCTCAGTTTCATTACCTGGGGCTGGAGGCACGTTTACCAGCACCCAAGATGGCATCGTTGCAGGCAACACCTCCCACAATAGCCACCATTTTGAGGATCAGGATATAAACTACTCACAATTTTATGCCAACTAAAAGAAAGCACAGGATTACCAGAGTAATTGTTAAATCCCTTGACTTTTAGCATTCCCCAACCTTTCATTTTTGTAGCCCTGTTTCTCCTCTTCAGTCAATATAAACAGTTGTGCCACTAAATTTTTCAGTAAAAAGCATGCTTTCTACAGTTACGTTCAAACTTTGAAAATAAACACTATGGTGCTACCTAAAATACCCAAGTTATTATATCTTCCTAACATTTTAATCACATTATTTTCATCAGTTTAAGGAACTAAGAAACGCCAAAAGCCAGTGAATGGTACTAGTTTATTAGCCTACATTCCTCTTCATCTTCCACCCTACCCTTTTTGATCGTTTTATTTCCCGATTTCATTAACTCTGCAACAAGAGCAAGTTCCCACACTTTATTCATATGGGAAGCAAATGATATCTGCGCAAAGAATCTTAAACTAAAGATGAGACAAAAACCTTAGGAGTAAACGAATTAAAATCAATCTGAAAACGGCAGAAAGTAAGATGAGTGGGGGTGGGGAGGCAACAACCACGATTTGCTCCTCCAAATAGGTGATTCTTATTTTGATTACTCCACCGGCGAACTCAATGGCAAAACTGAAAAAAAAAACTGATCAAGTTTCCACTTATCTTTTTCCAAAGGCAAAAGGTGGTAAGTCACTACGCATATTGCTACAGGCGAGCAAGCAATTCAATCTGCCAACCAATCACATATTTCACACCCCCTTCCAAAAATAAAAAGAAAGGAGGATGCCGGTAGGCCAGCTGCCCGTTTTGGCGATCCTGTACCTCCGGTTCCTCACACTCCCGCCACCAGCCCTGCTGATAGGACCCCTGGTCTGAGTGCGGCTATCACAAAGCCTCGGGTGTGAAAGCACCTTCGGCCTGGCCGGAGCCATCCTCCTCCTCCACGATCGCCGGTTGGGATAATGGCGAAATCGACTCCAAGAGCTCTCGAGGTCCCTACATAAAGAGGGCCGTCTGTTCCGAGAGGAAGGGCACTATCAAATAATAGCGGAGTCCTAAACTTTCCCTCCGCAGCGCCGCAGCGCCGAGCCAGGCCCTAGTCCCCGCCGCCCGAGTTAGCCCAAGGCGCCCCTGAGGTGGGGGCGAGCCTCGCCCGGCACCCCATCCGGCCACAGCAGCTGGCTCGCCGCTTCCACCGCCCCAAGAGGGAGCTCCTGAAGCCCGAGGAGAGCAGCGGTCCCACTCCCACAAAAGCGAGTTCCCCCCCCGCCCTACCGCCTCCCGCTTCGACTCGCAGGAACAGGCGCGGTGCGCGCGGAGGCCGCCGGCAACGTCCGGAGCCCGGACTCGTGCCCTCCGGCCAGTCCGCGCCGCACGCCCCCGCCGAGCCCTCTACTGAGGGCGGACGCCTGGCCGCGTCTCCGGCGCCGCTCCCTTCCGCGTGGAATTCCGGACGACCCGTGGGGCAGGGTAAAGGGGCGCCGCGCGCGGCCACTCACCTCGATCTCGAAGTCGGGAAGGCGGAACGCCGTGCGAAAGAGCGAGCAGAAGTGCGCTATGGCCGGGACTTCCCACCAGGAGCGGAGCTCGCCCAGCCCGGCCGCACCGCCTTCCTCTGGGCACATCTCCCGACGGTGGCGGCGGGAGCGCCGGCCCCGTGCTCGACGCGCTCTTTGCGGCCCCACGCTGCCCGCCCGCCCGGACTCCCGCCTCAGCTCCTCGGGCGGGGGCGGGGGCGGGGGCGAGGGCGGGGGCGGGGGCGGGGGCGGCTGCTTCTCCCGCTGCTGCCGCCGCTCGGCGGGTGCATGAGCTGAGGGCGGACGAGCGCGCGGGGGGCGGCGGCTCGGACTCAGTCACTGAGGCGGCGGATGATCCCGCTGTCCGCGGGTTCCGCGCCCTCGCCCCATCCCGCGGCTGCGGCTGCGGCTGCGGCTGCGGCTGCGGCTGCGGCTGCGGCTGCGGCTGCGGCTGCGGCTGCGGCTGCGGCTGCGGCTGTAGCCGCCCCCAGCCCCGTACAATGTAATCATCTCACAGCCAGCAAAAACAGATGGGGCTGGGGGCGGGGAGAGGGCCGGGGGAGGGGCCGCCACGAGGAGGGGGCGGGGCTGCCCCACCACAACAACAACCCCGCCCCCACCCCGGGCCCCGAACAGCTGCACGGGAAGAGAGGGGGAGGGGAGAGGGAACTGAGCGCCCCAAGAAAGAAGTGTAAGTAGAAGGGAGCGAGGTGCACCCTGTGAACTGCTCTGAGAAGCACTCCGCTTGTCTGGGGCTGAGGAGTTTAATGACTTTGATGAATAAGGACAATAAGGGTCTCTCTCCCACCCCCCAACTTGGCCTTAGTGGTTACATCCTTTTAAAGGGCCCGCTGGGTGGTTCTTTCTGAGGCTAGATCCTGAAAGACGCACGTGGAGGTCAGATGTTATTTGTGCTGATGGTGGTGCGGAGAACCAGTGGACTGTGCTCAGCAGATATCTAAGGCCTAGAGAAATTAAGTGGTTTCCACGTGTTATTTAACACTTTTATTCCATACAAGAAACCCTAAGGAGCTGCCTTTCTCCAAGGGAAGAAGGTGGAAGGTGCTGATTAAGGTGGAACTCAGTAGGATGGAGGCAGCGGGAAGGGTTGGGTAGGGGAGGCACCAATCAGCAGAGGTGTGGAAAGAGCGACCCCCTCCCATCATCCCCGGAAATGGACATGTATGACCGCCCTAAAGAAGACAAGCTTTTAAAAAAAGACGCGCCTGGAGTCCTACAACTACTCTGGCGGCAGAAAAGCTGCCGTCACAGTGTAATGAGAAAGGTGGTGGGTGGGAAAAGGGAGATAGTCTGAGGAGTGTGTTGTGTTGGGAGTGGAGACCTGTACGCCTTAGGCTAAGAGAAGACTAGGAGTTGAGGCCTCCACTTCAGAAATGTTACATTCTACAGTATGTTAGAATTCTAAGCTTGGGGGAGGCGGAAGGGGAAATCACCTCCAAAACTGACCAGAAATTCGGAAAAACTACAATGAATGCCCAGATATTTGTACTGATCACTGCAATTTCGTATTTATTGCATTCTACTCAAGTCTCAAAGGACCTCTCACAGGAAGCACTGCTCCTGGTGCTTCTCCCAGATTAATCAAGTACTTAATTGAGTGACAGGTACAATTACAAAGTGTATGGTGGTGAAATCAAAGATCCTCTTCTACCTTTGAGCAGTGTAAAGTCTGGAGAGAATGGCAAACGTGATGAACATTATGTGATAGATTTTGGAGTCTGGGTACTTCTCTCCCTCCCTTTATTCTGGTAGTTTTAATAACCTGTTTTCTTTTTATAAGGCAGCATTTTTTTTTTTAATCCAACTTCTTAAAATGTGTATTTCAGTGTATCTTTTATTAATCAACTACTTCAAAATACTTCATCTTCTAATATTCCCCCACCTCACCCCACCTCTGCATAGAAACAGCCCCAAGGTTTGTAGTTTTGCTCTTTTATCACCTGGAACTATTGATTTAAAATTCATCCTCAAATTCTACCATATATTTTAAAGAGCAGAGGGTACATTTTGGTGTGTTTCTAAAGCACAGCTATTATGTAGATATTCTATTAATAGATAAGATGTGAAAGGGTGACAAGCCACTGTGGAATTAATCACATAACCTGAATTGGACATTTTCCCCTGTTTTTCTTCATTTCCTCACATATCAGTTTGACTTTCCACACTTGTCTCTCTTTTATTAAAGGGTTACTGCTTTCCTTTAACATTTGTTTTGAATCCATTATATCCTGACTGTTCTTTCCCCACCTTCTTTTTCCTGGTTTTCCTCGTCTTTTCATTCTTGCCTTTATCTCATCATTGTTTAACCTTTTACCTGGCCTCTTGTCACTAGCCAGCTTCGTAATAGTGCCTCAAACAGTTCACAATACTAGAAAGCATGTTTTGGTTACTCTAGTATGTTTGAATGTTGGTTACAATCCTCCCACCTCCACTTGAAGGCTACTCTGTTGTCCTCTTCCCTCCTCCACAATCCTGTAAATCAGCGATTTACATCTTTTTCATCTCATAGCACACATAAACTAATTACTAAAATTCTGCGGAAACCAAGAAATATATTTTTTGCCTATCTGACAAAAAAAATATTTAATTTTGACTTATTTACAAAAATAATAGTAATAGTAATTACCTACCCTTTTTGCTCCAAAGTGACTTTAAAAAATCAGGTGTCTAGCTTGGCTGGTTTGGCTTAGTGCAGTGGTCGGCAAACTGCAGATCGCAAGCCACATGGGGCTCTTTGGCCCCTTGAGTGTGGCTCTTCCACAAAATACCACGTGCGGTTGTGCACGTACAGTGTGATTGAAACTTCGTGGCCCATGCGCAGAAGTTGGTTTTCGGCTTTCAAAAGAAATTTCAATCGTTGTACTGTTGATATTTGGCTCTGTTGACTAATGAGTTTGCCGACCACTGGCTTAGTGGATAGAGTGTCAGCCTGTGGACCGAAAGGTCCCGGGTTAGATTTCAGTCAAGGGCATGTACCTCGGTTGCAGGCTCCTCCCTAACCTGGGCCCTGGTCGGGGTGCATACAGGAGGCAACCAGTCCATGTGTTTTACATCGATGTTTCTCTCTGTCTTTCTCTCTCTCTTCCACTCTCAAAATCAATGGAAAAAGTGTCCTTAGGTGAGGATTAAAAAAATAAAATAAAATAAATCAGGTGTCTATACTTGTGTAAAAGGATTTTTGGTACCAAGAATTAACCAATCATATGCAACTTTATTATGTGATGTGACCAATAAGATGCAACTCTATTATATGACCTACTAGGGGCCCAGTGCACGAATTCGTGCACCTTGAAAGGAACTGTGGGCCAAGAAGCTGAGGTAGGCACAGTGGTAGGTTTCGGCCCATCCTCCATGCTCCCGCCCAGCCCCTCCTGCCACGGCCCCTGGTCCCCTGTCTGCCAGCAGCCCCACTCCCGCTGCCACTGCTCCCACACACTGATAGTGCTGGCCCCGCTCGCACCCACTGACGGCGCAGAGCGATTGGGGCCAGCACCAGCAGCGGGTGTGAGCAGGTCCGGTGCTATCAGTGGGTGTGAGCAGTGGCTGCTACCCCGATCACCCCTCAGGAGCAGGGGGAGGTGGAGAAGCCCTCATGGGCAATCAGGGCCAGCAGCCGCCGCTCACACCCGCTGATGGCACCAAGTGATCAGGACTGGCGCTGGGCACCGGCAGCGGGTGCGAGTGGCGGCGCCAACTGCAGGTAGGAGCGGGGCCAGCGCTGGCAGTGGGTGCAAGTGCCTGGCGGGATCATGGCGCATGGGAGCAAAGAATTTTCAGTAACCACCAGAGGCTTGCCCTGATGACAGCGACCGGAGCCCCACCTTGGTCTGGTGCCCCCACTCACCTCCACCATCCCGCCACGGCCAACGCCCACCATGTTCCGCACACGCCCCCTAGTGGTCAGCACATGTCATAGCGACCAGTTGTTCCAGTTGTTCTGCTGTTTGGTCTACTTGCATATTAGCCTTTTATTATGTAGGATATATTTATGGCTCAAGACAGGGCATTCACACCAGACAGCTATCATTGTGTTGGCTGTTGTCATTTTCTTTGACAATCTAAGGGACAAGAGAGTAGTGCCTATGTAGTCAGGTATAGCATGTTGTAAGAATTCTGGTGGCACACCAGAGTGCCCCTGTACTGCTGTAAATCAACAAATCTGTCTTGGAACTGCAGGTGCCCCCCTTGGACTGGTGGTCACAGACTTCTCCCTGTCTCTTCCTGTGCACCTTCTTCCCCTGTGAGTGATTTGCCTTCTACTTTTTTCTTCTAAGGGCCACTTCTCAGTGTTCATATGGATAGGCACATCAACTTTAGACTTCTTTCTTTCTATATATCTCTAACTCTGGTTCAGTTTCTATAGTTTTTGCTTGGTTTCCTCACTTTGCTCTCCACTCACCCCAGCTTTCATCCACAGTCTGGAACCAATTCTGGTCCGAGCAGCTAATGAGTGTTACATGTCTTGAGTCTGGCTGAAAGTGTGGCCTCCATGTTCCCTGAGTTTGGGTTCTAACTAGAATCTCACAATTTGACCCCTGCCTCTGCCTCTATTGGAGCTGATATCCTAAATCTTTGACCCTGCTTTGAACATTTGTCCCACCTTCCCCTTGGGACTTAACAGCCTCAGATCTATTTTCTGACTGTGTTTCTGGCCTATTCTCCTGGAATCTAGATTACTGACCCCTGTACCTAGATGTTAGACACTCGCACCTCCCTGCTTCCTTTCTTCCTTTGATTCAAACTGGTGTCTCACTCCTAGTTTTTTCCAGCCTGGCCAATTTTTTCACCCTCTAAACATTAGTTGTATCATATTCCTTAAAAACATACACAGCTCTTCCTTTCTTCCCTTTCTCTCTCTTACTTCTTTTCTGTTTGTGAGCTACTGCCACTGAAAGTGCCATGAAGCAGTTCTCTCTTTCTGGTCCTGGGAGTCCATGTCAGCCACAACTGACTGAAAGGTTGGGCACAGGTAGACCAAGAGCAAGGACATCTACCTAAGGCTGTTGATCAAGCTGTACAGGTTTATGACCATATGAACCAATTCCATGTTCAACCAAGTGGTGCTGAAGAAGTTATTCATAAGTAGCACCACCCAGTCACCTCTGTTTCTTCCCCTGATGATCCGAAGAATGAAGCTTCCTGGCCAGGACACCAAAACCACTGTGGTTGTAGGGGTGATAACCCAGGATATGTATGTACAGGAAGTGCTCAAACTGAAGGTGTGTGCACAGTGTGTGAGCAACGCTGGGAACCCACTCTTCAAAACCAGGGGCAAGATCCTCACCTTGGACTAGCTAGCCCTGGACTCCCTCAAAGACTGTGGCACCATCATGCTCTCTGGTTCTCCAGTGCCAAGAGATGTATAGGCATTTGGGAAAGGGCCAAGGAACACCAAGTTCGAACCCAGTGTGTGCTCTGAGGGCCAAGAGTTCCAGTTGTGCCAGAGGTATTGGCCAGCCTTGACTACAAAAACTAACCGTAAATCCTGTCTTCTTTTTTTTTTTTTTAATGTATTTTTATTGACTTCAGAGAAGAAGGGAGAAGGAGAAAGAGATAGAAACATCAATGATGAAAGAGAATCATCTATCAGCTGCCTCTGCACACCCCACATGGGATCAAGCCCACAACCTAGGCATGTGCGCTGACTAGGAATTGAACCATGACCTCCAGGTTCATAGTTCAACGCTTAACCACTGAACCATGCCAGCCAGGCGATCCTTTCTTCTTACTACTTTAAAAAAAAAATAATTATTGTTGAAAGTATTACACATGTCTCCCTTTCCCCCCCATTAGTCCCCTCCATCCTGTCCCCGCCTCCTGCCCCAGGCCCTCACTGCCCCACTCTCTGTGTCCATGGGCCACTCATATATGCATATAAGGTCCTTGGTTGATTACCTCCCACACACCCACCCTCCCTCACCTTCCCTCTGAGATTCTGCACTCTGTTCCAACTGTATGTCCACTCACTTTAGAGAAGTGTCTCTTTAGGTCCGTTGCCCATTTTTTAATTGGATTGTTTGTCTCTTTTTGTTAAGCTGTATGAGTTTCTTATATATTTTGAATATTAATCCTTTATCAGATGTATCATTAGCAAATATATTCTCCCATACAGTGGGCTCCCTTTTCATTTTGTTGATGGTTTCTTTTGCTGTGCAGAAGCTTTTTCTTTTTCTTTTTTTTTAAATAAATATTTATTGTTCAGATTATTACAGGTTTTCCTCTTTTTTCCCCCCATAGCTCCCCTCCACCTGATTCCCCACCCCACCCCATGCCCTTACCCCACCGCCACTGTCTTCATCCATAGGAGTAAGATTTTTGTCCAATCTCTTCCCGCACCCCTCACACCCCCTTCCCCCTGAGAATAGTCAGTCCACTCCCTTTCTATGTCCCCGATTCTATTATATTCATCAGTCCATTCTGTTCATCAGATTTTTTATTCACTTGATTTTTATATTCACTTGTTGGTAGGTATGTATTTGTCATTTTGTTGTTCATACTTTTTATCTTTACCTTTTTCTTCTTCTTCCTCTTCTTAAAGAATACCCTTCAACATTTCATATAATCCTGGTTTGGTGGTGATGAACTCCTTTAGCTTTTTCTTGTCTGTGAAGCTCTTTATCTGACCTACAATTCTGAATGATAGCTTTGCTGGGTAGAGTAATCTTGGTTGTAGGTTCTTGCTATTCAACACTTTGAATATTTCTTGCCACTCCCTTCTGGCCTGCATAGTTTCTGTTGAGAAATCAGCTGACAGTCGTATGGGTACTCCCTTGTAGGTAACTAACTGTTTTTCTCTTGCTGCTTTCAAGATTCTCTCTTTGTCTTTTGCCCTTGGCATTTTAATTATGATGTGTCTTGGTGTGGTCCTTTTTGGATTCCTCTTGTTTGGGGTTCTCTGCACTTCCTGGACTTATAAGTCTATTTCTTTCACCAGGTAGGGAAAGTTTTCTGTCATTATTTCTTCTAATAGGTTTTCAATATTTTGCTCTCTCTCTCCTTCTGGTACCCCAATAATTCGGATGTTGGTACGCTTAAAGTTGTCCCAAAGGATCCTTACACTATCTTCATATTTTTGGATTCTTCTTTCTTTTTGTTTTTCTGGTTGGGTGTTTTTTGTTTCCTCATATTTCAGATCTTTGGTTTGATTCTTGGGGTCCTTTGATCTACAGTTGAATTTCTATATATTCTTTATTTCAGACAGTGTATGCTTAATTTCTGACAGGTCCTTTTCCATTTTTTTGGAATTCTCATTAATATCCTTAAAGGTCTCACTAAGTTCCTCAGAGGTTTTTAGAAGATTCTTGAGTAACCTTATAAATGTGGTTTTGAACTCTATACCCAGTAGTTTGCTTTCCTCCATTTCTTTCATTCGTGACATGTTTCTTTGTCTCCGCATTTTGCTGCTTCCCTGTGTTGATGGTGTGGTTTTCTGTAATAGGTGACCAGTGGTTCAGCCTATCACCTGAGGTGGACACTCTTGGTGTAACCCTTTGTGGGCTGAGTGCAAAGTCTTGGTGTAAAGACTCCCTTGATTGCTGTTGGTACACTGGGAGGAATTGACCTCCAGGCCAATTGGCTGTGAGGACCCGCTGTGTCTATAATGGAAGAACTGCTGTGCTGGAGACATGCTTATGGGGCAGGACTTGCTTCAGTGGGGCTTTGGTGTTCACTGAGTCTGCCTCTTGAATGTGTCACTTATGGATGTGAGTAGTTGAAATCTGGTGTCGTCTCACACTGACCTCTAGATACACTAGCTTCTGGGTTTCCAATGGGTGCCGGTCAGCTACTGTCTGAGGCCACCCAGCAGGAGGTACAGCAAGAACTACAGTTTTCTCCTCTTTGCTTGGGGTTTGGAGGTTTTGGAGCTGTCTGACCAGAGCTGCAGTTTGTTTGGTTAAGCTGCGATAGGGCAGGCCCATTCATATGCTAAAGCCGCTGTGTGGAGCTTGGGTGGGTTTGTAGATTGTGCGGGGCGGGGTCTCAGGGAGTCACTAAGCTAGGGCGTGGCAAAGAGTGATGGCTGCCAGTCAGCCGTCTCTACATCTCCGCATTTCCAAGTCCCCGCATCCCATGCCCCAGCGCAGTAAACAATGAATGCTGCGCACATCTCTGCAAGAAAGTCACCCTCACTTTCCGACCCGATGGCAGACATTCCAGCTTCTCCTCATAGGAGTTTGGGTCCCCAGCGTCTCCCCAGAAACTGGAGTTCAGAGTAATCTAGAGCTTGTCTCCCTCCGGGTTGAAAGAAGCAGTGCACCCAGTCGCCCGCCGCCAGCCTGATTCGCACGCCTCCTTACCTCAGCTTTTCAGCGCTTGTGCACGTCTCAATGCTCTTTTCTCTTTCCTTCTAGTTGTAGAACTTCCACTCAGCCAGCTTTCCTGTGGTTCTGGGTGATAGACGTTTTGTCTTTTAATTGTAGTTTTGAAATTGTTGTGCGAGGCAGCAGTTTAGGTGTTTACCTATGCCACCATCTTGGTTTGGATCTCAGAAGCTTTTTCTTTTGATCTAGTCCCATTTGTTTATTTTCTCCTCAGTTTTCTTTGTCCTAGGAAATCCTATCTAATAAGAGAGAAACATGCAAGTTGACTGTACCTCCGCTATTCCCACAAGCCACGCCCTCCAGCCAATCAGGAGTGAGTATGCAAATTAACACAACCAAGATGGCGGTGGCCACGGAGCTGGAGCAAGCAGGTTCTTGGGTTTCCCCTGGTGATGGAGGTAGCCAAGCTTCCCGCCCGTCCTGGCCTGCCCTGGCCTCCACTCAGGGCTACAAAGTTTCAATTATAGAAGATAAATAAATCGCAGATACCTGCTTCCAGCCAGCCCTGGCCTATGCTTGGGTTGCCGGGGGGCATGGCCGGCCTGCAAACCACCACAGGCCTCTCACACAGGCCACCCACGCCCCAAGAAAATACCCACCCTGATCTGGGACACCCTTCAGGGAAAACCAGCCAGCCCCCACCTGTGCACCAGGCCTCTATCCTATCTAATAAAAGAGTAATATGCAAATTGACTGTCACTCCAACACACAAGTTGGCTGCCCCCATGTGGACACAAGATGGCTGCCACAAGATGGCCAGCAGGGAGGACAGTTGGGAGGGACCAGGCCTGCAAGGGAGGGCAGTTGGGGGTGATCAAGCCTGCAGGGGACGGGAGTTAGGGATGACCAGGCTAGCAGGGGAGGGCAGTTAGGGGTGACCAGGCCTGCAGAGGAGAGCAGTTAGGGGCAATCGGGCTGGCAGGGGAGCAGTTAGGCATCTATCAGGCTGGCAGGGGAGTGGTTAGGGGGTGATCAGGCTGGCAGGCAGAAGCAGTTAGGGGCAATCAGGAAGGCAGGCAGGCGAGCAGTTGGGAGCTAGCAGTCCTGAATTGTGAGAGGGATGTCTGACTGCCCGTTTAGGCCCGATCCCAGTAGCATCGGGCCTAAATGGGAGGTTGGACATCCCTCAAGGGGTCCCAGATTGAAGAAGGTGTAGGCTGTGCTGAGGGACACACCCCGTTGTGCACGAGTTTCGTGCACCGGGCCTCTAGTGTATCCGTAAATATATTGCTACAAGAGATGTCTGAGATTTTGCTGTATATGGTTTCTTCTAGGATTTTTATGGTTTCACAACTTACATTTACATGTAAGTCCATTCTTTTATCCATTTTGAGTTTATTCTTGTGTATGGTGTAAGTTGGTGGTCTGGTTTCCCAAACCATTTATTGAAGAGAATATTTTGAATCTCTTGCCTCCTTTGTCAAATATTAATTTAGCGTAATGACTTGGGTCAATTTCTGTTACATTGATTTATGTACCTGTTCTTGTGCCAGTACCAGGCTGTTTTGAATATGGTGGCTTTATAGTATAATTTGAAATCTGGTATTGTAATTCCTCCAATTTTGTTTTTGTTTCTCAAGATTGCTAGAGCTATTCAGGGTCTTTTTTCATCCTATATAAATTTTTGGAGTATTTGCTCTAGTTCTGTGAAATATGCTATTGGTATTTTAATAGGGATTGCATTGAATCTGTATATTTCCTTCGGTATTATGAACATTTTAATGATGTAGATTCTACCAATCCACGAACATGGTATATTCTTCCCCTTGTTTATATCTTCTTCTGTCTATTTTTTCAATGTCCTGTACTTTTCCAAGTACAGGTCTTTTACCTCCTTGCTTAAGTTTATTTCTAAGTATTTTAATTTTTTGTTCCAATGATAAATGGGATTGTTTGTTTAGTTTATCTTTCTGAGAATTCATTATTGGTGTATAAAAAAGCCATTGATTTTTGGGTATTTTATTTTGTATCCTGCAACATTGCCAAATTTATTTATTAAACCCAGTAGTCTTTTGATGGAGTCGTTAGGGTTTTCTATGTACAGTATCATGTCATCTGCAAATAATGAGAGTTTTACTTCCTCCTTTCCAATTTAGATGCCTTTTATTTCTTCATTTTGTCTGATTGCTGTGGCCAGGACTTCCAGTACTATGTTGAATAAGAGTGGTGAAAGTGGACATCTCTGTCTTGCTCCTGTTCTTAGGGAAAATGATTTTAATTTTTGCCCATTGAGTATGATGTTCACTGTAGGTTTGTCACACATGGCCTTTATCATGTTGAGATATGCTCCCTCTATTACAACTTTGCTGAGAGTTTTTATCAAAAATGGGTTTTAGATTTTGTCGAACGCTTTTTCTGCATCTATTGATATGATCATGTAATTTTTGCCTTTCAATTTGTTTATGTGATGTATCGTGTTTATTGATTTGTGAATATTGTACCAGCCTTGAATCCCTGGAATAAATCCAGCTTGGTCATGGTTTATGATCTTTTTAATATATTGCTGGATCCGATTTGCTAATATTTTTTGAGGTTTTTAGCATCTATGTTCATCAGGGATATTGGCCTGTAGTTCTCTTTCTTTGTAGTGTCTTTATCTGGTTCTGAAATTAGGATAATGCTAGTCTCATAAAAAGAGCTTGGAAGTGTTCCTTCCTATGGATATTTTGGAATAGTTTGAGAAATATAGGTGTTAATTCTTCTTTGAAAGTTTGGTAAAACTCCCCTATGAATCCATCTGGACCTGGGCTTTTGTTTGCTGGGAGTTTTTTGATTTCTGCTTCTATATCCTCAGTAGTTATGGGCCTATTCAGGTTTTTTGACTCTTCCTGATTCAGTTTTAGAAGATTGTATTTTTCGAGGAATTTGTCCATTTCATCCACATTGTCCAGCTTATTGGCATATAATTTTTCATAGTATTTTCTTATAATCATTTGTATTTCTGTGGTATCAGTATTTACTACTTCATTTTCCTTTTTTATTTTAATTACTAGAGGCCCAGTGCATGAAATTCATGCACGGATAGGGTCCCTAGGCCTGGCTGGCAACCAGGGCCGGCCAGGGCCTTCCTTAGTTTCATGCCATGCCCTGGTGGTCAGCACAGGTCACAGTGAGCAGTCGAACTCCCGGTAGGTTGAACTCCTGAAGGGACAATTGGCATATTAGCCTTTTATTATATTGGATTTTGGTTCTCTCTCTTTGTTTCTTGATGAGTCTAGCTAATGGTTCATCAATTTTGTTTATCCTTTCAAAAAACCAACTCTTGGCTTCATTGATTTTTGTATTGTTGTGGGTTTTTTGTATTGTTTTTGTTTATTTCTGCTCTAATATTTATATCTTTATTATTTCCTTTCTTTTACTTACTCTGGGCTTTCCTTGTTGTTGTCTTTCTAGTTCTTTTTTTCCTTTTTTTATTTTTTATTTTAATATATTTTATTTTTTAATACATTTTTTATTTTTTTAAATTTAATAAATCTTTATTGTTCAGATTATTACAATTGTTTCTCCTTCCCCCCCCCCATAGCTCCCCTCCACTTGGTTCCCACCCCACCCTCTGCCCTTACCTCCCTCCCACTGTCCTCATATATAGGTGTATGATTTTTGTCCAGTCTCTTCCCATACCCCCTACACCCCTTTCTCCCTGAGAATTATCAATCCACTCCCATTCTATGCCCCTGATTCTATTATATTCACCAGTTTATTATATTCCTCAGATTTATAATTCACTTGATTTTTAGATTCACTTGTTGATAGATATGTATTTGTTGTTCATAATTTTTATCTTTACTTTTTTTCTTCTTCTTCCTCTACTTAAAGAATAACTTTCAGCATTTCATATAATACTGGTTTGGTGGTGATGAACTCCTTTAGCTTTTTCTTGTCTGTGAAGCTCTTTATCTGACCTTCAATTCTGAATGATAGCTTTGCTGGGTAGAGTAATCTTGGTTGTAGGTTCTTCCTGTTCAACACTTTGAATATTTCTTGCCACTCCCTTCTGGCCTGCATAGTTTCTGTTGAGAAATCAGCTGACAGTCATATGGGTACTCCCTTGTAGGTAACTAACTGATTTTCTCTTGCTGCTTTTAATATTCTCTCTTTGTCTTTTACTCTTGGCATTTTAATTATGATGTGTCTTGGTGTGGTCCTCTTTGGATTCCTCTTGTTTGGGGTTCTGTGTGCTTCCTGGACTTGTAAGTCTATTTCTTTCACCAGGTGGGGAAGTTTTCAGTCATTATTTTTTCAAATAGGTTTTCAGTATCTTGCTCTCTCTCTTCTTCTGGCACCCCCATAATTCTGATGTTGGTATGCTTGAAGTTGTCCCAGAGGCTTCTTACACTATCTTCAAATTATTGGATTCATTTTTCTTTTTGCTTTCCCGGCTGAGTGTTTTTTGCTTCTTTGTATTTCAAATCTTTGACTTGATGCTTGCGTTCCTCTAGTCTGCTGTTGGGTCTCTGTATAATATTTTTTATTTCAGTCAGTATATGTTTAATTTCTAGTTGGTCCCTTTTCATATCCTCGAGGGTCTCATTGAATTTATCAGCTTTTTCTAGGATATTCTTGAAAAACCATATAACTGTGCTTTTGAACTCTATATCCAGTCATTTCTTTTCCTCCATATCTTTCGTTTGTGATCTGTTTCTTTGTCTCCGCATTTTTGCTGCTTCCCTGAGTTGGTAGGGTGGCTTTGTGTGCTAAGTGTCCTATATAGGCCAGTGGGTCAGCCTCCCAGTTACCTGAGGTGGACACTCTTGGTGCACCCCTTTGTGGACTGTGTGTACAGCCTTGTTGTAATTAAGTCTTGATTGTTGTTGGTGTCACTGGGAGGAATTGACCTCCAGGCCAATTGGCTGTGAGGACCCGCTGTGTCTATAATGGAAGAACTGCTGCACTGGAGACATGCTTATGGGGAAGGACTTGTTTCAGTGGGGCTTTGGTGCTCACTGAGTCTGCCTCTTGAATGTGTCACTTATGGATGTGAGTAGTTGAAATCTGGTATCGTCTCACACTAACCACTAGATACACTAGCTTCTGGATCTCCAATGGGGTGCTGGTCAGCTACTGTCTGAGGCCACCCAGCAGGAGGTACAGCGAGAACTACAGTTTTCTCCTCTTTGCTCGGGGTTTGGAGATTTTGGAGCTGCCTGACCAGAGCTGCAGTTTGTTTGGTTAAGCTGCGATAGGGCAGACCATTTATATGCAAAAGCCGCTGTGTGGAGCTTGGGTGGGTTTGTAGATTGTGCAGGGTGGGGTCTCAGGGAGTCACTAAGCTAGGGCGAGGCAAAGAGCGATGACTGCCAGTCAGCCATATCTGCTTTCTGCGTTTCCACGTCCCCGCGTCTCGTGCCCCAGCGCAGTAAACAATGATTGCTGTGCACACCTCTGCAAGAAAGTCATCCTCACTGTCCGACCCGATGGCAGACATTCCAGCTTCTCCTCGTAGGAGTTTGGGTCCCCAGCGTCTCCCCAGAAACTGGAGTTCAGAGTAATCGGGAGCTTGTCTCCCTTTGGGTTGAAAGAAGCAGCGCACCCAGTCGCCCGCCGCCAGCCCGATTCGCGCACCTCCTTACCTCAGCTTTTCAGTGCTTATGCACGTCTCAATGCTCTTTTCTCTTTCCTTCTAGTTGTAGAACTTCCACTCAGCCAGCTTTCCTGTGGTTCTGGGTGATAGACGTTTTGTCTTTTAGTTGTAGTTTTGAAATTGTTGTGCGAGGCAGCAGTTTAGGTGTTTACCTATGCTGCCATCTTGATTTCTCCTCAACATTCTCTTTCTAGTTCTTTATGTTGTAGGGTTAAATGATTTATTGTTGATTTTTTTTTTTTTTTTTTTTTTTTTTTTTTTAGGTAAGCCTATAGTGCTATGAACTTTCCTCTCAGGACTGCTTTTGCTGTGTCCCATAAATTTGGGGTTGTTGTATATTCATTTCTAGGAAGTTGTGTTTCTAGGAAGTTTTTTTTTATGTCTTTCTTGATCTTTTTGGTAACCCATTCATTGTTTAATAACATGATATTTAGCCTCCATGTGTTTGAATGTTTTTTGGGTGTTTTTACTGTTGTTGATTTCTAATTTCTTTCCACTCTGGTCTGAGAAGATGCTTCATATGATTTCAATCATCTTGAACTTATAGGGACTTGTTTCACGTCCTAACATGTAGTCTATCTTTGTGAATGATCCATATGCACTTGAGAATAATGTATATTCTGCAGTTTTTGGGTCAAATGTTCTATAACTGTCAATTAAATCCATCTAATCCAGTGTTTTCTTTAGAGTCACTGTTTCCTTGTTAATTTATGTCTGAAAGATCTATGCAGCGAAGTCAGCAGAGTGTTAAAATCTCCTACTATGATTGTGTTGTTATTGATCTGTCCCTTAAAGTCCTCTAGATATATATATATATATATATATATATATATATATATATATATATATATATATATATACAGACACACACACACACACACACACACACAGAGGTGCTCTTGTATTGGGTGCATATATGTTTACGAGAGTTATATCCTCTTGTAAGATAGATCCTGTTAGTATTATGTAGTGGCCTTTGTTGTCTCTTGTGATGGAGTTCATTTTGAAGTCTATTTTGTCATTTATGTGTATTGCTAATCCAGCTTTTGTTCCATTTCCATTTGCATGGAAAATGTTTTTCCATCCCTTCACTCTCATCCTGTGAGTGGGTCTCCTGTAGACAGCATATAGTTGGTTCATGTTTTTATATCGATTCAGCTACCCTATGCCTTTTGGTGGAAGCATTTAATCCATTAATATTTAAGGTTATTATTGATAGGGACTCATTAATTGCCATTTTAATTCTGTATCCCTACGTTTTTCTCTCTATTTCTTCTCATTATAGCAGTCCCTTTAGTATTTCTTGTAATGCTGGCTTGGCGGTGATGTACTCCTTTAGCCCTTTTTTTTTGTCTGGGAAGCTCTTTATTTCACCATCTATTTTGAAGGGTAGCCTTGCTGGATATAGTAATATTGGGTTCAGGTCCTTGCTTTCCATTACCTTGAGTACTTCATGACAGTCCCTTCTGGCCTATAGAGTTTCTAATGAGAAATCAGGTGTCAGCCTTATGGGAACTCCTTTTAGGTAACAGTTTGCTTTTCTCTTGCTGCCTTTAAGATTCTCTCTTTGTCTTTAATTTTTGGCATTTTAATTATGATGTGTCTGGCCATGGGCCTGTTTGGGTTCTTCTTGCTTGGGGCCTCCTGAACTTGTGTGACTTTTTCCTTTTCCAGGCTCAGGAAATTTTCTGCCATTATTTCTTCAAACACCTTCTCTGCCCCTTTGAACCTTTTTGCATCTTCTGGCACACCTGCTATTCGAATATTGTTACATTTCACATTGTCCCACAGCTCCCTTAAGCTGTTCTCCTGTTTTTTTATTTATTTTTTCTTTTTCGTTCTCTGATTAAGTGATTTTTTTCCACCCTGTCTTCTTATTCACTGATGAGATCCTCAGCTTCCCTAATATGCTGTGTATTCCTTCCAATGTGTTCTTTATCTGTGCTATGTCATTTCTGTTTTCATAGTTACTATATCTTTTCTAATGCTGTTGAGCATCTTTACCATCATTATTCTGATCTCTGTATCAGATAAATTTCTTATCTCCATATCATTTATCTGTTCTTCTGGAGAATTCTCTTGTTCTTTCATTTGGGGGTGGTTTCATTGTCTCTTCATTTTGGCTGCCTGTTTTGGTTTATGGCTTTGTATTAAGTAGATCTGCTACACCTGTTAATCTCTAGTGCAGGACAGTGTCAGATGCTGTTTCTAATTAGAGCAGGTGAAGACTCAAAACCTCGAGACACCACCTCAGCTACAGACAGATAGGATTTTGTTTTCAATTGCCTCAGGCAATCATCCACAGGCTTGGCAAGAGTTTTTTTTTTCTTTTTTTTGGTTTTGTTTTCTTTTTTAAAAAATAAATCTTTATTGTTCAGATTATTACAGTTGTTCCTCTCCCCCAGCTCCCCTCCACCCGGTTCCCACCCCATCCCATGCCCTTACCCCCATTGTCCTCATCCATAGGTGTAAGATTTTTGTCCAATCTCTTCCCACACACCCCACACCCCCTTCCCCCCAAGAGTTGTCATTCCACCCCCTTTCTCTGCCCCTGATTCTAGTATATTCACCCGTTTATTCTTTTCTTCAGATTTTTTTATTCACTTGATTTTTAGATTCACTTGTTGATAAATATGTATGTGTTGTCACTTTGTTGTTTATAATTTTTATCTTTACCTTTTTCTTCCTCTTCTTAGAGAATACCCTTCAGCATTTCATATAATCCTGTTTTGATGGTGATGAACTCCTTTAGTTTTTTCTTGTCTGTGAAGTTTTTTATCTGCCCTTGAATTCTGAATGATAGCTTTGCTAGGTATTCTTGCTATTCATCACTTTGTAGGTTCTTGCTATTCATCACTTTGTATATATCTTGCCACTCCCTTCTGGCCTGCACAGTTTCTGTTGAGAAATCAGCTGACAATTGTATGGGTACTCCCTTGTAGGTAATTAACTGTTTTTCTCTTGCTGCTTTTAATATTCTCTCTTTGTCTTTTACCCTTTTAATTATGATGTGTCTTGGTGTGGTCCTCTTTGGATTTCTCTTGTTTGGAGTTCTCTGCACTTCCTGGACTTGTAAGTCTATTTCTTTCACCAGGTAGGGGAAGTTTTCTGTCATTATTTCTTCAAATAGGTTTTCAATATCTTGCTCTCTCTCTTCTTCTGGCACCCCCATAATTTGGATGTTGGTATGCTTGAAGTTGTCCCAGAGGCTCCTTACACTATCTTCATATTTTTGGATTCTTTTTGCTTTTCTGGTTGGGTGTTTTTTGCTTCTTCGTATTTCAAATCTTTGACTTGATTCTTGGGATCCTCTTGTCTGCTGTTGGATCTCTGTATATTATTCTTTATTTCAGTCAGTGTATGCTTAATTTCTGATTGGTCCTTTTTCATATCCTTGAGGGTCTCACTAAATTTCTTGGTGGTTTCTAGAAGATTCTTGAGTAACCTTATAACCGTGGTTTTGAACTCTATATCCAGTATTTTGCTTTCATCCATTTCTTTCATTTGTGACTTGTTTCTTTGTCTCCGCATTTGGCTGCTTCCCTGTGTTTGTTTCTATGTACTGGGTAGCTGCTAAGTCTCCTTGAATTGATAGAGTGGCCTTGTGTGGTTGGTGTTCTATAGGGTCCAGTGTCTCAGCCTCCCCAGTCACCTGAAGTGGATTCTCTTGTTGCACCCCTTTGTGGGCTGTTTGCACAGTCTTGTTGTAGTTAACCCTTGATTGCTGTTGGTATCACTGGGAGGCATTGACCTCCAGTCCAGTTGGCTGTGGTGACCAGCTGTGTCTACACTGGAAGATCTGTTGTGCCGGAGACACCCTTATGGGGCAGAACTTGCTTCAGTGGGGCTTTGGTGCTCACTGAGTCTGCCCCTTGAGTGTGTCTCTTATGGATGTGGAGATTTGTAATCTGGTATGGTCTCACTCTGACCACTGGGTACACTGGCTCTTGGATCTCCTAGGAGGTGCAAGGTCAGCCACTGTCTGGGGCCACCCAGCAGGAGCTACAGAGAGATCTGCAGATTCCTCCTCTTTGTTTGGGGTTTGGAAGTGCCCAGACGAGGCCCAGCTGTGAAGCAAGGCTGCTGCTGCTGCCAGGTAGTGGGCCTTCTTTTGGAATCTCTGGGGCTCTCTGACCCAGCTGCAGTTCCTTTTAGGCGAAAGAACAGGTCATTCATATGCAAAAGCCTCTGCGCACAACTTGGGTGGAGTTGTAAATTGGGTGGGGTGGGGTGTCTGGGAATCACTAGGGCGGAGCAAACAGCAATGGCTGCCCTGAACTGGAGAAGTCCCTGGTTTCCACGTCCTGTGCCCCCATGCAGGAACAATGATTGCTGTGAGCACCTCTAAGAGTAAGCCGCCCTCGCATTCCTGTCCGGATGCCAGACAGTCCAGTTTCTCCCTGTGTGTGCCTGGGTCCCCCAGAGTATTGCCTGGAACTGGAGTTCAGAAATTGTATTTCCCTCCCAGTTTAAAGAGCAGCACATCCAAGTGCCAGCACTTTCCGCGCCTCCACACCTCTTACCAGTCTCAATGAGCTTTCTTCACCTCTCTATTTGTGGAACTTCCTCTAAGCCAGCTTTCCCGTGGTTCTGGGTGGTAGTTGTCCTGCCATTTAGTTGTGGATTTGATGTGGTTGTGAGAGGCAGCAAGTATAAGTGATTACCTATGCGGTCATCTTGGTTTCTCCTCGGCAAGAGTTTTTTTTCAACTCTTGGGGCAAATGCTTCTGTCCGGATGCTAATTGTTATTCTCAATCTCTTAATGGGCCTCAGCAACTCCACACCTTGGGGCAAGGTGTTTTCCAATAGGGTGGATCAATTGTCTTCCCCCCCAGGCAAAGTTGCCTGTATAGCAAATGTCTGCATGAGAAAGATGACTTCCACAGCATGAGGAAATGATTAAACACAGGAAACTGGGTGTCTGCCTTGGGGTTTCTGCCTTCTGTGCTCTAACCACAGAGCCCCCAATCCTGGCCTCTGCTCACACAGCTCCAGTTCATTCTGCCTTCCCTCTGCCTGAGCACAAGGTGGGTGGCTGCACAGGGAATTTTGTGCATTGGCCCTTTAAGAGGGTGCCTGCATTGCTAGTCATCTGTCCCTGACAGACAGCAACCCTGCTTCTTTTCACAGCCAGATGTTATGTGGTATTCTTCTCAGTTCTGGTGCTCTCTGCTGGGGGAACCAGGTTGGGGGTTAGACTCCAGAGTCCTCAGTGACAACCCCCACAGCTGATATATCTTTCCAGAATTTCAGTGGTTGTCTGTGGGATCCCTGGCAGCCCTTTCACACCTCTGTCCCTCCTACCAGTCTCTATGCAGTCTACACTTTTGGTCTTTGGTTATCTGGGTGCTCTCTAGAGAGTCTTCTGTTGATAATTCAGGAAGTTTTTCTGTCTTTTAGTTGTAATTCTAGTTTGGTCCTGTGAGGGTGTCCATGCAGCATCCACTTACTCTGCTGCCATTTTTTTAAAAATATATTTTTATTGATTTTTTACAGAGAGGAAGGGAGAGGGATAGAGAGCCAGAAACATCGATGAGAGAGAAACATCGATCAGCTGCCTCCTGCACATCCCCTACTGGGGATGTGCCCACAACCAAGGTACATGCCCTTGACCGGAATCGAACCTGGGACCTTTCAGTCTGCAGGCCAACGCTCTATCCACTGAGCCAAACCGGTTAGGGCTCTGCTGCCATTTTTAATCTTCTTTTCTTCTTATTAAAAAGATTTTGAACTCTGGGGGAAAAAAAGATTGCCAAGAAGCAATTCTCTTTCATATATACATCCTTCAGTTCCATATTCTCTTCTAATTAAATGGTTTCGATTTGAAAAATACACAATAAATTCTCTGATCTCACAGATTATCTTGAAGATAATCTGTCAAGAATCTTAAAAGGACAATCTGGATTTGGTTTGGACCTTACTTATCAAGTAGAAGATAGAATTTTAAAAATATTTTTTAATTTATTGATTAGAGAGAGAGAGGAAGGGGGAAAGAGAGAGACAGAGAGAGGCAAACATTTGTTTGTTGTTCCACTTATTTATGCATTCATTGGTTGATTCTTGTATGTTCCCTGACCAAGGATTGAACCGGCAACCTTGGTGTATCAGTTGGTGTATCTATCCAACTGAGCTACCTGGCCAGAGCCAAATATGGAATTTTTTTTTTTAAATATATTTTATTGATATTTCACAGAGAGGAAGGGAGAGGGACAGAGAGCCAGAAACATCGATGAGAGAGAAACATCGATCAGCTGCCTCCTGCACACCCCCCACTGAGGATGTGCCCGCAACCAAGATACATGCCCCCGACCGGAATCGAACCCAGGACCCCTCAGTCCGCAGGCCGACGCTCTATCCACTGAGCCAAACCGGTTTTGGCCAAATATGGAATTTTTTATTCTGGAAATTTTGAACGGTTTCTATAGGAAACCATTAAAGTCAATGGAAAAACTAGAAATCTTGGGAATGTTGTTCACTTTGAATGCTTCAAGAATAAAATCATGGTTGTTTCTGAGAAACAGTTCTCTAAAATACATTTAAAATATCTTATCAAGAAATACCTTAAGAACAGTCTTTGTGCTTGGTTTTATGTAGTTGTATCTGACAAAGAGACTTCTGAACTTCATTACTTTCAGATTAGTCAACATGAGGATGGATCTGAGTCTGAGGACTAGGTTAAGCAACCCTTTATAGGGCTTTGCATATTAATAAAACAAATGAAGTGCACGAGGCAAAAAAACATCTGAAAATGGAATTTTAGCTTATCAGTGAATAAAAAACATAGCATTCTGTAATTTAAGCTTCTGTCTCTTTTTAAAAAAATTTTTTATTGTTTAAGTTATTACATATAGTAGTACATATATCTCCTTTTTTTTCCCCATTGACCTTCCCCCAGCCTCCCCTACCCCCTGTCACATGCCCTCATCCCGCCCCCCACCCCGTGTCTTGTGTCCATTGGTTGTGCTTATATGCGCTTTTGTCTCTTATTTAAGTGTATGCTGTTTACACGATGCTGGCTATCTTTTGATAGTTTTTGTAAGCAGTACTTAAATAGCTTATAGTAGTGGAATTTTTCCCAGAATTTCTGAAATGTATTGCTTTTACAAATGTCCTCAGGTTAAAGTATCTAGCATTGTATAGGAAATAATAAAGTACAGTTTGGGTATAGCTTTATATAATAAAATATTTTTAAAATAAAAAATAGTTTGGCTAATCAGTTTTGCTTATTAATTAATGTTGCAAAAATATTTATACAGTTGACCCTGGAATAATACAGTTTTGAATTGAGCAGGTCAACTTAAACGTTGATTTTTTACAATAAATATATACAGTACTATAAATAAATTTTCTTTTCCTTATGATGTTCTTAATAACTTTTTTTCCTTTAGGTAACTTTAATATAAGAATAGAGTATAGCCCTACCAGTTTGGCTCAGTGGATAGAGCGTCGGCCTGCGGACTGAAAGGTCCCAGGTTCGATTCCGGTCAAGAGCATGTACCTTGGTTGCAGGCACATCCCCAGTAAGGGGTGTGCAGGAGGCAGCTGATCGATGTTTCTCTCTCATCGATGTTTCTAACTCTCTATACCTCTCCCTTCCTCTCTGTAAAAAAGCAATAAAATATATTTTTTAAAAAAGAATAGAGTATATAATACATATAACATACAAACCATGTGTTGACCATGTTATTGGTAAGGCTATCAGTAGTTAAGTTTTTGTGGAGTCAAAAGTTACATTCGAATTTTCTACTGCGCAGAAGGTCAATGCTCCTAATCCCCAAGGGTTGTTCAGGGGTCAACTGTACTTTGCAAAATATATAGTAATTTCAGCTATGATGAGATTTATATAGGTTTCTGGAGGATATGAGAAACTAACCACTTTTTTTTTCTTTTAATGTTTAAGCATTTATTGAATTAAAGGTTCTAGCAAGATTGCTACTGTGTTCAAGCCAGTAAAATCCACAAAAGAGGGTATATGGGTCATTCCCATTGGCTTTGCCTGCTCTTTCCAGATCCTCCATGTAAACAGGAAAATGAGAAGTCACAAGTAAAGGACATGCTGCTGAGGACTCAACAACCGGCCATGCAACACAAAGTCGCTCTCTTGTTAACTAGGCTTGAGGGTAGAGGTGGGCCTTGAGTATGTAGCTTTCTTGGAAGGAGGCAAAACTATAATAAAGCCTCTGAGTCCTGCTGTACATACATTTCTTTGGTTCCCCATAAATGGGTAAGACTTTTAAGTGCTTCAAACATAAAACATAGGACTGTTTTGATGTCCCAAGGTTTATAGGGTGTCCTGGAGGAAATGAGGCAGCTGGAAAAATAGTACCTGCGCTGTTTGAGGCCATGGGATTATCTTCTGGCCTGTTGCTTGGAAACTAAGATGGTAAGCTTCTGAATCCAGCATTGCCCTTTTTTGGGCTGTTTCCTTGGCAATACTGTGGTTATAGGCCTCAGTGGTTCTTGAGCATTTTGTAGAATGTTGTTGATGGAGACAGCTTTTTCCTGGGCATTTAAGTCATTAAGTAGCTTCTCCACATAGGAGTAGAGATCCAGGGCCACTTTCTGACCCGCATTGATATGACACAGTTTGGTACATAGGTTGTCAATTTGCTCCTGCAGCTCTACCTGGCTTTCTCTGACTCCATGGATGTGAGAGTGAGAGTCAAGCTGCTGCAAGGCAAGTTGCAGGAACTCAAGGAGTCCCTCAACAAAGACGTTGTAACCTGTGGACCACCCATCAGCCACTGGGGTCCCTGTCCCAGACACAGTGATGGAACCAGGCCCCGTCATCATGAACTACCCTAACACCAGGTAAACAGCTTTTTATAACACAGTTCTTTGGAAAATACATAGCAAGTTTCAAATGATCAGCTACAAACATTCATAACCTGATTTATTTGAACCTTGGAAGGGATGGGACACATAAAAATGTGACTTCTTTCATAACCACTGCTAACTAGGACTACAATCCAAATCTAATTATTCATCCAGTTTTCTCTCTACTAGATTATGCTGCTTTGCCCTTCTAGTTAGATTGCCCCTTCTCTCTTTTTGCCTACCAGCCTGACCTGGATACTCCTTGTTTCAGTCCCAGAATCAAATTGGAGCTGGAGTACAATATAACCCTTGTTTTCTCACTTTAGTTGCCTGTGTATAACTGAAGTTTAGGTGCCCCACAAATTCTTGACACACTCACACACAACCTTCTTTTCTCATTAAAGAGCTGCGTTCCATAATGCACCTATTCCCAAAGCCAGGCTAATCACTTTCTACAACTTCTAAAAATTTAAATTAGCCTGGCTTTGGGGTCAGAAAGTGGGCCTGGATCTCTACTCCCAAGTGGAGAAGCTACTTAATGACTTAAATGCCCAGGAACCACAGCTGGGGTGGCATCCTAACACCGTATTCGGCATAAAGAAGATTATTGCACATAGTTAATTTAGTACTCAAGTGGGAAAATAAAAAGAAGCAGAATCTTTCTACCATGGGCATTTTCTTTGCTACCTGACTCAACCTCACCAGAGTTTATTGCCCACTAAAGAACTCTTCTTTAGTTTTATTCTAGAAACTTCACCTATGAACCAGTTCTCTTGTTGCTCTGGGTTGCTTAGTCCATGTTTATGCTGTGAAGACTCCACCAGGAAGGTACTAAATTAAATAAATGAATTTGGCAAGGTAGAAGGATACAAAATCAACATCCAGAAATCAATGGCATTTTTATACACCAACTAGAGGCCCAGTGCATGAAAGTCATGCACGGAGGGGGGTTCTTGAGCCCGACCTGCACCCTCTCCAATCTGGGACACTTCAGGGGATGTCCAACTGCCAGTTTAGGCCCAATTCCACAGGGATTGGGCCTAAACTGGCAGTTGGACATCCCTCTCACAATATGGGATAACTGGCTCCTAATCACTCACCTGTCTGCCTGCATGATTGGCCCTAACCCCTCTGCCTGCCTGCCTGATCGCTCCTACCTTGCCCCCCAGCTGGTCTGATTGCCCCTAACCTCTCTGCCTCCTGCCTGATTGCCCCCAACTGCCCTCCCCTGCCAGCCTGATTGCCCCTAACTGCCTCTGCCTCGCCCCCACCACCATGGCTTTGTCCGGAAGAAAGTCGGACATCTGGAAGATGGCTGGTTGACCCGGTCTAATTAGCATATTACCCTTTTAGAGGTATAGATAGATTATATAGGATAGGATTGCTTAAATAGGGGGAAAAGCCTTTTCAGCAGGAGTAGATGCTCTTGGCAGACAAAAACACATAATCCCTATATCTGGATTGATAGCCAGCCATATGCACTATACTGCCAAACTGGTCATTAAAAAATTGAATCACTTTCTTACACCTTACACAAAACAGCTGTTGCCCTTAAAACCCCTCATCAGTCCTCACCTTAGGTTCTGCCTTCGCAGTTCACCCAGATTTGGTTCTGATTGGTCGGTTTCTATGCCAGTCAGCATCAAAAGCTCTGCCTCCTAGGCAGCCATTGACTCCTCGCAATTCACTCAGATTTGGTTCTAATTAGTTGGTTTCTACGCCAGTCAGTGTCAAAAACACTGCCTCCTAGGCAGCCATTGGCTCCTCGCAGTTCACCCAGATTTGGTTCTGATTGGTTGGTTTCTGTGCCAGTCAGCATCTCCAGGCCTATCTCTGGGCTTGATCAGAGAGGCAGGGCTGATCAGCAGCCACCGCAGGCTGCTGGCCAGTGGGCTGAACTGCTGATCTCTGGGAGAGAGAGAGGCTTGGCTGCTGGCGAGGCCAGGAGAGAGAAGCAGGGTCTGATCACCCTCCAGCAGCTGCTGCCACTGCTGATCAGACCCGCCTCTCTCTCTCTTCAAGAGGTCAGCAGTTCAGTCCACTTGCCTGCTGCATGCACAGCCTGGCATTCAGTTGAGCCTCCAGTCGTTGTGGATGTTACGACCCTGGCTCTTTATATATATAGACTAGAGGCCCGGTGCACGAAATTTGTGCAGGGGGGGGTGTGTCCCTCAGCCCAGCCTGCACCCTCTCCAATCTGGGAACCCTCGAGGGATGTCCGACTGCCCGTTTAGGCCCGATCCTACTGGGATCGGGCCTAAACGGGCAGTCGGACATCCCTCTCACAATCCAGGACTGCTGGCTCCCAACTGCTTACCTGCCTCTGCCTGATTGGATAGGGGCTAGCCAATTCTGCCTACCAGCCTGATCACCCCCTAACCACTCCCCTGCCAGCCTGATTGATGCCTAACTGCTCCTGTGCCAGCCTGTTTGCCCCTAACTACCCTCCCCTGCAGGCCTGGTCACCCCTAGCTGCCCTCCCCTGCAGGCTTGATTGCCCCCAACTGCCCTCCTTTGCAGGCCCGGTCGCCCCCAACTTCCCTCCCCTGCTGGCCATCTTGTGGTGGCCATCTTGTGTCCACATGGGGGCAGTCATCTTTGACCACATGGGGGTAGCCATCTTGTGTGTTGGAGTGACAGTCAATTTGCATATTATTCTTTTATTAGATAGGATAGAGGCCTGGTGCACGGGTGGGGGCCAACTGGTTTGCCCTGAAGGGTGTCCTGGATCAGGATGGGGGTTCCTTTGGGGCATAGGGCGGCCTGTGTGAGGGGCCTGTGGTGGTTTGCAGGTTGGCCATGCCCCCCAGTGACCCAAGCGGAGGTCCTGGTATCTGGGATTTATTTAGCTTCTATAATTGAAACTTTGAGGCCTTAAGTGGAGGCCAAGGCAGGCCAGGGCTGCGGAAACTTGGCTTCCTCCATCGCTGGGGGCAACTCAAGGCTCCTGCTCTCTCCAGCTCCGTGGCTGCCACCATTTTTGTTGGGGTTTATTTATCTTCTATAATTGAAACTTTGTAGCCTTAAGCAGAGGCTAAGGCAGGCCAGGGCAGGCGGAAAGCTTGGGTTTCTCCATTGCCAGGGAAACCCAAGCCTCCTGTTCGCTCCGTGGCTGCAGCCATCTTGGTTGGGTTAATTTGCATACTTGCTCCTGATTGGCTGGTGGGTGTGGCTTGTGGGTGTAGCAGAGTTACAGTCGATTTGTGTATTACTCTTTTATTAGATAGGACTAGAGGCCCGGTACACAAAATTCATACACTGGGGGGGGGGGTGTCCCTCAGCCCGGCCTGCACCCTCTCGCAGTCTGGGAGCCCTCAGAGGATGTCCAACTGATGGCTTAGGCCCAGTCCCCCCGACAGGCAGTGAGCCAATGCCATCAGTTGGACATCCTTAGTGTTGCCGCAGAGGCAGGGGAGGCTCCCACTGCTGCCGCTGCACTCGCCAGCTGCGAGCGAGCCCAGCTTCTGGCTGAACAGTGCTCTCCCTGTGGGATTGCACTGACCACCAGGGGGCAGCTCCTGCATTGAGCATCTGCCCCCTGGTGGTCAGTGCGTGTCATAGTGACTGATCATTCTACTGTTGCGCCGAAACCAGCTCTCCAACATTCCCCATGAGTTCTGGATTGCGAGAGGGTGCAGGCCAGGCCGAGAGACCTCACTGGTGCCTGATTGGGGCCGAGGAGGGATGCAGGAGATTGGCCAGCTGGGGAGGGATGATGGGAGGGCTGCAGGGTGTGTCTGGCCCGTCTTTCTCAGTCCTGATCGACCGGACCCCAGCAGCAAGCTAACCTACTGGTCAAAGCATCTGTCCCCTGGTGGTCAGTGCATGTCATAGTAAGCAGTTGAGCAACCTTTGCATATCATTAGCATATTATACTTTGATTGGTTGAATGGCTGACCCAATGACTGGAAACTTAGCATATTAGGCTTTTATTATATAGGATGATGTAAATATATCATAACAGAGGCTGCATGGTAAGGCCTAAGATGTCCCCTCTATTAAAGAAATTGGGGACCATATTGTCATGCAGTCATTTGGTGAACATCTCCAGTGCTTTCTCTAGCCCTGAGCAGTCTTTCTGTGAGTTCCCAGGTGATGGAATTTCTACCAATGACCCCCAAGTGCCCCTCTGAGGAGACACTGCCGACAGACACCACACTGGCTTATCTCTCAGATTTGTTTTGTTTTGCTCATTTGTACATTTCTTACAGTGGAATCTGTGTCTGACGTGCTAGACTTGGACCGTTTCACATTGACAAAAAGATCTGAGTCTCTAGGCCCCCAAGCAAGACAGCCTCTACAAGGCCTCTTGGGAGATTTGACAACTGCCTGTGGGGACCATGGAGAATAGACCCTTCATCTTCTCAGACAAACAGTTGGCAGGAGTCACACGTTTCCCAACATTTAGGATTCAGGCAACACTGTGACAGTGTCCAGGGTGACTGGTGTCTGTGGTGGGCAGACCACAGTGGCCCCGGTATCCAACCTCGTGTGAACGTTTCCTCTCAAGTGTGGGAGAGGCTGTGGCTGCTCCTAACAGCACAGCCAGGAAGCTGGGATGTGGCTCCCGTGGATCCCTGGGGCCTGTCCTGCTCAGTTGTGGCAGCAGCAGGGGGCGGGGGGGGGGGGGGGGAGGGGGGAGAAGCCCCCTTGGGGACTGGAGAAGCCATGGCCTCTAGGACCTCAGGGGGTCTTTGTCCACAGCCAGCACACAACTGGGCCTCTAGTCAGACAGTCCCCAGGAAGGGTTCTGCCAGCGTCCCCATCAGCGTGGGCCAGAAGGCTCCCTGCTTGCCGCAGCCTTGCACAGCGTGTGAGAGCTGGAGCAGAGGGTCCGCTAAGCTGCCCCACTCTGACCACAGGAACTGTGAGACCCAGGCCTGCTGTGAGCTGAGTCCACAGGGCTTTTACTGCCCCCGCTGCCCTCTGCCACCACCTCCTCTCTTGTGCAGCACAGCTGTCTGCCTGCCCAGCTCCCAAGTTCCTGTACTGCTCAGTGTCTCCCTCCTCCCCCCACCCCACCCCCACTGTGTATTACTGAGTGCACCTCGCTTTCTGAAGTGTTGGCCTCACCCTCCCCACCACTTACTCTCCACTTGATCGCTCATTGACCACAGAGCCTCTGACCCCATCCCCCTGGGGGCCAGTTTCCCTCCTCCTGTAACGAAGGACCACACACATGGGCTGACAGCAGCGCACGCTGATAGACTTGCTGTTCTGTCGTTCTGTCGGTGGGGACACAGCAGCAGCACTGGGTGTGGCAGGCGTGTCTCTGCCCAGGGGCTCGGGAGAACCACTGTCTCTGCGTCCAGCCTCCTCCTTCAGCAAAAACAGCCGAGCCCTTCACACTTCCTCAGGTCCTCCTTCAGCCAACCTCACCCTGTGCGAGGACTCCCACGATCACAGAGGTCCAGGGATTCAGGGCACCCTCCCGCCTCAGTCAGCTGAGGCGCCATAGCAATTCCACCCATTCAGCTTTGCATGTTGCCCTGTAACACCTGGGGATGGGATGCAAATGTCACGGCTTGTTTTCCTGCCTTCACACATTGTGAGAGCTATAAGTTCAAACAATGGTCTGAGGCCTCCCTGAAGCCTAGGGTTCACCCTCCAGGGGACGTACACCCTTAGGAGACCCTGAAACGCACAGAATGCTCACATCTAAGGGCTCCACTCCCCGTGGGCTCCCTGGCACTGGGCACACCCTGAAGATATATTTTAAGGGGGGACATTTAATGGTTCACAAACCACATCATAAAAATGACGGTTGGGTCCGCCTTCTTGTGAAAACGTCTTCCAATTTGGGCTTCACAGTTCACACCCTCTTATTTTCCTCTCACAACCTGAAGGGGTTGGAGATGCAGCTGTGATGATGAGCTGAGCAGTGAAAGCACTGGAGCTCCTCAGAGCCGGCGCCAGGCCTGCAGGGCGGGGGGTGGGGGGCAGCCACTGCATCACAGCCCCCAGCAGCAGTCGTTTCAGGGGCTCCGCTGGGTGACTCCCCGGCATGCATCAATGGTCTCAATGGGAGTTCCAAATTTCCCAATAAATCACCAAACAAAATTAATTTTAATGGCTTTAATTAGCCTTAATGGACTATTCCTATTAGTATCTGCTCCTTTTGTTAGGTTGTTGAGGAAATACTTAGAGAGGAACAAACCAACAGGCCAATGAGGGAAATGATTGGTCCAAAATCTTTTGAAATTAGTTTCCTGTGTGCTATCTACTCACATCTTCCGTGTGCAGTGTTTGTACTTCATCTGGAACGGGGCGGGCGACCTGGAGGAAGCACAGGGAGGACAGTAACCGCTGGTCACCCCTGGTGCTGCTGGCGATATCCTTTCTTCCTTGTGGAGTATCTAGGGAAGGGAAGAGGCTAGAGTGCCTGAAGCCAAGTTCCAGGAGGCCGGCAGCACTATCAGGATCCTGCCGGTGGCGCTGGTCCATTGGTGCCTGGCCTGTCTTCTAGAGACTGACTCTGTAGGACTACTAAGGGAGCCAGTCCCCAGTTCCGCCCCACCTCCACCACCAATTGATTGGAGTCTGAGGAGGAGGAGGGACCAAGCGGTCTGCCTTCCACCCGCCCACTCATCTCACCAGTTGCTGCTGCCATGGATTCATTAGCGCCTGAGGGACCCTGGTTCCCCCATTAGCCATCCCCTGATCAATGGAGCCTGCTGTTTGGTCGTCTGTCTGGTCGTTTAGGATGTGATGGACCCTGGCTCTTTATATATATAGATAATTAACTCTCAGAAAGAGAGATCAAAAGAAAAAAATCTCAATTACCATTGCAACAACAAAAAAATAAATACTGAAGAATAAACTTAACCAATAAGATAAAAGACCTGTACTTGGAAAACTATAGGACACTGAAAAAACAAATAGAGGAAGATACAAACAAACTGAAGTATATACCATGTTCATGGATTGGAAGACTTAACATCATTTAAATGTGTATACTTGCCCCAAACAATCTATATATTCTATGCAATCCCTTTTAAAATACCAATGACATACTTCACAGAGCTAGAACAAATACTCCAAAAATTTATATGGAACCATAAAAGAGTCCAAATAGCTGCAGCAATCTTTTTTTTTAAAAAATAAATCTTTATTCAGATTATTACAATTATTTCTCCTTTTTCCCCCCATAGCTCCCCTCCACCCATTTCCCACCCCACCTTCTGCCCTTACCTCCCCCCCACTGTCCTCATCCATAGGTGTATGATTTTTGTCCATTCTCTTCATGAACCCCCCATACCCCTTTCCCCCTGAGAATAATCAGTCCACTCCCTTTCTATGCCCCTGATTCTATTATATTCACCAGATTATTCTGTTCCTCAGGTTTTTAATTCACTTGATTTTTAGGTTCGCTTGTTGATAGATATGTATTTGTTGTTCATAATTTTTCTCTTTACTTTTTTCTTCTTCCTCTTCTTTAAGAATACCTTTCAGCATTTCATATAATACTGGTTTGGTGGTGATGAACTCCTTCAGCTTTTTCTTATCTGTGAAGCTCTTTATCTGCCCTTCAATTCTGAATGATAGCTTTGCTGGGTAGAGTAATCTTGGTTGTAGGTTCTTGCTATTCATCACATTGAAAATTTCTTGCCACTCCCGTCTGGCCTGCATAGTTTCTGTTGAGAAGTCAGCTGACAGTTGTATGGGTGCTCCCTTGTAGGTAATTAACTGTTTTTCTCTTGCTGCTTTTAATATTCTCTCTTTGTCTTTTGCTCTTGGCATTTTAATTATGATGTGTCTTGGTGTGGTCCTCTTTGGATTCCTTTTGTTTGGGGTTCTGTGGGCTTCCTGGACTTGTAAGTCTATTTCTTTCACCAGGTGGGGGAAGTTTTCGGTCATTATTTCTTCAAATAGGTTTTCAGTATCTTGCTCTCTCTCTTCTTCTGGCACCCCCATAATTCTGATGTTGGTACGCTTGAAGTTGTCCCAGAGTCTTCTTACATTATCTTCAACTTTTTGGATTTTTTTTTTTTTTTTTGCTTTTTGCTTTTTCGGTTGAGTGTTTTTTGCTTCTTTGTATTTCAATTCTTTGACTTGATTCTTGCGTTCCTCTATTCTGTTTCTGGGTCTCTGTATAATATTTTTTATTTCAGTCAGTGTATGTTTAATTTCTAGTTGGTCCTTTTTCATATCTTCGAGGGTCTCCTTATATTTATCGGCCTTTTCTAGGATATTCTTAAAAAGTCTTATAACCGTGGTTTTGAATTCTATATCCAGTCATTTGTTTTCCTCCATTTCTTTCGTTTGTGATCTGATTCTTTTTTTTTTTTTTAATAAATCTTTATTCAGATTATTACAATTATTTCTCCTTTTTTCCCCCATAGCTCCCCTCCAGCCATTTCCCACCCCACCTTCTGCCCTTATCTACCCCCCACTGTCCTCATCCATAGGTGTATGATTTTTGTCCAGTCTCTTCATGAACCCCCCCATACCCCTTTCCCCCTGAGAATTATCAGTCCACTCCCCTTCTATGCCCCCGATTCTACTGTATTCACCAGATTATTCTGTTCCTCAGGTTTTTAATTCACTTGATTTTTAGGTTCACTTGTTGATAGATATGTATTTGTTGTTCACAATTTTTATCTTTCCTTTTTTCTTCTTCCTCTTCTTTAAGAATACCTTTCAGCATTTCATATAATACTGGTTTGGTGGTGATGAACTCCTTTAGCTTTTTCTTGTCTGTGAAACTCTTTATCTGCCCTTCAATTCTGAATGATAGCTTTGCTGGGTAGAGTAATCTTGGTTGTAGGTTCTTGCTATTCATCACATTGAAAATTTCTTGCCACTCCCATCTGGCCTGCATAGTTTCTGTTGAAAAGTCAGCTGACAGTCGTATGGGTGCTCCCTTGTAGGTAACTAACTGTTTTTCTCTTGCTGCTTTTAATATTCTCTCTTTGTCTTTTGCTCTTGGCATTTTAATTATGATGTGTCTTGGTGTAGTCCTCTTTGGATTCCTTTTGTTTGGGGTTCTGTGGGCTTCCTGGACTTGTAAGTCCATTTCTTTCACCAGGTGGGGGAAGTTTTCGGTCATTATTTCTTCAAATAGGTTTTCAGTATTTTGCTCTCTCTCTTCTTCTGGCACCCCCATAATTCTGATGTTGGTACGCTTGAAGTTGTCCCAGAGTCTTCTTACATTATCTTCAACTTTTTGGATTTTTTTTTTTGCTTTTTGCTTTTTCGGTTGAGTGTTTTTTGCTTCTTTGTATTTCAATTCTTTGACTTGATTTTTGTGTTCTTCTTGTCTGTTTTTGGGTCTCTGTATAATATTTTTTATTTCAGTCAGTGTATGTTTAATTGCTAGTTGGTCCTTTTTCATCTCTTCGAGGGTCTCGTTATATTTATCGGCCTTTTCTAGGATATTCTTAAAAAGCCTTATAACCGTGGTTTTGAATTCTATATCCAGTCGTTTGTTTTCCTCCATTTCTTTCGTTTGTGATCTGATTCTTAGACGCCGCATTTTCACTGCTTCCCTGAGTTGGTAGATTTGTGTGCTAGGTTTCCAATTTGGCCCAGTGGGTCTGCCTCCCCAGTTAACCTGAGGTGGACACTCTTGGTTCACACCTTTGTGGACTGTGTGTACAGCCTTGTTGTAATTAAGTCTTTATTGTTGTTGGTATCACTGGGAAGAATTGACCTCCAGGCCAGTTGGCTGTAAGGATCAGCTGTGTCTATGCTGGGAGAAGTTTGGTGCTGGAGACAGCCTTATAGGATTAGACTTGCCAAATTGCAATAGCCTCTGTGCTCAGCTTGGATGGGGTGGAGTCTCAGTCTTGGCTTCCCATCAGCCTTGCCCTTGCTAGCACGTGTGTGCCTTCAGTCCTCTGCCTTCCCGGCTCCCGATTCTCCGCCCGAGAGTCCAGACTCCCCCCACAAGAGCGTGGGTCCCCGGGGGCTCGCCTGGAACTGGGGTTCACTGCAGTCAGAACTGGGGCTCACTTCAGTCAGAACTGGGGTTTTGTGCCGTCAGGAGCCTCTCACTCCCTTCCGCTAGGGAAAGCCTGCGGCAGCCCCCGCAGCCTTTGTGCGCACTGGCGCGAGCGGACTTTCAGTCTTCCGCCTTCCCCGGCTCCCGAGTCTCCGCCCGAGAGTCCAGACTCCCCCCACAAGAGCGTGGGTCTCCGGGGGCTCGCCTGGAACTGGGGTTCACTGCAGTCAGAACTGGGGCTCACTTCAGTCAGAACTGGTGTTCAGTGCCGTCAGGAGCCTCTGACTCCCTTCTGCTAGGGAAAGCCTGTGGCAGCCCCCGCAGCCTTTGTGTGCACTGGCGCGAGCGGACTTTCAGTCTTCCGCCTTCCCCGGCTCCCTAGTCTCCGCCCGAGAGTCCAGACTCCCCCCACAAGAGCGTGGGTCTCCAGGGGCTCGCCTGGAACTGGGGTTCACTGCAGTCAGAACTGGGGCTCACTTCAGTCAGAACTGGTGTTCGGTGCCGTCAGGAGCCTCTCACTCCCTTCCGCTAGGGAAAGCCTGTGGCAGCCCCCGCAGCCTTTGTGCGCACTGGCGCGAGCGGACTTTCAGTCTTCCGCCTTCCCCGGCTCCCGAGTCTCCGCCCAAGAGTCCAGACTCCCCCCACAAGAGCGTGGGTCCCCGGGGGCTCGCCTGGAACTGGGGTTCACTGCAGTCAGAACTGGGGTTCAATGCGGTCGGGGGCTCCCTTCCCCCTTCCGCCAGAGAAAGCCAGCCAGGCACTCCGCCGCCCTTCCTCTCTGCGCGCACAAAGACCCTTTGCCGTACCTCCAATTCTCTGTGAGCTTTTCTCCTTCCTTCTAGTTGTAGAATTTTCACTCAGCCTGCTTTCCTGCGGTTCTGGATGGTGTCCGTTCTGTCTTTTAGTTGTAGTTTTGAAATTGTTGTGCGAGGCAGCAGTTTAGGTGTTTACCTATGCCGCCATCTTGGTTTCTCCTCTGTGATCTGATTCTTTGACCCCGCATTTTCACTGATTCCCTGAGTTGGTAAGGTAGATATTTGTGCTAGGTTTCCAATATGGCCCAGTGGGTCTGCTTCCCCAGTTAACCTGAGGTGGACACTCTCGGTGCACCCCTTTGTGGACTGTGTGTACAGCCTTGTTGTAATTAAGTCTTTATTGTTGTTGGTATCACTGGGAAGAATTGACCTCTGGGCCAGTTGGCTGTAAGGATCAGCTGTGTCTATGCTGGGAGAAGTTCGGTGCTGGAGACAGCCTTATAGGATTAGACTTGCCAAATTGCAATAGCCTCTGTGCTCAGCTTGGATGGGGTGGAGTCTCAGTTTTGGCTTCCTGTCAGCCTTGCCCTTGCGCGTATGTGCGCTTTCAGTCCTCCGCCTTCCCCAGCTCGAGTCTCCGCCTGATAGTCCAGACTCCCCCCACAAGAGCGTGGGTCCCCAGGGGCTCGCCTGGAACTGGGGTTCACTGCGGTCAGAACTGGGGCTCAGTGCCGTCAGGAGCCTCTGACTCCCTTTCACTAGGGAAAGCCTGTGGCAACCTCCGCAGCCTTTGTGCGCACTGGCACGCGCACGTGCACTTTCAGTCCTCCGCATTCCCCGGCTCCCGAGTCTCCGCCCGAGAGTCCAGACTCCCCCCACAAGAGCGTGGGTCCCCAGGGGCTCGCCTGGAACTGGGGTTCACTGCAGTCAGAACTGGGGCTCAGTGCCGTAAGGAGCCTCTGACTCCCTTTCACTAGGGAAAGCCTGTGGCAACTTCCGCAGCCTTTGTGCGCACTGGCGCGCGCGGGCACTTTCAGTCCTTCGCCTTCCCCGGCTCCCGAGTCTCCACCTGAGAGTCCAGACTCCCCCCGTAAGAGCGTGGGTCCCCAGGGGTTCGCCCGGAACTGGGGTTCAGAGCTGTCAGAACTGGGGTTCAGTGCGGTCGGAAGCTTCCTTCCCCCTTCCGCCAGAGAAAGTCAGCCAGGCTCTCAGCCGCCCTTCCTCTCTGCGCGCACAAAGACCCTTTGCCGTACCTCCAATTCTCTGTGAGCTTTCCTCTTTCCTTCTAGTTGTAGAATTTTCACTCAGCCAGCTTTCCTGTGGTTCTGGATGGTGTCCGTTCTGTCTTTTAGTTGTAGTTTTGAAATTGTTGTGCGAGGCAGCGGTTTAGGTGTTTACCTATGCCGCCATATTGTTTTCTCAGCTGCAGCAATCTTGAGAAAGAAGAATGAAGTAGGAGGGATCACAACACTGGATATCAAACTATACTACACAGCCATTATAACTATAACACAAAGCCTGGTACTGGCACAAGAACAGGCATATAGACCAATGGATCAGAATAGAGACCCTAGAAATCGACTCACACCATTATGGTCAATTAATAGTTAACAATGGAGGCAAGAACATACAATGGAGTAAAGACAGTCTCTTCAACAAATGGTGCTGGGGAAACTAGACAGACATATGCAAAAAAGATGAAATTAGACTACCAACTTACACCATACACAAGAATAAACTCAAGATAGATAAAAGACTTAAATGTAAGGCATGGACCTTAAAAATCTTAAGAGGAAAACATAGGCAGTGAAATCTCAGCCATCTCATTTCCTATCTAGTAAAAGAGTAATATGCAAATTGACCATCACTCCAACACACAAGATGGCTGCCCCCATGTGGTCAAAGATGGCTGCCCCCATGTGGACACAAGATGGCCGCCACAAGATGGCCAGCAAGGGAGGGCAGTTGGGAGGGACCAGGCCTGCAAGGGAGGGCAGTTGGGGGCAATCAAGCCTGCAGGGGAGGGCAGTTAGGGGTGACCAGGCCGGCAGGGGAGGGCAGTTAGGGGCAATCAGGCTGGCCGGGGAGCAGTTAGGCGTCGATCAGGCTGGCAGGGGAGTGGTTAGGGGGTGATCAGGCTGGCAGGCAGAAGCAGTTAAGGGCAATCAGGCAGGCAGGTAGGCGAGTGGTTGGGAGCCAGCAGTCCTGGATTGTGAGAGGTATGTCCCAGATTGGAGAGGGTGCAGGCTGGACTGAGGGACACCCTCCCACCCCCCATGCACAAATTTCTTGCACCAGGCCTCTAGTCATTTAATAATACCTTTTCTGTGCCATGCATAGTATTCGACTTAGATTTAGATTTATGAAGTTCAATAAGCCAGGGTCTTTGACAAAGTCTAGAGAGGAAGGCAAACGAATAAATCAAGGATTACAGTTTTAAGTGTAGGCACAATGTGGTATAAAGCATTTTCAAGCTAAAATAAGACACTAGAGAATTCTTTCTGAATGAGGGGTTGCTTCAGTGCAGTTTGAAGGATGTAGAGCCAGCTGGATGGAGAAGGGGAAAGCAAAGACATAGTGGCATAAAATAGCCAAGTGGTCCAGAGTGCGTACAGTGGACATTCGGTTGGTTGTTGAAGAAGAAGGCTAAAAGCATATCTGGAGTCAGGTCTTGAAAGGCTTGTTATGAAGAGTACTGAGGTCTGAAAATACTTTCGCATATTGTTTGTAGATTCCAAAGACATGGGTTTATTAGGACGTGCACCCTGGTGGTGGCCAACCAGTGAAGTTTTTTGCCAAGTACCATCAGCCTGCAGACTGGCTACACAGGAGGTAGGGGGGAGGGCGGGCAGCTGGTGAAATTTTACTGCAACCCAGACTTTGACAGTAAAGGTTATATAGAGTACACAAAACAGCAAAACAGGGCATGTGGGAGGAGAGGGACATGTTCCGCAAGCTGTGTGAGATCAAAACAGCTGTTTCTCTGCAGTTGTTTACAGTCGAGGCTCACATCTGAAAACAGTTTCTGTTTGGCTGTTTCTTGACGGAGTAGCTATATCCATTACAGCTGTTCTAACCTGCCCTCATATACCTCAAGACCCTGTCCAACCTTGGTCTGCCTTCTCACTCCCAGCAGATGACCTCATGTACTACAGAGAAGAGAGCCATCAGTAGTCACTTCCCTGACTCCTCTTCTCTGACCTTGAATTCTGTTCAGTTCTTCCCCTAGTTTTCCTTCCCCACTTCTACACTGGACTCTGCTGTGCTTCTGAGTCCATTTTCACTGTCTTTGAGGCCTGGACCTGACTGAGCCTTTCTCTTTCTTTGAGGTCTCAGAAAGAAGATCTCAATTATGGAAGATAACATTCACAGCACAAAAGTAGCTCAAATGCTAACAGTGATTTTTTTTTTCTTGAAACTGGAGTGTTTTGCGATTTTTAAATAAACAAATGTATTTTTTTCATTTTAAAAGTAATATATAATGATATGAAAATGATATATTAAAGCTGTCTTTAAAAATAAATAATACAAGGTCCCAGCTCTATCATTCACAATTTTCTCCTCTTGGGCTAATTTCTTTTTCTTAATATATTTTTATTGATTTCAGAGAGGAAGGGAGAGGGGGAGAAAGAGATAGAAACATCAACAATGAGAAAGAATCATTAATCGGCTGCCTCCTGCATGCCCCACCATGGGGATTGAGCCAGCAAGCCTCTCATGTGTCCTGACTGGGAATCAGAGAATCGAACTGTGACCTCCTGGTTTATAGGTCGACGCTTAACCACTGAACAACAACGGCTGGGCAAATTTCTTAATTTCTCTATATCTCAAGTTTTGTAGTGAGGATTAAATAAGTGTAGTATTCCTGATACACAGTAAATGTTTTTGTCTTCTTTTTAAAGTAAGTATATTGCCTTGGCCAGGTAGCTCAGTTGGTTAGAGCATTGTCCCAATTCACTAAGGTTGTGGGTTCAATCCCTGAGCAGAGCACATACAAGAAGCAGCCAATGAATACATAAATAAGTGGAACAAGAAATTTTGTTTCTCTCTCTCTCTCTCTCTCTTCCCCTTCCTCCCTTCCTCTCTCTCTAAAATCAATAAAAGTAAAAAAATTTTAAAGTTACTATAATTTTTAAGGAAACATAACAAAAATATTGTGAGTCTCTTTAGGTTGTGTAAAAACAAATGCCCAACCTTCTTTTCACTTTTATGCATTTCCCAAATAGACTATTATGATTGTCTTATCTTTATTTTTTTTAAAATTTGATTTATTGATTTGAGAGAGGGAGAGAGAGAGAGAGAGAGAGAGAGAGAGAGAAAGAGAGAGAGAGAGAGATCTATTAGTTATTCCACTTATTTATGCATTCATTGGTTGATTCTTGTATGTGCCCTAACCAGGGATAAAACCCAGAATGTTGGCCTATTAGGAGGATACCCTAACAACTGACCTACTTGGCCAGGACATGTGTTCTCTTTCTAAGAAAAAAGGCAACAAACTTAAATTTTAATAGAAAAAGAAGAAATATATACTAATTGTGGAAATTTTAGCAATAAACTAAACAAAATATATAAAATAAAATTGCCAATAATCCCACTATCAGAAATAACTCTGTTAACATGTTGATATATTTCCTTTCAGCAGTTTCAACGTAAGTTATTTTAATAAAAATATATAATTTTGTATCCTTTTCCCCTTAATGTTAAAATGTAAGCATTTTTATTGGTGATTTAAAATTTCCCCACATTTTTGTATTTCTAAAGTCTTCTATATTGAGCATGTGTCATTTAAAAAGTAGTATTTACTTTTTCTAATCATAGTAATCCTATATAATAAAAGACCAGTGACTGAAGGGCAGACAGACCAGAATGACCAGTTGACCAGTCACTATGATGTGCACTGACCACCAGGGTGCAGACGTTCAATAAAGGAGCTGCTCCCTGGTTGTCAGTGCGCTCCCACAGTGGGAGCACGCTCCGCTTGGCTGACCTGGATGAGTGGTGCTCCCACAGCTGGCTGATCCCTGCAGGCCACACCCCCACCAGTGCACAAATTCTGTGCACTGGGCCTCAAGTATATACAATATAATAAATAATAATATGACAATATATAATATATGTTAATGTGTAAAACTTAAGAAATACTACCCAAAAACCACCATGTAAAAAAGAAAAACTGCCTGTGATACTGTTACCCACAGATAACTGTTCACATTTTTGTACTTATCCTTCTAGGCTTGTTTCTCATATATAACATTACAGGGAGGAAAAAATCTCTCTCCACTACACTGCCTCTTCTCTGTCCCACCCCACCCTCACTGCCTGCTGCTCACCTTTCTTCCATGGATACCTGGAATTGTGTCCTAACTGGCTGCCTTGCCTCCAGGCTCTTCTCTCCAGGCCAATCTTCCCACTTCCTTTCCAGGTAGCTGATCCTGTCATTTCCCTGCTTTAAAAAGTTTCCTGACTATCCACTGCCTACTGGGTAAAGTCTCAACCCTTTAGTACTTCTTGCAAGACTCTCTACAAGCTGATGGCAACCTACCTGTCTAGCCAGGGGTGGGCAAACTTTTTGACTCGAGGGCCACAATGGGTTCTTAAACTGGACCGGAGGGCCGGAACAAAAGCATGGATGGAGTGTTTGTGTGAACTAATATAAATTCAAAGTAAAGGAGCGGAGGGGAGAGCAAGAGAACTCTCCGCTCTTTCGGCTCTGCGGGCCAGATAGAACAGCCGAACGGGCCGGATCCGGCCCGCGGGCTGTAGTTTGCCCACGGCTGGTCTAGACTCTCATCTTCTCCAACAAACATACCCCTCATACCCACTCATCCCTTAAAGTTTCAAAGATAGAAACGGGAAGCTGAGTGGCACACTTGTCTGCCTCTGTGTGTCTGCTAACCCTGATTCCTGAAACTTTTCTTCCTTTTCTATACTTGATGTTATTGTATTCCTCCTTCAAGACTCATTTTAAAAATAATCTCTTTTTGCTGCCTTCCCAATACTTATTATGCTGTGCACACCTCTAGTAGGTTCTTATTTTTTTCTATGGTAATGCTGTGTGCATATTCATCTTCTCTGAAACTTTGTCATATGTGTCATAATCTGTGTACCTCTAGCACTTTAGATGATATTAATGCCTATCATTTTTAGTTGAATGAATAAAGAAATGCCTGAGTGTGTGTATATCTTTTACTCAGCTAATTAATCAACTAATATTTCTGAATTATCTACTACGTGCTCATCATGTGCAAGGTACTGTGGAGTTGTTGAGTTTACATTTTTTAAAATTTGATAAAACAAAGATATTTTAAGTGACTGTTATTTTCTGTGAAAATAGAAAAGAAGTAAAATATATGGTTTCTAATCTCAAGAGAGACTTTTAATCTTCATAGGGAGATACAACTTTGTTCCATGAAACAAATATAAATAATACAAGCAAATTCTTTTTTTTTTTTTAAATATATTTTATTGATATTTCACAGAGAGGAAGGGAGAGGGATAGAGAGCTAGAAACATCGATGAGAGAGAAACATCGATCAGCTGCCTCCTGCACACCTCCCACTGAGGATGTGCCCGCAACCAAGGTACATGCCCTTGACCGGAATCGAACCCGGGATCTTTCAGTCCGCAGGCCGACGCTCTATCCACTGAGCCAAACCGGTTTCGGCAAGCAAATTCTTATTAAATGTAGAAACATGTGGGAGGGAAATGGCACCAAGTAATGGAAATAGCACTAGACTAACAGTTGGGGGTCTTGATGGTTTTCACTGCTCTACTACTTACTAACTGTGTATTCTTGGATAGATCATTCATTATCTCCCTGATTCTATTTTCTTATTTGGTAAAATTAATGCTTTAATCTGTGATCACTAAGGTTCCTTCCAGCTCTTTGATTCTATAACTAAGTACTATGGGATGCCTGGAAAGGGAGCAATTATTGTGGTTTGGAGTTATTGGAGGAGAGCTCATGGTGAAGGTGAAATCTGAACTGAACATGAACTATGGGTGAGATTTGGACAGCCAGAGAAGAAGCAGAAAGGCATTTCATAGATGGGGAACAACATAAACAAAGGGACATGCAGTGACAGGTTGAGCAGGCATGCTTGTGAGGTGGATTACACCAGGCTGTCTCTGGTGGGAAACAGCTTGGGTAAGTTGTCTAGGGCCAGGAAGGACTTAAGAAAGATGCACTGGAATCAGTGAAGCTATTTTAGGATACTTGCAAAAGACCACACCAAGATATTAGTTGCCAAAATTATCTTCGCAACAGTGGAAAGGCAGAGCAATGGTTGAAGAGAAGTTTTAAAGGTAGAATCAGAAAGCTGGCTTGGCTATTCAGTCTGAGGGAAAGGGATAAGTCAAAGATACCTCCTTAATTTTAAACCAGAAAAAGTGAATAAGCCAGGTTCTAATCCAGGCTCCAAAGCCTCTAGGAGAGATAATGGCCTGTCCCAGGAGTCTGTTCTGCCTGCCTACTCTGCACTTCTACACACCAAACTCCTGGGACTTTTGCTAAGAACAACTTGTTTCTGCTTAATAAAAATTTTTTTAGTGTGCTTTGAAGTCCTTTTGGGCTTGAAATTTCCAAATTTTATCTGAGTCAAAAAATCCATATAATGTTCCCCAGTTCCCAAATAAATTAAAAAGTATATTAGATCAGTGGTATCCAAATTTAAAGAAATGAAGGAATATGAATATTGGTTTTATACATTCAGATTTTATTAAAATGCCATTCCAAAGATTGTTTGCCTCAGGAAGGGCATCAGGGTCGTTGGTTAGATAGAGGTAAAAGAAGACATATGATTTATTTCAAGTAAAATACCTAAAAGAAAGTCTAAACTATTAAAGCATACTAGTTGGTTTCTTATATTTGTTAATCAATATATATTCACTAGAGGCCCAATGCATGAAATTTGTGCATGGGTAGGGTCCCTAGGCCTAGCTGGTGATCAGGGCTGATTGGGGCCTTCCAGCTGCTGGCCAGGGCCTTCTTTCATTCCGTGCCACCCCTGGTGGTCATAGCAAGTGATAGAACTCCCGGTTGAACTCCCATGGGGACACTTTGCATATTAATCTTTCATATATATAGATTCTTCAACTAATACTCATTTGTCAAAAATCATGTTATGATGCTGTAAGTTGTGAAAAGAAAGATAAAGTTCCCTATCTTCAGGAAACTTCTAGTCTAGGAGAGGAGAAACAGAAGTAGGGAAACAATTATACTGTAATTTTATTAGCCCTGGTTCCAGCAGGATACAGAGGCACATTCAGATGGAATTCAGAAGAGAATGAACTGAGGACTTTCATTATTATTATTATTATTATTATTATTATTATTATTATTATTATTTTGTTAATCCTCACCCAAGGACATTTTTTCCATTAATTTTTTTTTTTCAGAGAGAAAGTAGAAGGGAGGAAGGGAGAGGGGGGAGAGAGAGAAACATCGATGTGAGAGAGACACATTAATCAGTTGCCTCCCACACAGTCCTGATTGGGTCCAGGGATCAAACCTACAACCCAGGCATGTGCCCTTGACTGGGAATCAAATCAGCAACCCTTCCATACATGGATTGATGCTCTAACCACTTAGCAAACCACCAGGGTGAACTGAGCACTTTTTAAAGAAGGATAGTCAAGGTTGGGGGAACCAACAAGGGATGCCGAGGCACTCAGGAACCAGCAGTGACAGGCAGCCATTACCACCTTTAGCCTGAAGGGGCAATGGAAGGAGGGAATTTCTTATCAGAGTGATATCCATAGAAAAACACATCCAAGAGCTAAGGTACCAGAGCATGGAGAGAGCATAGTAAGAAATGTTCTCATCTCTCTGCTCCTATCTTCTGGTGCCTCTAAGGGACCAGACCCAACCAGTTAGCAAGGGAGCCCAAGTGATAGATATTTAGAGGTCAGCCTCTTGGGTTACTTAACAGGATGGACAAGAGTCAGAAAAAAAGTGGTAGAGTGGGGTGGTGGTATCAGAGAACAATCAGCTCAACTATGTCTTATTCTATAATAGAATTATAGAGGACAGAAAATCAAGAGAGGCAGGGCCCACACACCCCATTGGAGAGAGACTGGCTGGCCAAGATCTAGTACTTAGGTATAAGCTAGAAGTAGTCCTTGTGAACAGATATGCAAGTTGGCATGACGGTACAGTTGTGAAATTAGGCTAAGGAGTAAGATGATTGTAAGTAACAATAACAACAAAAATAGCTTAAACAACATAAAATTTATTTCTTTAAAGGAAGATAGGTTCAGAGACTCAACAATTGTCAGGGATGCAGGCTCCCTCTATCCTTCTAGTTCTCCTTCTAGAACAGCCTTGGGCAAACTACGGCCCGCGGGCTGGATCTGGCTGTTCTATCCGGTTCTCTTGCTCTCCCCTCCGCTCCTTTACTTTGAATTTATATTAGTTTACACAAAGACTACATCCATGCTTTTGTTCCGGCCCTCTGGTCCAGTTTAAGAACCCATTGTGGACCTCGAGTCAAAAAGTTTGCCCACCCCTGTTCTAAAAGATTCCACTATCCTCAACACAGTTTCTATCTCATGATCCTCCCAGCCATCACCTCTGTGTTCCAATGAGCAGGAAGGAGAAGGCATTAAATGGTTATGCTCCCACCTTTTAAGGACACTTTAGGAACGTAGAGGCCCCCCTGGGAAGGCATATGGGCATTCTTTAATTATTGTCAGCTGAACCCAAGGTGACAGGCAAAGCCATGCCCTGGGAACACGCCTTGCCAAAAGGGCAAGGGTGTTATCAATATTGACTCTTATCAGCCCATGGTGTGGGGAAGTAGGTTTGATATCTAAATCCAGCCTAGCACCAGGAATGCTCAGGGCCTATTCAAGAATGCAAATAATCTCCTTTTGTCTTGACCTTTTGATGAAACTTCCTGGTATTTGGGATATAAAATAAACTCGCTGGATTGGCTCTGGGTCCCTGTCCCTCCATTGGAGAGGACAGTGGTCCCACCTGGTCCCAGCTTTTTTCTTCTATCTTCGTGTCTTGTCTTTTTCTTTCTTTTATTTTTCAATCCCCAGCTCCTCTTCTCAGGAACTGGACCCGGTCTCTTTCCATGCTGGACACGGAAAGAGAGAAACACCTACATTTGGCGCCCTGGGACAGGGACTGAGTACAGAGGCAAGAAGCGAGGGGGTCACTCCAGAAGTGTGTGCACCACAGATTAAAGAGTAAGGTAAGGAGTGGATTGTTGTGAATGAATTAGCTGGGTGTAAAATATGGGTAATTCTCAAATGCTTAAAACTATGCTCAAAGCTCAAGGATGCTCTGTTAAGCGTAGTCAGATTCTTGATTTCTTAAGTTTTGTTGATGAAACGTGGGAAAAGGTCAGAAAGAAGTTGCATGACCGATATTCAGCAGAAGGTCCAGAGAAGATTCCTATTCCTACTTTAATTCATGATCCAGCACAGGAGAGTTTAAGAATGTCAAAGCAGGGTGTAGCCAAGGCCTGACAGCCTGCAGTGGAGGGGTGCGAATCTCTAAGAATACCACCTCCCCTCTCCACACCTCCTCCGCCTTCGCCCGCTGTTCCTGCAACTGTAGTTAAGAGCCTGCCTGACAAAGATTTACCCCCTAAATATGAATGGGAGCTAGAGTTTGAGGCAGAGTGGGACAAGCATCACTGTGAGCAGGATAAGAAAGGTTTTGCTCGCAGCTGCCCAGCCTTTATGGCTGGATGCAGGCGCTTGGCTGAAAGTGACTTCATATTTCATTTTGTTGGAGGCTCAAACTACTTGTATTAGACTGAACAAGTAGAAAGGATTAAAGGAATTTCTCAGCAACTGCCTATGCTTCTTTATCTTAAAAAATCTTTTCTTTCCTTAAAAAATATAAAAATAAAAATAAATAAAAATTGAAAAAATAAATAAAATAAAAACAGTAGATGCCAGACCATCACTGAATTTTCCCCCAAAGCAAGAAGGAGGTGGGGGAAGGGAGACACATGGCAATCCAATATGGACGCCACTCCCCGAGAAAGCCATTTTAAAAGGCCTCATCTTCGCCATGCCTTTTTCCGGCTAGTGAGTTAAAACTTACAAAATTATAAATGCATCGGGGATTTCTGTGCACGTGTAAAGGGAAAGGCCAGTTTAAAAACAAAAGCGGGACTGTCCAATATTTGGACATTTTAGATAGAGTTTTTGAGCTGAGCTTAACTCTTTACTATGTACAGAATAAAAACCCAAGACTGTTTTAGGCTAAGAAAAATGGCAGATATGACCCGGAAAAAATACAGGCTGGCTTCCCAAGGCAAATCTCTAAAGGAAAAAAAGTGGCTCTTTTAAAAGTTAACAGCTGTGCCAGGCCTATCAGCTGGAAACTTAAAAAAACTTTGAAGTTTACTAAATCAAATGATAAAAACTTATATCTAAATATATTGAAATGATATAATCCTGGTATGAAGTCTAGAGAATAGAATTTGATCTATTAATTGAATATGCCTTGTATTTTATTCAAAATGTATCCTTAAAAATGTAAAAGTATTATTGATTTGAGAAATGCTAAGTATTTAATTTGCTACCTAAAATTTGAAGCTCTGAAAGTTTAAGGTTCAGATTGAATTGGGAGAAATTGTGGTAACTAAATGCCTAGAGTATAAAACTTGTTTTTGAGGAAATAAAATGTTTTGTTTTCTCTGATAATTAGGAATTCAAAATATGTTACTTATTGGTCTAATTTAAAAAAGAGGATTAATTCTGTGAGCCAGTTTAAATGTAATTGATATTCTTTAAGATAATTTAAGTATATAATCTTTAAATCATATATATAAATCATATATATTTGATCTTTCCAAGTTTATTTCAAGACTTTGATCGAGAATAACTTTCGGACATTTCATGGGCCCTGAAATGTTTTCAAAAGTCTGTTCTCTCTTAAAAGAAATAATTTTTAATTAAACCGATTGGTACTTAAAATCGCATGGAAAGCTTTATCAAATAAAAATTCATAATTGTATTTTACTTATATACATATATTAAATATTATGAAGGTTTTGGCCTCTAAGAAGGGCAAAATAAAGTAACAATATATTTCTTAAATACAGCAAAATTTTTCAACAGCAGTAGAATTTCAAGAAAGACAAAAGCCCCAAGCAGCCTGCATTTTGAATGGGCTGGGGGTGGGGCAGCGTTTGTGCTTTGTGAATCAGACCTGTAAGTTTACTGAATTTGCTTGCTTTGCTTTTTAATTAAAGATACCTACTTAAATTACTTTAGCCTCCAGGCAGAAGCAATCGCCCTACCCTATTGGAAAACCTCCCACCCCATCTGTGGATGATTGCCTGAGGCTACTCAAGGCTGAATCCAATCAGTCTTCATGCAGAGCGGGGTCTCTGGAGGCTTTGAATCTTTGCCTGATCTAATTAGTCAGAAACAGTGTTTGAAACTGTCCTGCACTAGAGATTAGGAGGTGTAGCAGATCTACCTAATAAATAGTCACAAACCCAAACAGGCAGCCAAAATGGGGAGATAAAAATACAACCCCCAAATGAAATAACAAGAGAATTCTCCAGAAGAAGAGCTAAGTGAAATGGAGATAAGAACTTTATCAGATATAGAGTTCAGAATAATGATAGCAAAGATGCTCAACAGCATGAGAAAATATATAGTAACTATGAAGAATTACTTCGCACTAATAAAGAACACAATGGAAGAAATACACATCAGATTAGGGGAAGCTGAGGATAGGATCAATGAATTAGAAGATATGGTAGGAAAAAATCATGCAGAGAACCAAAAAGAAAAAACAATTTAAAAAGGGAGCAGTGGGACAACATGAAACCTAATAGTATTCACATAACAGGTGTGCCAGAAGGAGAAGAACGTGAGCAAGGGTTAGAGAACATGTTTAAAGAAATAATGGCAGAAAACTCCCCTAACCTGGTGAAGGAAAAAGTCACACAAGTCCAGGAGGCACAGAGTACCAAGCAAGAAGAATCCAAACAGGCCCACACCCAGGCACATCATAATTAAAATGTCAAAAATTAAATACAAAGAGAGAATCTTAAAGGCAGCAAGAAAAATTGACAAATTAGATTTCATGAAAATTAAACACTTCTCATCAAAAGATACTATTAAGAAAAGCAAGCCACAGACTGAGAAATAAATCTGCAAAACATATATCTAATTAATATCTATTAGTTACAAAGGGAAAAATAATAACTTTGCAGTGGAGAAATCTGGCAGATTCTACCTTAACTAAATGATTAAAGTTAATTTCACCAGCAATGGAACAAATGAACATCTCTGACCTCTTGATAGGATGCACTGAGAAGGATCTAACCTGTGGTAATACTGCCCACAAAATGCAAAACCTCAATCTAATCATGAGGAAACACCAGACAAAACCAAAATGGAGGAAAATTCTATAAATTACCTGTCCTATACTTTTCAAAAGTTTCAAGGTTATAAAAGAAAGAAATGCTGAAAAATTGATCTGGATTACAGGAGACTAAAGAGATATAATAGCTGAATGAAATATGTGAGCCCAGATAAAATCTTGGACCAAATAAGCAATATTAATGTGTTGATTGGTGAACTTTTAGTAAGGCCAAAGTTTAGATAATAGTATTATGCCATTGTTAATTTCTTAAATTTGATAATTGTACTGTTGTTATGTAAAAGAATTTACTTTTTTAAAAAGGAAATACACACTGAGGAATTTATTTATTTATTTTTTAATTTCTTTATTGATTAAGGTATCACATATTTGTCCTCATCCCCCCATTCCCATCCCAAACCCCTACCCACGCATGCCCCCACCCCCCTGTTGTCCGTGACCACTGGTTAGGCTTATATGCATGCATACAAGTCCTTTGGTTGATTTCTCCCCTTTACCCCCACCCTCCCCTACCTTTCCTCTGAGGTTTGACAGCCTGATCGATGCTTCCCTGTCTCCGGGTCTATTTTTGTTCATCAGTTTATGTTGTTCATTATTTCCCCTAAATGAGTGAGATCATGTGATACTAGAAATACACTTATAAGAACCGAAAATGAGACATGCAATAATGGTTATGCTGAGAGGCAAATGAATCAGTCTGTAGTGAGTTTCTTTCTGGGCCAACAGTTCTTTTGAGTCAATGTCAAACAGTTCCTTATGTGTACATGTCAGCAATGATATTTCAGTTCTGGATGGTGGACAAATGGTGGTAATGCAGGTCCGACCCCCTCTGGTTTGGTTCTGGGCAACCTGCAGCGATGCACAGCTGCTGACTGCTAGTATAGGACACCATGTCTGCAAGTTGCTTTCTAACATATCAGAAAAAAAATGATAGCCATCTATTTATATATATACATATATATGTGTATATATATATATACACATATGTATGTGTATGTGTATATATATATATATACACACACACACACACATATATATATATATATATATATATATATATATATATATAGAGAGAGAGAGAGAGAGAGAGAGAGAGAGAGAGAGGGACGAGAGAATAATTGATAAAACAAGTAGGGTAAACTGCTAAACTGTGGGGAATATAGGTAAAGGTTATATAGGAATTCTCAGTGCTATTTTTGCAGTATTTTGGAAGTCTGAAATTATTTCAAGTTAAAAAGTTTTAAAATATGATAACTATATATGTATATATATATATTTACATTATATATGACAAAATATTTGCCTCCAGAATAGATAAAGAATGTATATAAATCAATCAAAACAACCCAATTAAAAACTGGACAAATTATTTGAAGGGATACATCACAAAGAAAATACATAAAAAAAACAAACACAGGAAAACATGCTGAAAATTATTAGTCATTAAGGAAATGCAAATTAAAACTACAATGTAATTCTACTCTACACCCATTAAATTAAAATGATTGAGAACACTAAATGTTGACAAGAATATGGAACAACTGGAACTCGCAAATATTATTAGTGGGAGTGTAAAATGGTACAATTATATGGGGAAAAGTTAAAAATTAAACATATACCTCTTCCATAATCCCAAAAGAAATGAAAGCCCATGCCTACAAAAAGACTTGTACCAGAATGTTCATAGCAATTTTATTCATACTGGCCAAAATCTAAAAATAACCTAAATATCCATCAACAGGAGAATGGCTATACAAAATGTGGAATATTAAAACAAAATACTATTCAGTAATATAAAGAACAAATATGTACCAACATAGATGAATCTCAAACACATGCTGAGTAAAAGACTTACACTCAAAAATATGTACAGTCTGATTCCCTTTAAAAAATATTTAAAATTTAATTAATTATTTTTTTCTGATTCTGTTTAGATGAAGTTCTAGAACAAGCAAAACTTATCTAAAGGAATATTATCAGCATAGCAGTTCCTTCTGAGAGGCTGAGCATTTGAATTGACTAGAAAGGATATGAGGAGAGAACTTTCTGGGATGGATGTAATATTCTATCTTTTTTTTAAAAATATCTTTTATTGACTGTGTGTGTGTGTGTGTGTGTGTGTGTGTGTGTGTGTGTGTGAGAGAGAGAGAGAGAGAGAGAGAGAAAGAGAGAGAGAGAGACCAACGTGAGAGCAAAATTTCGTTCAGCTGCCTCCTACATGCCCCTTAACCAGGATCAAGCCTGCAACCCGGGTATGTGACCTGACCGAGAATGGAACCAGCAACCTTTGGTGCATGGGATGACTCCCAACCACAGCGGCCAGGGTAATCCTATATAATAAAAGCCTAATATGCTCTCTCCCTCCCTTCTACTCTCTCAAAAAGCCTAATATGTCTGGTCGTCCAGTCAGCCTTTCAACCAATCAAAGCGTAATATGCTAACAATATGCTAAGGCCGCTCAACCACTCGCTATTATGTGCACTGACCGCCAGAGGGCAGACGCTCCAACCAGTAGGTTAGCTTGCTGCTGGGGTCCGGCCGATTGGGACTGAGCAAGATGGGCTGGACATGCCCTGGAGCCCATCAGCGGTCCCTCCCTGGCTGGCCAACCTCCCGCATCCCTCCCCGGCCCCAATCGTGCACCAGTGGGGTCCCTCAGCCTGGCCTGCGCCCTCTCACAATCCAGGACCCCTTGTGGGATGTCAGAGAGCCAGTTTCAGCCCAATACCACAGGGCAGGCTGAGGGACCTCACTGGTGCACAAATTTGTGCATCGGGCCTCTAGTATTTTATATTTTGATAGAAGTTTGGGTTAAAGAGGTATATACATCTGTCAAGCCTCATTGGCTAGAACACTTAGGTTTATTTCACTGTATGTAAATTTTACTTATGAGCCCTGGCCAGTGTGGTTCAGTGGATAGAGTGCCGGCCCGTGTACCAAAAAGTCCCAGGTTCGATTCTTGGTTGGGGCGCATACCTGGGTTGCAGGTTTGATCCCTGGCCTTGGTTGGGGTGCGTGTGTGAGCCAACCAATTGACGTGTCTCACATCGATGTTTCTCTCTCTCCCCCTTCTCTCTCCCTCCCTTCTACTCTCTCTAAAAGTCAATGTCTTCAGCCTGGCCTGTGTAGCTCAGTGGTTGAGTGTCAACCCATGAACCAGGAGATTGCGGTTCAATTCCCAGTCAGGGCACATGCCTGCGTTGTGGGCTCCATCTGCAGTAGAGAGTATGTAGGAGGAAGCTGATCCGTGAATCTCTCTCATCATTAATGTTTCTAACACTCTCTCCCTCTCCCTTCCTCTCTCTGACGTATTTTAAAAATGGCCTCAGGCCATGGCCGGTTTGGCTCAGTGGATAGAGCATCAGCCCATGGACTGAAGTGTCCTAGGTTCAGTTCCAGTCAAGGGCGTGTACTTTGGTTGCAGGCTCAATTCCCCACTGTGGTCGGGGCAAGTGTGGGAGGCAACCAATCTAAATGTCTCTCTCACATGGATGTTTCTTTCTCTCTGTGTCTCCCTCTCCCTTCCACTCTCTCCAATGGAACATCAATGGAAAAGTATCCTCTGGTGAGGATTAACAACAACAAAAAATGTCCTCGAGTGAGGACTAACAAAAAAAAAATTACTTAAGTAAAAAGAACCATGCCCTAGCTGATTTAGCTCAGTGGATAGGGCATCAGCCTGCAGACTGAAGGGTCCCTGGTTCGATTCCAGTTAAGGACACATGCCTCGTTTGGGCTTGATCCCCAGTGGTGGATGTTCAGGTGGCAGCCTATCAATGATTCTCTCATCATTGATGTGTATATCTCTCTCTCCCTCTCTGAAATCAACAAATATATATATATATATATATATATATATATATATATATATATATATATATATATATTTTTTAAAAGATAACCTTTAAAGAAAAAAAAACAAACCATAAACAGCTACTGAACTTAAGTTATTAATATGCATATTTAAGAGTTTATAAGTGAGCTATACTGATGTCTGCAACTTACTTTAAAATGCATTCATAAATAAGATCAATTTTAATATATGGCTGTGTGGAATAGATGAGTGGTAAAGCAAATAGAACAAAATGTTAATTTTAGAATATATATATATATATATATATATATATATATATATATGTAGCAGGTATATACATGTTCACTGTATAATTTTTTCAATTTTTCTGTTTGATATTTTTCTTTTTAAATTTTTATTTTTTTTAATTGTTTAAAGTATTACAAATAGTACATATGTCTCCTTTTCCCCCCATTGACCTCCCCACAACCACCTCCACACCCCGGCACATGCCCTCACCCCCCCACTAGTATATGTGTCCATTGATTATGCTAATAGTCATGCATACAAGTCCTTTGGTTGATCTCTTATGCCCCCCTCCCCTCCCCTGCCTTCCTGCTGAAATATGACAATCTATTTGATGCTTCTCTGTCTCTATATCTATTTTTGTATCAGTTTGTTGTTCATTAGATTCCACAAATGAATGAGATCATGTGATATTTATCTTTCTCTGACTAGCTTATTTCACTTAGCATAATGCTCTCCATTTCCATCCATGCTGTTGCAAATGGTAAGAATCCCTTCTTTTTTACAGCAGCATAGTATTCCATTGTGTAGATATACCACAGTTTTTTTAATCCACTCATCTGCTGATGGGCACTTAGGCTGTTTCCAAATCTTAGCTATGGTAAATTGTGCTGCTATGAACATAGGGGTGCATATATCCTTTCTGATTGGTGTTTCTGTTTTCTTGGGATATATTCCTAGAAGTGGGATTACTGGGTCAAATGGAAGTTCCATTTTTAATTTTTGAGGAAACTCCATACTGTTCTCCATAGTGGATGCAACAGTCTGCATTCCCACCAGCAGTGCAAGAGGGTTCCTTTTCTCCGAATCCTTTCCAGCACCTGTCGTTTGTTGATTTGTTGATGATAGCTATTCTGACAGGTGTGAGATGGTACCTCATTATTGTTTTGATTTGCATCTCTCAGATGATTAGTGACTTTGAGCATGTTTTCGTATGTCTCTTGGCCTTCTGTATGTCCTCTTTCAAGAAGTGTTTATTTAGCCCTAACCGGTTTGGCTCAGTGGATAGAGCTTGGCCTGCGGACTCAAGGGTCCCAGGTTCAATTCTGGTCAAGGGCATGTACCTTGGTTGCAGGCACATCCCCAGTAGGGGGTGTGTAGGAGGCAGCTGATCGATGTTTCTCTCTCATGGATGTTTCTAACTCTCCATCCTTCTCCCTTCCTCTCTGTAAAAAAATCAGTAAAACATATATATATAAAAGAAGTGTTCATTTAGGTCCATTGCCAATTTTTGATTGGATTGTTTATCTTCCTTTTGTTAAGTTGTATGAGTTCCCTATAAGTTTTGGACATTAACATTGGCAAATATGTTCTTCCATGCAGTGAGCTTTCTTGTCGTTTTGTTGATGGTTTCTTCTGCTGTGCAGAAGCTTTTATTTTCATGTAGTCCTATTTGTTTCTCCTTAGTTTCCATTGCCTTAGAGGCTGTATTGGTAAAGATATTGCTACAACAAATGTCTGCTATTTTGCTGCCTATAGCTTCTTCTAAGATTTTTATGGTTTCGCGTCTTACAGTTAAGTCCTTTATCCATTTTGGATTTATTTTTTTTTATTGTCTGAAGTATTACAAATAGTAGTACATATGTCTCCTTTTTTTTCCCCATTGACCTCCCCCCGACCTCCCCTACCCCCCAGTACATGTCTTTTCCTGCCCCCCGCACCAGTGTCTTGTATCCATTGGTTACGCTTATATGCATGCCTACAAGTTCTTCGTTTGATCTCTTACAGCGCCCCCTCTTCCCCGCCCCGCAACCTCCCCTGCCTTCCCGCTCTAGTCTGACAGTCTGTTCAATGCTTCTTTGCCTCTGTATCTATTTTTTCCCCATTTCTTTCCTTTAAAAAATCTTGCCTCTGCAGACTAGAAATAAACATATAATAACAAAAAATGTTTGAGTCCCAATTTCAATGTCCAACAGTTCTGAGTCCCCATTTCAATGTCTAACAGTACAGTTAAGTCCTTTATCCATTTTGAGTTTATTTTTGTGTATGGTGTAAGTTGGTGGTCTAGTTTCATTTTTTTGCATGTATCTGTCCAATTTTCCCAACACCATTTATTGAAGAGACTGTCTTGACTCCATTGTATGCTATTGCCAAATATTAATTGAGCATAATGGCTTGGGTCGATTTCTGGGTTCTCTCTTCTGTCCCATTGGTTCATATGTCTGTTCTTGGGCCAGTATCAGGCAGTTTTGAGAACAGTGGCTTTGTAGTATAGCTTGATATCTGGTATTGTGATCCCTCCAACTTTGTTCTTTCTCAAGATTGCTGCAGCTATTTGGGGTCTTTTCTTTTTATTCCAGATGACTTTTTGAAGAATTTTAGGTCTTTGAAGTATGCCATTGGTATTTTAATGGGGATTGCATTGAATTTATAGATTGCTTTGGGTACTATGAACATTTTAATGATGTTGATTCTACCAATCCATGAACATGGTATATTCTTCCATTTGTTTAATTCTTCCTCTATCTCTTTTTCCAGCATCCTGTAGTTTTCTGAAAACATGTCCTTTACCTCCTTGGTTAAATTTATTCCTAGGTATCTTAATTTTGTTGTTGTTGTTGCAATGGTAAATGGAATTGTTTTTTTAGTTTCTCTTTTTGTGAGTTCATTATTGGTGTAGAAAAGAGCCACAGACTTCTGGGTGTTAATTTTGTAACCCGATACATTGCCAAATTCATTTTTTAGGTCTAGTAGTTTTTTGATGGAGTCTTTAGCATTTTCTATGTACAGTATCATGTAATCTGTGAATAATGACAATTTTACTTCTTTTTTCCAATTTGGATACCTTTTATTTCTTCCTCTTGTCTGATTGCCATGGCTAGTACTTCTAGTACCATGTCAAACAGGAGTTTGAAAGTGGGCATCCCTGTCTTGAAACTGTTCATAGGGGAAATGGTTTTAGTTTTGGCCCATTGAGTATGATGTTGGCTGTGGGTTTGTCATATATGGCTTTTATTATGTTGAGGTATGATCGTTCTACACCCACCTTCCTGAGAGATGTTTTTCTTTTCTTTCTTTTTTCTTTTTGAAGTTTAAAGCTATTTTATTTCTATCTCGTTTCAGCTTTTTTTTCCTTTCTTTACTGATTAAAGTATTACATGTGTGTCCTCTTTCCCCCATTAGCCCCCCACTCCCCCACTCATGCCCTCACCCTCTGGTGTCTCTGTCCATTGGTTAGGCTTATATGCATGCGTACAAGTCCTTTGGTTGATCTCTTCCCCTTCCCCTCACCCTCAACTACCTTTCCACTGAAGTTTGGCAGTCTGATCAATGCTTCTCTGTCTCTGGATCTGTTTTTGTTCATTAGTTTATGTTGTTCATTATATTCCAAATGAGTGAGATCATGTGATGCTTATCTTTCTCTGACTGGCTTATTTCACTTAGCATAATGTTCTTCAGTTCCATCCATGCTGTTGCAAATGGTAAGAATTCCTTATTTTTACAGCAGGGTAATATTCCACTGTGTAGAGGTACCACAGTTTTTTAATCCACTCATCTGCTGATGGGCACTTAGGCAACTTCCAAATCATAGCTATGGTAAATTGTGCTGCTATGAACATAGGGGTGCATACATCCTTTCTGATTGGTGTTTCTAGCTTCTTGGGATATATTCCTAGAAGTGTGATCACTGGGTCAAATGGAAGTTCCACTTTTATTTTTTTGAGGAAACTCCATACTGTTCTCCACAGTGGCTGCACCAGTCTGCATTCCCACCAGCAGTGCACGAGAGTTCCTTTTTCTCCACATTCTCGCCAGCACTTGTCATTTGTTGATTTGTTGATGATAGCCATCCTGGCAAGTGTGAGATGGTCATTTTGATTTGCATCTCTCAGATGATTAGTGACTTTGAGCATGTATTCATATGTCTCTTGGCCTTTCTTATGTCCTCTTTCCAAAAGTGTCTATTTAGGTCCTTTGCCCATATTTTGATTGGGTTGTTTATCCTTCTTTTGTTAAGTTGTATGAGTTCCCTGTAAATGTTGGAGATTAAATCCTTATTGGTGATAACATTGGCATATATGTTCTCCCATGCAGTGGGCTTTCTTGTTGTTTTGTTGATGGTTTCTTTTACTGTACAGAAGCTTTTTATTTTGATGAAGTGCCATTTGTTTCTTTTCTCTTTAGTTTCAATTGCCCAGGAGTTGTATCAGTGAAGATATTGCTTTGGCATATGTCTGAGATTTCTCTGCCTGTGGATTCCTCTAGTATTTTTATGGTTTCCCATCTTACGTTTAAGTCCTTTATCCATTTTGAGTTTATTTTTGTGTATGTGTAAATTGGTGGTCTAGTTTCATTTTTTTGCATGTATCTGTCCAATTTTCCCAACACCATTTATTGAAGAGACTATATTGACTCCATTGTATGCTCTTGCCTCCTTTGTCAAATACTAATTGAGCATAGCAGTTTGGGTCGATTTCTGAGTTCTCTACTCTATTCCATTGTTTGATATGTGTGTTCTTGTGGCAGTACCAGGCAGTTTTGAGAACAGTGGCTTTGTAAGACAGCTTGAAATCTAGTATTGAGATCCCACCTACTTTGTTCTTCTTTCTCAGGATTGCTGAAAGTATTTGGGTCTTTTTTATTCCAGATGAATTTTTGGAGAGTTCATTCTAGGTCTGTGAAATATGCCTTTGATATTTTAATGGGGAGTGCATTGAATCTATAGATTGCTTTGGGTAGTATGGACATTTTAATGATGTTGATTCTACCAATCCATGAACACAGTATGTTCTTCCATCTGTTTATGTCTTCCTCTACCTCTTTTTTCAGTGTCCTATAGTTTTCCAAGTACAGGTCTTTTACCTCCTTAGTTAAGTTTATTCCTAGGTATCTTAATTTTTTGGTGCAATGGTAAATGGGATTGTTTCTTTAATCTGTCTTTCTGTAAGTTCACTATTTGTGTATAAAAATGCCATAAATTTTTGGGCATTAATTTTGTATCCTGCTACATTGCCAAATTCATTTATTAAGTCTAATAATTTTTATGGAGTTTTTAGGGTTTTCTATGTACAGTATCATGTCTTTGGCGAATAATGACAGTTTTACGTCTTCTTTTCCAATTTGGATGCCTTTTATTTCTGCTTCTTGTCTGATTGCTGTGGCTAGTACTTCCAGTACTATGTCAAACAGGAGTGGTGAAAGTGGGCATCCGTGTCTCATTCCTGTTCTTAGGTGAAATGGTTTTAGTTTTTGTTCATTGAGTATGGTGTTGGCTCTAGGTTTGTCATATAAGGCTTTTATTATATTGAGGTATGATCCCTCTATTCCCACTTTGCTGAGGGTTTTTATCAAGGAAGGGTGTTTGATTTTGTCAAATGCTTTTTCTGCATCAATTGATATGGCTATGTGATTTTTACCTCTCAATTTGTTTATGTGATGTATCACGTTTATTTGTGGATGTTGTAACATCTTTGCAGCTCCAGGATAAATCCTACTTGGTATGGTGTATGATCTTTCTGATGTAATACTGGATCCGATTTGCTAGAATTTTGTTGAGGATTTTGGCATCTATGTTCGAAAGGGATATTGGCCTGTAATTCTCTTTCATTGTTTTGTCTTTATCTGGTTTTGGTATTAGGGTAATGCTAGCTTCATAGAATGAGCTTGGAAGCGTTCCTTCCTCCTGAATTTTTTGGAATATTCTGAGGAGAATAGGTTTTAGTTCTTCTTTGAATGTTTGGTAAAACTCTCTTGTGAAGTTATCTGGCCTGGGACTTTTGTTTGCTGGAAGTTTTTTGATGATGCTTCGATTTCTTCCATAGTTATTGGCCTATTGAGATTTTTAGGTTCTTCCTGATTGAGTTTTGGAAGGTTGTATTTTTCTAGGAATATGTCCATTTCCTCTAGGTTGTCTAATTTGTTGGAATAGTATTTTTTAGTATCCTTTGTATTTCTGTGCAGTCTGTTGTTATTTCGCCTCTTTCATTTCTGATTTTGTTTATTTGGGTCCTCTCTTTGCTTCTTATTGAGCCTGACTGGAGGTTCATCAATCTTGTTTATCCTTTCAAAGAACCAGCTCTTGCTTTCATTGATCTTTTGTATTGTTTATTGTTTTTGTTTTTTCGTCTCTATGTCATTTATTTCTACTCTGATCTTTATTATCTCCTTCCTTCTGCTCACTCTGGGTTTTCTTGTTGCTGCCTTTCTAATTCTTTAAGTTGTAGAGTTAGATAATTTATTATCATTTTTCTAGCTTTTGGAGGCCTGTATGAACTTACCTCTCAGGACTGCTTTCACTGTGTCCCATAAGTTTTGGATTGTTGTGTTTTCATTGTCATTCGTTTCCAGGATGTTTTTAATTTTTTCTTTGATGGTTCTGTAACCTAATCATTGTTTTTTTTTTAATTTAATAAATCTGTCTTGTTCAGATTATTACAATTGTTCCTCTTTTTTTCCCCCATAGCTCCTGTCCACCCAGTTCCCACTCTACCCACTACCCTTACCTCCCCCCCACTGTCCTCATTCAAGAGATTTTTGTCCAGTCTCTTCCCGCACCCTCCACACCCCTTTCCCTCTGAGAATTGTCAGTCCACTCCCTTTCTATGCCCCTGATTCTATTATATTCACCAGTTTATTTCTGTTCATCAGATTTTTTATTCACTTGATTTTTAGATTCACTTGTTGATAGACATGTATTTGTTGTTCATAATTTTTATCTTTACTTTTTTCTTCTTCTTCCTCTTCTTACAGAATATCTTTCAGCATTTCATATAATACTGGTTTGGCGGTGATGAACTCGTTTAGCTTTTTCTTGTCTGTGAAGCTTTTTATCTGACCTTCAATTCTGAATGATAGCTTTGCTGGGTAGAGTAATCTTGGTTGTAGGTTCTTGCTGTTCATCACTTTGAATATTTCTTGCCACTCCCTTCTGGCCTGCATAGTTTCTTTTGAGAAATCAGCTGACAATCATATGGGTACTCCCTTGTAGGTAATTAACTGTTTTTCTCTTGCTGCTTTTAACATTCTCTCTTTGTCTTTTGCCCTTGGCATTTTAATTATGATGTGCCTTGGTGTGGTCCTCTTTGGATTCCTCTTGTTTGGGGTTCTCTGCGCTTCCTGGACTTGTAAGTCTATTTCTTTCACCAGGTGGGGGAAGTTTTCTGTCATTATTTTTTTAAATAGGTTTTCAGTATCTTGCTCTCTCTCTTCTTCTGGCATCCCCATAATTCAGATGTTGGTATGCTTGAAGTTGTTCCAGAGGCTCCTTACACCAGGGGTCCTCAAACTTTTTATTTTTATTTTTTTATTTTATTTTTTTAAAAATATATTTTATTGATTTTTTACAGAGAGGAAGGAAGAGTGATAGATAGTCAGAAACATCGATGAGAGAGAAACATCGACCAGCTGCCTCCTGCACACCTCACACTGGGGATGTGCCCGCAACCAAGTTACATGCCCTTGACCGGAATCGAACCTGGGACCTTTCAGTCCGCAGGCTGACGCTCTATCCACTGAGCCAAACCGGTTTTGGCTCCTCAAACTTTTTAAACAGGGGGCCAGTTCACTGTCCCTCAGACCATTGGAGGACCGGACTATAGTTTAAAAAAAAAACTATGAACAAATTCCTATGTGCAGTGTTTACTTCTCTGCTTTTGTTTCTGATTTTATTTATTTGGGTCCTCTCTCTTTGTTTCTTGATAAGCTGGCTAATAGTTCATCAATTTTGTTTGTCCTTTTAAAGAACCAGCTCTTGGTTTCATTGACTTCTTGTATTTTTTTTAAGTTTCTATGTCATTTATTTATGCTCCAATCTTTATTATTTCCTTCCTTCTACTTACTCTAGTCATTTCTTATTGTTCTCTTTCTAATTCTTTAAGTTGTAGGGTTAAGTAGTTTATTATTAATTTATTGTAGTTTTTGAGGTAGGCCTGTAGTGTTATGAACTTCCTCTCAGAATGCTTTCACTGTGTCCCATAAATTTGGGTTGTTGTGTGTTCATTTTCATTTGTTTCCACAAAGTTTTTTATGTCTTTCCTGATCTCATCCTATATAATAAAGAGGTAATATGCAAATTGACCATCACTCCAACACACAATATGGCTGCCACCATGTGGTCAAAGATGGCTGCCCCCATGTGGACACAAGATGGCTGCCACAAGATGGCCTGCAGGGGAGGGCAGTTGGGGATGACCAGGCCTGCAGGGGAGGACAGTTGGGGGGACCCAGTCCTGCAGGGGAGGGCAGTTGGGGGGAACCAGGCCTGCAGGAGAGGGCAATTGGGGGTAACCAGGTCAGCAGGGGAGAGCAGTTAAGGGTGACCAGGCCTGCAGGTGAGGACAGTTGGGGGGAAATCAGGCCTGAAGGGGAGGGCAGTTGTGGGGGGGACCAGGCTGGCAGGGGAGGGCAGTTGGGAGCGACCAGCCCTGCAGGGGAGGACAGTTAGGGGTGACCAGACCAGCAGGGAAGGGCAGTTGGGGTGACCAGGCTGGCAAGAGAGGGAAGTTAGGGGTGACTGGGCCAGCAGGGGAGGACAGTTGGGGGTGATCAGGCCTGCAGGGGAGGACACTTAAGGGTGACCAGGCCAGCATGGGAGGGCAGTTAGGGGCAATCGGGCCAGCAGGGGAGCAGTGAGGCGTTGATCAGGTTGGCAGGGGAGTGACTAGGGGGTGATCAGGCTAGCAGGCAGAAGCAGTTAGGGGCAATCAGGCAGGCAGGCAGGCAGGCAGGCAGGCAGGCAGGCGAGTGGTTGGCAGCCAGCAGTCCTGAATTGTGAGAGGGATGTCCCAGATTGGAGGGGGTGCAGGCTTGGCTGAGGGTCCCCCCCACACCCGTGCATGAATTTTGTGCACTGGGCCTCTAGGTGTTTAATAACATGCTATTTAGCCTCCATGTGTTTGAATGTTTTTGGGTGTGTTTACTGTAGTTGATTTCTAATTTCATTCCACTGTGATCTGAGTAGATGCTTGATATGATTTCAATCTTCTTGGACTTGTAGAGACTTGTTTTGTGTGCTAACATGCAGTCTATCTTTGTGAATAATCCATGTGTTCTTGAGTAGAATGTATATTCTGCAGTTTTGGGATGAAATGTTTATAAATGTCAATTAAATCCATCTGATCCAGTGTGTCCTTTAGAGTCAGTGTTTCCTTGTTAGGTTTTTGTCTGGAAGATCTATCCAGGGAAGTCAGTGTGGATATTAAAATTCCCTACTATGACTGTATTGTTGTTGATCTCTCTGTTAAAGTCCTCTAGAAGGTTTTTTTTTTTTTAATTTAGGTGCTCTTGTATTGGGTGCATATATGTTTACCAGGGTTATATCCTGTTTTTGGATCGATCCCTTTAGTATTATGTAGTGACCTTTGTTGTCTCTTGTGATGGAGTTCATTTTGAAGTCTATTTTGTCAGATATGAATATTGCTACTCCAGCTTTTTTTTCCATTTCCATGGAAAATGTTTTTCCATCCATTCCCTCTCATCCTGTGTGAGTCTTTTGTTCTGAAGTGGGTCTCTTGTAGACAGCATATAGTTGGGTCATGTTTTTGTATCCATTCAGCTACCCTGTGCCTTTTGATTGGAGCACTTAATCCATTTACATTTATGGTTATTGTTGATAGGGACTTATTTTTGCCATTTTCATTTTGTATGCCTACATTTCTCTCTCTATTTCTTCTTCTCAGTACAGCAGTCCCTTTAGCATTTCTTGTAATGCTGTATTGGTGGTGATGAACTCCTTTAGCCTTGTCTTGTCCAGGAAGGTCTTTATTTGACCATCTATTTTGAATGACAGCCTTGCTGGATATAGTAATACTAGAAGCCCAATGCACAAATATTTGTGCTAGAATGGGCTTTCCTTTCCCTGGCTGCTGGCACCGCCTTTCCACTCCGGCCCAATCCCTTTCTGCTCAGGCCCTGGAGCCGCCTCTTTCCGCTCTGGGAGCTGCCTCTTTCCACTCCGGCCCCTCCTTCCCATGCTACCAGAGGCCCTGAGAGACTGGGGTTGGGGCAGAACGCCTGTGTCATCGCAAGCGTCCCGCCCCGGTCACTTGGTGGCTGAGAATGCAAATTAACTTCCATCTTTGTTGGGTTAATTTGCATATCACTCCTGATTGGCTGGTATGGTCAATTTACATGTTTGTCTATTATTAGGTAAGATTGGTTTCAAATCTTTGCTTACCATTACCTTGAGTACTTCATGACAGTCCCTTCTGGCCTGTAGAGTTTCTGATGAGAAATCAGGTATCAGCCTTATGGGAGCTCCTTTGTTGGTAACAACTTGCTTCTCTCTTGCTACCTTTAAGATTCTCTCTTTGTCTTTAATTTTTGGCATTTTAATTATGTGTCTGGGTGTGGGCCTGTTTGGGTTCTTCTTGCTTGGGGTTCTCTGTGCCTCATGGACTTGTGATACTGTTTCCTTCACCAGGTTAGGGAAGTTTTCTACCATTATTTCTTCAAACTCATTCTTTATTCCTTTCTCCCTTTCTGCCTCTTCTGGCACACCTACTATTCAGATATTCTTATGTTTCACATTGTCCCACAGATCCTTTAAGCTTTCCTCCTGTTTTTTAATTGTGTTTTTTCTTTTTGGTTCTCTGAGTGATTTTTTTCACCCTGTCTTCTAATTCACAGATTTAATCCTCAGCTTCCCTAATTTGCTGTGTATTCCTTCCAACGTGTTCTTTATTTGTGGTATGACATTCTTTATTTTTGTTTTCACAGTCACTGTATCTTTTCTCATGCTGTTGAGCATCTTTATCATCATTATTCTGAACTCTATAGCTGGTACATTTCTTATCTCCATTTCATTTATCTCTTCTTCTGGGGGATTCTCTTGTTCTTTCATTTTAGGGTTGTTTCTTTGTCTCCTCATTTTGGCTGCTTGGTTTGGTTTGTGAGTATATATTAAGTAGATCTTCTATGCCTCTCAATCTTTAGTGCAGGACAGTGTCATATGCTGTTTCTCACTAATTAGATCAGGGGAAGACTCAAAACTTCCAGAGGATGCCTCTGTCTACAGACTGATAGGATTTTGTTTTGAATTGCCCTCAGGCAATGGTCCACAGGTGTGGTGAGAGTTTTACCTAACAGGGTGGGGCAATTTCTTCTGTCTGGAGGCTAATTGTTATTTCTCAGTCTCTTAATGGGCCTCAGCAACTCTGCACTGTGGGGCAAGGTGTTTTCCAATAGGGGGGATCAACTGTGTTCCCCCTAGGCAAGGTCATCTGTATTGCAAATGTCTGTGTAGCACCAGGGAATGACTCAGCACAGGAAACCGAGGTGTCTGCTTTCTGAACTCTAGCAGCAGAGTCCCTGATCCTGGCTTCTGCTCACACAATTCTAGTCCATTCTGCCCTCCTTTTGCTGGAGCACAAAGTGGGTGGCTCAACTGGGAATTTTGTGCATTGGCCCTTTAAGAGGGTGCCTGAATTTCCAGCTGTGTCTCCCTGGCAGACAGCAACTCCACTGCTTTTCATAGCCAGATGTTATGTGGGTATCATTCTCAGTCTGGTGCTCTCTGCTTGGGGGCCCAACTTGGGGATTAGACCCCAGAGTTCTCAGTGTGAACCCCCAACAATTGATTTATTTCCCCAGAACTTCAGTTGTTGTTTGTTGGATCCCAATCAGCCCTTTTATACCTCCACCCTTCTTATCATTCTCTATGCAGTCTCCACTTTTGGTTCTCGGTTGTCAGGGTTCTCGCCTGTGAGTCTTCTGTTGATTATTCAGGAAGTTTTTCTGTATTTTAGTTGTAGGTCCAGTCTGGTCCTAGGAGGCATATCTGTGCAGCATCCACTTACTCTGTCACCATTTTTAATCTCCTATACCACTACTTTCAAGGCAAAATAGATTGTAGGTTAAGAACATGGTGTTGGAGTTAAACTGCCAGTGTTTGACTCGGCTCTGAGCCTTGCTGGGTGAGCTTCGGCAAATTGCTTAAGCTCTCTGACTCTCAGTTTCCTTAAGTAATAGTACTTACCTCATTATGTTGTTGTGAAAGTTAAATAAATTAATATTTGTAAAACACTTAGAATAGTACCTGGAACATAATAATGACTTAATCAACACTAGTTATTATTATTTTATCTTTTAATTCCCTTACAGTTTTCTTCTCTGGCTCCTTTCCAGTTCCATGATGATGACTCCAATTTGCCTAATTCTTTTCTTTTTTTTTTTCTGTGCATTTTCTCTTTTTTAGATATGTAGTCCTTCTAACAGCTCATTCAGAATTTGTATGGGAAGGACTGTGCACTCTCTAGTTCTGATTTTTCTCCTGAGCTCCAGCTTTATTTTAGTGCTACCTGACATTTACCCTAACAACACCAAAATCAACACTCCTGGATCCCAACTCATCATCTCATGAAAACACATTCTTTGATGAGTCTCCAAATGTCCTTGTCCAAATAGTTAATAAATCCTTTATAATCCTTTGCTTATCTCTCTCCTTTTCATTTCCAGTGCTGCCCCTTAATTTCAGCCTTTTTCTCTTCACACCTGGGCTAATCCAATTGATTCTAGTTTTTCCTTCCTGCACATCACCATCAATTAATCACAATTGTACAATAAATGTCACATGATTCTTCTACTAGGAAACTTTTAGGGCCTCCCTCTTGTCTAATATATAAATCCAAACTTGTAACTTAGCCTTTAACACTCTCCTGGATCTGGCTCCCAACTGAGCCTACCCCTTCTTTCCCTGTGCTTCTGCCACCTTGACTTCTTTCATTTCTGTGCCTTTACTAACATCACTTAGCTTGAAATGGCTCTTTCCCCAACCCCAGCTATTGAAATCTTAAATCCTACTCATTCTTTAAAGTCCAGTGTACTAACACTTCTTCCAGGAGGCCTTTCCTGATTTCTCTGTTCTCTTAAGCTCTTTTATTTATTTAATTAAATTTTTCATGGTTTTTTTTTTTTTAAATTTAAATCATACTTATCATTTAGTGCCTCCTATTATAATTATTTATTTCCATGGTTTGGCTCTCCTGATAGATTGCAAACTGTTTGTGGGCAGAGATCCTATTCTTTCTTTCATTTTTAAAAATATATTTTTATTGATTTCAGAGAAGAAGGGGGAGAGAGATAGAAACGTCAGTCATGAGAATCATTGATTGTCTGCCTCCTGCATGCCCCCCAGTGGGGACTGAGCCTGCAACCCAGGCATGTGCCCTGACTGGGAGTAGAACTGTGGCCTTCTGGTTCATATAGGTCAACATTCAACCACTGAGCCATGCTGGCTGGGCAAAATCATAGTGTTTTGAGCCCAATTGCATTTGTAGCTGTGTGTAATTTTTCCAAACAATTTCGTGGTAACAACTGCTGTTGAATGATAATCTAAACCAGAAAGTACACTTTGGAGAAGAATTAAATTTCCGTGGCTCATTAAGTCTCAAAATTTGGGGAGTGGCCTCAGTAATGCGATAATTTTTCTGCTTAAGCCCTAAACATAGATCATAAGTTCATGATGAGTCAATATGTGGAAATGTTTATCAGCTACTAAATGTCAGAATAGAATGGTTTTCCTGCTGCTAACTACCAATCCATCAGAGTATGTGGTTTCATACTCTGGGCCCAGAATCTCATATAGGAATTATGAGAGATATAAAAATGTTAAAGATGTCATCATTTCGTGGAGGCTTTTGATCTGATTATGAGACAAAATAAGCATACTTGAAATAATTTAAAAATAAATAAGGGTAATGTGTATGGTATTAGTAATAAGTATCACAGAAATTTCAAGAAAAGAAATATTAAAATAATAATAGTTATTATTTGAGCACTTAGTATTTGTCTATTATTATTACTTCATATAATTTCATATCTTATGAGCTAAGAATCAATATTCTCATTTTATAAATGCAGAAACTGAGGTTAAGAATTTAGGCAATTTGCCCAAGTTTTAGAAACATAGATAGCAAATATTGTCATTTACTAGCTGCATTTCAAATCCATGTTGTACTGCTTCCATCTGGACTCAGCTTTCTAAAGCCCACCTCTGAAACTATGACTTATTCTTTTGCACAAAACTTCACTAGTTCTTTACTTAAGCAATACTATCTCAACTTCTACATATGGCATTCACGGCCCTCCACAGTGTGTTTCAGTAACGTACCCTTCCAGACTGATGGCCAGGTATTTTCTCCCTTCTATTCTGATCAAAGGGGACACCTCAAGCCACATCTTTTTAAATAAATTCCAATGTTAGGCCTCTGTGACTTAGTTAACATTTTTGGTTGCAAGTAACTGAAACACACAAACAAGCAAAAGGAGGAAAGCTTATTATAAAGGTATGAAGAAATCTCATAAAACCCATAGACATAACATCTGGTCAAGCTTCATGAGGAATTAGAACCTGGACCTGGGAGAAGGTGGCCCTCCCAGCAGCCCTATGGCCATATCTCTTCTTCTCTAGGTATTTGTTTCATTCCCCCTCTTCTGCATGTTGGGTACATGGTAGAAGATTGCTGTGCTACATTTCCAAGTTCAAAATCTTCTGTTGTAGAGGTAGAGACTAACCAGCACCTATGAACCGTCATTTCAAATTTAAGGTAAAAAAACCGAATGGCATCTTGTGTCAAATGTGATCTATGACGGGGGAGGGGAGGGTCTCATCATGCAAAGATGGCTATTGCAACTCTTCCCTATGTGTGGGGCACGTGGTAGGGGAGGGGCACTTCTAGATAAAAAGCAACTAAAAACGAATTCAACCAAACAGATCCATTGCATTCTACCTTGCCCACGTCCCCCTAAAATAAAAATAAAATCCCTAATCCTCCTTTCCAATCCCAGCTTAAATGCCACTTTTTAAAAATTTTAAATTATTTATTTTATCATTATGTGCAATGAAGAAGAACATTATAGACAGCAGAGTTCTTTCCCACCACAAAATTATTTACACCCATTTATTCAGCTAGAAATACTAGCTTGAAGAGGTACTGGTATATTCCATTGTTTAAAAAATATTTTTTATTGATTTCAGAGAGGAAGAGAGAGGGAAAGAGAAAGAATCATTGATTGGCTGCCTCCTGCACACCCCTACTGGGGATCAAGCCCACAACCCAGTCATGTGCCCTTGACTGGAATTGAACCCAAGACCCTTAGGTCCACAGGCCAACACTCTATCCACTGAGCCAATCGGCTAGGGCGGCATATTCCATTTTTAATAACTTCTCTACAACAAACAATTGTCTTTTAATGGAACATGTTGAAGAAAATATTGTCTCATAAGTCTCTTGTATTCTTTTGAGTCTTAATCACTACAAGTCCAAGGTACTTTGACAGAATCCCAGTGACCTGAATGGCCTGATGAATACATTAAAATCAAGCAGTGTGTTTTTATTCGGAAAATACTCTTAGATCCATACAGATGTTGCTTGGGTTGTGGATTGCACATTTCTCCACTGGCACTATGACATTTGAAGAACATTTGTTATGAAAGTTTCACACCAATTTTGTTTGCTCCTTTTTCATTAGCCACTGTGCCTCCTTTTCCATTTTCTTTCTTTGCTGTTCTGCTGCTCTCTTTTCTCTGTCTGCTATCTTCTGCTGCCTCAGAACTTCTGCAGGCTGCATCTTCCTCTTCTTCCTATGCATTGGTATTTTCCTGCCAGGTATCCAAGTCACCTAATTCAGGTGATTGATGAATAAATGGCATATCTTGTATAGCTGTTAATCTACTAGAGAAACCTGTGCTACCATCCGGGATGCCAAAGTTTAATGGTTCTCTCTTCTTAATAATGATTTTCTGAGTTTTCCTTATAGTTGGTGTCATGTCCTTAAAACAGTCAGATTCCAGTTGTTCCAAAGCATTTTGTTGTGTTGCGACATTCCCATTCCCTCCTTCACTGTTTATACTTGGAGCATCTTCATCCCAGGAAGTCCACTCTTCAACATCTGTCTGTTTTGGAACTGATGAATAATCAACTGTAGTTGGCAAAGTTATTTGGTCTCCACTTAATTTCCATCCTCTGCCAGATCTGCATATTAATCTCTTTAGAAATGAGAATAATGTTGCTAAGCAGGTACAAACTAAGTAACCGAAACTGTGTGATAGCCATGATGAGAATCAAAACCTGCCCCTCCCCTGTCCCATTGGCAGAGGCTCTAAACTGAATGCCACTTTTTGGATATTTTCTCCCCAGAAAGACAAAAGCTATATATTTTGTCCAACTTTATGACTTCCCCTTTATAGTTTTTTGCATATAAAAATTGCTCAATAAATATAAGACGAGGCCCTGGCCAGGTAGGTCAGTTGGTTAGAGTTTCAGCCAGCTACACCAAGGTTGCAGGTTTGATCCCCAGTCAGGGCCCATATAAGATTCAAACAATGAATGCATAAATAAGTGAACAAGAAATTGATGTTTTTTTTTTTCTCTCTCTCTCTCAAATCAATAAATCAAAAAATAGATATAGGTCAAATTTAGTTAAGCTAGAGTGGAAGAAGAAGCCTTTGTGGTGAGTGGGATTTAGACTGGGCCTTAAAGTAGGGACATGATTTTCATCAACGGACAGGGTGGGGAGGTCATTGCAGTTTGGGGAAATAATAAGCAAGACTCCAGGAGTAGAAGAACAGTAAAGAGACCTTCATGAGTGGAGAATCCTGTGGGCCCTGGGGGTCATTAAAGAGACTAAGACCTATGAATTGCAGAGGAATTACATTTAATCTCACAGGCACCTGGGGGGCAGTATAAGAACAGGAAAGTGGCTTGGTGAAAGAAAGGAAGATGAACCTAGCAGCACATAGGCAAAGCTGAGAGAAGAGGAAAAGGCAGTGCTAAGGGTACAGAACCAACCTAAGGCCAGAGTCCAGTTGGAAGACTGTGTCAGGGACTCAGACTTGAGCAGGTGAGCAACAGACCAGGGGAATGTCTCTGGCTGAATAAATAGGAAGGAAAAATCTGAAAGCGGTTTAAAAGAAAGAAACTATAGAACTGGGTGTGACAGTTTTACTGCCACCATTATGGATCTCATTTTAAATGTTAACAACACTGTAGGGCAGATTTTCTTATCCCCTATTTATAAGTGAGGTAACGAAGGTCACACAGGTAAGAAATAGTAAAGCCTATATTTGGACCCATTGCTGCCTGAATCTAAAGCACCTGCCCTTTCCACTATACCACACTGCCTGGTAATAGTGATTTGAGTTTTCTGACTTAAGCCAACAAGTCAGAGCACGGGGAATCTATGTCAAACTCCAGAAACTTTATCTCTACCCTGCAGAACAGTCTCCAGAAAGTGGTCAGGGCAGGTCTGCAAGGACAAGATGGAGGCAATTAGGTAAATTAACTTATCTTCCTTGGCCTCCAATCCTTCATTCACAAAAGGGACAAAAATGATGGGATGTCACTTCTATGATTAGACTATAACCCAGCTCACATCCTAACTACAACCTAATGAGTAACCCTGAGCCAGAATCACCACCTAAGCCATGCTTGGACTTCTGACCCTTAGAAAATGTGAGAAAATAAACATTTATTGTTTTATGCAGCTAGGTGTTGGGTAAATTTTTAAAAATATATTTTTTTATTGATTTCAGAAGGGAGAGGGAGGAAGAGATAGAAACATCAATAATGAGAGAATCCTTGATCGGCTGCCTGTTGTATGTCACACATTGGGGGGTCAAGCCCACAACCCAGGCATATGCCCTGACTGGGAATCAAACCGTGACACCCTCCCGGCCTCTCCTCCCCGCCCCTGTTCATAGGTCCTTGCTCAACCACTGAGCCACGCTGGCCAGGCAGTTTTGGGTAATTTGTTACACAGCAATTTTTGGCTGATTGTAGAGGAAAGAAACCAGGAAACATCCTCAAGAAATCAGGGTGGGCCCTATCCAGTTTGGCTCAGTGGATAGAGCATCTGCCTGTGGACTGAAGGGTCTCAGGTTCGATTCCAGTCAGGGCACATGCCCGAGCTGCAAGCTCAATCCCCAGTAGGGGGCATGCAAGAGGCAGCCAATCAGTGATTCTCATCACTGATGTTTCTATCTCTCCCTCTCCCTTCCTCTCTGAAATCAATAAAAATATATTTTATAAAATCAAGGTGGGATTTCATCAACAAAATTTGGGCTTCTTACTTTTGTAAGGTTTTATAAGCTCCCCAAATTATTTCCAGTGCCAGTTTCTGGAATACCACAGAGAAAGTATTAGAAAAGCAACTGCTTTATTCTTCAGCTAAGTTTTCTGATATATTTTACTGCTCAACAAAAAGACTATTTCAAACCAGCTTGCTGTGCTATGTGAGTTTGGTGGTTCCTTTGCTATATAAGGTAACTCTTAAAAGGAAGTAATGGTATTGTCACCCAGAAATTGCTCTTTGATTTAAAAATAAAACAACTTAATGCCCTGGACAGTGTGGCTCAGTTGGTTGAGGGTTGTCCTTTATCAAAAGGTCGCAGGTTCTATTACCGTCCAGGTTGTGGGTTGGTCCCTAGCCGGGGTATGTAAGGGAGGCAACCAATCTCCCTCCCTCTCTCTCTTTCTGTCTCTCTCCCTCCCTCTTTCTTCCTCTCTCTCTCTCAAATTATTAAAAACATATTTAAAATAAAATAACTTAAGATACAAACAAACAACAAAATACCCAGTGGGTCTGATAATTCTCAGCCTTTTTTTATTTTTTATTTTTTTTCCTTACATATTATTTGAAGAGAAAATTAAGAGTAACTACTAATCCCCTCTTAATACACAAGTCGCCCTGCCCTAATTAAAACTCTGAGCTTCCTAATAACAAGCTGCATTCGTTAAAGTGTTTGAAGTTATTAGTCAGAGATAAGAGGCCAGTAAATTATTAGATGTTATCTTGTTTCTCTTCCAGACCTTCATTTGTATGACCTTTTGTGTGAACCCAGAGGTCATAGGCTGATCATGAAGTTAAGCATACATGCAACTTCCATAGAGATTCATCAATTAAAGTTTTTCTAGGTGAAAGAGAAAGAAATAACTTAATCCCTTTGAAGATGATACAGGCTATTATCTGAACAAGCAAAGATAAAAGAAAAAAAGTCAATTAACCTGGTTCCAAAGAGATGATCAAATGCTAGAAACAGGCAAGATATCAACATGACAGGGTGGAGGAAACTTAAATCAGAGCAAAGAGAAGCTTCCTCTTTGCCTCATGGTCTCGCCTGCTTCTGTTCTCTAAAAGTGGCATGTCAGTGTTCACCTGCAGGGTGGCTTTGGAAGAGCAGGTGAGCCATGCATTTGAAATCTGGGATTGGAATCAGGCATTGGAAGGCCTTCCCATAACCAAGATGTACTGTTACTTCTTAGTGATTCAGTAAGAGCTTTCCTTTGAATTGAATGTAACAAATCTAAAACAGAATTTAATCATTAAAAAATTATTAAATTTGGCTTAAGTCAACTAAAGAGTTTTACATGGGGATCGATGTATAGCCTGGTGACTATCCTATATAATAATAGAGGGATATGCTAATTAGCCCAGACGCCTTAGCAGTCACAACCAGTCAGGTGCTTAATAGTCACAATTAGTCAGGCATGGCCTGGGAGCGCCCCCAGCGGAAGTGGCCACCAGCTGGGGCACAGCCCAGCCCTGAGGCCGCTCGTGCATCTGTTGCTCCTCAGAAGGCGGTGGGCTGCTCACACAGGTACTGCTCCTTGGATGGGGGCAGGCAGCTCACACAGCTGCTGCTCCTCCGATGGGGGCAGGCAGTTCGTGTGCCTGCTGCTCCTCGGAAGGGGGCGGTCTACTCACACAGCTGTTGCTCCACAGATGGGGGCATGGTGCATGCACAGCTGCTGCTCCTTGGAAGGGGGCTGGCTGCTCGTGTGGCACAGCTGCTGCCCTTCGGACAGGTGCAGGGTGTGGGCTGCATGCAGCTGCTGCTCCTCAGAGGGGGGCCAGCTGCATGGGGCTGCCACTCCTCAGTAGTGGGTGGGCTGCTCAAGCAGCTGCTGCTCCTCGGATGGGGTGAGCTGCTCGCATAGTTGTTGTTCCTCAGATGGGGGAACTGGCTGCTCACCCAGCTGCTGAAGAGCTTACAGTCTTGTTCAGGAACTCAATAGTCCTCTCAACTATTCCAGTAGGTTCATTTCATTCAGAACTTTAGAAAGTCAACAGAGTAATGGTTAGAACTCTGGCCATTTGCAACAGTATGGATGAACCTGGAGAGCATTATGCTCAGTGAAATAAGCGAGTCGAAGAAAGATAAGTATCACATGATCTTACTTATTTGTGGAATATGATTAACAACATAAACTGATGAACAAAAATAGATCCAGAGATATAGAAGCATCGAACAGACTGTCAAACCTCAGAGGGAATGCAGGGGAGGGTGTGTGTGTGTGTGGGGGGGGAGTAAGAGATCAACCAGAGCATTTGTATGCATGCATATTAGCATAATCAATAGACACAGACAGTAGGGAGGTGAAGACCTGTGCTGGGGGTGGGGGGGGGGGGCGCAGGAGCAGTTCAGGACAGGTTAATGGGTGGAAAAGGAAACATATGTATTACTTTCTACAATAAATAATTTAAATAAAATATTTGAAAATAATAGTTAAAAATGGCCATGTTACCCTCTTATCGAGATGTTATTAACCCCTAGCCAGAGGCACTAGGGCTAGGTTTCTGGTCAGTGTAATTTGCTCATACCAGTACAAGTTGCTACCCCTCATCCTTTGCAGTTTTGTGCTGACCACAACGCATACTGGTCTGGTTACTTCTCGGTATTGGTATTAATTGTGGAGACATAATTGTTTATGGATTCTCTGCTTCCATGTTGTTTTTTATTTCTAGCTGTTCCTGTTCCTAATTTCTATTGTAGAAATGCTAGAGAATTCTCTAATGCAAATGTGTTTGCTATGAAACTGTGGAGTGCAAGGGGTTTTATAGACCACCCAGCTTTCAAGAGGATCTTCTGTACTATATAAGAGCTTTCCACCAAATTCCATTACCTAACAATTTGTCTAGTTGCAGCAGCAAGGGTCAAAGCAGCTGTCTTTTTAAAAAATTTTCTAATGCTTTATATATGTCTTTTTTTTCCATTTGAACCCCCCACCTTAGCCATTCGCACCCCAGGCAAGACCCCTCTGCCCCAGTGCCTGTGTCCATTGGTAATGCTAATATGCATGCATACAAGTCCTTTGGTTGATCTATAACCCCCGCCCCCTACAATTTGTCTCTGGATCTATTCTTGTTCATCAAATTATGTTCATCATTATATCCCACATATGAGTGAGATCATGTTATGTTTATCTTTCTCCAACTGGCTTATTTCACTTAGCGTAATGCTCCCCAGTTCTATCTATGCTGTTGCAAATGGTAAAAGTTCCTTCTTTTTTATAGCGGCACAATATTCCATTGTGTAGATGTACCACAGTTTTTAAATCCACTCATCTGCTGATGGGCACTTAGGCTGTTTCCAAATCTTAGCTGTGGTAAATTGTGCTGCTATGAACATAGGGGTGCATATATCCTTTCTGATTGGTGTTTCTGGTTTCTTGGGATATAGTCCTAGAAGTGGGATTACTGGATCAAATGGGAGTTCCATTTTTAGTTTTTTGAGGAATGAAAATGAACACAAAACAACCCCAAATCTCTGGGATATAGCAAAAGCAGTTGTGAGAAGGATGTTTATAGCACTACAGGCTTATCTTAAAAAAAAAAAAAATAAGAAAAAGCAACAATAAACTATTTAACTCTACAACTTAAAGAATTAGGAAGAGAACAAGAAAAGCCCAGAGTAAGTTAAAGGGAGGAAATAATAAAGATTAGAGCAGAAATAAATGACATAGAAACAAACAATAAAAAAATCAATGAAACCAAGAGCTGATTCTTTGAAAACATCAACGAAATTGATGAACCATTAACCAGATTCATCAAGAAACAAAGAGAAAGGACCCAAATAAATAAAATCAGAAATGAAAGCAGAGAAGTAAACACTGACACCACAGAAATACAAAGGGTTGTAAGAAAATAATATGAACAATTATATGCCAACATGCTGAACAATGTGGATGAAATGGACAAATTCCTAGAAAAATACAATCTCCCAAAACTGTATCAGGAAGAATCAGAAAACCTGAATAGGCCCATAACAACTGAGGAAATTGAAGCAGGAATCAAAAAACTTCCAGCAAAGATGGCGGCATAGGTAAACACCTGAACTTGCTGCCACGCACAACCACATCAAAACTACAACTAAAAGACAAAATGGATATCATCCAGAACCATGGGAAGGCTGGCTGAGTGGAAGTTATACAACTAGAAGTAAAGAGAAAAGTGCACTGGGACTGGGAGGAGGTGCGGAGGTGTGGAAGTGCGGAAGTACAGAGGCGCGTGCAGAAACAGGCTGGCCACTGGGTACGCTGTTGTCTTTTTCAATCGGGAGGGAGACACAAGCTCCTGACTGCTCTGAACTCCAGTTCCAGGTGAGACTCTGGGGACCCAGACTCATACGGGGAGAAACTGGACTGTCTGGCATCTGTCCAGAACATTAGGGCTGCTTTCTCTGAGAGGTGCTTGCAGTGATCATTGTTCCTGCATGATGCTGCAGGACACCAAGACCTGGGGACCTCTTCGGGGCAAAGCTGATGGGCAGCCATTGCTGTTTGCTCTGCCCTGGTGATTCCCTAAGACCTCACCCCACCCAATTTACAACCCCACCAAAGCTGTGTGCAGAAGCTTTTGCATATAAATGGCTGGGCCTTTTGCAATTTAAGCCTAACAAGCTGCAGCTGTGTCAGAGAACCCCAGATCATCCAAAAGAAGGCCCAAAAGCTCCACAGCAGCTTGCATTGCTTCACAGCTGGGCCTCATTTGGGCACCTCCAAACCCCAAACAAAGAGGAGGAATCTGCATATCTCTCTGTAGCTCCTGCTGGGTGGCCTTAGGCAGAGGCTAATTTTTCACCTCCTTGGAGATCGAAGAGCCAGTGTACCCAGTGGTCAGAGTGAGACCATCCAGATAACAACTCTTCACATCCATAAGAGACACACTCAGGGGGCAGACTTAGTGGCAGCAAAGCCCCACTGAAGCAAGTCCTGCCCCATAAGGTTGTCTCTAGCACAGAAGTTCTCCCATTGCAGCCACAACTGGTCCTCACAGCCAACTGGCCCAGAGGTCAATTCCTCCCAGTGATACCAACAACAATCAAGGCTTAACTACAACAAGACTGTGCACACAGCCCACAAAGGGGTGCACCAAGAGTGTCCACCTCAGGTAATTAGGGAGGCTGAGCCACTGGGCCCTATAGGACACCTAGCACATAAAGCCACTCTATCAACACAGGGTAGCAGACAAAATGCGGAGACAAGAAACAGGTCACAATTGAAAGAAATGGAGGAAAGCAAACTACTGGATATAGAGTTCAAAACCATGGTTATAAGGTTTTTCAAGAATTTTCTAGAAAAGGCCAATAAATTTAGTGAGACCCTCGAGGATATAAAAAAAGACCAACTAGAAATTAAGCATACCCTGACTGAAATAAAGAATAATATGCAGAGATCCAACAGCAGACTAGAGGATCCCAAGAATCAAATCAAAGATTTGAAATACGAAGAAGCAAAAAACACCCAACTGGAAAAGCAAAAAGCCAAAAGAATCAAAAAATATGAAGATAGTGTAAGGAGCCTCTGGGACAACTTTAAGCGCACCAACATCCGAATTATGGGGGTGCCAGAAAAAGAGAGAGAGCAAGATATTGAAAACCTATTTGAAGAAATAATGACAGAAAACTTCCCCCACCTGGTGAAAGAAATATACTTACAAGTCCAGGAAGTGCAGAGAGCCCAGAACAAAAGGAATGCAAAGAGGACCATACCAAGACACATTATAATCAAAATGCCAAGAGCAAAAGACAAAGAGTGAATATTAAAAGCAGCAAGAGAAAAGTAGTTAGTTACGTACAAGGTAGCACCCACACAACTGTCAGCTGATTTCTCAACAGAAACTATGCAGGCCACAAGGTAGTGGCAAGAAATATTCCAGGAGAGGGAAAAATGGCGGCGGAATAGACAGACGTGTTCTGAGCCTTGTCCCGGAGCAGAAAGAAAGAAGAGCTGAGGGTCACACGAGGAGTGTTTGTTGGCAAGTTGAGGGACAGCTGAACTCCAGAAGAAGGTGGGGGACTGCTAGATGGGTTCCCCTGACCTGGCAGCCCCCACTGAGGCTGGGTCCCCTCCCGGAGCTGCGGGCTTGGACGTGGAGACTGTGCCATCTTGAACCGGAAAGTGGAGCTTATCGGAAGCCTGAGAATCCACAACTGCGGCACCCACAGAACAGCTGCGAGCCCCAGAACACCACTCCCCAATTGGCGCAAACACACAGGTTCAGAGGAGCTCTACACTCCACCACGGAAAGGTCAGATTTCGCCTGGGATGAAAAGATAGAAAACTACATAACCAGACACCCAGAGAAGAGAGACCATGGGGAGACAACGAAACAGCCCGCATATGAAAGAAAAGCAGGCATCACCAGAAAAGGAAGTAAATGAAATGGAGGCAAGCAACCTTCCAGAGAAAGAATTCAGAGAAATGGTCATAAGGTGGCTGAAAAGAATGGAAGACAAATTCGACAATATGAGCAAGAACCAAGAGGAAATGAAGAAGAACCAAAAAGAAATGAAAAATGACATCGCTGCTGTAAAGAACTCAATAGAATGCATCAAGAGTAGACTAGAAGAAGCAGAGGACCGCATCAGTGAGCTAGAAGACAAGATGGGAAAAAATACCCAAGTAGAGCAACTTCTAGAAAAGAAAATTAAAAGGCAGGAGGAGAGCCTAAGGGAACTTTGGGACAACACGAAACAAAACAACATCCGCATAATAGGGGTTCCAGAAGGAAAGGAAGCTGAGCAAGGAATAGAAAACCTCTTTGAAGAAATAATGACAGAAAATTTCCCTGATATAGGGAAGAAAAAACCCACACAAATCCAAGAAGCTCACAGAGTCCCAAGCAAAATGAACCCCAAAAGACCGACGCCAAGGCACGTTATAATTAAATTGGCAAACACCAACGACAAAGTAAGAATCTTAAAAGCGGCAAGAGAGAGACAGAAAGTTACATACAAAGGAACCCCCATCAGACTAGCAACTGATTTCTCAACAGAAACTCATCAGGCCAGAAGGGAATGGAATGAAATATACAAAGTCATGCAAAGGAAGGGACTGAATCCAAGAATACTGTACCCAGCAAGGCTGTCAATCAAAATTGAAGGTGAAATCAGGAGCTTCACAGACAAAAAAGGACTAAGGGAATTTATTACCACCAAACCAGCAATGCAAGAAATGCTAAAGGGTCTGTTGTAAAAAAAAAAAAAAAAAAGAAAAAGAAATAGGAAGTGAAGAAGGAACACAGGGGTAAAGAATAGGAATGGCGACAAATAAGCACCTATCAATAATATTTTTAAATGTAAATGGATTAAATGCCCCAATCAAAAGTCATAGGGTAATGGATTGGATAAGAAAACACGACCCATATATCTGCTGTCTACAAGAAACACACCACAGAAAAACAGTCGCACACAGACTGAGGGTGAAGGGATGGAAAAAGGTTTTCCAGGCAAATGGAACTGAAAAAAAAGCTGGGGTAGCAATACTTATATCTGACAAATTAGATCTCAAAGTGAAGGACGTAACAAGAGATAAGGAAGGCCACTTCATAATACTAAAGGGAGCAATCCAACAAGAAGAAATAACTCTGGTAAACAGATATGCACCCAATACAGGAGCACCCAAATACATAAAAAAAAAAAAAAAAAAAAAACTCCTGGAGGAAAACAAGGGAGAGATTGACAGCAATACAATCATAGTAGGAGATTTAATACCCCACTATCACCATTGGACAAATCCTCTAAACAAAAAATCAGCAAAGAAACATCAATCCTAAATGACTCACTAGACCAGATGGAATTAATTGACATCTTCAAAAAATTTCACCCCAAATCCACAGAATATACATTCTTCTCAAGTGCATATGGGTCATTTTCAAAGATAGACCATATGTTGGGACATAGGCAAAGTCTCTTCAAATTCAAGAAGATAGAAATCATATCAAGCATCTTCTCAGACCACAGTTGCATAAAACTGGAAATCAACTACAATAAAAACAACCCAAAGAAATCAAACACATGGAGACTAAACAGCATGCTATTAAACCATGACTGGGTTACCAGAGAGATCAAAGAAGAAATAAAAAACATCATGGCAACAAATGACAATGAAAACACTACAATCCAAAATCTATGGGACACAGCGAAAGCAGTCTTGAGAGGGAAGTTCATAGCTCTACAAGCCTACTGCAAAACACAAGAAACAATGGTAATAAATTACCTAACCCAACAACTCAAAGAGTTAAAAAAGAGCATCAAGAAAAGCCCAGTGTAAACAGAAGGAAGGAAATAATAAAGATCAGGGTAGAGATAAACGACATAGAGACCAAAGAAACAATACAAAAGATCAACAAAACCAAGAGCTGGTTCTTTGAAAGGATTAAAAAGATTGATGAACCTCTAGCCAGGCTCACCAAGAAGAAAAGAGAGAGGACCCAAATAAACAAAATCAGAAATGAAAGAGGTGAAATAACAACAGATCCCGCCGAAATACAAAGGATTGTTAAAAAATACTACGAACAACTCTATTGCAACAAACTGGACAACCTGGAGGAAATGGACATATTCCTAGAAAAATATAACCTTCCAAAACTCAATCAGGAAGAATCTAAACAGTTGAACATGCCAGTAACTATGGAAGAAATTGAAGCAGTCATCAAAGAGCTTCCGGCAAACAAAAGCCCGGGGCCAGACGGCTTCACAAGAGAGTTTTAACAAACATTCAAGGAAGAACTAAAACCTATCCTCCTCAGACTATTCCAAAAAATTCAAGAGGAAGGAACACTTCCAAGCTCCTTCTATGAAGCCAGCATCACCCTAATACCAAAACCAGATAAAGAAACACAATGAAGGAGAATTACAGGCCAATATCCCTCATGAATGTAGATGCCAAAATCCTCAACAAAATTCTAGCAAATCAGATCCAGCAGTACATCAGAAAGATCATACACCATGACCAAGTAGGGTTTATCCCAGGAATGCAAGGATGGTACAATATCTGCAAATCAATAAATGTGATACATCACATAAACAAATTGAGAGATAAAAATCACATACTCATATCAATTGATGCAGAAAAAGCATTTGACAAAATCCAACACCCTTTCTTGATAAAAACTCTCAACAAGGTGGGAATAGAAGGATCATACCTCAACATCATAAAAGCTATATATGATAAACCCACAGCTAACATCATACTCAATGGGCAAAAACTAAAACCATTTCCCCTAAGAACAGGAACAAGACAGGGATGCCCAATCTCACCACTCCTGTTCGACATAGTACTGGAAGTATTAGCCATTGCAATTAGACAAGAAGAAGAAATAAAAGGCATCCAAATTGGAAAAGAAGAAGTAAAGCTGTCCTTATTTGCAGATGACATGATATTGTACATAAAAAACACTAAAGACTCCATCAAAAAACTAACAGACTTAATAAATGAATTCGGCAATGTAGCAGGATACAAAATTAACGCCAAGAAATCCATGGCATTTCTATACACCAACAGTGAACTTACAGAAAGAGAGACTAAAAAAGCCATCCCATTTTCCATCGCACCAAAAAAATTAAGATACTTAGGAATAAACCTAACCAAGGAGGTAAAATACCTACACGCGGAAAACTACAGGACACTGAAAAAAGAGATAGAGGAAGATGTAAACAGATGGAAGAACATACCATGTTCATGGATTGGTAGAATCAACATCATTAAAATGTCCATACTACCCAAAGCAATCTATAGATTCAATGCACTCCCCATTAAAATACCAATGGCATTTTTCACAGACCTAGAAAGAACTCTCCAAAAATTCATCTGGAATAAAAAAAGACCCCGAATAGGCACAGCAATCCTGAGAAAGAAGAATAAAGTAGGAGGGATCTCAATACCAGATTTCAAGCTGTATTACAAAGCCACTGTCCTCAAAACAGCCTGGTACTGGCACAAGAACAGACATATAGATCAATGGAACAGAATAGAGAATCCAGTTATCGACCCAAACCACTATGCACAATTAATATTTGACAAAGGAGGCAGGAGCATACAATGGAGTCAAGACAGTCTCTTCAATAAATGGTGTTGGGAAAATTGGACAGGTACATGCAAAAAAATGAAACTAGATCACCAACTTACACCATACACAAAAATAAACTCAAAATGGTTACAGGACTTAAATATAAGATGGGAAACCATAAAAATACTAGAGGAATCCACAGGCAGCAAAATCTCAGACATATGCCAAAAGAACTTTTTCACTGATACTGCCCCTAGGGCAATGGAAGCCAAAGAGAAAATAAACAAATGGGACTACATCAAAATAAAAAGCTTTTGCACAGCAAAAGAAACCATCAACAAAACAACAAGAAACCCCACTGTATGGGAGAACATATTTGCAAATGTTATCACTGATAAAGGTTTAATCTCCAACATCTACAGGCAGCTTATACAACTTAATAAAAGGAAGATAAATGATCCAATAAAAAAATGGGCAACAGACCTAAATAGAATCTTTTCGAAAGAAGACAGAAGGAAGGCCAAGAGACACATGAAAACATGCTCAAAGTCACTAATTATCCGAGAGATGCAAATCAAAATGACAATGCGATGCCATCTCACACCTGTCAGAATGGCTATCATCAACAAATCAACAAACGACAAGTGTTGGCGAGGATGCAGAGAAAAAGGAACCCTCGTGCACTGCTGGTGGGAATGCAGACTGGTGCAGCCACTGTGGAAAACAGTATGGTGTTTCCTCAAAAAACTGAAAATGGAACTCCCATTTGACCCAGTAATCCCACTCTTGGGAATATATCCTAAGAAACTAGAAACACCAATCAAAAAGGATATATGCACCCCTATGTTCATAGCAGCACAATTTACAATAGCTAAGATTTGGAAACAGCCTAAGTGCCCATCAGCAGATGACTGGATCAGAAAACTATGGTACATCTACACAATGGAATACTATGCTGCCATAAAAAAGAAGGAATTACTACCATTTGTAGGCACCTGGATGGAATTATAGAACATTATGCTAAGTGAAATAAGCCAGTCAATGAAAGAAAAATACCACATGATCTCACTCATTTGGGGATAATGAAAAACATTATAAACTGATGAACAAAAAGATAGATACAGAGGCAGTAAGGCATCAAACAGACTGTCAAATTACAGCGGTAAGGTTAGGGAGAAGTGGGGGAAATAAGAGATCAACTGAAGGACTTATATGCATGTATATAAGAGTAACCAATGGATGCAAAACATTGGGGGGTGAGGGCATGTATGGGAGTGGGGTGGGGGGGCAATGGTAAGATATGTACATATATAATACCTTAATAAAAAGAAAAGAAGAAGAAAAAAAATAAAAAAAATGAATGGATAAAGAACAAATGGTGCAGGCCCGGCCAGTGAGCTCAGTAGTTGAGCTTCAACCTGTGAACCAGGAGATCATGGTTTGATTCCCAGTCAGGACACATGCCCAGCTTCCAGGCTTGATCCCCAGTAGAGGACGTGCAGGAGGCAGCCTATTGATGTTTCTCTCTCATCATTGATTTTTCTATCCCTCTTTCCCTCTCCCTTCCTCTTTGAAATACATATATAAAGAACAAATGGTTCATATATACAATGAAATATGACTTAGCCACATATTAAAAAAGAAAAAAGAAAAAGAAATCTTTTTTTGTGGCATTCTGAAATATTTTTTTATTGCTTAAAATATTACATATAGTAGTACATATATCTCATTTTTTTCCCCATTGATCTTCCCCCAGCCTCCCCTACCCCCTGTCGCATGTGCTCATCCCACCCCCCCCCCCAGTGTCTTGTGTCCATTGGCTGTGCTTATATGCATGCATACAAGTCCTTTGGTTGATCTCTTTCCCCCCCACCCCAACACTCCCCAGTCTTCCTGCTGTAATTTGATAGTCTATTTGATGTTTTACTGACTCTGTATCAATCTTTTTGTTCATCAGGTTATAATGTTCTTTATTTTCCATAAATGAGTGAGATCATGTGGTATTTTTCTTTCATTGCCTGGCTTATTTCACTAAACATAATGCTCTCCAGATCCATCCATGCTGCTGCAAATGGTAAGAATTCCTTCTTTTCTATAGTGGTGTAGTATTCCATTGTGTAGATATACCACAGTTTTCTTTTTTTTTTTTTTTTTAAATATATTTTTTATTGATTTTTCACAGAGAGGAAGGGAGAGGGTTAGAGAGTTAGAAACATCGATGAGAGAGAAACATCGATCAGCTGCCTCCTGCACACCTCCCACTGGGGATGTGCCCGCAACCAAGGTACGTGCCCTCCACCGGAATCGAACCTGGGACCCTTCAGTCCGCAGGCTGACGCTCTATCCACTGAGCCAAACCGGTTTCGGCAGATATACCACAGTTTTCTAATCCACTCATCTGCTGATGGGCATTTAGGCTGTTTCCAAATCTTAGCTATGGTGAATTGTGCTGCTATGAACACAGGGGTGCATATATCCTTTCTGATTGGTGTTTCTAGTTTCTTGGGATATATTCCTAGAAGTGAGATTACTGGGTCAAATGGGAGTTCCATTTTTAGTTTTTTTTGAGGAAACACCATACTGTTCTCCACAGTGGCTGCACCAATCTGCATTCCCACCAGCAGTGCACCAAGGTTCCTTTTTCTCCGCATCCTCACCAGCACTTGTCATTTGTTGATTTGTTGATGATAGCCATTCTGACAGGTGTGAGATGGCATCGCATTGTCATTTTGATTTGCACCTCTCGGATAATTAGTGAATTTGAGCATGTTTTCATATGTCTCTTGGCCTTCCTTCTGTCTTCTTTAGAAAAGTTTCTATTTAGGTCCATTGCCCATTTCTGGATTATTTATCTTCCTTTTGTTGAGTTGTATGAGTTCCCTGTAAATGTTGGAGATTAAACCTTTATCAGTGATAACATTTGCAAATATGTTCTCCCATACAGTGGGGTTTCTTGTTGTTTTGTTGATGGTTTCTTTTGCTGTGCAAAAGCTTTTTATTTTGATGTTATCCCATTTGTTTATTTTCTCCCTAGTTTCCATTGCCCTAGGAGCGGTATTTGTGAAGAAATTGCTTCAGCTTATGTCTGAGATTTTGCTGCCTGTGGATTCCTCTAATATATCATACATAAACTATAATTGAATAATAAAAAATTGTTTTAAAAAAAGATACCTGGAATTGGAACACATGATGGTAGCTTAGGTAAATGCCGATACTCACCGCCTCCCACAACTACATCAAAATTACAACTAAAATACAGAACAACCATCATTCAGAACTGTCCGAAATCTGGCTGAATTGAAGTCCTACTACTAGAGAAGTAAAGAAGAAAGTACATTGATACTGGTAAGAAGGGTGAAGGCACAGAACGGGCTGGTCTGACACCCACGTGTGGCATTTTTAAAATCTGGAGGGATATCGTGGCTGTGGAGGCCCCCTGTGAGGAGCAAGGGGTCCCAGCCCCACCAGACTCCAGCCCAGGGTTCCAGAGATGGGAAGAAAAGTCCCCATAACTTAGGGCTATAAATACCAGCGGGGATTGTGGCTGCATGACATGGAGGCTACTGGAGACCCAGCAGTTCTTCATAAAGGGCTGGCACACAGACTTACTTAGACTCAATCCCTCTGGGCTCCAGCGCTGGGGTGGCCACTTGAAAGGAACCTGGGACATTTGGGAAAGATTTTCTGGCATCAGGACAAAAACTTATGGGCAGCTTTCTCCCAGACTGGGGTGCTTACAAGGGTCATTGTTCCTGTGCTGGGACATCCCCCATTGCAGAGCTGACTAGCAGCCATATCTGTGTTTCCATCAGTGTGGCTCACACTGTTTGCTCCACCTGGGTGACTCCCTGAGACCCTGACCCATCCAGTTTGCAGCCCCTCCCAAGCTGTTTGCAATCTGACCTAGTTCAGGCTTCAGACTTTACTAAAATCTCTTAAACAAGTAGCAGTGGCATTAGCAAGAGCCAACACTAGCAGCAGCCTGCTTTGCTTCACAGCTTGGCCTCACTTGGGCACGTCCAAGCCCAATACACGTAGTAGCCACCTGCAGATGGCTCTGTAGTTCCTGCAGGTGGCACCAGGCAGTGGCTGACTTTGCACCTCCCAGGAGGCCCCAGAGCTGGTTGTACCCAGGGGACATCTTCAGACCATACCAGATTACAGCTATACACATCCAGAAGCAACACACTCAAGGGGCAGACTCAGTGAATACCAAAGCCCCAGCAAAGCAAGTCCTGCTCCATAGAAGTGTCTTCTGCACAGCAGCTCTTTCACTGTTGTCACAGCTAGTCCTCACAGCCACTTGTCCTGGAGGTTAATTCCTCCCAGAGAAGCTAACAGCAATCAAGGCTCAACTAAAGCAAAACTGTGCACGCAGCCTACTCAGGGGCACAACTAGAGTGCCCAGCTCAGGTGACCAGGGAGGCTGAGCCACTGGGCCCTACAGGACACCTACTACACAAGGCCACTCTACCAATTCCAGGAGACATAGCAGCTCTACCTAATAAATAGAAACAAACACAGGGAAGCAGCCAAAATGTGGAGACAAAGAAACATGTCACAAATGAAAGAACAGAAAAAAAAAAAATCTCCAGAAAAAGATCTAAATGAAATGGAAGCAAGTAAACTGCTAGATATAGAGTTCAAAACAATGGTTATAAGGTTGCTCAAGGACCTTAATGAGACTTTCAAGGGATTTAGTTAGACTTTCAAGGATCTTAGTCAGAAATTTAAAGACATGAAAAAGGACCAGTTAGAAATTAAGCATACACTAACTAAAATAAAGAATAATTTACAGGGATTCAATAGTAAAATAGAGGATTCTGATAATCAAATCAACAATTTGGAATATAAGGAAGCAAAAAGTACCCAATCAGAAGACCAAAAGACAAAAGAATCCAAAAATATGAAGATAGTGTAAGAACCTCTGGGACAACTTCAAGCAACCAACATTCACTTTGTGGGGGTGCCAGGAGGAGAAGAGAGAGAGCAAGATATTGAAAACTTATTTGAAGAAATAAAGACAGAAAACTTTCCCCTACCTGGTAAAAGAAATAGACTTACAAGTCCAGGAAGCGCAGAGAATTCCAAACAAGAGGAACCCAAACAGGCCCACACCAAGTTACATCATAATTAAAATGCCAAGGGTAAAGACAAAGAGAGAACCTTTAAAAGCAGCAAGAGAAAAGCAGTTAGTTACCTGCAAGGGAGAGCCCATATGACTGCCAGCTGATTTCTCCACAGAAACTTTGCAGGCCAGAAGGGAGTGGCAAGAAATGCTCAAAGTGATGAATAGCAAGGACCTACAACCAAGATTACTCTTCCCCAGCAAAGGTACAATTTAGAATTGAAGGTCATATAAAGACCTTCACAAACAAGAAAATGCTAAAGGACTTCATTAACGCCAAACCAGTATTACATGAAATGTTGAAGGTTATTCTTTAAGAAGAAGAAGAAGAAAAAGAAGAAGAAGAGGAGGAGAAAGAGGAGGAGGAGGAGGAAGAAGAAGAAGAAGAAGAAGAAGGAGGAGGAGGAGAAATAAAATATATGAACGATAACATGGCAATAAATACATATCTATCAACAATTGAATCTAACAATCAAAATAAATGAATAAGAAATGTAATGAAAAATATAAACCAAAGATCCCTAGCCAATTTGGCTCAGTGGATAGAGCATCGGCTTGCAGACTGAAGGATCCTGGGTTCAATTCCAGTCAAGGGCACGTACCTTGGTTGCAGGTTCCCAGGACATGGTTGGGGTGCATACAGGAGACAATCAATCAATATGTCTCTCTTACATTGGTGTTTCTCTCTCTCTCCTTCTCCTTTCCACTCTCTCTAAAAATTCAAGGAAAAATATTCTTGGGTGAGGATTAACAACAACAAAAAAGCCCACAATGAATAAAATAGAACCAGAGGCAAGTACACATGGAACAGACTGATGAATCTCAGAGGGAAGGGGGTGGGGGTGGTGTGGGAAGAGATTAAACAAGGATCTTACCTATGGACACAGACAATAGGGTGGTGAAGGCCTGGGGAGGGGTGGGAACCAGGTGGAGGGGGCAATGGAGGAAAATGGGGGCATTTGTAATATTCTCAACAATAAAAATTTTTTTTTAGAACATCTTAAATTTTTAATTCTTTCTTTACAGATTACCTAAGGCCTCTTTTTTTTATTTTATTGATTTTTTTACAGAGAGGAAGGGAGAGGCTTAGAGAGTTAGAAACATTGATCAGCTGCCTCCTGCACATCACCTACTAGGGATGTGCCTGCAACCAGCCCTTGACCTGGCTCGAACCTGGGACCCTTCAGTCCAAAGGCTGACGCTCTATCCACTGAGCCAAACTGGTTAGGGCCCTAAGACCTCTTTTGATGAAGAAAACTGTAGAAAGTTAGTAACTGCCACAAGCAAATGCTAGGTGGTGGCCCGTTTCAATTTTCCAGAGTCCTGCTTTGTGGGGTGTCTGAATGCATTGCTCAGGGTCTCTGCTCACACTAGCTGTAATCAATTGCAGCAGATTTTAGTTCACAGGTCACTTTTCCCCATATTTCTTTGTAAACTCTTCAGCATTCTTACAGATTTTTAAAATGGACCTTACGAGTGTTCTTTAGCTAGGTCAGCCTGAAGGGGATGCTCAGCCTTGGGATCGTTCACAGTGCTATGAGAGACTGAATTACTTGGTCGGTTTTTGTTGCTGACTTCCAGTTTTCAGCACTAATTACTGCCAGACAGACCTGTCCCTTTTCATCAATGCTGGGGCGATAGATCTTTGTTTTAAATGTGATCTTCAGTGGTTTGAATGGGTATTCTGCAGAAAACTTCATTTAGATTCTGAAGGCCCTTTTATCATACGGAGGATTGTCAGGAACAATAAGCCCTTGCCAAATCAATAAATTAGCTTCATCAAACCTGGATGTTAAGGAAGTTTTTCAAACCACATCTGCAGATTTCTTTGAAAGCTCCTTCTTCAGCTTCCTGCTGGCTGCCATCTTGGTTCTGGTGCCGCTGCGTTCCCAGTGTCAACAATAAAGATTATTTTTTATGAGGGTGACTGTTTATTGGAATACATTGAATAAGTTTTTTTAAAATTTAAATTCTTTATTGTTTAAAGTATTACATGAGTCTCCTTTTCACCCCAATGACCTCTCCCACCCCCCAGCACATGCCCTCACCCCTGTACTGTCTGTGTCCATTGGTTATTCTCATATGCTGCATACAATTTCTTTGGTTGATCTCTTACCACCTCACCTCCTGCCTTCCATCATAGGTTGGCCAGTCTGTTCGATGCTTCTATGTCTCTGCTTCTATTTTTGTTCATCAGTTTGTGTTGTTCATTATATTCTACAAATGAGTGAGATCATGTGATATTTATCTTTCTCTGACTGGCTTATTTCGCTTAGCATAATGCTCTCCAGTTCCATTCATCCTGTTGCAAATGATAAGAATTCCTTCTTTTTTACAGCAGCATAGTATTCCATTGTGCAGATGTACCACAGTTGTCTAATCCACTCATCTGCTGATGGGCACCTAGGCTGTTTTGAAATCTTAGCTATTGTAAATTTTTATGAACATAGGGGTGCATATATCCTTTCTGATTGGTTTTTCTGTTTTCTTGGGATATATTCTTAGAAGTGGTATTACTGGGTCAAATGGCAGTTCCATTTTAAAATTTTTGAGGAAACTCCATACTGTTTTCCACAGTGACTGCACCAGTCTGCATTCCCAACAGCAGTGAAGGAGGATTCCTTTTTCTTCGCATCCTCTCCAGCACTTGTCATTTGTTGATTTGTTGATAATAGCCATTCTGGCAGGTGTGAGATGGTACCTCATTGTTGTTTTGATTTGCATCTCTTGGATGATTAGTGACTTCGAGCATGTTTTCATGTGTCTCTTGGCTTTCTGAATGTCCTCTTTTGAAAAGTGTCTATTTAGGTTCTTTGCCCATTTTTTGATTGGATTGTTATCTTCCTTTTGTTAAGTTGTATTGTTATGCCCAGATTTCGTGATCCCCAAAGACCACCAGGAAGCCGAGTCCGATGCAAAAGCAAAGAGCCTTTATTCGAGCTAGCTCGAGCTCAGTCCCATACACACACACCAGCAGAGCGGCGAGGTGGAGAGAGAGAGAGAGCTTCAACGGGAAAAGGTTTTATAGGGATCTGGGGCAGGGGGCGGGTCCCCTGAGTTGGCTGACCCTGATTGGTCAGTTCCAGGTCAGGGTTTTATTTCAGGGTTTTACAGCAGGGACTTACACCAGGGCTTTACAGCAGGTTCTTATGGCACAAAGGACAGGAAATGATTAACACCTTCCTGGGTCTGAGCTATGCCCTGCTACCTCCTGATTATTGGAGACCAGGTGTAAGCTGACACTGTCCTTGCACCTGAAGGGGCTAGCAAGGCTGTCCCCTACCCACACAGTTTTCCCAGGCTTGTTTGGATGGCGGTTATCAGTAGAATGAGAGCAACCTTTTATAGCTTACCAAGAAGTCTGTAACTATTTACTGAGATTTGATGTACTGAGAATTTGTCCTGCTCTGTCTCTCCCTTAGAGATTAAGAGGAACAAAGAATACATTCCTCTTGACAGACCTCCTATTCAGTGTTTTGTGTATAAAAGGCATTATGCAGTTAATAAACTTGCTGCAGTCTCTCGATGATCTGCAGTCCCCCTGATCCCGCTCTCCTGTCTTTCTTTCTTTTCTCAATTCCCACCTCCCTACCTTAGCCCGGTTCAACCTGTCAGGCTGGCCCTGGCACCTGATGGGTGAAGGAGCATGCTATGGTATAGCCCAATTTGGGCCTAGCTGCTTTCTTGTAGTTTTTCTCGGAAGGGAGGTTATTCTGGGGACAGGATGAAGGGCCTAGCACAAAAATGGAGTCTCTGCCCTTTCAGTATGAGTTCCCTGTAAATGTTGGAGATTAAACCCTTATCAGTGATAACATTGGCAAATATGTTCTCCCATGAAGTGGGTTTTCTTGTTGTTTTGTTGATGGTTTCTTTTGCTGTGCAAAAGCTTTTTATTTTGATGTAGTCCCATTTGTTTATTTTCTCCTTAATCTCTTTTGCCCTAGGATCTGTGTCTGTAAAGATATTGCTACGACATATGTCTGCAATTTTGCTGCCTATGGAGTCTTGTAGGATTTTTATGGTTTCCCGTCTTATATTCAAGTCCTTTATCCATTTTGAGTTTGTTTTTGTGTATGGTGTAAGTTGGTGATCTAGTTTCATTTTTTTTTTTGCATGTATCTGACCAAATTTCCCAGCACTATTTATTAAAAAGGCTGTTTTGACTCCATTGTATGCTCTTGCCTCCTTTGTCAAATATTAATTGAGCATAATGGCTTGGGTCAATTTCCGGGTCCTCTATTCTGTTCCATTGGTCTATTTGTCTGTTCTTGTGCCAGTACCAGGCACTTTTGAGAACCGTGGCCTGATAATATAATTTGATGTCTGGTATTGTGATCCCTCCAACTTTGTTCTTTCTCAGGATAGTTGTGGCTATTTGGGATCTTTTTTAATTCCAGATGAATTTTTGTAGTTGGTTCTAGATGCCTGAAATATGCCATTGGTATTTTAATAAGTATTGCATTGAATCTATATATTGCTTTAGGTAGTATGGAAATTTTCATGATGTTGATTCTACCAATCCATGAACATGGTATGTTCTTCCATTTGTTTATGTCTTCCTCCATCTTTTTTTTTCAATGTCCTGTAGTTTTCTGAGTACAGGTCTTTTATGTCCTTGGCTAAGTTAATTACTAGGTATCTTAATTTTTTTGGTGCAATGGTAAATGGGATTGTTTTTTTCATTTCTCTTTCTGTGAGTTCATTATTGGTGTACAAAAAGGCCATGGAGAGAGAAACCTTCCAAATGGATCGCAGCCGTAGCCCCAGCCACAGCTGCAGTCGCAGCGGCAGCTGCTCCCGCTCCCGCTCTCCGCATAGGGAACTAGAACATAAGCAGTCCCAGTTCACTTCGCCAGAGAGAGAACAAAGGAGTGGGGAAAAGTCTCCGTGCAGGGAGAGAGAGCTGAGAAGGAGCTGCTCTGGATTCCCGCACAGAAGACACTCCAGATCCCCAAGACGGCATAGATCCACATCTCCTCCTTCTCGACCGAAAGAAAGAAGAGATGAGGAAAATAAAGAAACAAAGAGCAAAGAAGAGGAAGATTTAGAGGGCAAAACAGAAGAAGAAATAGAAATGATGAAGGTAATGGGATTTTCCACCTTTGACTCAACAAAAGGAAAAAGGTTGGATGGCTGTGTAAATGCCTATGCTGTAAATATATCTCAGAAATACAGAGAGAGAGAAGAGGAGAAGAGAAGAGAGAGAAGCACGAGAGAGAAATGAGAGGCAGTATCGTGCACGCACCCGGACCAGGGACCGATACCGCAGCTCAAGCATGCGCCACGACTGGGAATCATACCGTAGACACCACAGTTCACGGGACTACGGTCATTCAGCTGAGCCACACCTGCCAAGGCTAAAATTATAGATGTAAAACAGATCTCTCTTGAATTACTCACCTAGATTGATTATGTAAGGATTTTAACTGTAAATACATTCTTTTGTTAAGTGGAAACATTTTATTAATACCACAGGTGAAACCAATTCATACTTAAAATCTTACTGAATTCCTAATGAATTGGAAAGTCAAGAAGACACCTTCAAACTTTGCTTTTCTCTCTACCTTTGTCACTGATAAAAGACTAACATTCCAATTAATTTAGAATATGAATGTGATTTGAGAATGCTGGTGAGTTAAGGAACCAGTCATCATTGACATTCCTTTGTAAAGTTACCCTTCAAATAAAGTGTTATGGAGAACACCAGTAGAGTATGCAGTCAGATTTACTTGGCAGGTACCTGTTTTGAACTCTGCTCTATTTCCTTAAATTAAGTGCTTAGTGTTCCTAAAATAAATATATATTTTCAGTTGAGAAAAAAAAAAGGCCATGGATTTCTGGGTGTTAATTTTGCATCCTTATATATTGCCAAATTCATTTATTAGGTCTAGTAATTTTTTGATGGAGTCTTTGGGGTTTTCTATGTATAGTATCATGCCATCTGTGAATAAGGACAGTTTTACTTCTTCTTTTCCAATTTGGATGCCTTTTATTTCTTCTTGTCTTATTGCTATGGCTAGTACTTCTAGTACTATGTCAAACAGGAGTAGTGAAAGTGGGCATCCTTATCTTGTTCCTGTTCTTAGGGGAAATGGGTTTAGTTTTTGCCCATTGAGTATAATGTTGGCTGTAGATTTGTCATATAGGGCTTTCATTATGTTGAGGTATGATCCCTCTATTCCCACTTTGCTGGGTGTTTTTATCAAGAAAGGGTGTTGGATTTTGCCAAATGCTTTTTCTGCATCAATTGATATGCTTATGTGATTTTTGTCTCTCATTTTGTTTATGTGATGTACCACATTTATTGATTTGCAGATATTGTACCATCCTTGCATCCCTGGAATAAATCCCACTTGGTCATGGTGTATGATCTTTCTAATGTATTGCTGGATCTGATTTGCTAGAATTTTGTTGAGAATTTTAGCATCTATGTTCATCAAGGATATTGGCCTGTAGTTCTCTTTTCTGTGTTGTCCTTATCTGGTTTTGGGATTAGGGTAATGCTGGCTTCATAGAAAAAACTTGGAAGTGTGCCTTCCTCTTGAATTTTTTGAAATAGTCTGAGGAGGATAGGTTTTAGTTCTTTGAATTCTTGGTAGAACGCCTCTGTAAAGCCATCCAGATTAGGGCTTTTGTTTGCTGGAAGATTTTTGATCACTGTTTGAAATACTTTGGTAGTTATCAGTCTATTCAGGTTTTTTGATTCTTCTTGGTTGAATTTTGGGAGCTTGTATTTTTCTAAGAATATACCCTTTTTGTGTAGGTTGTCCTTTTTGTTGGAATAGAATTGTTCATAGTATTTTTTCATAATCATTTGTATTTCTGTGGAATCAGTTGTTATATTTCACCGCTTTCATTTCTGATTTTGTTTATTTGGGTCCTCTCTCTTTGCTTCTTGCTGAGCCTGGCTAGAGGTTTATCAATATTGTTTATCCTTTCAAAGAACCAGCGCTTGGTTTTGGTGATATTTTGTATTGTTTTCTTTGTTCTCTATTTTGTTTATCTCTGCTCTGATCTTTATTATTTCCTTCCTTCTGCTTACACTGGGCTTTTCTTGTTGCTCTCTTTCTAACTCTTTGAGTTGTAGGGTTAGGTAATTTATTACCATTGTTTCTTGTTTTTTTTTGTGGTAGGCTTGTAGAGCTATGAACTTCCCTCTCAAGACTGCTTTCACTGTGTCCCATAGATTTTGGATTGTTGTGTTTTCATTGTTGTTTGTTGCCATGATGCTTTTTATTTCTTCTTGGATCTCTCTGGTAACCCAGTCATTATTTAACAGCATGCTATTTAGTCTCCAGGTGTTTGATTTTTTAAATTGTTTTTATTGTAGTTAATTTCTAGTTTTATGCCATTGTGATTTGAGAAGTTGCTTGATAGGATTTCTATCTTCTTGAATTTGAAGAGACTTTGCCTGTGACCCAATATACAGTCTATCTTTGAAAATGACCCATGTGCACTTGAGAAGAATGTATATTCTGTGGCTTTGGGGTGAAATGTTCTGAAGATGTCAATTAATTCCATCTGATGTAGTGAGTCATTTAGGATTGATGTTTCTTTGCTGATTTTTTTAAATTAAATCTTTATTGCTCAGATTATTACAGTTGTTCCTCTTTTTCCCCCCCCATAGCTCCCCTCCACCCAGTTCCCACCCCACCCCATGCCCTTAAACCCCCCCCCCACTGTCCTCATTCATAGGTGTATGATTTTTGTCCGGTCTCTTCCCGCACCCCCCCACCACACCTTTCCCCCCCGAAGATTGTCAGTCCACTCCCTTTCTGTGCCCCTGATTCTATTATATTCACCAGTTTATTTTGTTCATCAGATTTTTGATTTTTTATTCACTTGATTTTTAGATTCACTTGTTGATAGATATGTATTTGTTGTTCATAATTTTTTATCTTTACCTTTTTCTTCTTCTTCCTCTTTTTAAAGAATACCTTTCAGCATTTCTTATAATACTGATTTGGTGGTGATGAACTCCTTTAGCTTTTTCTTATGTGTAAAGGTCTTTATCTGACCTTCAATTCTGAATGATAGCTTTGCTGGGTAGAGTAATCTTGGTTGTAAGTTTTTGCTATTCATCACTTTGAATATTTCTTGCCACTCCCTTGTGGCCTTCATAGTTTCTGTTGAAAAATCAGCTGACAGTCATATGGGTGCTTTCTTGTAGGTAACTAACTCTTTTTCTCTTGCTGCTTTTATTTTATTTTATTTTTTAAATTTCTTTATCGATTAAGGTATTACATATGTGTCCTCATCCCTCCATTAACCCCCCAACCCCCCAACTCATGCCCTCACCCACCTGTTGTCTGTGTCCATTGATTAGGCTTATATTCATGCATAACAAGTCCTTTGGTTGATCTCTCCTCCCTTCCCCAAACTTCCCCTACCTTCCCTCTGAAGTTTGGCAGTCTGATCCATGCTTCTCTGCCTCTGGATCTGTCCCTATTCATCAGTTTATGTTGTTCATTATATTCCACAAATGAGTGAGATAATGTGGTATTTATCTTTTTCTGACTGGCTTATTTCACTTAGCATAATGCTCTCCAGTTCCATCCATGCTGTTGCAAATGGTAAGAATTCCTTATTTTTTTAACTGCAGCTTAGTATTCCATTGTGTAGATGTACCACGGTTTTTTAATCCACTCATCTGCTGATGGGCACTTAGGCTGTTTCCAAATCTTAGCTATGGTGAATTATGCTGCTATGAACATAGGGGTGGATATATTTTTTCTGATTCGTGTTTCTAGTTTCTTGGGATATATTCCTAGAAGTGGGATCACTGGGTCAAATGGGAGTTCCATTTTTAGTTTTTTGAGGAAAATCCATAGTGTTCTCCACAGTGGCTGCACCAGTCTGCATTCCCACCAGCAGTGCAAATGGGTTCCTTTTTCTCCGCATCCTTGCCAGCACTTGTTTGTGCTGACAGGTGTGAGATGATACTGCATTGTCGTTTTGATTTGCATCTCTTAGATAATTAGTGACTTTGAGCATGTTTTCATATGTCTCTTGGCCTTCCTTCTATCTTCCTTCAAAAAGTTTCTATTTAGGTCTGTTGCCCATTTTTTGATTGGATTGTTTATCTTCCTTTTGTTGAGTTGTATGAGTTCCCTGTAAATGTTGGAGATTAAACCCTTATCAGTGATGACATTGGAAAATGTGTCCTCTCATGCAGTGGGCTTTCTTGTTGTTTTGTTGATGGTTTCTTTTGCTGTGCAAAAGCTTTTTATTTTGATGTAGTCCCATTTGTTTATTTTCTCCCTAGTTTCCATTGCCCTAGGAGCAGTATCAGTGAAGAAGTTCCTTCGGCATATGTCTGAGATTTTTCTGCCTGTGGATTCCTCTAGTATTTTTATGGTTTCCCATTTATGTTTAAGTCCTTGATCCATTTTGAGTTTATTTTTGTGTATGGTGTAAGTTGGTGGTCTAGTTTCATTTATTTGCATGTATCTTTCCAATTTTCCAAACACCATTTGTTGATGAGACTGTCTTGACTCCATTTTATGTTCATGCCTCCTTTGTCAAATATTAATTGGGCATAGTGGTTTGGATCGATTTCTGGGTTTTCTATTCTATTCGATTGATCTATATGTCTGTTCTTGTGCCAGTACCAGGCTATTTTAAGAACAGTGGCTTTGTAATACAGCTTGATATCTGGTATTGAGATCCCACCTACTTTGTTCTTCTTTCTCAGGATTGCTTCAGCTATTTGGGGTCTTTTTTTATTCCAGATGAATTTTTGGAGAGTTCTTTCTAGGTCTGTGAAATATGCCATTGGTATTTTAATGGGAATTGCATTGAATCTATAGATTGCTTTTGGTAATATGGACATTTTGATGATGTTGATTCTACCAATCCATGAACACGGTATATTCTTCCATCTCTTTATATCTAGCTCTATCTCTTTTTTTTCAGTGTCCTGTAGTTTTTTGCATATAGGTCTTTTACTCCTTAGTTAAGTTTATTCCTAGGTATCTTAATTTTATTGGTGCAATGGTAAATGGGATTGCTTTTTTAGTCTCTCTTTCTATAAGTCCACTATTGGTGTAAAGAAATGCCATAGATTTCTTGGCATTAATTTTGTATCCTGCTACATCGCCAAATTCATTTATTAAGTCTAATAATTTTTTGATGGAGTCTTTAGTGTTTTTTATGTACAATATCATGTCATCTGCAAATAAGGACAGTTTTACTTCTTCTTTTCCAATTTGGTTGCCTTTTATTTCTTCTTCTTGTCTGATCACAATGGCTAGTACTTCAAGTACTATGTTGAACAGGAGTGGTGAGAGTGGGCATACCTGTCTTTTTCCTGCTCTTAGGGGAAATGGTTTTATTTTTTGTCCATTGAGTATGATGTTGGCTGTGGATTTTTCATATATGGCTTTTATTATGTTGAGGTATGATCCTTCTATTCACACCTTGTTGAGAGTTTTTATCAAGAAGGGGTGTTGGATTTTGTCAAATGCTTTTTCAGCGTCAATTGATATGATTATGTGATTATCTCTCAATTTGTTTATGTGATGTATCACGTTTATTGATTTGCGGATATTGTACCATCCTTGCATTCCTGGGATAAACCCTACTTGGTCATGGTGTATGATGTTTCTGATGTATTGCTGGATCCGATTTGCTAGAATTTTGTTGAGGATTTTGGCATCTATGTTCGTGAGGGATATTGGCCTATAATTCTCTTTCATTGTGTTGTCTTTATCTGGTTTTGGTATTAGGGTGATGCTCGCTTCATAGAATGAGCTTGGAAGTGTTACTTCCTCTCGAATTTTTTGGAATAGTCTGAGGAGGATAGGTTTTAGTTCTTCCTTGAATGTTTGGTAGCCATCTGAATCCAATGTTTTTAGCCATCGATGTTTGTGAAGCCTTCTGGCCCCAGGCTTTTCTTTGCTGGGAGCTTTTTGATGACTGCTTCAATTTCTTCCATAGTTACTGGCATGTTCAACTGTTTAGATTCTTTCTGATTGAGTTTTGGAAGGTTGTATTTTTCTAGGAATATGTCCCTTTCCTCCAGGTTGTCTAGTTTGTTGGAGTAAGTCGTTCATAGTATTTTTTTTTTTAAATATATTTTATTGATTTTTTACAGAGAGGAAGGGAGAGGGATAGAGAGTTAGAAACATCAATGAGAGAGAAACATTGATCAGCTGCCTCCTGCACACTCCCTACTGGGGATGTGCCCGCAACCAAGGTACATGCCCTTGACTGGAATCGAACCCGGGACCCTTCAGTCCGCAGGCCGATGCTCTATCCACTGAGCCAAACCCGTCAGGGCCGTTCATAGTATTTTTTAACAATCCTGTGTATTCCTGTTGGGTCTGTTGTTATTTCACCTCTTTCATTTCATTTGATTTTGTTTATTTGAGTCTTCTCTCTTTGCTTCTTGGTGAGCCTGGCTAGAGGCTCATCAATCTTGTTTATCATTTCAAAGAACCAGCTCTTGGTTTCATTGATCTTTTGTATTTTTTTTGGTCTCTCTGTCATTTATTTCTGCTTTGATCTTTATTATCGCCTTCCTTCTGCTCACTCTGGGCTTTTCTTGTAGCTCTCTTTCTAATTCTTTGAGTTGTAGACTTAGATGATTTACTACCATTTTTTCTTGTTTTTTGAGGTAGGCCCTAGAGCTATAAACTTCCCTCTCAGGACTGCTTTTATTGTGTCCCATAGATTTTGGATTGTTGTGTTTTTGTTGTCATTAGTTTCCAGGATGCTTTTAATTTCTTCTTTGATTTCTTTGGTAACCCAGTTATTATTTAATAGCATGCTATTCAGCTTCCAAGTGTTTGAGATTTTTGGATTGTTTTTAGGTAGTTTATTTCCAATTTGATGCCATTGTGGTCTGAAAAGATGCTTGGTATGATTCCAATCTTCTTGATATTAGGGAGACTTCGCTTGTGACCCAATATGTGGTCTATTTTTGAAAATTTCCCGTGTGCACTTGAGAAGAACGTATATTCCGTAACTTTGGGGTGAAATGTTCTGAAGATGTCAGTTAAGTCCATCTGATCTGGTGAGTCATTTAGGATTGCTCTGTCTTTGCTGATTTTTTTGTCTTGAGGATTTATCCAGTGATGTCAGTGGTATATTAAAGTCCCCTACTATGATTATATTGTTGTCGATCTCTCCCTTGATATCTTCCAGGAGTTTTTTTTATGTATTTGGGTGCTCCTGCATTGGGTGCATATATGTTTATGAGGGGCTGCTATGGGGCCCTGGGCCTTCTTTTGAATGTTCTGGGTCTCTCTGACTGAGCTGCAGTTTGATAGGTAAGTTTAGATTTCATAGGACCAGGCCATTCATATGCAAAAGCCTCTGTGCACATCTTGGATGGGGCAGAGTCTCAGGGCGGAGCAAACAGCAATGGCTTTCTGTCATCCCTGCCCTAAGAGGCCCCTGGGTCTCAGTGTCCCTTGTTAATCACTGCAAGCATCTCTGAGAGAAAGCCGTCCTCGAGTTCCACCCGCTGCCAGACAGTCCAGTTTCTTTCCGTATGAATCTAGGTCCCCAGAGTCTTGCCCGGAACTGAAGTTCAGAGCAGTTGGGAGCTTGTTTCTCCCTCCTGCTTGAAAAAGACAGCTTCATACTCAGTTGCCCACCCTCTCCACGTGCGCGCCTCCATACCTCTGCACTTTACTTCTGCAGCTCCTTTGAGTCTCAGTGTGATTTTCTCTTTCCTTCTAGTTGTAGAATTTCCACTCAGCCAGCCTTCCTGTGGTTCTGGATGATGTCCGTTTTGTCTTTTAGTTGTAGTTTTGAAGTGGTTGTGTGAGGCAGCAAGTTCACGTGTTTACCTATGCCGCCATCTTGGTTTCTCCTCCTCTTTGCTAATTTTTTGTTTAGAGGATTTGTCCAATGGTGATTGGAGGGTATTAAAGTCCCATCCTATGACTGTATTGCTGTCAATCTCTCCCTTGATATCCTCCAGAAGTTTATTTGTGTATTTGGTTGCTCCTGTATTGGGTGCATATATGTTTACCAGAGTTATTTTTTCTTGTTGGATTGCTCCTTTAGTATTATGAAGTGGTCTTCCTTACCTTTTGTTATGTCCTTCACTTTGAGATCTAATTTGTCAGTTATAAGTATTGCCACCCCAGCTTTTATTTCATTTTCATTCACCTGAATAACCTTTTTCCGTCCCTTTACCGTCAGTCTGTGTGAGTCCTTTTTTCTGAGGTGGGTTTCTTGTAGACAGCAGATATATGGGTCATGTTTTCTTATCCATTCAGCTACACTATGTCTTTTGATTGGGGCATTTAATCCATTTACATTTAAAGTTATTATTGATAGGTACTTGTTTGTCGCCATTTTTATTCTTTACGCCTATGTTCCTTCTTCGCTTCCTATTTTTTCTTTTTACAGCAGACCCTTTAGCATTTCTTGCATTGCCTGTTTGGTGGCAATAAACTCCCTTAGTCCTTTTTCATCTGGGAAGCTCCTGATTTCCCCCTCAATTTTGATTGATAGCCTTGCTGGGTACAGTTTTCTTGGATTCAGACACTTCCTTTGCACGACTTTGTATATTTTGTCCCATTCCTTTCTGGCCTGATGTGTTTCTGTTGAGAAATCTGTCTCTAGTCTGATGGGGGATCCTTTTTAGGTAACTTTCTGTCTCTCTCTGGCTGCTTTTAAGATTCTTACTTTGTCGTTGGTGTTTGCCAATTTAATTATAGTGTGCCTTGGCATCGGTCTTTTGGGGTTCATTTTGTTTGAGACTCTGTGAGCTTCTTGGATTTGTGTGGGTTTTTTCTTCCCTATATCAGGGAAGTTTTCTGTCATTATTTCTTTAAACAGGTTTTCTGTTCCTTGCTCAGTTTCCTCTCCTTCTGGCACCCGTATTATGCGCATGTTGTTTCGTTTTGTGTTGTCCCAAAGTTCCCTTAGGCTCTCCTTCTGTTTTTATAAGTTTTTTTTTCTAGATGCTGCTCTGCTTGTGTATTTTTTCCTACCTTATCATCTAGCTCACTGATTCAGTCATCTGCTTCTTCTAGTTTACTGTTGATGCGTTCTATTGAGTTCTTTATAGCAGTGATGTCATTTTTCATTTCTTCTTGGTTTTTCCTCATTTCCTCTTGGTTTTTATACATATTGTTGAATTTATCTTCCATTCTTTTCAGCCACCTTATGACCATTTCTCTGAATTCTTTCTCTGACTGGTTGCTTGCCTCCATTTTGTTTACTTCCTTTTCTGGTGATGCCTGCTTTTCTTTCATATGCGGGCTGTTACATTGTCTCCCCATGATCTCTCTTCTCTAGGTGTCTGGTTATGTAGCTCTCTGTCTCCTGCGTTGATTTAAGGGCACAAAATACAACACAACAAGGCACAATGCACAAGGCACTGAACACAAATGTATTCACGTTAATAATAACCCCAAATGAAGGTGTCCACCAGAGAAAAGAGAATTAGGGGATAAGAAACAAAGGAGTTAAAAAATGATATTGAGAAAGGGAAAAATTGAAAGAGAGTTAAAAAAAGGGGGAGAAAAACTATTTATTATGTGGAGAAAACTCCAATTGTAGAACAACCACTAATTGCAAAAAATGCAAACAACAAACACCCAGAGAAGAATGCAAGCTACAAACAACAACTAGAAACAAGCGAGGAGAGGAAAAACAGAATTAAAAAACAAACAAAAACACACACACAAAAAAAGAGAAACAACCTCACAAACAAGCACAGAAAATACCAGTCTAATCAACAATCAAGCAAACAACAACAATAGGAGAGAGAGAAAGCAGAGCAAAACAACACAAGAAAAAACAAAAAAAAAACAACAAAACAAGAAAACAACAACAAAAAAACAAACAAAAAAAAGAAAGGGAAGAGAAAAAAATTTGGATAGTGAAGAAAGAGAAGAGGGAGGTGTGTATGGACTTAGAGCAGGGGATCGGAAATTAGATATATAAGTAGGATGAATTTTTAATGGGATAAAAAGAAGTAATAGGGAAAATCTAAAGCAGGAATAGGGTAAGAGAAACAGGACAACAAAAGGAGAAAAGTGAGGAAGAGAGTGTTGGCATTAGGTAAAGCTGAGATAGAGTAAAATGATGCTAAAGGAAAAATGAAAATAGAATGTAGAACACTAATCCCAAAATAAAATAAAATAAAATAAAGAGAAAATAAAATGACACGTTTAAAAAAAAGGTAAAGTAGTAGTAGTAATAATACTGATTAAAAATATAATAATTAAAAAGGTAAAATCAAGTGAGGAAAAAAGAAAAAAATAGTTTCTTAAGTAAAAGGTGAAAAAATAAAAATGTGCAGTAGTGAAGGTCATTCACTTCCTCTACTGTTCTGTTTGGCACACCTGTTTCCTGTAGGTAGTCAGGACAGTATTGAAGTTCCCTGCGTTCTACTGCTCCTCTGTGTTGTAAGCCATAGTCCTGATTTTTCAGCAGGCTGTATTTGTTTCTTAGACTCCTTTATTTGTGTTTACACAGGAGTCAATTTGTGATTCAACCCCTGGGTGGCAGTGTTTCTGCGTTGACCTCCGGGGGTATAAGCCCTCTCTAGCCAGTATTTAGATTTTGTTTTCCCTGTCGCACTTAATACTGCTTTGGGAAAATGGATTGCCCCAGAGCTGGTTCTCTGATCATTACTTCCTGCTCTGATCCCCAGGTTCCACAGAAACAACTTTCCCCTTGCAGTCTCTTAGAGTGTCCCCAATTGGGTGATCTTATGTACTGGGCTTAGTAGTCAAAAGCAAGGATTTAAAGAGAAAAAAAGAACCAGAGTAAGTGCACGAACTCTCGATTTTTACCCTCTGGCACTGCACGCAAGTCTCTGTGCAGTCTTTTTTCCCCTGGCACTAAGCAGCTGGCATACTGGTAAAATTTCAGGGTGGCTTTTTGTGTCCAGTCCAGTTATGGGTTGATTTGTAGAATTCCCTTCTGCCAGCAGCCCTGCAGATCCCCTTCCACATTTGCGGATCATGCTAGCCCCAACGGCCGTGGATTTTGTGGGGCGCAGACTCCCCTGGAACCTCTAGCTCCCATTTGTGCATTTCTCTCTCCTGCCTGGATCGCAGACCTCACCTTTCCTTAGGCGAAATCTGACCTTTCCGTGAGAAGGTGCAGAGTTCCTCCGAGTCCGTATATTCGTGCTGCTTGAAATCCAGTGTTCCTGGGTTCACAGCTTGTTCCTGGGTGCTGATAACAGCACTCTCCCCTTCAAGATGGTGCAGTCTCCATGGCAGAGCTGGTCTCACCGGGAGAGATTTCAGCAGTAGTGGAGGCTGCCAGTCAGGGGAGCCGGGTCTGGCAGTCCCCAACAGTCTCTTGGAGTATAGCTGTCTCTCACCCACAAATATGCACACCCCATACGTCCACACACTCTCCCTTTGTTCTCTCACGCACTATCTTGCAGTCCACCTTCCCGTCGGCAGCCATCTTCCTGGATCCCCTAAAGATTATTTTAAAAGAAAGATACACCTTGTCCAGCTGATGTGGCTCAGTGGTTGAGCATTGATCCATGAACCAAGAGTTCACCAGTTCCATTCCCAGTCAGGACACATGCCCTTGTTGCGGGCTCAATCCCCAGTAAGCAGGATGTAGGAGACAGCCGATCGATGTTTCTATCTCTCTATCCCTCTCTCTTTCTCACTCTCTAAAATCAATAAAAACATATTTTTAAAAAAGATACATTGTGAAGTCCACAGTGTAGAGGCATATGCTTAGTAAAAGGCTGACCTGATCATAGGATTACAGAATGCTTCTCTTTTCCCATACCTCACTACCACCACATTCCTAAAGGTCTATTTACAGCAGTTCCTTTTACCCAGTACATCATGCTCAGCTATAAAAACAATAATGCTAAACAAACAAAAGGCAAAAAACAAAACAAAACACCACAATTTAAAGAGATGGAGCAAGCATCAGAACCAGACATGGCTGATGTTGGAATTATCACACCAAAGACTTAAAACAACCAAGGACTTAAAACAACTATGATTATTATGCTGAAGGCTCTAATGGATAAAACAGATTGCATAAAGAACAGATGGGCAATATGAGCAGAGAGATGGAAATCATAAGAAAGAACCAAAAAGAAATTCTAGAGATCAAAAATACTGTGACAGAAATGAAGAGTGCTTTTGATGGACATAATATTACAAGGTTGAGGAAAGATTTTCTGAGCTTGAGGATATCTCAGTAGAATCCTCAAAGACTGAAAAGCAAAGACAGCCAAGATGGGGGTGGGGCAGAGCCAAATATCCAAGAACTATGAAAAAACAACAAAAGGTCTAATCCTATATAATAAAAGGCTTATATGCAAATAGACTGAATGGCGTAACAACCGGAACAGCCAAACAACCAGTTGCTATGACATGTGCTTACCACCAGGGGGTGTATGCGGAACATGGCAGGAGTTGGCCACAGCAGAATGGTGGAGCAGGTGAGCAGGGATACCAGACCAAGGTAGGGTGCTGGTTGCTGTCATCAGGCAAGCCTCTGGTGGTTACTGAAAATTCTTTGCTCCCATGCTCTGCCATCTCACCAGGCGCTTGCACCCACTGCTGGCGCCCTGCGCTGGCCTTGATCGCTCGGTGCTGTCAGCAGGTGCAAGTGTAAGCTGCCGGCCCCAATTGCCCCTCAGAGCTTCTCCACCTCCCCCTGCTCCTGAGGGGAAATTGGGGCCAGCAGCCACCTCTTGCACCAGCAGCCAGATTAAAGGTGCTTCCATGTTCTTAGTTAATGGCTCCCTAGCAGCCGCCTTGGCAGCTAGGTCAGTCTTCCTGTTTCCTTCTGAAATCTTGTTCATACCTTTTGATGTCCTCAGCAGTATATAACTACCATTTCTATGGGAAGGTAGACTGCTGATAGAAGTCTATAGATCTCATTGTATTTATTTATTTTTAAAATCTTTATTGTTGAAAGTATTACATATGTTCCCCTTTTTTCCCCCATCGACCCTCTCCAGCCCACCCCCACCTGGGCCCTCACCACCCCACTGTCTGTGTACATGGGCTATGCATATATGCATTCAAGATCTTTGGTTGATTACCTCCTACCCACCCACCCACCACCCACTTCCACCTGCCCTCTGAGATTCTGCACTCTGTTCCATGCTTCTGGATCCATTCTATTCATCAGATTATTTTGTTACTTAGATTCCACACATGAGTGAGATCATGTGATACTTGTCTTCCTCTGACTGACTTATTTCACTTAGCAAGATACCATCCAGGTTCCTCCATGCTGTCTCAAAAGTAAGAGAGTCTTCTTTTTTACTGGTACGTAGTATTCCAGATCTCAAGATATTGAATAGGAGATCCATTAGCTGTCAGGGGTGCCTTTCCTTCCAAATGGCTGCATGGGCATGGAGAACTAAATATGCATATTTAGAGTCTGTGTAAATGTTTACTCTTTGACCTTGGCTTAGCTCTAAGGCTTTTGTGAGGGCAATCAGCTCTGCTGGCTGGGCTCTAGTCCCAGGAGAGAGGGGTGCACTTTCAATAGTGGTATCAAGGGTTACAACTGCATAGCCTGCTTTTCGGATCCCTTTCTCCACAAAGGAGCTTCCATCTGTGTAAAGTATTAGGTCTGGGAGTTTCTCTCAGGTTCTCCCTGGCTGCATAAGTCTGAAGCATAATCTGCTCACAATCATGCCTTATGTCTTCACCCTCCTCAGGAAGGAAGGTGGCTGGATTCAGAGTGGGGCAAGTTTTTAGCTGGACAGCTGGTCCCTACAACAGAAGTGCTTGATATCTGAGGAGACAGCTGCCTGAAAGTGAGAGTCCTCCCTTAGAGGCTAACAGAGTGGCTACATTATGAAGGGTGAAGACTGTTAAATCTCTTCCCAGTATTAGTTTGGTAGGTTCTGGTATCAGCAAGGCTACCATTGCTACAGCTTGGAGATAAGCTGGCCAGCCCTTGGTTACGATGTCTAATTCCTTACTCAGGTATCTCACTGGTTGTATATATATCCCCAGCACCATGCCTCCCCTTTCAATTACATATAGATTGAAATATTGGCTGGTGGGAAGGTTCAATGTTGGAGCCAGAAGGAGGGCCTGCTTGAGTTGTTTAAAAGCCAATTCAGTTGCTGGATCCCACTCCAGCAAAGTTCAGTTCTCTTTCTGAGCTTCTTTAATCATCTGGTATAGGGGACAGGCAATCTCTCAATACCCTGGAATCCATAATCTACAAAATCCTGTTATGCCCAAAATGTCTCTCTGGTGTTTCAAGGTGCGGGGCAGGAGAAAGGAAGAAATCAGCTTTACTCTATCCTCTCCCAAATCCCTAGTTCCTTTTGTCAGGACTAAACCTAGATATGTTACAACTGTCTGGCTGAGCTATGCCTTGGACTTCAAGACCTTATATCCTCTTTCTGCCAGGAAGTTAAGCAAAGCTCTCATACCTTATTGGGAGGCTTCCTCTGGGGGAGCATAGAGTAGTATGTCATAAAAATATTGTATAATTTTAATCTGTGGATGCTCAAGTTGGCATAAATCCTGAGCTAAAGCCTGACCAAACAAGTAGAGACTGTCTCTAAACCTCCAGGGCAAAATAGTCCAAGTTAATTGGGTAGAGAGGTCTAAGGGATCTTCAAATGCAAAAAGAAACTGTGAGTCAGGATACACAGGTATACAAAAGAAGGCATCCTTAAGGTATATGACTGTAAACCATTCAGTATCTTCTGGAATTTGGGCCCAAAGGTATATGGACTAGGAACCACAGGATGTATGATATAAGGATGACTGCTTCATTAATGAATCAGAGGTCTTGGATAAGGCTCCATTCGTTCTCTCTTTTTAAAAAAATCTTTATTGTTGTAAGTATTACATATGTCCCTATTGATCCTTTCTAGCTCACGCCCACCCTCTGACCTAGGCCTTCAGCACCCTATTATCTGTGTCCATGGGTTATGCATATATGCATACAAGTTTTTGGTTGATCACTTCCCACACACCAGCTCTCCCACTGGCTTTCTTCTGAGATTCCCCAGTCTGTTCTATGCTTCTATGTCTCTGGATCTATTTTATTCATCAGTGTATTTTTTTCATTAGATTCTACATATGAATGAGATCGTGTGATACTTATCTTTCTCTAACGGGCTTATTTAACTTAGCACAATACTCTCCAGGTCCCTCCATGCTGTCTCAAAGGATAAGAGATTGTTCTTTTTTACTGCTGCATAATATTCCATGGTATAAACATACCACAGCTTTTCTATCCACTCATCTCCTGGTGGGCACTTGGACTGTTTCCAGATCTTAGCAATTGTAAATTGTGCTGCCATGAACATAGGGGCACATGTATTCTTTCTGACTAGTGTTTCAGGTTTCTTAGGATATTTTCCTAGAAGTGGGATCACTGGATCAAATATAGTTTCATATTTAATTCTTTGAGGAAATTCCATACTGTTTTCCATAATGGCTGCACCAGTCTGTTTTCCCACCAACAGAGTACCAGGGTTCCCTTTGCTCCACATCTTCACCAGCAATTGTCATTTGTTGATTTGTTTATGGTAGCCATTCTGACAGGTATGAGATGGATATTTTTCTAGAAGTGGTATTACTGGGTTAAATGGCAGTTCCTATTGAATTTTTTGAGGAAACGCCATACTGTTTTCCACAGTGGCTGCACCAGTCTGCATTCCCACCTGCAGTGCAAGAGGGTTCCTTTTTCTCCGAATCCTCTCCAGCGCTTGTCCTTTGTTGATTTGTTGATGATAGCCATTCTGACAGGTGTGAGATGGTACCTCATTATTGTTTTGATTTGCATCTTTCGGATGATTACTGACTTTGAGCATGTTTTCATATGTCTCTTGGCCTTCTGTATGTCCTCTTTCAAAAAGTATCTATTTAAGTTCTTTGCCCATTTTGAGATTAGATTGTTTATCCTTCATTTGTTAAGTTGTATGAGTTCCCTATAAATTTTGGAGATTAAACACTTATCAGAGATAACATTGGCAAATATGTTCTCCCATTCAGTGGGCTTTCATGTTGTTTTGTTGATGGTTTCTTTTGCTGTGCAGAAGCTTTTTATTTTGATGTAGTCCCATCTGTTTATTTTCTCTTTAGTTTCCATTGCCCTAGGAATTGTGTTAGCAAAGATATTGCTACCACAAATGTCTGCTTATTTTGCTGCCTCTGGCTTCTTCTAAGATTTTTTAAAATATATATATTTTATTGATTTTTTACAGAGAGGAAGGGAGAGGGATAGAGAGTTAGAAACATCAATGAGCTGCCTCTTGCACACCCCCTACTGGGGATGTGCCCGCAACCAAGGTACATGCTCTTGACTGAAATCGAACCCAGGATCCTTCAGTCTGCAGGCCGATGCTCTATCCACTGAGCCAAACTGGTCAGGGCTCTTCTAAGATTTTTATGGTTTCCCAACTTACGTTTAAGTCCTTTATCCATTTTGATGGATTAAACACTTATCAGAGATAACATTGGCAAATATGTTCTCCCATGCAGTGGGCTTTCATGTTGTTTTGTTGATGGTTGAGTTTATTTTTGGGTATGGTGTAAGTTGGTGGTCTAGTTTCAATTTTTTGCATGTATCTATCCAATTTTCCCAACACGAGTTATTGAAGAGACTGTCTTGACTCCATTGTCAAATATTAATTGAGCATAATGGCTTGTGTTGATTTCTGGGTTCTCAGTTCTGTTCCACTGGTCTATATGTCTGTTCTTGTGCCAGTACCAGGCAGTTCTGAGAACAGTGGCTTTGTAGTATAGCTTGATATATGGTATTGTGACCCCTCCAACTTTGTTCTTCTTAAGATTTCTGCAGCTATTTGGGGTCTTTTTATTCCAGATGAATATTTGGAGAGTTTGTTCTAGGTCTTTGAACTATACCATTGGTATTTTAATGGAGATTGAATTGACTTTATAGATTGTGTTGGGTAGAATGGACATTTTAATGATGTTGATTCTACCAATCCATGAACATGGTATATTCTTCCATTTGTTTATGTCTTCCTCTATCTCTTTTTTCAGCATCCTGAAATTTTCTGAGTACAGATGCTTTACCTCCTTGGTTAAATTTATTCCTAGGTATCTTAATTATTTTGTTGCAATGGCAAGTGGGATTGCTTTTTTAGTTTCTTTTTCTGTGAGTTCATTATCTACATATATAAAAAGCCAGCGACCAGAATGCTGGAATGATTGGAATGACCAGAACAACCGGTCACTATGACACCAACTGTGGCCAGCAAACTGGCCCAATCGGGCAGTGGGGCTGGCTGGCCAACCTCCCGTGGCCCCTCCAACCCCCTGGCTAGCCCCAGCCCATTGGACACCCACCACCCTGATCAGATGGCAGTCCCTCCCCCCACAGGGCCTGCCCCTAATCGCCCCTTATCACAATAGGGGGTGGAACCGGCTAGCCAACTTCCTGAATCCCCTCCCCCAGCCCTGCCCTGCCCCCAATGGGCCCCCACCATCGCAATTGGCCAGTGGCCCCTCCCCCCAGCCAGCTCCACCCCTGATAGGCCCCCCCACTTTGATCAGGGGCAGGGCTGGCGGGCCAACCACCCATGGCTCCTCCCCCAGTCCGCTGGCCACTGATCAGCCCCCCATCCCATTCGGGGGCAGGGCCGGCAAACCCACCACACACAGCCCCTCCCCACAGCTGACACCACCCATGATCAGCCTCCACCAACCTGATCAGCCACAGCCGCTCCCCACAGGCAACTCCACCATCGATTGCTCCCCCCCACACCAATCGGGGGTGAGGCTGGCAAACCCACTGCCCACAGCCTCTCCCCATGGCCAGCCCAACCTCCAATCAGCCCCCCCCAACCCAATCACGGGCACAGCCCACCAGCCAATCACCCGTAGCCACTCCCCCCAGCCAGCCTGGCCGTGATTGAGCCCCTATTGGGGCAGGCCAGCTGGCCAACCTTCTGCCATCTCCTCCTCTCGACAGGCCCAGCCCTGATCTGATGATTGGGGCCAGGCCAGCTGGACCCCACCCATGCACAAATACATGTGCTGGGCCTCTAGTTGATGCATAAAAAAGCCATAGACTTCTGGGTATTAATTTTGTATCCTGTTACATTGCTGAATTCATTTATTAAGTCTAGTAGTTTTTGATGGAGACTTTAGGGTTTTCTATGTACAATATCATGTCATCTGTGAATAATGATAATTTTACCTCTTCTTTTCCAATTTGGATGCCTTTTATTTCTTCTTCTTGTCTGATAGCCATGGCTAGTACCTCCAGTACTATGTTGAACAGGAGTGGTGAGAGTGGGCATCCCTGTCTTGTTCCTGTTCTTAGGGGAAATGGTTTTAGTTTTTGCCCATTGAGCATGATGTTGGCTGTGGGTTTGTCATATATGGCTTTTATTATGTTGAGGTATAATCCTTCTATTCCCACCTTCTGAGAGTTTTTATCAAGAAAGTGTGTTGGATTTTGTCAAATGCTTTTTCTGCATCAATGGATATGATTATATGGTTATTGTCTCTCAGTTTGTTTATGTGGTGTATCACGTTTATTGATTTGCGGATATTGTACCATCCTTGCATCCTCGAAATAAATCCCACTTGGTCATGTTGTATGATCTTTCTATCTTTCTTTCTTTCTTTCTTTTTTTTTTTAAATATATTTTATTGCTTTTTTACAGAGAGGAAGGAAGAGGGATAGAGAGTTAGAAACATCGATGAGAGAGAAACATCGATCAGCTGCCTCTTGCACACCCCCTACTGGGGATGTGCCCGCAACCAAGGTACGTGCCCTTGACCGGAATCGAACCTGGGACCCTTCAGTCCACAGGCCGACGCTCTATCCACTGAGCCAAACCAGTTTTGGCTATCTTTCTTTCTTTTTAAAAATATATTTTATTGATTTTTTACAGAGAGGAAGGGAGAGGGTTAGAGAGTTAGAAACATCAATAAGAGAGAAACATCGATCAGCTGCCTCTTGCACACCCCCTGCTGGGGATGTGCCTGCAACCAAGGTACATGCCCTTGACTGGAATCGAACCTGGAACCCTTCAGTCCACAGGCTGATGCTCTATCCACTGAGCCAAACCAGCTAGGGCTGTATGATCTTTCTAATGTAATGCTGGATTCGATTTGCTAGAATTTTGTTGAGAATTTTGGCGTCTGTGTTCATGAGGGATAGTGGCCTGTAGTTCTCATTTTTGTGGTGTCTTTATCTGGTTTTGGGATTAGGGTAATGCTGGCTTCGTAGAAAGAGATTGGAAGTGTTCCTTCCTTTTGAATTTTGTGGAATAGTCTGAGGAAGATAGGTTTTATTTCTTCTTTGAATGTTTTATAACACTCCCCTGTGAAGCTGTCTGGTCCAGAACTTTTGTGTGTTGGAAGTGTTTTTATTACTGCTTCAATTTCCTCTATAGTTATCGGCCTATTCATATTTTTTTAATTCTTCATGGTTGAGTTTTGGAAGGTCATATTTTTCTAAGAATATGTCCATTTCTTCTAGGTTGACCAGTTTGTTGGAATAGAGTTGCTCATATTTTTCTCTTTTATAATTCTTCGTATTTCTGTGGGGTCTGTTGTTTTCTTGCCTCTTTCATTTCTGATTTTGCTTATTTGGGTCCTCTCTATTTGCTTCTTGGCGAGCCTGGCTAGAAGTTCATCAATCTTGTTTATCCTTTCAAAGAACCAGCTCTTGGTTTCATTGATCTTTTGTATTGTTTTTTGGTCTCTATGTCATTTATTTCCGCTCTGATCTTTATTATTTCCTTCCTTCTGCTCACTCTGGGATTTTCTTGTAGCTCTCTTTCTAATTTTTCAATTTGCAGAGTTATATGGTTTATAACCAGGTTTTCTTGTTTTTTTTGAGGTAGGCCTGCAATGCTATGAACTTCTCTCTCAGGACTTCTTTCACTGTGTCCCATAGATTTTGGATTGTTGTGTTTTCATTGTCATTTGTTTCCAGTATGTTTTTTATTTCTTCTTTCATCTCTTCTGTAACCCAATCATTGTTTAATAGTATGCTATTCTGCCTCCAAGTGTTTTAATTTTTGTGGTTGTTTTTATTGTAGTTGATTTCTCATTTTATGCCATTGTGATCTGAGAAGATGCTTGATATGATTTCTATCTTATTGAATTTGGAGAGACTTTGCCTGTGTCCCAATACATTGTCTATCTTTGAAAATGTCCCATGTGTGCTTGAGAAGAATATATATTCTGTAGCTTTGGGGTGGAATGTTTTGAAGATGTCAATTAAGTCATTCTGATCTAGTGAGTCATTTAGGATTGCTGTTTCTTTGCAATTTTTTGTCTAGAGGATTTATCCAGTGATGTTAATGGAGTATTAAAGTCTCCTATTATGATTGTATTGCTGTTAGTCTCTCCCTTGATATCTTCCAGAAGTTTTTTGTATGTATTTGGGTGTTGCTGCATTAGGTGCATATATGTTAACCAGGGTTATATCCTCTTGTTGTATCGAGTTCTTTAGTATTATGAAATGGCCATCCTTGTCTTATGTTATGGTTTTCACTTTGAGGAAAATTTTGTCAGATATAAGTATTGATATCCCAGTTTTTTTCTCATTTCCATTTGCCTAAAATATATTTTCCCATCCCTTCACTTTCAGTCTGTGTGAGTCCCTTGTTCTGAGGTAGGTCTTTTGTAGACAGCATATATATGGGTCATGTTTTCTTATTCATTCAGTCACTCAGTGTCTTTTGATTGGAGCATTTAATCCACTTACATTTAATGTTATTTTTTTAAAAATAAATCTTTATTGTTCAGATTATTACAGGTGTTCCTCTTTTTTTTTCCCCCATAGCCCCCCTCCACCTGATTCCCCACCCCACCCCACCCCATGCCCTTACCCCCCGCCACTGTCTTCATCCATAGGTGTAAGATTTTTGTCCAATCTCTTCCCGCACCCCTCACACCCCCTTCCCCCTGAGAATTGTCAGTCCACTCCCTTTCTATGTCCCTGATTCTATTATATTCACCAGTCCATTCTGTTCTTCAGATTTTTTATTCACTTGATTTTTAGATTCACTTGTTGGTAGGTATGTATTCGATGTAATTTTGTTGTTCATAATTTTTATCTTTACCTTTTTCTTCTTCTTCCTCTTCTTAAAGAATACCCTTCAGCATTTCATGTAATCCTGGTTTGGTGGTGATGAACTCCTTTAGCTTTTTCTTGTCTGTGAAGCTCTTTATCTGACCTTCAACTCTGAATGATAGCTTTGCTGGGTAGAGTAATCTTGGTTGTAGGTTCTTGCTATTCATCACTTTGAATATTTCTTGCCACTCCCGTCTGACCTGCATAGTTTCTGTTGAGAAATCAGCTGACAGTCGTATGGGTGCTCCCTTGTAGGTAACTAACCGTTTTTCTCTTGCTGCTTTCAAGATTCTCTCTTTGTCTTTTTCCCTTGGCATTTTAATTATGATGTGTCTTGGTGTGGTCCTCTTTGGATTCCTCTTGTATGGGGTTCTGTGCACTTCCTGGACTTGTAAGTCCATCTTTTTCACCAGGTAGGGAAAGTTTTCTGTCATTATTTCTTCTAATAGGTTTTCAATATTTTGCTCTCTCTCTTCTTCTGGCACCCCAAAAATTCGGATGTTGGTATGCTTAAAGTTGTCCCAGAGGCTCCTTACACTATCTTTATATTTTTGGATTCTTTTTTGTTTTTCTGGTTGGGTGTTTTTTGTTTCCTCATATTTCAGATCTTTGGTTTGATTCTTGGGGTCCTTTGATCTACAGTTGAATTTCTGTATATTCTTTATTTCAGACAGTGTATGCTTAATTTCTGACTGGTCCTTTTCCATTTTTTTGGCATTCTCATTAAGGTCCTTGAAGGTCTCACTAAGTTCTTCAGCGGTTTTTAGAAGATTCTTGAGTAACCTTATAAATGTGGTTCTGAACTCTATGTCATCCAGTAGTTTGCTTTCCTCCATTTCTCTCATTCGTGACATGTTTCTTTGTCTCTGCATTTTGGCTTCTTCCCTGTGTTGATGGAGTGGGTAGTGGCTTTGTGTGCTAGGTGACCTATAGGGGCCAGTAGCTCAGCCTCCCCAATCACCTGAGGAGGACACTCTTGGTACACCCCCTTGTGGGCTGAGTGCAAAGTCTTGGTGAAGGTAAGCCTTGATTGCTGTTGGTACACTGGGAGGAATTGACCTCCAGGCCAGTTGGCTGTGAGGACCCGCTGTGTCTATAATGGAAGAACTGCTGCGCTGGAGACACGCTTATGGTCCAGGACTTGTTTCAGTGGGGCTTTGGTACTCACTGAGTCTGCCTCTTGAATGTGTCACTTATGGATGTGAGGAGTTGAAATCTGGTGTCTCACACTGACCACTAGGTACACTGGCTTCTGGATCTCCAATGTGGTGCAGGTCAGCTACTGTCTGAGGCCACCCAGCAGGAGCTACAGCGAGAACTACAGTTTTCTCCTCTTTGCTTGGGGTTTGGAGGTTTTGGAGCTGTCTGACCCGGGCTGCAAGTTTGCTAGGTTAGCTGCGATAGGGCAGGCCCATTCATATGCTAAAGCCGCTGCTTGGAGCTTGGGTGGGTTTGTAGATTGTGCAGGGCGGGGTCTCAGGGTGTCACTAGGCTAGGGCGTGGCAAACAGCGATGGCTTCCAGTTAGCCGGCTCTGTGTCTCCGACTGCCTCCACGCGTCTCGCGCCCCAGTGCAGTAAACAATTATTCCTGCGTGCAGCCCTGCAAGCAAGCCACTCTCACTTTCCGACCCGATGGCAGACAGTCCATCTTCTCCCCGTAGGAGTTTGGGTCTCCCGAGTCTCCCCAGAAACTGGAGTTTGGAGCAATCGGGAGATTATCTCCCTTCGGGTTGAAAAAAGCAGCGCTCCCAGTCGCCCGCCACCAGCCCAATATGCGTGCCCCTGTACCTCAGCTTTTCAGCACTTGTGCACGTCTCACTGCTCTTTTCTCTTTCCTTCTAGTTGTAGAACTTCCACTCAGCCAGCCTTCCTGTGGTTCTGGGTGATAGACGTTTTGTCTTTTAGTTGTAGTTTTGAAATTGTTGTGCGAGGCAGCAGTTTAGGTGTTTACCTACGCCGCCATCTTGGTTCCTCTCATTTTAATGTTATTATTGATAGGTACTTGTTTATATCCAATTCTAGGCTTTATGCTTGTGTTCCTTCTTCCCTTTCTACTTATTATTTTTACAGCATTCCCTTTAGCATATCTTGCATTGCTGGCTTGGTAGTGATAAACTCTCTTAGCCTTTTTTTTTTTTTGTCTGTGAAGCTTCTGATTTCCCCTTCAATTTGATTGATAGCTTTGCTGGATAGAGTATTCTTGGATTCAGTCCTTTCCTTTGTATCACTTTGTATACTTCATTCCATTCACTTCTGGCTTGATGTGGTTCTGTTGAGAAATAATTTGATAAGCTGATGAGGGATTCTTTGTAGGTAACTCTCTGTCTCTCTATTGCAGCCTTTAAGAGTCTCTCTTTGTTGTTAATGTTTGCCATTGTAATTATGACGTGTCTCGGTGTGGTTGTTTTGGGGTTCATCTTGCTTGGGACTCTTTGTATTTGTGTGACTTTTTTCTTCTCCATACCAGAGAAGTTTTCAGTCACTATTTGTTCAAATAAATTCTCTAATCCTTGCTGCTCTTTTTGTCCTTCTGGAACCCTTGTTGTATGTATGTTACTTCATTTCATGTTGTCCCAAAGCTCCTTTAGGCTCTCCCCCTGCTTTTTAATTTTTTTCTCCAGTTGCTGTTCAGATTGGCCTTGTTTCTCTACCTTATGTTCTAACTCACCAATTCGGTCCTCCGCTTCTTCTAGTCTACTGTTGAAACCTTCCATGGTGTTTTTGATTGTAGCTATACCACCTTTGATTTCTTCCTTATTTTTGCATAAGTTGTTGATTTTCTCATCCATCTGGTTTATGGACTGTATGACCATTACGCTGAATTCTTTTTCTGACATACTGCATGCCTCTGTTTCACTTATTTCCTTTCTTGGTGATTCCTCTTTGTCTTTCTTTTGGGGATTGTTTCGTTGTCTCCCCATTCTAGCTATCACCAGAAGGTCCAAGTGCTGAGTTGCTGTGGCCTTAGCTGTGTGCGGGGGCAGTGTCACACCACCTGACTGTCACTGAAGAGCTCAGACACTGAGATGTGTGGCTACCGTGGTCAGTGGGAACTGTGCGTGCTGAGAGTCAGAGTCTCTGCATGCCCCCACTGAGAGTCAGAGTCACGGGCGCTCAGTGCAGTCTTGTGCATGTGCTGAGAATCAGGGTACCTGCGCATGCTGAGAATTGGAGTCACTGGCACTCAGTGTGGTTTTGCATGCGCACCTAGAATCAGGGTCCCCGCACATGTGCGCTGAGAAACAGCGTCCCTGCATACATGCGTTGAGAATCAGAGTCCCCATTTGTGCATGCCAAGAATCTAGAATCGGAGTCTCTGGTACTTGGTGTGGCCTCACGCATGCTCAGAGAATCAGGGTCCCCGTGCACGTGCGATGAGAAACAGAATCCCTGTGTGCGCGCGCTGAGAATCAAAGTCACTGTTGCTCAGTGTGGACTTGTGTGTGTGCCAAGAAGCAGTCCACACACTCTGATAATCAGAGTCCCTGTGTGTGTGCGCAACAAGAAACAGAGTTCCCGTGTGCATGCATTGAGAATCAGTCAGTGGTGTGGCCTTCAGTGGCGCCAAGAATCAGTCCATGTGCTCTGATAAGCAGAGTACCTGTGCGTGCGCACGGCCAGAAAAAGAGTCCCCGCTTGCACGTGCTGAGAATCAAAGAAACTGGCGCTCAGTGTGGCCTTCAGCACTCGTGCTGATAATCAAAATCCCTGGCCTGCTAGGGGAGCAGGGTTGCACAGCCACCTGGTGTTGTGGGAGGCCCACTCATGCACCACCTGTTGCGTGGGCCCTATGCCACTGCAGCGGGCCGACGGGGAGGGGGATGTACTCCATGACTCACAGAAATCTGAGGCTGGGATGTCTGGAGTCTCAGTGTCCCTGAATCTGTAGCTGTGGTAGCAGGTCTTGTCCAGAGTGGCTGTAGGGTCCTGGTTTTCATCTGAGGCCAGTCTGGGTGGTGGTGAGGCTAGGATCCTAGTCACAGCATTTCTTCCCTTCAAGATGGCATGGTTTCTGTCCCCGTGCCAGCCGCCTGGGCGTGTTTGCAGTGGCAGTAGGATCTCGCAGTCTAAGACCTCACAGTCCACTAGCCCTTGAAAGTCCTGCAGGATCTAACTGTCCCTAACACACACACACACACACACACACACACACACACACACACACACACACACCACACTCACTCCCCTTTCGCTCCCTCACTCTCTCACATTCTCTCTCTCCCTGCCTTCATGCCAGTCACCATTTTCCTTCTCTGGTGTATGATCTTTTTAATATGTAGCTGGAACCAATTTGTTAATATTTTATTGAGGATTTTAGCATCTATGTTCATCAGTGATACTGGCCTGTAATTCTTTTTCTTTGTAATGCCTTTATCTGGTTTTGGAATTAGGGTAATGCTAGCCTCATAAAAAGAGCTTGCAAGTGTTCCTTTCTCTTGAATTTTTTTGGAATAGTTTGAGGACTATGAGTATTATTTCTTTTTTGAAGGATTGGTCAAACTCCCCTGTGAAGCCATCCAGACCAGGGCTTTTATTTCCTGGGAGTTTTTTTTTATTCCTGCTTTTATTTCCTTAGTTATTATTGGCCCATTCAGGTTTTCTGATTCTTCCTGATTCCCTTTTGGGTGATAGTATTTTTCTAGGAATTTGTCCATTTTATCCACATTGTCCAGCTTGTTGGCATATAATTGTTTATAGTATTTTCTTACAATCCTTTGTATTTCTGTGGTGTCAGCTGTTATCTCACCACTTTTGTTTCTGATTTTATTTATTTGGATTCTCTCTGTTTGTTTCTTGGTGAGTCTGGCTAACAGTTTATTAATCTTGTTTATCTTTTCAAAGAACCAGCTGTTGGTTTCATTGATTTCTTGTTATTGTTTTTTTTGTGTGTGTCTCTATGTCATTTATTTCTGCTCTAATCTTTATTATTTCCTTCCTTGTACTTACTCTGGTCTTTTCTTGTTGTTCTCTTATTATTAATTTTTCTTGTTTTTTTGAGGTAGGCCTGTAGTGCTATGAACTTCCCTTTCAGGACCGCTTTTACTGTTTCCCAGACAGCTGGTTTGTTTTGTGTTCATTTTCATTTATTTCCAGGATACTTTTTATTTCTTTCTTGATCGCATTGGTAACCCATTCTTTATTTAATAACATGCTATTTAGCCTCCGTGTGTTTGAATGTTTTTGGATGTGTTTACTGTAGTTCATTTCTAATTTCATTCCATTGCGATCTGAGAAGATGCTTGGCATGATTTCAATCTTCTTGAACATGTAGAGACTTGTTATGTGTCCTAACATGTGGTCTATCTTTGTGAATAATCCATGGGCACTTGATGTCTATTCTGCAGCTTTAGGGTGAAATGTTCTATAAATGTCAATTAAATCCATCTGGTCCTTAGACACACTGTTTCCTTGTTAGGTTTTTGTCTGGAAGATCTATCCAGGGAAGTCAGCTGGGCGTTAAAATCCCCTACTATGACTGTATTGTTGTCGATCTCTCCCTTAAAGTCCTGTAGAAGTTTTTTTATATGCTTAGGTGTTCCTATATTGGGTGCATATATGTTTACAAGGGTTATATCCTCATGTTGGATCAATCTCTTTAGTATTATGTACTTTGTTGTCTCTTGTGATGGAGTTCATTTTGAAGTCTATTTTGTCAGATATGAGTATTGCTACTCCAGCTTTTTTTTCCATTTCCATGGAAAATGTTTTTCCATCCATTCCCTCTCATCCTGTGTGAGTGTTTTGTTCTGAAGTGAGTCTCTTGTAGACAGCATATAGTCGGGTCATGTTTTTGTATCCATTCAGCTCTCCTTTGCAGTGTGAGGGAATGACTCAGCATAGGAAACAGTGGTGTCTGTCTTCTGAGCTCTAATCTCAGAGCCCTCAACCCTGGCTTCTGCTCAAACCTCCAGTCCACTCTGTCCTCCCCCTGCTGGAGCCCAAGATGCATGAATGCACACAAAATTTTGTGCATTGGCCCTTTAAGAGGGTGCCTGCATTTCCAGCTGTCTCTCCTTGGCAGACAGCAACCCTGCTGATTTTCACAGCCAGATGTTAGGTGGGCACCTTTCTCAGTTCTGGTGCTGTCTGCTGGGGGGCCCAACTTGGTTTCAGATCCCAGAGTTCTCAGTGGCAACCCTCCACAGCTGAGATATCTCTCTGGAACTTCAGCTGCTATCTCTAGGTTTCTGGCCAGCCTTTTCTCACCTCTGCCCTTCCTACCCATCTCTATGGGGCCTCCACTTTCATCCTTAATTATCAGGGTTCTCTCCAGCTAGTCTTCAGTTGATTATTCAGAATTTTTGTTTGTTTGTTTGTTTGTTTTTTGGTATTTTAGTTGTAATTCCAGTTTGGTCCTGGGAGTGTGTCTGTGCCGCATCCACTTACTTCACCATCATTTTTTTTTATTCTCTCCTCTCTCTGGGATTCTATTTCAACTGAGGACAAAAATAGTGGCTGTGAACGGTGTGGGCCACTTTTTCCAAATTGACTGAGGAGAAACACGAGGGTGCTCAGCATCTCTTGAAGGTGCAAAACCAGTTCAGTGACCATATTCTCTTCCAGGAGTTGCTGAAACCTTTCCAATGTGAGTGGGGTAAAACTCAGGATGCCATGGAAGCCACCAGGGCCATCCAAGCCTCCATTCTTCTTAGGAAGATCAAATCTCGAACTTTGACTTAGAGCTTACTTGGGTTTTGGAACAGGTTGCCTCATATTATCTTAGAACTTTAGCTCTTAAATGTTGTTTCCTCAGAGCCACCTTCCCTGACTCCTCCAGTCTCATTTATTTTGCTCCTGCTGCTATTCATTCTCATTGATCCCCCACCAATAGTCATTATGGCTACATTTAAGCTTACTACTTTTTTAATCTTCACACCTCCACCAGGCTTCACACCCTACCTGCACTATGGCCTGCCCTGTCCTATTTGCTTACCACCACATCCCCAACATCAGTATTTCTAGAACAGATAAATTATGAGGCTAGAGAGTCTTTACTGTGATTCCTTCTATATAAAACCTGACATTTGAAACTTGATGTTCTGTAGGTAGGGTTGCCTGAAAAGTGCTGACTGCATTTCTTAAGCAAGTCAACAGGTGAATGCTTGAACCTACAGCCCAGATGGCCCCAGTGGTATGTGTGACTCAGTCGCCTTGGCCTGACATTCAGATGTTTGATGAGACAAATTCTGGCCCACACCCAATACTTAGGGTGCTATGCTGTGAGCTTGGGTGGTAGAAGTGGCACAGGGGAAGCCCCAGAGTATAGACTGTATCCATCAACCAAGTGGCCTTGCCAGTCTCAGGGGAGCTAGAGAAAAATAAGGGGTGTTTCCCAGGAGGATAATTGTCACCTATTCTCCCTCTCTCCAGCCACCAGCAACAGCCTCCACTCCACTGGAATGACACCCTGAAAACCCTTCTCAGAGGCCAAAGGGAGTTTTCAGCTATTACCATTTATCTTAGAGAAGGGTATTTCAAACTGCTGTTTGGGGGGAGATTCTGCTGAGCTCCACTGGGTCCCTTACATCTCTGAAATAAGGAGAAATAATGGCAGCAGCAGATGTTTACCCCTGAGCTGCACAGGGTGGAGGGCTACATCTCCCACCCCCACTCCTGACTCCTATAGGAGTCACCCAGAGGAGGAGGCCTCCCAGTGGATGAAAAAAAGGGAGGGGTAGGGTACAGATTGAATGGAGAAGGGTAACGGTCTTAAAGGGGTCCCAGGTGGTGATGAGAGATTCCCAGGTCAGAATTGGGCTCCTGGTGCTGTGTCAGGAGCTCCCTCCTCCTACCCTCAGCCTTGTCAGTTCTACCTCACAGCATCCTTGTATACAGAATCTCAGGTAGATATATATATATATTTAAGAAAAGCGCAGCCGTGGTGGCTCAGCAGTCGACCTATGAACCAGGAGGTCATGGTTCAATTCCCAGTCAGGGCACATGCCCGGGTTGCAGGCTCGATCCCCAATGTGGGGCATGCAGGAGGCAGCTGATCAATGAATCTCTCTCATCATTGATGTTTCTATCTCCCTCTCCCTCTCCTTTTCTCTGTAAAATCAATTTTTGAAAAATAATCCTATATAATCAAGAGGTAATATGCAAATTGACCCTCACACCCTCACAAGATGGCTGCCTACAACCAGGCTGGCAGGGGGGTTAGTGAGGCACGACCAAACAACTGAACAGCAAGCTGCGTGGTGCAACCAGGCCAGCAGCAGGGGGGTGGGGGGGGGGAGGCAGTTAGGGGCAACCAGGCTGGCAGAGGAGGGCAGTTTGAGGCGACCAGGCCAGCAGGGGTGGGCAGTGAGGGGCGACCAGGCAGGCAGGCATGTGAGCAATTAGGAGCCAGAAGTCCAGGATTGTGAGAGGGATGTCTGACTGCCAATTTAGGCCCAATCCCTGGGATCGGGCCTAAACCAGCAGTTGGACACCCCCCAAGGGGTCCCGGATTGGAGAGGATACAGGCTGGGCTGAGGGGACCCCGCCCCTGTGCACGAATTTCATGCACCGGGCCTCTAGTAATAAATAAATAAATAAATATGAAATCTCAGGTGGAAGGCCTGCACCTCACTCTGTGCGCAGGTTGTTCTTCACCTGCACAAGCACTGCCTGGGCCTTGCTCCCATGGTCAGGGACTTCTGTATGTTAAGCCCACACTGCTTCCCTGTAACTTCACTCAAGTTTTGTTCCATGGAACTGCACAAAGTTCTGTTTGAAAGCCTTTCCAGCATCCTGGGCAGCCGTTCATTTGAGTGAAGATGACTTCACTCATCTCAAGCCACAAGTAGAGAGTAACAAAGCCAAGGACCCTTAAAGGTTAGGATGCCAAGGTTTTTATTCCTCTGGCTGATCAGCCAGGAGCTTCCTTTGATTTAATGGATTTCTTATGAGAACCACCTTACTAGCCAAGTAAATCCAAGAGTGCCAGGAAACTAGTGGGCAGGAGTTTTGGGAGGCTGAGGTACAGTTCCTGGAATGGATCAAGAGGAAACACAGATTACATTGGGAACCTGGAACAACCAGGCCTCAGGGGGTTCTCTAGAGAGGGGCCTGGGCATTGATGAGTAGGCTAGGATTTTTTGTAATTGGGTTTTATACCCTTTCTGGATGGAATTTGAAGTAACCTATTTTCCTCACATATACACACCACCACCATCACTACCTGCTGTAGAACATTTTAAATTTTTTTTGGTGAAGTGCAAGAGCATTTTTCAGTTATTAACAAACTTCCACATACAGCACCATTGGATAGAATCACTTTTGTTTTCCTACAGATGAGAAAAATGAGGTTACTTCTCAAGAAATGTATATTTTGTCAGAAAACACTGGTACAATGGAAACAGCAAGGCATAAAACCATAAACAAGGGATTATTGAACCAACTAGCTCCAGAACTGAAAGGAGGTCAGTGGATGTGTGCTCCACAGGAGGAGAGACAGCCACCCCAAACAATCATTCTTGGAGGACATTTTGCAATCCCCTTTTGGAAAGGGCCGTACATGGTACCATGGTACAATTGCTGAGATTCAGGTCACCTCCTCACTCTAGGCTGGTATTGTTCTGAAATTTCCAAACCTAAATATCTGTCTATAGCATAATAGCATGATCTGCTCTGCCATTTACTACCTATTATCCTTCTGCTCCAGCCTCAGTTTACTCATTTGTATCCCAAAAGCTCAACAGACAATTTAATAATTAACTGAAATATATAAGCATGAATGCCCGAAATGGACAATGGGAGCTCATTAATATTACTTTCCTCTTTCTTTTGTTTTGTTTTGTTTGGTTAATCCTCATCCAAGGACATTTTTTCCATTGATTTTTTTTAGAGAGAGTGGAAGGGACGGGGAGAGACAGAGAGAGAAGCATTGTTGTAAAAGAGGCACATGGATTGGTTGCCTCCCACATGCGCCCCAACCAGTCTGGTCTGGTCAGGGGATTGAGCCTGCAACAGAGATACTTGCCCTTGACCTGAATCAAACCCGGGACCCTTCAGTCCTTGGGCTGATGCTGCAACCACTGAGCCAAACCTGCTAGGGCACTTTCTCCTTTTCTTAAGGTTCGCTCAAAGAAACGTGGGGGTGGGGGAAATCAGTAACTGGCTCAGAGGCAAAGCCCCCTAGCCTCTATCCTGACATTGTGATGCCAGCTGCTTCTTCCTAAATGTTCACCTGCTTTGGTGTAAGGATATATATATATATATATATATAGAGTATCACAACCTCCCAAGATATAGATATTACTACCTCTATTTTTTTTTCAGCTAAGGAAACTGAGGTTCAGAAACATGAAGTAGCTTATTCAAGGTCACAGAATTAGTCAACAGCAGAGTTGGACTTGATTGAGGCTAAATCCCATGCTAGTAATCCCTAGACACTGTGTCAGAGACAGCAGTGGACTGCTCAGGCAGAGGACTCTCTAGACTGAAGAGGAGGCTGGAGAAGAGATTCTCAGCATCTCCAGAACTCTGACACAGCTCTGGTGCTCTGAGTACAATTCAGTTCTTGGTGGCTGGGCTGACGGAGAAGCCCTGAGAAGTTGTGGGTATATAAGAATGAGTCTTTATTGCAGAAGCCAGTGGCCATACAGCCATCAGACAGAAGAGTCCTTCACAGCAAAGTCCCATATACAGAAAGGCAGCCAAACACCAGCTGGTAAATAGATATATCTTTCCCACAAAAGCAGCATTAGTCTCTCTATCCACAGCTACCGTGTTTCCCCGAAAATAAGACAGTGTCTTATATTAATTTTTGCCCCCAAAGACACGCTAGGTCTTATTTTCAGGGGATGTCTTATTTTTCCATGAAGAAGAATACGGTACACATTTATTGTTAAATGAAAATAAAGGAAATTTATTACCTGTATATGGTACGGTAGTACGGTAGTTGTCAACACAAACCAGACAAACTGTGAATCCTACAGTATCAAGAATTTACTCATTTATTCAATGACAATCATGTCATCATCTTCTGGAACATCATCATAACAATCCAATTCCTGAATTTCCTGGTGAATTTCTTGTGACTCCATTTCTTTCAGAATCAGTGGACCAAATCTCTCATGTTTAGCAATAGCACTGTCTTTAAATGAGTACTTCTTGTCAAGGTAGCCTGCTCGCAGTGCATTTGCAATGCAACTGTCAGTGATTTTCTCCCATGAATTCTTCACCCAAGTCACAACTTCTTGCAGTTTAGGTTTCACAAAGTTTCCACGCTGATTTCTCTCCATTCTATTTTCAATGTAGTCATTAATTTCCATGCGCAAATTGTCTTTGAATGGCTTGTTCATTGCAATATCAAGAGTCTGGAGATAGGCCGTCATTCCTGCGGGAATCATTATCTGATCTATTTTTCTTTCGTGAAGAAATGTCTTCATGTCTTTAGCGCGGTGAGTGCTGGCTGCATCCCAGACTAGCAGACCTCTTTGGCTCCCTCGCATAACAAGCGGCAGCATTAAATCGACCCACTTCCTTATAACTGCTTGTGTGGCCCAGGCTTTTTCAGTTTCAAGAATAAAAACGCCCAAAACACGTTCAATCTTTTCCTTCTTGCCCTTAGAAATGATTAAAGGTGGGATTTTAGTGCCATCCAGACGAATTGCCAAAATACAGGAAACACGTGCACTTTCATAAGCAGTGGAGGGAATGTACGCTAAGGAGGCACCCGCTGTTCAATTGTTGTTTGAGATGATTGGCCCATAAACACTGCAGTTTCATCCATAGCAATCATGTTGGAAAGATTGTATTTAGAGAAGTCAGCATCATCAATAAAGGACTTGAATGCAAGTGCTCGCTTAATAACTTGAGTATCTTCCAACCTAAACAATGTTGTAGATCTTCTTAAAGACAGTTCACTTCACTGAAGGAAATTATCCAGCCAGTGTTGTGATGCTTTGAAGTCTTCGGGGACTATGTCAAACTGTGGCGCCATTGCAAGGGCAAGTTCTTGAATCTGAGCCCTATTCACAACCAAAGCCTTTGCTCTCCTGTCAACAACCCATTCACAGATCAGGTCTTCCAGCTCGGAAAATAATGGTTGCCAACCTGATCCACACTTGCGCTTTTTCGCATTTCCCTTGTCCACTTGTTCAATGAGGTTACCATACTCTGCTCGCCATTTTCGGACCAATCGGATACTCAACATCTTCTCTTTGCAGAAAGCAGTAAGATTTTGGCCCCAAGAGTCTTCCACGATTCCTTTCTTGTACTCCACGGAGTAGCTTTTTCTTTTTGCGCTCATTTCTAGGGTTAAAAAAAAAGGAATTGGGGTATCAAGGTGGGGGGAGGGGGATCACTCAAAATGACACAGGGAGGATCAGAGGGGGGAATCAAAATGGCACAGGAGAATCAGAGGGGGGATTACCATTTTAGTAACCCCTTTTGATCCTCCTGTGTCATTTTGATTGTCCCCTCTGATCCTCCTGTGTCATTTTGATTGCCCCCTCTGATCCTCCTGTGTCATTTTAAGTGATCCCCCTCCCCCCACCCCTGTGCCACTGAACACCTTCACCAGACATCCCCCCTACCCCTTTATCAGACATTTACCCCCTGGGGCCTGCCTGGGGACTGTCACTGGGCTTGCTGGGGCCTGGATCTGGGCTGGAGCAGGGTCTGCCACTGACTGAGAACCTTCAGTCATCATGAAGGCGGCTGTGAGCATCAGGTAGTGTCACCAGAGACAGACCAGCACTCACCACCTTCGCCGCGTCCCATCCGCTCTAATCCTCCTGTTCTTCTACACACATCTGCGAAAGTCTCCTCCTCTCTCCCGCCCCGCGCTCACCGCTCACTCCGACCTCCGCTCCGCCTCCACACAGCAGTGACGTCAGGACTCCGCATAACGTCACTGGTTGCTAGACACCAGTCGGGGCGGCCCTAGCAACCAGTTTACGGTAAATTAATTTTCATTCTGAGACAGAGCCTGGGGGCCCTTATTTTCGGGGGATGCCTTATATTTCATTCAGAAGGAAACCTGTAAGTAGGTTTTATTTTCGAAGGATGTTTTATTTTCAGGGAAACACGGTATTATCTTAGCAGCCGCATGCTGCCCCGTAGACTCACCACCTCAAATCGTAGTGGTACCTAAGCTCTCAGCCTCAGCAGCTTCTCCTGTCTCTTCTGCCCAGCACTGGCTGGTCTCTATAGCCTCACATAGTAACTACCTCCAGCACATGCTAGCTGGTTAACATGGTAGCTATATCTGAGCTCTCTGTGAGCTCTTAGCCTTACATCATAGCAGTACCAGCATGCAGCTCTGTCTGAGCTCTCCTCTCTGGTAGCTACATCCTCTGTGCCTATCACCTCTGCTTCTCTGAGCTCTCTAGCCTCTGCTCTGCTCAGCATACTGGCCTTAGTAATATACTTTTAGTACTACTTACACAAAAGAGGCTAGTTGTCAACAGTGACATCAATCATATTGGTTATAGCAAGGCACAACGTACTGTGAGATCACTGTGGCCTTGCAGCCGTGTATGGTATCTTAGCCTAGGCGCAGAGTGGCCTTGGACAGTCTGGTGTATTGACAACAAGTCCTCTTGCTTTAATTAGCCTTGACTACCAGGCTTCTCTGGCATGGTTCCCACACATTGTTACTCCCCTCCACCACCACTGCAGCAGAAAGTTCCAAAAATGGGTGCATCACACACAGCTTTAGAGCAGCAAACCCATTCCAGTGTTCAACCTCAGAACCTGGGCCCTACCAGGTGCTCCTTCCCACATGTTATAGCCCTGCCCTGGCCAACTGATGAAGGAGTGCAAAGTGACTGAACAAACAAACAAAACAGATACAGGTGCAAAAGCAAAAAGTGACTGGGTGCAGAGGCTGTGGATGTAGGGTTGGGGTGGGTTTTGAGTTCTTGTGGCAGAGATTGGGGTGGTTATAATCAACTTTTGGCCCTTAAGTGACTCTGGAATGGCTGGCCTTGTGTCAGCCTTCCTCTCTCCCACAGGGCTCCTAACCTGGGAGCTTCTCAAGCCCATTCCTGGCTTCCAGAGTATCTGGTTATTTTCCAGGACACAATTTTTAGCACCTTAACAGAGAACTGAAGGGGAGTCAGGATCAGTGTCTAGTTCAAATTGCCTTACTCTGAGCCAGACAAGGTCTTAGGAAATGGCCTACAGTGCATAATCCTACCATTGAAGCAAGAAAACATGAAACTCAAGCTCTGAGAGTCACATTGAATTGCCAAGGACATCCCAGCCTGGGGCTAAGTTAAGGGCATTAGCCTGGGTGGTTCTGGACTGCTTGGAAACTTGGAACAACCCTCCCCCAAGACCCTCAGCACCACTCACAGGATCCCTAGCCACGCTGCCTGGCTAGGCCGCCTGAAGACACAATAGTCTCTGTGATTATCTTGGGGCTCACTCAGCTGTGAAAACAGCATGCAACTTCCCAGGGTTTGGAGAAATAACTTTCCTAAGAGTGTCACCAACTGCAGATGCCCCTATCATAAACGGTCCAGCTCTAAGCTGCCTAGGGCATTTATCCCCTCTGTCTTAGCTACTCATTACCCATCTTAATCAGGCCAGGAAATGCTCAGGCAGAGGACTCTCTAGGCTGGAGAGGAGGCTGGAGAAGAGATTCTCAGCATCTCCACTTCCTGAGTTGGGGGCTGGGGAAATCTGGAGAGACTGCATCCTGCAAACAGCTGCTGGGAAAGAGGCCAAGATGCACACATTTGCTCCCCAGGCCCTCCAGGGAGCTGAAGGTTGTACTTGTTTACTAGAATGGCACTGGATCTGAAAGCTTGGCAGTGCCAGCCTAGCCCCACCCTCACCCATCTCAATTAACCAGCTTCATCACCCTGCCCCCCATTATCTCCCAGGGAACAGATTGCATCCTCTGTAACCACTTACAGTATTTCCATTCCCTGGCAGAATCACAGCCAAAGACACAGCCTTCCATTTTCAGCTAGCCCCTGACCTTCACCCTGAGCTACTTTGGTCATACATGTGTCCGGCTAGACCTCCCCAGAAAGAGTGGTTTCCATCATTCAGCCCCCGAGTGAACTTAGGAAATCACATGACCTCTCAGCCATGGTGTTCCCCTGGTAAAATGAGGGCTCTGTATATGCTAGCCTTCGAAATGTGATGAGCCTACAACCTCCACTACTCATGCATGGTGGGAAAGGGCATAGTTCCCAGGCCTTTTAAATTAGGGAACCCAGTGTGCACTTTTACACTGAGGAACAATTTGCCCCAATTGTCCTGTAGAGCAGAGCTGTATCCAGTGAACATTGCTCAGTCTTCCAACTTCCATAATAAATATGTTGATCTTTTCTAATTTTCTCAGTAAGACCTATTTGGGCCCTGTCCTCAGAGCCCATTTCCTCCATTGCACTCTTGGTAGCTAGAGTCCAGGGTTGAAGGGACTTTATGGGGACCCCTCCTGTCTATCTTCTCTCCTCACTTTTTTCCTTCTTCTATTTTCATAATTCCATCTATTCTCTGGGCCTCTTATTTGTCTTTCTTTTTTTCCAGTTTAATTGACATAAGGTGTACAACATAATGATTTGATGTATATATGTATAGTGAAATGTTTCTCTTTCTTTTTTAAAAAATATTTTTACTGTTTTCAGAGAGGGAAAGAGAGGGAGAGAGAGATAGAAACATCAATAATGAGAGAGAATCATTGATGGGCTGCCTTCTGGGGATGGAGCCCGCAACCTGGGCACGTGCCCTTGACCAGAATCAAATCTGGAAACTTCAGTCTGCAAACCTATGCTCTATCCAATGAGCCAAACCAGTTAGGGCAAATGTTTCTCTTTCTAAATGATAATAGATCACAAATAACTTTGTGTTTCCCATTTGTTCCCTCTTGCTGTAGTTGTACATGGAGTGGAAGGAGACTTGGTGGCCAAATGCCTGGCCAACGGCAGCAGCTTGAATTACTACACCTCTGCAAGGATGCCTGGTGCTCTCAGAATTCCTGTGGGAGGGTCCCTGGGGTTTAAAATATGGGAGAGCAGGCTCAGGAGCCAACTTGTCCTGAATGTGTAATCCTTGTTAAAAAGAGAAAGGGGAAAGGATATTGTAATTTCCTGGGATACAGACAACTGAAACCTGATAACTCTTGTTAAAGGAGTCCTTTCACTGAGAAAGGCAGAGAAAGAAAAGAGGTGAGAAAAATAAAAATAAAGGAAAGAATGTGTGTGAGAAGCCATTTGGGACCAGGGGCTCAAAGAAATCATTGAGCACAGCTAGAACGTGAGTACTCCGTGTGACCCATCCCAGTCCTTGGCCTGATGCTGACTCTTGGTGATAGCAGAGAGAAACTGTTCCCGAGTGCTGCGAAGAGCAGCAGCTTTCAGAAGCCTGCCTGCCATCCCCATCTTTACTCCTTAGGAGCCTTTGTCCCTTTTGTAGGAGGCTGGAAGCTCCTCCTTCCCTTCTCTGCCTTTCATGTGAAGGGGTCAAATAATGCTGTTGAGAAAAATGTGTGCAAAGCCCTTCACCATGGACCAATAAAAAACAGCTTTTACCCTGGCTGGTGTGGCTGGGTGTCTTAGCTGCATCAAAAGGTTGCTGATTCGATTCCCAGTCAGGACACATGCCTGGGTTGTGGGCTCAATCTCTAGTAAGCAGCCAATCGATGTTATACTTTCCTATCAATGTTTCTCTTTCCCCCCTCCCACTTCCTGGTAGCTCTAAAAGTCAATAAACTATTCCTTTAAAAAAAAGAAGAAGAAGAAGTTTTTTCCTTCTTTTACTCAGTAAATATCCATTGACTAACTGGATGAATGAAAGTGACACACTCTATATGGTCAAATGTATGGCCAGACTTGGAGGGGTCAGTTTTCAACTTTGTTCAATTACAAAGATTTGTGGGTGTTTATTAGGCTAAAGCCACAGAAATTTGGGGAGTTTGCCTTGTGATGAGCTCTGTGCTAGGTGCAGTTCTCTGGGATACACCGACATATGGCAAAGCATCTGTCCCTGAGGTATAGTGTGCCTTCTAGCTGGAGCAGCAAGGCTTTCAGCCCAAACAATTAAGGGACAATATACAAAAAAGTCCAGTATGGAACTCAAACATGTTATCAGGCTAGTGAATGGCCCCATAGTTCAGTCCTGGTATGCCTTATGGAGAAGGCTTCCTTCAGGTGAAATATTCCTTAATGTTACTCTCTGAGTCAGCAGTGGTTTATTGAACTCCTATGGAGTGCCAGGTACTGGTCTAGGCACTGGGGACACAGTTGTGAACAAGACAAACTCTTGCTACCCTGGGGAGCTCACCCTACAGGTTCTCACTTCATTCTCATCCATATACTTTCATATTACATAGTTTATTTATTTATTTACATGCCATCTGTATTAAAAAAAAGGATTCAAAGGCAGTTTATAATTAATGGTACCATACCCTAAAACTAAAACACCAGGTTAATGGTTGAGGTCCAGGATGTAAAGGAGGCTAGGGGAATATAATAATTACACCAGAAAACCTAAATTCAGGCAAATTCTATAACATTTAAGCCTAAAAAATGAGCTCTGAGCTTCCTGTGGGTGTGTCAAAACGTGTGTCTGATTAAGAAAGGAAACATTTCCTATGCAAATCCCTTCTTTTGGGAACTAATGTGCAGGCTCACTTCTTCCTATACACACTCAGCCTTGCTCAAGTGCATTCACTTTTGCAAAAGCACAGATTGCATGTCTCCTTTACATGTGTTCCCTCATCAGGAATGTTCTACCTGCTTAACCTGGGTGCAGACCATTGGCTGTGCTTCAAGATCCAGCACAGAATTACCTCCACTCAATGTCCTGTAGTCAGGACCACAAGCCTTCCCTGTGTCCATGCCCCTTTTTTTTTTTTTTTTTAAATGTATTTTATTGATATTTTACAGAGAGGAAGGGAGAGGGATAGAGAGTTAGAAACATCGATGAGAGAGAAACATCGATCAGCTGCCTCCTGCACACCCCCTACTGGGGATGTGCCCGCAACCAAGGTACGTGCCCTTGACCGGAATCGAACCTGGGACCTTTCAGTCCGCAGGCTGACGCTCTATCCATTGAGCCAAACCGGTTTCGGCTGTCCATGCCCCTTTTACCTGGCTGTGTCACAGGCCTCTCAGGGCACTGTACTTGATCCTTGTCTCTCTACCATCTGGTGAGCTTCTCCAAGGCAGGAGCCCTGTTCCTCATCTCTATGTTCCCAGGGCCTATCAGAGTGCTTATGCAGAATATTCAATAAAAATCTGCTATTAACAATTGCAATTAATTATGTGCCAAGCACCATGCTAATTGTCTTACATGTGTTATCTCATTTAACTCTTGCAATTATCCTGCAGCCTAGGTGCCATTATTATGCCCATTTACAGATGAAGAAATTGAGATTAAGTGACTTGCAGGAGAGCTCATAGTGATGGAACCAGTGGTCAAACTCAGCCTGCCTGACTTCAAAGCCATTGGATAATGTGAGGCATTTTTCATTCATGACCTTTTCTTGGAATTATTTTTCTCTTTAACTAGATTGTGAACCTTTGAAGGAAAAGGGGAAATTCTTTCTATGCCCCACAGTGGCTAGCACAGTGCTTTCCATTTGGTAAGAACTTATGAAATATTTTTGGCAATGATAGTTCTTAACAAAGATATGTGGAGAATTATCCTGCTGGCTTATAGTGCAGTAAGATGGAACTTTACAATGCCCTGACTACCCAGTTGATTTAATCACTTTGTGGTGATCATGGACCTTAAGGCTTATAGCTGGAAGGGACCTTAGAACATGGATTCCACTCCCATACTGCACAAAAAGGCAATTGCAGAGCGATAAGATGGTTTGTTTAAGGGCATAAACCTCACTAGTTGAGGCAAAAAATGAGGGCAGCCCGGCTGGTGTGGCTCAATGGTTGAGCATTGGTCCATGAACCAGGAGATCACTGTTTGATTACCGGTCAGGGCACATGCCTGGGTTGCAGGCTCAATCATCAGTAGAGGGCATGCAGGAGGCAGCCAGCCAATGTTTCCCTGTTATCAATGTTTCTAGCTCTCTATTCCTCTCCCTTCCTCTCTCTAAATCAATTAAAAAATATATATTTTTAAAAACGAGGGCAACCCTGGCCAGTTGCTCAGTGGTTAGAGCCCCATCCGAGTACCAAAGGGTCTTGAGTTAGATTCCTAGTCAAGGGGTCAAGGGCACATATCTGGGTTGCAGGTTTGATCCTCAGTCCTGGTTGGGGTGCATGCGGGAGGCAACCAATCAATGTGTCTCTCTCACATTAATGTCTCTTTCTCTCTCTCTCACTTCCACTCTCTCTAAAAATCATTGGAAAAATATCCTCAGGTGAGGATTAACAAAACAAAAAAGAAAAATAACAAAGGTATGGGTGAGCAACCATCCTTCTAGCCTTCTTTACTGACTCCCTACTATGAGCACAGCCTGATTTTCCTCCCAGGGGACATTTGGCAGTATCTGGAGACATTTTGATTGGCATAACTGGGGAGAGGGCTGCTGCTGGCATCTAGTGGGTAGATGCCAGCGATATTGCTGAAAGTATGGGCCCCTACAACAAAGAAGTACATGGCCCAAAATGTCAGTGATGCTGAGGATGAGAAACAGTGCTCTACAATAACTGTCTACTAACTACCTTCATGAGAAGTTTCACCTGGCTCCTCCTCCTTCCCCATCCAGTGAGCCTACAGGTGCCTCCTCAGAATCATTGTTTGGTCCCCTTTGCTCCTGCCACTTCCACTATATATTGTCCATTTGGTGTTTCCATTTTGTATCCCAGAGAATACAAAAAAGCGGGGGGTTGGGAGGGGAAGACTTTTATTGAGCATCAAGCCAGCCCCAGAAGAATGCTTGATATTTTATGTGTGTAACTTTACTTTGTCACTTAACTCCACCTGAAAAATAAAGAATAGTTATATGTGTGAGATAAATATTATTTCTATATTATCAATGAGAAAACTGAGGCTCCAGAGGTTATGTAATTTGTCAAAGGCCACATAGCCATTGACTGTTTCAAACTCAGCACTCAGTCAGTACTGCTACTTTGCACCAAATAGCATTGTAGACAAATTGGAAATAGTCGGCAAATAGAAGGTAGTTTGTTTTCCTCAAAGAAATCCATGCCTTGCCTTATCCATAAGGCAGTAAAGATAGACTCAAGTTCAGACATTTGGTGTATATACTTGGCTCAGGAGCCAATGGGGCGAAGCTAATATCTGTGGGATTACCACCGAACACCTCTAAGTCAGAATCAGAGTCTCAGTTGGCCTCAGATAGCCTGTCTTCTGCCGTGGCATCATGTCACACCCGTGTGGTGTGGCATGCCCCGCCTTGCATGGGGCAGGGGCCAGTGTGGAGAGCCCCTTATCCTGGGAAACAGGGTGCTGCTGGAAAGGGGGCCATCCCTTCACCTGTCAGGCAACGCATGTTCATGTTCGTGGGGAACATGGTGCTAAACCATTCACAGAGGACCTGCTTCTTGGTTGGGTTTTCATAGTAGCAGAGCAGCTCCCTCACTGTGATCTATTGAAAAGTCAGCCCTTGACACAGGGTTTGTAAAAATGAAAAACAAACAGTAAAGATAAAGATCTGAGGAAATATGGAAGCTGGGAGGTAAAGATAGGCTGCTGGTTGAGCCAATAGTAACCCAAATTTAAACTCTAAATTGCCATGGAAACCTCTGGGGGCTCTCTCCTTGCACACACTCCTCCCTGGGAGAAGGCACTGCCAGGTCACCTGTTCCCCATTCAACCCTCCCAACCACCACCACTCTTGGCCCTCAGGAATGCCTTCCATTGGCACTGGGGACTTATTAAACAGCACTAACTCAGAGCTTCTGACTATCAAACCCAGAGTCTGTTGTGATAACCTTTATTTTGTTAAGATGAGCGCACACACAAGTTACTAGAAAGGTAAAGATGGCCTTTATTCAGGGTTTAAACTGCTTCCTGCCACCCTCATCCCAAGGATCTGCCTCCCTCAGTTTGGAATGGAGATAGGCCCCTCCTCTTTCTGCTCAGATTAACCCCTTCTTTCCAGCTTTCCTGTGCAGGGGCTCTGGGCCAAGTGGCCAGACACTGGCTCCAGGGCTGTGGATGCCATAAACTCATTTCACTTGGGGACCCCAGAGCTCTAGGAATTAATTTCTGAAAGCACACTGTTTTGTCTTCAGGAGGTGGGAGAGCCCAGGGCTCTGTACACATGTTCCTCATTTGCCTTTGGTGGGAGGAGGAGGCGGAGGGGGCCCCTGATTGGGGGGTGCTGCTGGAAACATGCACAGGAGGGGAGAGAACTGGCTGCAGCAGCAGCTGCTGGGAGGAGTGGAGGGAGAGAGTGCAAGGAAGAAGGGGTGGGACTTGGGGACAGGAGCAGTGTCATGGGGCAGGAGGGAGCAGGTGGCGACTTGTTTATCTGCTCAGCTGTTTTCTGTCCAGGTGCCTGAGAGAGACAGAAGCAGCTGGGAGGAGAAAAAGCAACCTGGCCAGGGGCCCTCTTGGTCTTTCTGCCTTAGCCATAGGTTCTGAAACCAAAGCAAAACCACCAGAGATTATGGGGGTATAGTCTTCCTCCACCCATCCTGAAAGGTTTCTTTGGGTCTCCTGTGCTAGTTTCTGTTATGCAAACACCTTTGCAATGCCCTCCTGGCCTTAGGGCAGTGGTTACTATTGGGTAGGTAGCCCCACTGGGTTAATATTGGCACTGACTCACATACTGCTGGGCTCCAGTCTGGTGTACTCACACATGTAAGTTGGCACAGTCCTTGGGGACCAAACCAGCTAGCTCCTAGCCTTGGTATCAGCCCAAACCAAACCAATGAAAATTGTCCCTGGTGGAAATGGGATGGCTGCCCCATCCTTCTCCCTTCTCCCTAGTGCTTCCCTTCACTTTCAGGACAGCCCCATTTGTGTTTCTTTTCTCAACTGCTCAAGACCTGTGCAGTGTTACTTGGTGGTCCCCTTAGTGGCCCCCCTTCATGCCCCAGTGCCTATGTCTCATTTGCATGCTAAATGTTTGGGAACAAGGCTGGGTCAGCAGTTTAATTTGCCTGAAGTCTTTTGACCAGGTTAATAAACACACCTCTTCTCCCAGTGTTATAGAGAACTGGAATAATCAAACAATGCTTGGAGAGTTTGGAGTCACACTTTATTCACCAGTGGGCCTAGAGAAAATGAATTCAAATTCTAAGCAAGGCTACAAGCAGAACTTCCCTTTTTATTAAAGAGCCAGCCCTATGTACACTTAGTGGTTATCTCGCTGCTGGCCTTGAAAACAACACAGTTCTACCCAATTAAAAAATGCACCTGGCATGGCATTGAGAGTATGGGCATATCTAGTCTCTGGCCTATAAGGTCAGACAGCTAAGTTTATCTTCCTCATTATTCAAGCAGGCTAAAGCAGGCTAGAAAGCAAAGTTATTTTTTTAGAATAAGAGTCCGTCTAAAAAAAAAAAAAAAAAAACACAGCAGAGAATTCCAAACAGTAGTTTTACAAAATAGGGGTTAGCCTTCTCACCAGCACATGAAAATCTGGAAAACAGTTGTGCATTAGTTACAGAGCAATTTCAAAAGTTTGCTTGTTCCACCCCCCTTCTCCCATCCCCCAATTGTTTGTTTGTTTAAATGAAAACATTTGCTGGACTTCCATAGACAATTTCCTCTCTCTCCTCCCCCAGAGGACTTTTCCTGACTCCCCCTTGGTGCACAAAGGGTCTGCTTCTCTAGTACTGGGCCTGGCAGTTCGGGACAGTGTAAGAAACACAGATGCCTTTTGTCTTATCTTCAATGTAGTCAGTGGCTGACAGCTCATTTAAGCAGCCAGAACAATTCAGGAAGAGCCCAGGTCTCATGCCTCTCAGACTATATGGTGCCCACAGGTGGGAGGAATGGGAAAGGCTATGGAGGATTGATTTGGAGATTAGAGGAAGGAGGAATAATGAGACTGTTGAACTGTGAGTCAGAGACTGGAGACTGTCTTGGGCGGGGAGCAGGGGGAAGAGAGCTGGCTGGAGTGGGAAGAGCTGTAAATAAGGGGTCAGAGGCTTACCTCCTAGTTAGTACCTGCTTTGCTACTAACATGTTAGGTGTTCCTGGCCAGACACTTCCCCTCTCTGGGCCTTCCTGTGTAAAGTGATAGATTGGAGGCTCTGATCTCAGGGGTCTTTTCTGGTTTACAGATTTTCTTCCTTTTAGAATGTTCATTTATTTTTCTATAGTTCATTTCCTTCTCCATAGACCAGGTAGCCCCATAAAATTCCCCTTAATGGTGGTTGATAACACAGCCAGCTGGAATGACTGTTTTCCTGAACCCAGATTTCCCAACTGTAGCTCCAGTTAAAGAATATAGGAAAATAAATCATTAAGCTGACTAATAAATGTATTTCAAAGATAATAGTGTAATTTCTTCCTTATATTTAAGAAAGCTGACCATTTTATTCTGGTAGATTGCACTTAGAAGTGCCCTGTAAACTGTATTTGCAATCATAGCAATAATACCTGCAATTTTTTTTTTTTTTGCAGTTGTTGTTAATCCTCACCTGAGGATATTTTTTTCATTGATTTTTAGAGAGAGTGGAAGGAGGGAGAAAGGGGGAAAGAGAGGGGTAGGGAGAGAGAGAGAGAAGCATTGATGTGAAAAAGACACATTGAGTGGTTGCCTCTACATAGGCCCTGACTGGGGCCAAGGATGGAACCTGAAACCTACGTACATGCTGTTTGTTATAGGCACCTCTTACCAACACTAGAGAGGTGTTATGGGACAGGACAGCTCCCAGAGTCAGTGGAGAGGGCTGTCTGCAACCTCGATCCTTGTCTTCTCATATAAATGAGTTATACGAGAGACCTTGACTGTGTTGTGAAAAGCCAATCTATTAAAGCAATTTAAGCATGCACCTATATTGAAAAAGCAAAGCAGGCAAATCTATACATCTGGCTCATGAAGCACAGATGGGCTCTGAGCTAATCTGAAGAGCAAGTTGGGTGGGGGTCTGAGGTGTTAATATACCCTCCTGTCTATAGGTCTCAAAATTCCTCTGCTGAATATTTTGGTACAGATTAATTCTCAAGGTCCCTTTTTTCACTTTGTTGTGGCCTTCCCAGAATTCATGAGTCAGCACCTGGCAACTTCATCTTGCCAAGCCTTGAGACTGCTGGATTCTCTGCTTAGGGAGTAAAACTGTCTTCTTTTCTTTTCCCCTTTCCCCCTCCCTTTCTGCATTCTCTAATTAGGGAGGTGTTTTTGTGGGGGGTTTTTGTTTGTTTTTTTTTTAGCCATTTGCTCTGTGTCCTTGACTGGGTGAAGATCATTATGGCTTGTTAATTACAAGCTGGCTGCAAATTGCCCACACTGTTTGGCCTTGTTTCAACTTTCCTGTCTCAGTTTCCCCATTCCTCCTGCCCTGGAATCCTGTAACACCTTGACCGGGAATTGAACCGCAACCCTTCAGTGGGCTGCTGCTCTAACCACTAAGCAGCCAGGGCCACCTGCTATTTTTTATTGATTGCCATGCATATATATTATCTTTTTTTTTAAAAATAAATCTTTATTCAGATTATTACAATTGTTTCTCCTTTTCCCCCCATAGCTCCCCTCCACCCGGTTCCCACCCCACCTTCTGCCCTTACCACCCCTCACTGTCCTCATCCATAGGTGTATGATTTTTGTCCAGTCTCTTCCTGAACACCCCCATACCCCTTTCCCCCTGAGAATTATCAGTCCAATCCCTTTCTATGCCCCTGATTCTATTATATTCACCAGATTATTCTGTTCCTCAGGTTTTTAATTCACTTGATTTTTAGGTTCACTTGTTGATAGATATGTATTTGTTGTTCATAATTTTTATCTTTACTTTTTTCTTCTTCCTCTTCTTTAAGAATACCTTTCAGCATTTCATATAATACTGGTTTGGCGGTGATGAACTCCTTTAGCTTTTTCTTATCTGTGAAGCTCTTTATCTGCCCTTCAATTCTGAATGATAGCTTTGCTGGGTAGAGTAATCTTGGTTGTAGGTTCTTGCTATTCATCACATTGAAAATTTCTTGCCACTCCCGTCTGGCCTGCATAGTTTCTGTTGAGAAATCAGCTGACAGTCATATGGGTGCTCCCTTGTAGGTAATTAACTGTTTTTCTCTTGCTGCTTTTAATATTCTCTTTTTGTCTTTTGCCCTTGGCATTTTAATTATGATGTGTCTTGGTGTGGTCCTCTTTGGATTCCTTTTGTTTGGGGTTCGGTGTGCTTCCTGGACTTGTAAGTCTATTTCTTTCACCAGGTGGGGGAAGTTTTCTGTCATTATTTCTTCAAATAGGTTTTCAGTGTCTTGCTCTCTCTCTTCTTCTGGCACCCCCATAATTCTGATGTTGGTACGCTTGAAGTTGTCTCAGAGTCTTCTTACACTATCTTCAACTTTTTGGATTTTTTTTTTTCTTTTTGCTTTTTCAGTTGAGTGTTTTTTGCTTTTTTGTTTTTCAATTCTTTGACTTGATTCTTGTGTTCCTCTAGTCTGCTGTTGAGTCTCTGTATAATATTTTTTATTTCAGTCAGTGTATGTTTAATTTCTAGTTGGTCCTTTTTCATATCTTCGAGGGTCTCATTATATTTATCGGCCTTTTCTAAGATATTCTTGAAAATCCTTATAACCGTGGTTTTGAATTCTATATCCGGTCATTTGTTTTCCTCCATTTCTTTCGTTTGTGAACTGTTTCTTTGATGCCGCATTTTCACTGCTTCCCTGAGTTGGTAGGGTAGATTTGTGTGCTAGGTTTCCTATATGGCCCAGTGGGTCGGCCTCCCCAGTTAACCTGAGGTGGACACTCTTGGTGCACCCCTTTGTGGACTGTGTGTACAGCCTTGTTGTAATTAAGTCTTTATTGTTGTTGGTATCACTGGGAGGAATTGACCTCCAGGCCAATTGGCTGTAAGGATCAGCTGTGTCTACGCTGGGAGAAGTTCGGTGCTGGAGACAGCCTTATAGGATTAGACTTGCCAAATTGCAATAGCCTCTGTGCTCAGCTTGGATGGGGTGGAGTCTCAGGACGGAACAGACAGTCTTGGCTTCCCGTCAGCCTTGCCCTTGCGGACGTGTGCGCCTGCAGACCTCTGCCTTCCCCGGCTCCCGAGTTTCCGCCCGAGAGTCCAGATTCCCCCCACAAGAGCGTGGGTCCCCAGGGGCTTGCCTGGAACTGGGGTTCAGTGCAGTCAGAACTGGGGCTCAGTGCAGTCAGGAGCTTCTGACTCCCTTTCACTAGGGAAAGCCTGTGGCAACCTCCGCAGCCTTTGTGCGCACTGGCATGTGCGTGCCTCCAGACCTCTGCCTTCCCCGGCTCCCGAGTCTCCGCCTGAGAGTCCAGATTTCCTCCGTAAGAGTGTGGGTCCCCAGGGGCTCGCCCGGAACTGGGGTTCAGTGCAGTCGGGAGCTTCCTTCCCCCTTCCACCAGAGAAAGTCAGCCAGGCTCTCAGCTGCCCTTCCTCTCTGCGCGCACAAATACCCTTTGCCGTACTTCCAATTCTCTGTGAGCTTTTCTCTTTCCTTCTAGTTGTAGAATTTTCACTCAGCCAGCTTTCCTGTGGTTCTGGATGGTGTCCGTTCTGTCTTTTAGTTGTAGTTTTGAAATTGTTGTGCGAGGCAGCAGTTTAGGTGCTTACCTATGCCACCATCTTGGTTTCTCCATCCATATATATTATCTTATAGGAGTCTTTTATGGGAGAGGTACTATTATAATTTCCATTTTAGCCCTGCTGGTGTGGCTCAGTGGTTGAGTGTTGACTCAGGAAACAAGAGGTCAGCAGTTCAGTTGATTCAATTCCTGATCAGGGCACATGGCCAGGTTGCAGGCTCGATCTCCAGTAGGTGATCTCTCATCAGTGCTTTCCCCTCTCTCTAAAAATCAATAAAAACATTAAAAAATTTTTTTAAATTTCCATTTTAGATGAGGAAAGTTATGCTCAAAGAACAACCAATTTTTGGTGGAGCCAATAATCCAACCTTTGTCTACTGAACTCCAAAGCCAAGGTTGGCATTCTAGAGACATTTCCAGCAGTGGCAAATCTTTATTGAAGGTGATATTTGCCTCCGCATCTGATATGCAAATGCCCAAAGACCCAGATCCCTGTGGTCCATACTTAAGCATTTGCACCACCTTATGAGGAAATCCAGCCCTGATTAATCTGGTTGTTGTATTTCTTAGAATCTGGCTTTTGAGGCTTTTGTGCTCCTTGATTCTCTGTGCTGCTGCTGATCCTGCTTACACTGTGCCTCACAAGGATGTCAATGTAGGGCTGTCTGGTCAGCACAGGCAGCTAGGCCTCTGTGGTTGAGTTTGTTGTTTGCTCATTTCAAGTGAATTAAAAAAATTATTTAGTATCTATTGTGTGTAAGACCTTATTGTACTGATGGGGGTTTTGATGAAAAGATAGACAAGCCAGGCATGGTTCTTTTCAAGGAGCTTACAGACTCCAAAAATATTCTTCAAGCCTGTATTTTTTGGCTCACTTTTTTGTCACGTTCATAAAGTTGTTTGCTGGTATTTTATGGAAATTGTGCCAAGTCTGTTCATTGATTTGGGGACTATTAACCTCATTTTGAATGACTTTCTATCCTGGTAAATGGTTCTAACTTCTGGGCCCAGTCTTGCTGTTGATTACTTTTCTTCCTTCCTCCCTCCCTCCCTCCCTCCCTCCCTCCCTCCCTCCCTCCCTCCCTCCCTCCCTCCCTCCCTCCCTCCCTCCTTCCCTCCCTCCCTCCCTCCCTCCCTTTCTTCCTTCCTTCCTTCCTTCCTTCCTTCCTTCCTTCCTTCCTTCCTTCCTTCCTTCCTTCCTTCCTCCTCACCTGAGGATATGTTTTTATTGATTTGAGAGAGAGAGAGAGAGAGAGAGAGAGAGAGAGAGAGAGAGAGAGAAACATTGATCAGTTACCTCCCATATGCACCCTGACTGGGCATTGAACCCACAACGTTTTGGAGTATGGGAACGACACTCCAACCAACTGAGCAATCTGGCCAGGACTGTGTTATTATTTTTTTTTTTCAGTTTTATTGAGATATAATTGACACATTACGTTGTGTAAATTTAAAGTATACCACATGTTGATTTGACACACTTATCTTTTGCTGTGCTATTCACTCTGTTCCTTTTAATGCTGGAGAGAAACTCAGGAGGGGCTCTTACTTTTCTGTACAGGGTCTGTTTCTTCTAGGGCTGTCCTTATGGGAGAGATGTTTATCTTCATCTCTAAGATGCAAATGTGAAATCCTGCATTGTTGTCCACCTCCAGTGCTTGTTGGTCTTGTTCTAGGGGGCTCAGTAGTCTCTAAGCTCACTCAAGCCTCAGAGTCCAGGATGAAACAGCAGGGGGGCCCAACAGCTGGACAGAACCCTGAGAGAGGGGACCAGGTAGGCAACACTTGAAGGCCTACCTTCAAGTCTCTATCCTATAGTCATCTTCATTTAGTTTGTAAAATTTTATTATAAATTTTTTCATTTTTGTTATATTTGAAATATACACAGTAAAGTAGAAAGAATAGCCCTAGCTGGTTTGAATCAGTGGATAAAGCATCGGCCTGTGGACTGAAGGGTCCCAGGTTCGATTCCAGTCAAGAGCACATGCCCGGGTTGCGGGCTCCATCCCCAGTAGGGGTGTACAGGAGGTGGCCGATCAATGATTCTCTCTCATCATTGATGTTTCTTTCTCTCTCTTCTTCTCACTTTCTGTCTAAAATAAATAAAAATATATTTTTTTAAAAAAGAAAGAAGGAATAGTACAAGGAATATTCATATGTCCACCACCTAGTTTCAACAATAGTTAACATTTTTCTGCATTTGCCTATCTATCAATCTATCACCTATCATATATATATATATCTAAATAATTTTAATATAAATTACAAACATAGTGACTTCTATCCTTCAAATACATCTCCAGAAAGTAAGGATACCATTGTCACATTTAACAAAATAATTATCTAATTTAATCTGATAACAAGGCCATATTTAAAATTACCATTTGCCCCCAAATATCTTTTGAAACTGGTTTCTTGAAACCAGGAACCAATCAAGCTCATGCATTGCATTTTGTTTTTATTTCTCTCAAATCTATTTTAATCCAGTACAATTGCTTCTCCTTTCGTAGTATCTTTGACTTGTAAGCCCTAAGGAAGAAGATACCTACTAAGAAGAGCTCCTGGTGGCTAACTAGGCTTAAAATTTAAAAAAACAAAAACAAAAACAAAAAAACAAACAAAAAAATAGAGCCTGGCAGCCATTTCTACACAGGGGCCTCTCATGCAAACCACACTTCAGGGAGAAACCTGCACTGAGCTGCCTGCCTGCACTGTGTTTCTGCCATCTGAGCCACCCCTTATAAAGAAATTCCTGGCCCTAACCGGTTTGGCTCAGTGGATAGAGCGTCGGCCTGCGGACTGAAAGGTCCCAGGTTCGATTCCGATCAAGGGCATGTACCTTGGTTGCGGGCACATCTTCAGTAGGGGGTGTGCAGAAGGCAGCTGATCGATGTTTCTCTCTCATCGATGTTTCTAACTCTCTATCCCTCTCCCTTCCTCTCTGTAAAAAATCAATAAAATATATTAAAAAAAAAAAAAGAAATTCCTGGAACCTTATTTTAACCAATACAATTGGAGCTACACATCTATATCCCCATGAGCTTATTTACTAACCAATCAGAGTGGCTCAAGTCTGAACAATCAGGACCATGCCTTTTGGTCTAATCAAACTGAGAATTTGGAGTCCTCATTTGCATGAGGATGGACCAATTGTGAACCAGATGTGGGGACTTCTATCTATATGAGATAGCTCCCCTCTGGCTTTGGGCATGCACTTTTCCTTTCCATTGAAGACTGAGGATTGTGTTTTCCTGGCTGAACTGAAACACTAAAGATGTCTTGCTGGAGCAGAGTGGAGCAGACCAACATAGGCTAGAGAGCAGAGTGGAGCTGCCTGGCCTTATCACAGCCATGCTGATCTCACAGTCAAGCTATATCACAATTGAACTGTTTTGTACTAAAGTTTCCTCCTTCACTGCATCCCAAATTGGGGATTCCTGTTAGTGTTGAATTGGCACCAACAACCATCCGTTGACAGACTCTTGAAAAGATAGGTCAGTTCTCAATGTATAATATTCCATATTGTGAATTTGTCTAATTATTTCCCTGTTATGTTATTTAACTTGTTCCTTTATCTGTATATTTTCTGTAAACTGAAAGTTAGATCTTAAAGATTTGCTTAGATCCTGATGAAAACTTCTTGGCAAGAACACATGGCTCTATGGAGGCTGTCATTAGGAGTCTCTTTCCAGGATAGAGGACAAGCAGAAAGGAGGCAGAAAGTGGGTTGGGAGCACCTGGGCCTTCCCTAGTCAGGTGACTATAACAAATCTCAGAATATGTGCCATTGCAGAATGGTTTTTCCTCACCAACTGGGGCTTAAGAGATGGGTTTAGGCTTAGTATTCTGGTTTAAGAGCGCCAATGCAGGAAGCAGTTGTCCCGAAAACCTTGAGCTGCAGTTCTAGGTTGCTCATAGCTTGGTGACAATTCTGACTCCTTGTCCTGGATTTTAAAAAGAAAAAAAGCAAGACACAGAAGTACACAGTATGCTACCTTCAATGTAAGTAGGGAAAAGAATAATGTTCATATTCATACTATGTTTACAAAAACCAAATCTGGAAGAATACACAAAAGTAGTGGTTAGCTGGTAAGGATAGGTGAGGAATCAGGTGGAAAGAATAGGAAGTAAGACTTTTTTTCTGTAAATATTTTTATGTTACTCTGTGTGTTTTTTTTCAACCATATTATTTATTTGTGGTAGGCAGAAGGCTCCCGAAAGATGTCCACAACCTAATCCTTGTCCTGGATCTGGCACATGTTGGTTCTCAACTGTGAACATGCATCAGAATTACTTGGGCGGGGGGGTTTTTAAAGCACAGATATCTGGGCACCTCCCTTAGAGTTTTTAGTTAGTAGGTCTGGGAAGAGTCTGAGATTTTGCATTTTTAACTGGTTCAAAGCTGATGCTGATGATTCTGGTCCAGGGCTCATACTTTGAGAACCCCTGGGCAAAATAATAGACTGTGATATCTCTTTGAGTGTGTGTAACTAAGTATTTGATTTTTTTCATGCTTTCATGAACACTTTCTTGAGAATGGATCAGGGTTATGGACAGGAATCGACACAATAGAAACAATAGTGGGTGTTTGGCCCTAGTTTGTTAGAAGATGTAGATCAAGCATGTCAAACTCAAAGGCTAACACAGGCCAAATAAACAAGCTTTAAGTTTATGTGGGCTGCAAAAAAAACCCCAAAAGCTTCAATTATCATAGAAACGTAGGTTTATTTTGATAGAGACATGCTGAATACAAAGGGCTGAAATAAATGAGTAATTGTTAACATAAAATAGAACATTTTAATAAAAATTAATATTTTTTCTTTTTTTTTTTTTTTTTAAATATATTTTATTGATTTTTTTACAGAGAGGAAGGAAGAGGGATGGATAGTCAGAAACATCGATGAGAGAGAAACATCGATCAGCTGCCTCCTGCACACCTCCTACTGGGGATGTGCCCGCAACCAAGTTACATGCCCTTGACCGGAATCGAACCTGGGACCTTTCAGTCCGCAGGCCAATGCTCTATCCACTGAGCCAAACCGGTTTTGGCTAATATTTTTTCTTGAACATTAACTTACCAGACACTGAATAACTGCACAAATTAATAAGCGTAATGCAAATAAACCTATTTTTCTTATTCTCTGAAAGTGAAATATTTCCTGTTGCACACACCAAACAAGTCAGTCCAAGACTAATGGCGTGGCAATCGGCTGCTAAAATATTTGCTGCTAGTATTAGTGGAGAGAAATGGTGCTCCTGCACATAAGGTGTGTAAGGGAAATGAATGCAACACGATTATAGTAATCAGTCATTAGTGAACGTTATAGTTCGTTATTAATAATTATGTATGACAGAATATTGTAAAAATTAAGTTACAAAATTTTTATTAAAACATTTCTTACATACCGTTATAATGGCTGGACTGCAAAAATATTCGTTGTGGGCTGCATGCAGCCCTCAGGCTGCGAGTTTGACATACTTGATGTAGATGATACTGAGCCTGATTTTTTGCAGGCCTGTTGACTCAAGGTCTAAATTTCATTCAAGTAACAAAAAATACAATAAGCAAGAGATTTTCTGAGCACCAATTTAAAAAAAGTATTTTTTAAAATATTGAATACTTTTCCATTGTTAATGTAACAAATTACCACAAACATAGCAACCTAAAAGCACATATTTATTTTCTCACAATTTCTGTAGGTTAGAAGACCTGGTGGGCTCAGCTGAGTCCTCTGCTTCACATCTCTCAAGGCCAAAATCAAGGTGCCTGACTGAGGCTCTGGAGAATAGTCTGCTTCTAAACTCATGTTGTGGCCATCCCTGTTTCCTTGCTTGCTGTCAGTTATGGAATAATCTGTGGTTTGAGGAGGTGCCTATTTTCTTCCCAGGCTTTCCATGTGGTCCCTCCAGCAATGGCAACCCGAGTCCCCCTAGCACTTCCAATGTCTGCCTACTGTTGAATCTCTGACTCCAGCCAGAGAAAGTGCTCTGCTGGTCAGGGCCCATGTGATCAGATTGGGCCCACCCAGGGTAATCTCTTTTTATTTTATTTATTTATTTATTTATTTATTTTTATTTTTTCAGGGTAATCTCTTTTTAAAAAATCCTCACCAAAGGATATTTTTCCATTAATTTTTTAGAGAGCGGAAAGGAAGGAGAGAGGCAGAGAGACAAACATTGCTGTAAGATACATTAATTGGTTGTCTCCCACATGGGCCCTAGGGCTGGGGATCGAGCCTGCACTCGAAGTACTTGCCCTTGACCAGAATCAAACCTGTGATCCTTCAGTCGGTGGCCAATAACGATGCTCTGTCTACTGAGCCAAACCAGCCAGGGCTCTCCTCATTTTTTTTTTCCTTTCTCCTCATTTTTAAAGTCTGTGACTTCAATGATATCTACAGATTTTCCTTTGTTATATAGTACAGCATAGTTGCATGGTCCAAGGATTAGGTTGTGGACATCTTTAGGGAGCCTTCTGCCTACCACAGATAAATAATATGGTTGAAAAAAAACAACACAGAGTAACATAAAAATATTCACAGAAAAAAGTCTTACTTCCTATTCTTTCCACCTGACTCCTCACCTATCCTTACCAGCTAACCACTACTTTTAGTTTCTTGTGTATTCTTCCAGATTTGGTTTTTGTAAACCTAGTATGAATATGAACATTATTCTTTTCCCTACTTACATTGAAAATAGCATACTCTGTACTTCTGTGTATTTTTTTTTTAAATTAAATGCCACTTGGAGATGCTTTTCTTACAGTGAATAGATAAAGTTCTTCATCTATCTCTATAAAGCATAGCACTCCATAAATGGGTACTATAATTTACTTACCCTGTCTCCTGTTGATGGACTGCTGATCTTTTTCCAATATTCTGCCACATAATCAATAGCTGTCATTGACTAACTTCACACAAACATTATTTCTTCCATGTGGCCACTGATTGTTTTTAAATTTTGTTTGTTTTTTATTTTAGTTCTAACATCTCCAAGGCTAGTGACAAGTTGGCTAGGTGACATGACACCATCTTGCCTTGGTGCCCCAGAAAATGGAGGCTTTAGCTTGGATTTGTGAATCTGAATCATTGCCATACCTGGCTAGTCTCAATTCCTCCAAAAGCATCCTCAGCTTTTCTGTAGGACCTCTGACCATCCTATATGTACTTCCATTGCTCTACCATACTATACACCTCCTGGAAGTGCCATTAGCCTCAAGTTGAAGTAAGTGGTACCCCCTGTTAGGTCGCCGAAGGAGGAACGTATGAGGCCAGAATGGTGAAGGAATATAAATTTATTCGATCATCCACACACCAGGTAGCTGAGCCTGGATGGCTCCAGCAAGAAGTGATGGGAGTCAGTGGCTTTTGGCGGAGACTTCTTTATGCATACCCAGAGGGGAGTAATGGAATGTGATCACCCCAAGTGAAATGTGGTCTCAGTAAAGGGAATATCCATAGTGAAATGACCTGAAAAGCCAGTTCCCAGGGTAGGGGTATCAATTCAATTGCTAGATCAAACCTAACATTCTAGCCTTTCGGTTTTATGGAATAGGGACGAAGGTCAGGTGGGACGTTGAGATCACAGAGGGATGGATTTTGATAGCAGTGGGCTGGATGAGGGGTGCAGCAGCATGATTTTCCCAAGAGATTGGTTGGTGAAGTCTCAAAACAATCCTGTTGAATGACTTAGGAGGTAAAAGCTGGTCCTGAGGCTGCCCTAGCATCACTTGTCTAGTTTTGCTGTTTTTCTGGGCCTGGAGCTGAAATACAACTGAGACCTAGATGTTATTTTTAGGGGGGAAAAGAGTAAGGGTCTCAGTTGCCTGACTAGTGATATGAAAGGGGAGAATAGGTTACCCTGGGGGTGAGGTTCTTGTTTTCCCAGTTTTGCCCCTTGCTGGGCATCCACAGGTTTCTTGTAGGTCCTGAGACAGGATTTCAAAATAGATAGAGCAGTGGTTAAGCTCCCAATGGCAGTTCCAACCCCTGCTGTGATGCCCAGGGTTATTAGGAGAGAGATTATTTGGACCCCTCTTTTGTGTCAGATATGATGGGTTATTGGGAAAGGTAAAGACTGATTATTGGGAGCTATATCTATATTGGGTATATAGGTTCCTGTCCAACTGATGGGGAGATAGATGTATGTTTTCCCCACAGAGGAAGAAAAATCCCTGATCATGGAGACAAGCTGAAAGGTGTAAGGAGAAGAGGTGGACTAAAGGGTATGAGATTCCCTTTTCTGGTTCCACACTCCAAGCTGAGAGGATAGTCACCATTGCAATACCAATAGGGGTCACAGATGAGTGGTTGAGATTTTATTGCAGTGAAAGTGGGAAGGAACGCTAGAATGGGCTATTATCCAAGGGAAAAGAGAAAGGGAAGGAAAGGAACAGTTGAGGTGAGGAACCTGGATGGTTGGGTAAGAAGTAAGACACTGCACTCAGACCAGCCAAATTTAGTACTTTAAATTTCCTCAGGTTATAATCTGCCACTCGCTGGCTTAACTTCTTATTTTTACTGAACCTTATCCTTGCTGTTTTTACTTTTCAACCTTAAACTGTTACATTACAGACTTTTACTTTTTTTCAAACAGAGCAACCAACTTGGTTGCCTTCCAGAAAAACAGGTAGGAGAGAGACATGCTGGCCAATACTACAATACATACATCTCAAGTAAAAGTAACTTTCTTTTACTTATGGTGTCTCATTAATAGTGAGATTTAATGCTTGAATAATAACTTTTAGTTTATTCTATAAATAGTAGTGGAAGAGATTTTTAAATTCCTTCTTTTTAAGCTTAAATTTACTTCTAACCAGCATTCTTTTTGGCTAGTGCTCATTTGCATATATATGCAAATTTTACTTTGAACTTTACTAGAACCAGTTGCTCATAAAATATTGGCTTCTTATATGAATGAGTTTATATGAAACCTTGATTATATTGTGAAAAACTAACTTATCAAGTAATTAAAGTATGCTCCTTTATTGAAAAGCAAAGTAAGCAAACCTATACATTTGACCCATGAAGTACAGATGCCACCCCCCTACCATCCACCCAGCCAATCTAAGGAGCAGGCTGGGTGGGTGTCTGAGGCATTATGTATGCTCCTGTCTTAAAATTCCACTGCTGAATATTCTGGTGTAGCTTAAGAAGTATCCAGTAACCTTGTCCTGCCAGGCTTGGAGACTGAAACCTCACTCACTTGCTCAGAGTAAAATGGCCCTTTTACAATCTTATAAATAGTTAACTTTAGAACTTCTTTCGTTCTTTCAACATTTCTCTTTTCCTTCTCATCACATACACAATCTTCACAAATTTCACACTTTCAAATTAGCCTTCAAACCTTCTTTCTATGTCCTTCAAAAATGCATAACCATGCCTTAGACTTTCCATTAAGTACAAATACTAATATTCTTTCTTTCTGTCATACCTTCAGAACTTGTACAGACCTTTTCTTTCTTCTTTTTTAAATGTATTAGAATTCTTCGCTCTTAGAAACCTTAATTTTTCAATGATAACCAAAAAGTAAACAGCCAACATTTCTTAGATTGTCATTTATCAACACTTTAAAAACACTCTTACTTTCAAGAAAATATACATTCAACAAAGTACAAGAGATCTTCTGTAATAAAAACTAAGAGCAGGTGAATTAAAATGTGTCTAGCAATCAATGTTTCAGTATTGTATGCTATTTTATTTTATTTTTAAAAAATCTTTATTGTTCAGATTATTAGTTGTTCCTCTTTTTTCCCCCATAGCTCCCCTCCACCCGGTTCCCACCCCACTCCATGCCCTTAGGGGCTGCCCCTCCTCCCCGGTCCTCATCCATAGGTGTATGATTTTTTTTAATATATATTTTATTGATTTTTTCATAGAGACAAAGGGAGAGGGAAAGAGAGCTAGAAACATCGATGAGAGAGAAACATCGATCAGCTGCCTCTGGCACACCCTCCACTAGGGATGTGCACACAACCCAGGTACATGCCCTTGACTGGAATCGAACCTAGGACCTTTCAGTCCACAGGCCGACGCTCTATCCACTGAGCCAAACCGGTTAAGGCGGTGTATGATTTTTGTCCAGTCTCTTCCCGCACCCCCCACACCCCTTTCCCCCTGAGGATTGTCAGTCCACTCCCTTTCTATGCCCCTGATTCTATTATATTCACCAGTTTATTCTGTTCATCAGATTTTTTATTCACTTGATTTTTAGATTCACTTGTTGATAGATATGTATTTGTTGTTCATAATTTTTATCTTTACCTTTTTCTTCTTCTTCCTCTTCTTACAGAATACCTTTCAGCATTTCATATAATACTGGTTTGGCAGTGATGAACTCCTTTAGCTTTTTCTTATCTGTGAAGCTCTTTATCTGCCCTTCAATTCTGAATGATAGCTTTGCTGGGTAGAGTAATCTTGGTTGCAGGTTCTTGCTATTCATCACTTTGAATATTTCTTGCCACTCCCTTGTGGCCTGCAAAGTTTCTGTTGAGAACTCAGCTGACAGTCGTATGGGTGCTCCCTTGTAGGTAACTAACTGTTTTTCTCTTGCTGCTTTTAATATTCTCTCTTTGTCTTTTGCTCTTGGCATTTTAATTATGATGTGCCTTGGTGTGGTCCTCTTTGGATTCCTTTTGTTTGGGGTTCTCTGAGCTTCCTGGACTTGTAAGTCTATTTCTTTCACCAGGTGGGGGAAGTTTTCTGTCATTATTTCTTCAAATAGGTTTTCAGTATCTTGCTCTCTCTCTTCTTCTGGCACCCCCATAATTCTGATGTTGGTATGCTTGAAGTTGTCCCAGAGGATCCTTACACTATCTTCATATTTTTGGATTCTTTTGGCTTTTTGCTTTTCCAGTTGGGTGTTTTTTGCTTCTCTGTATTTCAAATCTTTGACTTGATTCTTGGGATCCTCTAGTCTGCTGTTGGATCTCTGTATATTATTCTTTATTTCAGTCAGTGTATGCTTAATTTCTATTTGGTCCTTTTTCATATCCTCGAGGGTCTCTCTAAATTTATCAGCCTTTTCTAGAAAATTCTTGAAAAACCTTATAACCATGGTTTTGAACTCTATATTCAGTAGTTTGCTTTCCTCCATTTCTTTCACTTTTGATCTGTTTCTTTGTCTCCGCATTTTCGTTGCTTCCCTGAGTTGATAGAGTGGCTTCGTGTGCTAGATGTCCTATATGGCCCAGTGGCTCAGCCTTCCCAGTTACCTGAGGTGGGCACTCTTGGTGCACCCCTTTGTGGGCTGTGTTCACAGTCTTGTTGTAGTTAAGCCTTGATTGTTGTTGGTATCACTGGGAGGAATTGACCTCCAGGCCAATCGGCTGTGAGGATCAGCTGTGTCTACGATGGGAGAACTTCTGTGCTGGAGACACCCTTATGAGGCAAGATTTGCTTCAGTGGGGCTTTGGTGCTCACTGAGTCTGACCCCTGAGTATGTCCCTTATGGATCTGAGGAGTTGTAATCTGGATATTCCTACTCTGACCCCTGGGTACACTGGCTCTTGGATCTCCAAGGAGGTGCTAATTTAGCCTCTGCATGAGGCCACCCAGCAAGAGCTACAGAGAGATCTGCAGATTCCTCTTCTTTGTCTGGGTTTTGGAGGTGCCCAGATGAGGCCCAGCTGTGAAGCAATGCAAGCTACTATGGGACCTTTGGGCCTTCTTTTGAATGTTCTGGGTCTCTCTGACTCAGCTGAAGTTTGTTAGGTAAGTTTAGATTTCAAAGGACCAGGCCATTCATATGCAAAAGCCTCTGTGCACAGCTTGGATGGGGCAGAGTCTCAGGGCAGAGCAAACAGCAATGGCTTCCCATCAACCCTGCACTAAGAGGCCCCCGGGTCTCAGTGTCCCTTGGTAATCGCTGCAAGCACCTCTGAGAGAAAGCCGTCCTCGAGTTCCGCCTGTTGCCAGACAGTCCAGTTTCTCCCCGTATGAGTCTGGGTCTCCAGAGTCTCTTCTGGAACTGGAGTTCAGAGCAGTTGGGAGCTTGTGTCTCCCTGCAGATTGAAAAAGCCAGCTGCGTACTCAGTTGGCAACCTTCTCCGCATGCGCGCCTCCATACCTATGCACTTTACTTCTGCAGCTCCTCTGAGTCTCAGTGTGCTTTTCTCTTCCCTTCTAGTTGTAGAATTTCCACTCAGCCAGCCTTCCTGTGGTTCTGGATGATGGCTATTTTGTCTTTTAGTTGTAGTTTTGAAGTGATTGTACGAGGTGGCAAGTTCAAGTGTTTACCTATGCCGCCATCTTGGTTTCTCTCCTGTATGCTATTCTAAAATACGTAGATGTTTATCATTTAACCCAGTAATGCTCCAAAGTCTTTAAGTTAATAAAGACTTTGGAAAATTATGTATAGGTATATGAGGCTGGAGAAAAGGTAGGGGGAGGAGGGAGCAGGCCCCGCACCCTATTCCCAGGCCGCTAGCCACTTGGATTCAAAACTGCCAGATTTTTCCTTAGCAATAACATGCTAAGGTTTGGGTGATAATGAGCTCAGCTTCTAATAATAGCCGGGCTATTAAGTAAGCATGTGCAGTAAAGAAAGTTGTTCTTTGGGAAAGGTGGGGTGGGGTGAGAAGGTGCTGAGGTCAGAGAAGTTTTCAGAGAATTAAAGGGGTGAGAATGTTGGCCTTGGGATCTAAAGGCTCAGTGAGGGGGTCCCTTTGCCATGTCATGTCATAAAGGAGCTTTGCAAGAAGACTAAAGTTGTGAACCCAGAGACGAGTACCCAGTGAGCCTGAGAAAGGAGAAAATTTCTTGTTTAGAGAAGGGGATAGTCATGGAGGAGATAAAGAGATAAGGTGTTTATAGTCCAAGGAATGGCTCAGGCTTGTGGGGTGAGAGAGTAAAACTGAGGTAGGTGACTGTGATTTGGGACAACTGGGTTTTATGAGGGAATACATGGTAGCCCTGGATGGGCACAGAGGTAGGATGAGAAAAGAGTGAATGGGGGTATTTAGTAAGATACAGTGTAGAGATGAGATGGCTAATGGCTGTGAGACTAATCCATCAACCCCCATAATACTGAGGAGTGGACAAGGGTCCCAGTGAATTCGGAGAAGGCAGAATAAGTGGCCCCAGTGTCTATTAAAAAGGAGATCGGCTTACCTGCCACCACAATCATTACTCAAGGCTCTGTTCTGGTTATGTAAGTCTATGGGGCCCTATCAGGGCCTGGGCAGTTCTTTGGTGGCCAGTCCCAGGAAGTCTGGGAGCTTCAAACCAGATCCAGAGGGCGGCCTTGCTGGACAGGCTGAGGTCTGACCTTGAGGGGGCAGACTCCAGTCTGATTTCCAGTGGCCTTCCCTTCTGCACTGTGGGCAGGGCCCAGGCGGGAATCTCTGGTTTGGGCAGGACTTGGTTCAGTGTCTTCCTTGTTGCATTTGAAGCACAGGCCCAGAGGAGGCTTAGCCCCTGACTTACCTGCAGTTGGAGGACCAGCACTTTATTTTGGGTTCATGAGAGTGGTGGCTAGAAGCTGAAAGGCCTCCTTCTGGGCTCAGCCTTGGCCTGATCTCGCCTTTGTTTTTGGATTTGGGTCTCCTTGTCTCTATTATTAAAGACCTTAAAGGCCAGGCTAATGAGTTCTTTTTGAGGGGTTTGTGGACCTGTGTCTACTTTTCAAAGTTTATGGTGTATGTCAGGGGCTGATTGGGATATAAAATGGGTGTTCAGAAGAAGGGATCCCTCTGGGGAGGTGGAGTCTAAAGTGGTCAATTTCCGTAAGGCCTATGTGAGGTGGGAGAGGAGGAGAGCTGGGTTTTCATCAGGGCCTTGAGTGATTTCATTGTTTGTCAAATTCCTTAGTAAAGGTGATCAGGTCTGTGGAAAAAGATCTGAGATGCCTCTCAATCTGTGCGAGGTCAGACATAGAGAATGGGATGTGGACTCAGACTATGCCCTCAGTTCCTGCTGCCTCCCTCAGGAGTGGAATTGGCATGGGAATAGAAGAGGTTGTTGAGGAAGGCAGTCTTTGGGTGGCCTGAGGATGAGTGTTAGATGGGAAAAGGCTGTTTTGGAGCTCATGTTCTCAGGATTTGGGCTCTCAGGGACTAGGTGAGTAAAAGGGCGGGGAGAGACCGACTCCATGTTCCCTTTGTTCCATGTCCTCCACCTCGTGGAGTCAGGTTCCCGCCCTAGAACCTCTCCAAGAGCCCAACCCACACTTATGAATTAGCCAATAGAAATGCTAGAGGAAAGTAAGCCGCGCCCTGCCCCCCATGTGCAACCTGACCCCGACCAATCAGCGGAGGCCACACTACCTCACTCCTCCTACCTCTCCCAGGCCCCCTATAAATCAGCGCATTTGGGGCCTGGGGCTCTCTCTCTGCCTCCTGCCGCTGCAAGTGTGGTGGACGGGGAGCTCGAGCTAGCTCAAATAAAGGCTCCTTGCTTTTGCATCGGACCTGGCTCCCTGGTGGTCTTTGGGGATCACGAAATCTGGGCATAACAGTGAGAAGGTGGTTGCTGGTTAGGAGAGTTTGGGTTTTGGGAATCTACTGCAGGTGAGGGAGGGGAGATGGTGGAGGTTGGTGGTCTGCTGGGTCAAGAGTAGATTCAGAATCAGAAGTGTTAGGGGTAAGATGTTTTGTGTGAAGGAGAAAGATCTGATGGGTAGAGCAGGACTGAGAGAGAGGATTGGGACTGAAGGGTGAAAAGGCCTGGATGTAGGGAATCTCTGACCATTTTCCATTGCAGTGACAGCAATTATCTAAATTGTATAATGTGTTAAAATTAAAAGTGCTGTTTTCAGGCCACTGAGACTTATTATCTAGTTTATATTGTGGCCAAACAGTGTTATAAAATAAAATGAGGTGGTTGGGCATGATCTCCCCCATAAGTGTGCAGAGGGAGTGTGGCGCGGCCCACTAGACAGGAAGGGTGAGTGACAGACCACAAATCCAAAGGTGACTGTTTAGGGCAGGCATCCCTGCTGCTAAACAAATCACCAGGAGAAATGAGAGGTGACCCTCTGGACTGGGCGTCCCAAAGCCAAACAGCTGAGGAGTCTTCTGGCCTAGTGCTAGGACTTTTGAGATGAGAGGCTTCTAAGAAATCAGTGAGAGAGAGTGGGCAGAAGACTTGAGACGAAGTGAATTGTGGGACATCACTCATCTAGAGAAGATTGGCCGGAGTGGGATGGAGTGTCAGCAATGGATAAGAAGAGATTCCTGGTCTGGTGTCCTCCTTGGCTGGCTGGGCGGGGACTATGTAAGGGAGGGTTTGAGGCTTGTAATCTAGTCACCCGAGTAGCGAAGCCGGTTGATGGGGGCACCAAATGTTAGGATGCCAAAGGAGGAATGTATGAGGCCAGAATGGTGAGGGATTATGAATTTATTCAATCATCCACATACCAGGTGGCTGGGTCTGGATGACTCCAGCAAACAGTGATGGGAGTCAGTGGCTTTTAAAGGACTTTTGGCAGGATTTTTTCTGGGCGGAGACTTCTTTGTGCATACCCGGTGCGGAGATAATGGAATGTGGTCACTGCAAGTGAAATGTGTTCTCCGTAAAGGGAATATCCGTAGTGAAATGACCTGAAAAGCCAGTTCCCAGGGTAAGGGTATCAATTCAATTGCTCGATCAAACCAAACACCCCCTGAGGTTATGCCACCAGGAAGTATAAATTGCCACCCTGTCCCCAAGCCACTCTGTCCCACCCTGTTACTCTGATAAGAAGGAAATTCCATTTCAGGTCCTCCATTATTATTCCCTCTGACTTTCTGGTTTATGTTCATATTCTTACCTAAAAGGATCAATTCCTTTTGTTATCAGAGAAATGTGTGGATATCTGGCTAGTGGGAGTGCGGTATCCCATTCCTCACTGGGGGATCATAATTGGGTCCTTAAGATATCTTGCAAAAAAGAATTTTCTGAGACTTGCATAGGAGGATGAGTGATTTTGGGTTTCCAAAATCCCATTTCTGCCTGACTGATGTGGCTCAGTGGTTGAGCATCTACCTATAAACCAGGAGGTCATGGTTTGATTTCTGGTCAGGCTAACGCATAGTAACCTCCATCTTGGGTAAAAACTGCTGTTTATAATTTAACCCTGCTATTCTGGCTTCTGTAAACATTTGCTTGCTTAATTAATAGGGAAAAATAAGACTACTCCGCATTACAGAGAGGCCATAAACTATGCCCCAGACAGAGTTGTCAGTGCTGTTGTCAGATATGGTCTCACGGCCTGTCCCAGCACACAGGACTTTTTCTCAGAAGGTCTGGAAGTCTCATTCCAAATTTGGAAAACAAAGAGCTGAAAAAACATAAATTTGGGAGACTTCCACCATAATGGGCCCCAGAATTTGAGAAGCAAGATTTCCTCTGGGCCCACTAGCGCTAGCGAACAGGACTTCAAATAAATTTGGCTTACTGATTAAGGTGTCTTCTGATTTACAATATAACAAGGTCACATGCCCAGGTTGCAGGCTTGATCCCCAGTGTGGGGCATGCAGAAGGCAGCCAATGGATGATTCTCTCTCACCATTGATGTTTCTATCTCTCCTTCTGAAATCAATAAAAATATTGTTGTAGTGTACCCCGAATCTCACAAAGGATGCCTCAAAAAGTCAAATTATGGAGTCATTTATTCAAAGGCTGGCGGTTACAAGGGAGCATACACATTCCAAATCTCGCAACCCCGAAATGCTCACCACATCCGGCTTATATAGGCAGAATATCACAAAGGTATCAATTACATCTTTGGGTTTGGAATGAGGAACCTGGTTTGCACAAAGCAGTTACAGAAGCAAAATTGAGCAAGTTAGTTATCTACAAAGATTAAGTATAGTTTTGGGTCTACGGATCACTGAATCAATGGAAACACATTATCTGGAGCCACTGAGGCAATTTAGAATAATTGTGCTGTCCTGGTCTTGGGGCCACTGAGTCAACCAGAATGCATTATCTGTAGCCACTGAGGCAATTTAGGGTAATTGTGCTGTCCTGGTTCCCAGGTACAGAAGAATGTGCTTCGATAACCAGTAAGATCACAATCAATGGGATATTCAAACCACCAACAATGGAGTATTCAATCGATTGGGATAGCATACATAAGTTCAGAAAATCAAAATAACTTTCTATTGTTTTAGCAAGCAAATAAATACAGAAGCCAAAACAGCAGGGTTAAAGTTAAAGTTAAACTGCAGTTTCTACCTGAGATGATTGCTACCATACTTCAATATATTAAAAACAAACAAAAAACCAAAATCCCATTTCGCTTAATCCAGTCCTGGAAGAAATGCAGCTGGGTATTCAGCAGCACTAGAAGCAAAGTCAATGTCCAGAGTTTCCGTTCCATGTTGGAGCTGGGTCCAGTTCAGCATTAGGCTAGTCATAGTCCATTAATCCACTGTATGGGGTCTGTGGAGGGCAGGAAGGGACTAAGCCCTGGGGTCTGAAGTCAGAGTAGAAAAATTTTTTAAACAGCTATTTGGAAAGGTCACCCCTCACAGGCACTGAGTCCCTTCAACAAAGGAAATAGTTTCTACCTGACCACTGCTCCCCTGCATGCCAGAGGCATTACAGAGCTGTCCCTGCGACGACCAACCCATATAGGGAAGGGTCCGGTGTAGAGCTTCCTCACTGCACCAGCAACCCATATTAGGAAGAGCCCAAGACAAAGGGGTCCCAAATTCGCGGGTCATTTAAAGGGGCCAATCAGGGAATGCCAGACCAACAGTTGTAGAGGGAAGGGGTATAAAGGAAGGGACTGCCCCTTTTAACTGCGCTCTCGCCACGGCACTTGCCTGCTGCTGCGTCAGCTACAGCGGGGCCCAGATTCGAATCTGCAATAAACTTTTCCCTGTTTGATCCAATTTGGTCTCGGTGGTCTATCTCCGGGGGACGCGCTCCGTTACAGGGTCCACATGATTGTGGGCCATGTGGGCCAAGATAGTGGCACCCCCTGCAACAAGAATTCAAGAGTCCTGTGTGAACCACGAGTGCAAGAGAGTAAATTCTTTTGTTTAGGAACTTAAGTATCTCAAATCTTCCTGTGTTTTCAGGTGTGACTGACAGACAAATACCTTCCCTATGTTACCCAGACTTTATTGGGCATGTGTTTAAGGCAGCTTCTTGGTAAGCTGCACAAATAACATGCCTATATTTGGCCTTTCCAGTTTTTTAACAACTAGGTTCATTACAATGGTATAATTTTGACCCCTTTGGAGATCTTTGACTTCCTGGCCAGTCTCTCTTTCTTTCATATTTTTTCCGAGTTTTTTTTTTTTTTTTTTTTTCACTTATCTGGAGAACATTCATAAGCTGATTGTTCTTCCTCAACAATAATAAACTCAGTTTACTGCAGGGCTCAGGCCCTCAAGGCACACACCGTAAGCCTCTTGTCTTAAGCCAATTTCCTGTGTACCTCCACACCCCCATTTGGTTCTGTAGAAGCCTCAACTTTCAGCTTCATTTTGAGACAGAAATGACTGAAGTCTCTTGAAGAGCTCCTCAGGTGGCCTGCTCAGCTCATTTCTTCAGATTCTTTCTGGTGACTTACAATCTATGAGTCCTTACAAAAAATCTTCACTATTACCATTGTAAATGACTCCAGGAGGAAGTCATTGCACACTCACTATCAGGCAGTCTTTCATGCCAGGGAGGAGCAGGGTTACTCCTTAAGTCAGGTTCAGGGGCTAGGGAAAAGCAGACTGAGAAACAAAGACAGGGCCTGGAAACTGGGAAGATAAGAAAAAGACGACAATAAGATGAATGAAAATCTACTTTAAATCCATTGGAATGGATTTCCTTGTCTTATCTCAGTGCATCCAATGGGGCTGGGCTTCTAGATGAAAGTTAATATGCCTGTCACCTCTCAGCATCATGTAATTTTCTTTTTTTCTTGTAATGTTCTTTGCTTGCTTTCCTTTGCTGCCAACCTGCCTCCCTCCATCCTTCTTTCAGACCTTAAACTTTCCACTTTAGGACCTTTGCACATGTTCTTTTTTGGCCTAAAATGCTTCTCCCTCTGGCTAACTTCTATCCAATCAGACCTCATTTTAAATGTTATTTTCTGTGGGAAATTCTGGGTTAAGTTTACCTCTATTGCTCTTCTTATCTTTCCATATCTAAATATAATTATTTTCATGTATGTAATAGCCATTTATTCATGTTTTTTCTCTCCCTAGAGACTTCATACTTCATGAGAGCAGGGCCCACATTCATTGTATTGCTGGGCAAATAGCAGATCTCAATATATGGTGAATGGATGAATGAATGAGTAGAGCCAAAGCAGAGGCAAATAATCAATTGTTGCTTTATCATTTAGACTTAATAAATGCCAGGCACTGGGAATATAAAAATAAACTTCAATATAGTTCCACAATCAGTAGATCCACAGTTGTGCACTTTCTTGGAAAGAAGAGTTAGATTTGATTTACCTTCGCACCAAAAAAATTAAGATACCTAGGAATAAACTTAACTAAGGAGGTAAAAGACCTATTCGAAGAAAACTACACGACACTGAAAAAAGAGATAGAGGAAGACATAAACAGATGGAAGAACATACCATGTTCATGGATTGGTGGAATCAACATTATCAAAATGTCCATACTATCCAAAGCAATCTATAAATTCAATGCACTTCCCATTAAAATACCAATGACATATTCACAGACCTAGAACGAACTTTCCAAAAATTCATCTGGAATGAAAAAGACCCCAAGTAGCTACAGCAATCTTGAGAAAGAAGAACAAAGTAGGTGGGATCTCAATACCAGATATCAAGCTGTATTACAAAGCCATTCTTCTCAAAACTGCCTGGTACTGGCACAAGAACAGACATATAGATCAATGGAATAGAATAGAGAACCCAGAAATTGACCCAAATCATTATGTTCAATTAATATTTGACAAAGGAGGCATGAACATGCAATGAAGTCAAGACAGTTTCTTCAATTAAATGGTGTTGGGAAAATTGGACAGATACATGCAAAAAAATGAAACTAGACCACCAACTTACACCATACACAAAAATAAACTCAAAATGGATCAAGGACTTAAACATATGACAGGAAACCATAAAAATACTAGAGGAATCCATAGGCAGAAAAATCTCTGACATATGCCAAAGCAATTTCTTTACTGATACTCCTCCTAGGGCCATGGAAACTAAAGAGAAAATAAACTAATGGGACTACATCAAAATGAAAAGCTTTTGCACAGCAAAGGAAACCATCAACAAAACAACAAGAAAGCCCACTGCATGGGAGAACATATTTGCCAATGATATCAACGATAAGGGTTTAATCTCCAACATTTACAGGGAACTCATGCAGCTTAACAAAGAGAAGATAACCCAATCAAAAAATGGGCAACTGATCTAAATAGACACTTTTCGAAAGAAGACAGAAGGAAGGCAAAGAGACATGAAAACCTGCTCAAAGTCACTAATCATCAGAGAGATGCAAATCAAAACAACAATGCGGTACCATTTCACACCTGTCAGAATGGCTATTATCAAGAAGTCAACAAATGACAAGTGCTGGGGAGGATGCGGATAAAAAGGAACCCTCGTGCACTGCTGGTGGGAATGCAGACTGGTGCAGCCACTCTGGAGAACAGTATGGAGTTTCCTCAAAAAACTAAAAATGGAACTCCCATTTGACCCAGTGATCCCACTTCTAGGAATATATCCCAATAAACTAGAAACACGAATCAGAAAGGATATATGTACCCCTATGTTCATAGCAGCACAATTCACCATAGCTAAGATTTGGAAACAGCCTAAGTGCCCACCAGCAGATGAGTGGATTAGAAAACTGTGGTACATCTACACAATGGAATACTACGCTGCGGTAAAAAATGAGTTCTTACCATTTGCAACAACATGGATGGAGATGGAGAGCATTATGCTAAGTGAAATAAGCCAGCCAGAGAAAGATAAATATCACATGATCTCACTCATTTGTGGAATAGAATGAACAACATAAACTGATGAACAAAAATAGACCCAGAGACAGGGAAGCATCAATCAGAACGTCAAACCTCAGGGAAGGTAGGAGAGGGTGGGGGTAAGGGGGAGAGATCAACCAAAGGACTTATACGCATGCATATAAGCCTGATCAATGGACACAGACAACAGGGGGATGGAGGCATGAATGGGAGGTGGGGGATAATGGGGGAATAAGGGCACATATGTAATACCTTAATCCAGGGGTCCTCAAACTATGGCCCGCGGGCCACATGCGGCCCACCGAGGACATTTATCCGGCCCGCCGGGTGCCGCTGCCTGTCTTGCTTAGCAGCCGACTCGTCCTGGGCCCGCAGTGCACATAGGAATTTGTTCATAGTCTGAGGGACAGTTCACAGTCTGAGGACAGTGAACTGGCCCCCTGTTTAAAAAGTTTGAGGACCCCTGCTTAATCAATAAAGAAATTAAAAAAAAAAAAAAGAAAAAAGAAAAAAAGAAGAGTTAGGTTTGAGCATGGGAAGTGCTGAAGGAGAGAAAGCCTGAGTGCTAAGGTAGAATACTCCTCATTTGCTGAGTTACTTCATCAGTTTCTGAGAGAGTACATTCCTATTCTGTTTTCATCTGGGATGACCTCTTGGTTTTCTGTCCTTCCTTTTCACCCTTAGTTACTGAGTCAGGAATATGGTCTTCTTTCTACATGCTGACCTGCCCCTAGAACTTTTTATCAACTCTTCTGGGTTTTAGCATCCCCTTTCCATCTTTTTCTACTAGGCCAGTGGTCGGCAAACGGCGGCTCGCGAGCCACATGTGGCTCTTTGGCCCCTTGAGTGTGGCTCTTCCACAAAATACCACAGCCTGGGCGAGTCTATTTTGAAGAAGTGGCGTTAGAAGAAGTTTAAGTTTAAAAAATTTGGCTCTCAAAAGAAATTTCAATCGTTGTAATGTTGATATTTGGCTCTGTTGACTAATGAGTTTGCCGAGCACTATACTAGGCCATGGTGGTTTTTAACAATGCACTGGAGCCCACCCAGTTGACCCCTTTTCTCCAGCCTGAGTCACTTATCTCCTGACAATAACAGGCACTTAAAGATTCATTATTTTCATTTGCATATAAAAAGTAATCCTTTTGGCCCTGGGGCAATTTGTTATTTGCATTACAACTTAAAAAATATTTATGGCCCTTCATTTACATTTTAACACAAACCTTGCTGGGTTCTACATTGGGGGATAGTCACCCCAAATCTCTCCATTTGCTTTAGGGATAGAGACATGTTGCCCAGGAGGTTGCTCTGTCATACCATAAAACAATTCCAGATGCAAATTGATGTTCTTGGTTAGTTGGGGTAAGAGGGCAGGACACACAGGCATGCACAGCCCCCAAACCCTGATGTTAGCCCACAGGTACAGGTCCTAACCTAGTCCCTAGCCTGACTGAGAGGTTGGGAAAATAGTGTGTGTTTTGTGGGGTCTTTGGTCAGTCTTGGAAAGTAGGTCCTGCCAAAACCGGTTTGGCTCAGTGGATAGAGCGTCAGCCTGCGGACTGAAGGGTACCCGGGTTCGATTCCGGTCAAGGGCATGTACCTTGGTTGCGGGCACATCCCCAGTGGGAGATGTGCAGGAGGCAGCTGATCGATGTTTCTCTCTCTCTCATCGATATTTCTAGCTCTCTATCCCTCTTCCTTCCTCTCTGTAAAATATCAATAAAATATATTAAAAAAAAAAAGAAAAGAAAGTAGGTCCTATTCTGAGCCCTGTTTGGGATGGTTTTGAAGGCAGAGACCAATCTGTACTCCATGATAGATCCTCCCTTCCCCCAACTGGTGGGCGGAGTATGACGTAACCTGCCTGGCCATACCTGAGTACCTAACCAGGCACCTTATATGGACTATACATTAAACCACCAATCAACACCTGCCAAATACCCTAAGCCCTTGTTCCTATATGATTATACATTAAGCCACCAATGAGCGAGTGCCGAGTACACTAAGCCCCCATTCCTTCCCACTCCTCCCCTCAAAAGGCGTGCTCACCTCTGCACGTGTTGCTAATCTCCCCTTGCGAGACAGCCCAGCAGGTCTCTTTCCCTTAACAAAGCCTGTAATCCTGGTTTTTGGCTCCAGGTTGATTTTCTCACTCCATCTCTACTTGCTTCCTCCAATTGAATTTGTCTCTGTGGTAATTTAGTCTCACCTTGGAATTTCCTAGGTTATCACTGTCCACATATTATTTTCCTCCTGTGGCCTTCACTTTCTCTACAAAATGGAACTGGAAGCACATTTTCATGACTATTTGGAGAGGGGAATAAAGAGAAGGTATGGCCAAAACTGGTATGGCTCAGTGGATAGAGCATCAGCCTGCGGACTGAAAGGTCCCAGGTTCGATTCCGGTCAAGGGCATGTAACTTGGTTGCGGGCACATCCCCAGTGGGAGGTGTGCAGGAGGCAGCTGATCGATGTTTCTCTCTCATTGATGTTTCTGACTATCTATCACTCTTCCTTCCTCTCTGTAAAAAATCAATAAAATATATTTTTTAAAAAAAAGAGAGAGAGAAGGTATCGCTCTCAGGGGACAGTTGCCCACACCACAGAGCGTGGGATGGTTCAGTGGCTCAGCCAGGGCCTGTCTGATGCTTCTGCTTATGAGCAGCTGCAGCCCATGGAGACTGTTCAAGAAAAGAAGCAGTTGAAGCAGGAATTTTAGGGGGACATAGGCAGGCTTAGGGATTTTTTTTAGAATTGGGGTCCATGGGAAAAAGCACAGGGCTGCAGACTGGGAGAAGGTACATTTCCATAACACAAGGAAGCCAGTTGCAGTTACATTTCCATAAGACAAGGAGGCAGCAACAGGTATATTTACATAAGACAAGGGAACTGGAAGTAGCCAAGAAAGGTCACATTTACAAAATAAAGAGAAGGAAGCCCTTCATTCAGAAGGAAGGAGCGGGGAGAACCTCACAAGTCCCATTTGAGGTTCGACCTTTGAGCCCAGGAGTTACTATAGTAACCAGTCTAAGGGAATAGTGACCAATCAGAGGGGATATCAAGGCACCAAGTTCTGCAGCCTATATAAGTCATGGGGAAAGGAACCCAGTGGGACTCTCCCCCCTCCCCACGTGGGAGTCAGTTTAGGGACCCTTCTCCCCTTCCCTACTTGGGAGTCCATTCTGTGGGACTCTTACCTCTCCCCACGTGGGAGTCTGTACTTGTTCTTCAATAAATATCCATCTTTGCTATACCACTCTTCTGTCCGTGGATTCATTCTTTGATTCCGGCGGACAAAGAATCCAGGTTCCAATCCAAAAATTTGGTATCACAGTGCAACCTGGCCAGATAGCTCAGTGGATTAGAGCATCATCCCAATGCATCAAGGTTGTGTTGGGAGCAGCAGGAATAAAACCAAGTGTTAGACATTTGGGATCAGATCAGATCTGGATTCAGCAACCTCATACTTGAGTTCTGGCTAGGAAAGAATTCAGAGCCAAGACTTCAACTATAAGGGAACACTTATATCACAGAGTTAGAAGAAGTAATTCATAGAATAAATAGGCTTAGGACACAAGTTATAGGGGTAAAGGAAGGCCCATGGAGCTTAACAGTGAGGAAGGTCAAGGTGACACAACTGGGGGGAGGAAGACAGGAAAGGTGCAGGTGTGCTCCCAGAGGAAGAGTGTACTGGGTCCTCCTTCTGAAAGGTTTTAAGGGGGCAGATTTTAGGGGAGGTCTCAGGTGAAGATCTCAATAGAATATTCAGCTTATTTCCAGGTGTGTCCTTTTAGGGTCTAGGTCTCCTGATTGATTGGTGGGCACCAGGGCTGGGGGTCATTAGTTAATGAAACTGGTCCTGAGGTCAGCCCTGATGTTGCTTATCTGGCTTTGCTGCTTTTCTGGGCCTGAAGCTGAAATACAATTGAGGCCTAGATATTATCTCTATAGAGGAAAGGTCAGGGGGTCTAAGAGAGGAAAGGTCACCGTGGGAATGAGGTCCTGAAAGGGCGGGGAGACTCCATGTTCCTTTTGTTCCATGTCCTCCACCTCGTGGAGTCAGGTTCCCGCCCTAGAACCTCTCCAAGAGCCCAACCCACACTTTTGAATTAGCCAATAGAAATGCAAGGGGAAGGTAAGCTGCGCCCTGCCCCCATGTGCAACCTGATCCCGACCAATCAGCGGAGGCCACACTACCTCACCCCTCCTACCTCTCCCAGGCCCCCCCCCCCCTATAAATCAGCGCGTTTGGGGGCTGACTCTCTCTCTCTCTCCACCTCGCCGCTGTGCCGGTGTGTGTGTGTGTGGGGGGGACTGGGCTCGAGCTAGCTCGATTAAAGGCTCTTTGCTTTTGCATTGGACTCGGCTCCCTGGTGGTCTTTGGGGATCACGAAATCTGGGCATAACAGTCCCACCCTAAAATTGTCTTCTTCGAGGTACCCTTGTACCTGGCTTATTATCCTTGCTCATGTCTGTCTAACTGCCTACCACAGTTGCAGTTTCCATCCCTGGTCAGGGCACATACAAGAATCAAGCAATGATTGTGAAGTATGGTAGCAACCATACTTGGGTAAAAATTGCTGTTTAATATTTTAACCTTGCCGTTTTGGGTTCTGTACTCATTTAAAAGTTATTTTGATTTTCTGGACTTATGTATGATTGAATACTCCCTTGATGGCGGTTTGAATATCCCTTTGATTGTGATCTCACTGGTCATCGAAGCACATTCCTCTGGGACCCAGGACAGATAGTGATCCTAAATTGTCTCAGTAGCTACAGATAACTGAATTTCAGTTGACTCAGTGGTCCCGGAATCTGGACAGCACAATTATTCCAAATCGTCCAGGTGGTCCCAGATAATGCGTTTCTGTTGATTCAGTGATTGGTAGATACTTTAGATATCTAAGTTGCTCTTCTGTAAAAATGCTTTTTCTCGAAACAGGTTCCTCATTCCAGACCCAACGATGTAATCGATACTTTTGTGATATTCTGTCAATATAAGCCAGATGTGGCAAGCTGTTCGTGGCTGCGAGGTCTGGAGCGCTTTTGCTCCCTCGTATGCCGCCGGCTTTGAATAAATGACTCCATAATTCGACCTTTTTTTGAGGCGTCCTTTGTAAGATGGGGGTTACACTACAACAATTGCATAAATATGAGTGTTACCGAAAAGGGGACCTGGCCCTTAGTGGGTCTGCCTAGGGCCCACGGTAGTGTGTGTGGGTTCTTCATGTAGTAAAGATTTCAGAGAGTCCTGGTGATTTTGCGAATACGTTTATTAACGCGGGGGACAGTGAAATCAAGGAAGGGCTTAGGATAAAAGGAACAACAGGAGAGAATTAGGGGCCTTGGAGACAGATTCAGGGTGTTAGCCTAGGAGGAATTGCCACTGTCCATTGCTCCCCTAGTTGCAAGCCTTGTGGAGACCCTTAGAGTTTAGGAGATGGGTGCCTGTGAGGGAGGAACAGGGGGAAGAGAAAGGCACTGGGACCTTTGTTTTGAAGGTTTTTGAAGGCTAGGCATTTAGGCGAGATCTTGGAGAGGATCTCAATAGAATATTCATCAGCTTTATCCTGATGTGCCAAAATGAGATTTATTCCCTAAACTTCATCTGTCCTTGGGTGTGGTTGGCAAATGGCAGTAATTGGATTTCTGCTATCTATCTCCCTGAGAGAGTTTATCCTCTGGTTGGTGAGAAGTGTAAATCATTTACTCTTAAGTGTTCTTGGTTACAGAAGATAGGATTTTGGGATTTACTAGATGGCTGTAAACTGCTTGGCCATTTAACTGTCTCAGTTTCCCTATTCTGCTTGTTCTGGCTTACTAGCCTATCTCAAGTGGAACAACAACAAATCAATGTTTTTCTCTCTCAAATCAATCAATAAAAAACAAACAAACAAACAAACAAACAAAAACAACAATGGGCCAAAATGGAATCATGTTTGCTAAACCATGTCACCAAACCAAAATTTAATAACTAACCTAATTGTAGTTTTAGCTTCTCCCAGCAGTGAATTTTTAAACCAATCAGTCTGTAATTCAGTGATTAGCAGTAGTGAGGTAATCTGCCTGAAAAGACTCCCTGGCTTCCCCTAGGGAAGGTGTCCTAGCCTGAAGTGATTTACTCTTTTAACTTCTTAGTCCCAACCCTCTTTCTGCCTATGAAAACCTTCCATCTTTCCCTAGCCAGTTTGGTCAGTGGGTAGAGCATCAGCCTGCGGACTGAAGGGTTTGATTCTCCGTCCGGGCACATGCCCAGGTTGCAGGCTCCTGCAGGAGGCAGTGGATCAGTGGTTCTCTCTCATCATTGCTGTTTCTATCTCTCCCTCTCATTTTCTTTCTGAAATGAATAAAAATATTTTTTTAAAAAACCCACCAAAAACCTTCCATCTTGCCCGGCCAGTGTGGTGTTTCTATCTCTCTCTCCCTCTCCCTTCCTCTCTGAAATAAATAAAAATATATTTCAAAAAAACAAACAAGGAACCGAAAAACCTTCCATCTCATATATCCCCTCAGAGCACCCTTCTAATTGATGGATGGGATGCTGCCTGATTCAGGAGTCACTTAAAAGCCAAATAGATCTTCAAGTTCACTCACTGAATTTTCTCTAACAAGGCATTTCTTTCACTTCATGCTCTGGGAGCAGAGAAGCCAGGCATTATTCTCCTTGGGAAGTTCCTCTTTGGAAGCACAGTACAAAGTTTGATGAAAGTACAGGGGTTTGGAGATGGGCAGAGAAGCTCTGATTATGTTTTATAAGCGTTTATTTGAGCCAAACTGATAATATACGCAAGATCTCAAATGTTCCAGATAATAACAGTTTTGTAGTTTCTTTTATGCATTTGAAATTAAGGAGGGGATGTAAGGAAGATTACATGAAAGTAGGAGAAAGCAAGGCAGGGATTGGATTATATGATAGTTACGATTATGTGTTCTCTTGGAGGGGGAGTCTTAAAAGAGGCCCCTCCTTCTGTTACAGAATTTACCAGGTGACCGGAAAATACACACAGGAGTACTCAGAGATTCAGGAAAAACCCATTTATTATCAGATGTACCAGAACAGTGACTCAGGGGGTCAGTTCTCCAAATCCCTGAGTGAGTGAATATGGAAGAAGCTTTCTCCTTTATACCCTTTGGTTTCTTTGTTTTCTATCTGTTTCCTAACTACCAGGCTTTTGTGGTGGGCTTCCACAGACCCTCCTGAGTCAGTTAGAATGGGGAGGTTAGATTTTATCTAAATGCGTGGTCTGGGTGGTGCTAGTGACCTCCCCTCCAGCTAAGCTGTTACCTTCTTTGTTTATGGCCCCTTTGTAAATTGGGAGTAATTAGGAAAACAGGTCTTGCTAGACCAGATTGTTGAGAAAGGGGCAGTGACTTAATTATAAGCTATCAAAAATGTACATTAGGTTACTGGCACAGATTCAGATTGCTAGCCCTCCCCCCCCACCCCCCCAAATGTCTTATATTCCTCATCACTTCTAGTAAGTAACAGAAACAATGGACAGGACTTGCTTCAGGGAAAGATAAATCTTTTTTTTTTTTTTTAAATATATTTTATTGATTTTTTACAGAGAGGAAGGGAGAGGGATAGAGAGTTAGAAACATCGATGAGAGAGAAACATCGATCAGCTGCCTCATGCACACCCCCTACTGGGGATGTGCCCGCAACCATGGTACATGCCCTTGACCGGAATCGAACCCGGGACCCTTCAGTCCACAGGCCGACGCTCTATCCACTGAGCCAAACCGGTTTCGGCAAAAGATAAATCTTTTACTAAAGAAAGTATATGACCCCCAGCCGGCATGGCTCAGTGGTTGCTCCTCGACCTATGAACCAGGAGATCAGGGTTCAATTACTGGTCAAGGTTCAATTTTATTTATTTATTTATTTATTTATTTATTTATTTATTTATTTATTTATATTTTTTACTAGAGGTCCGGTGCACGAAATTCGTGCACGGGGGTGTGTGTGTCCCTCAGCCCAGCTTGCACCCTCTCCAATCTGGGACCCCTCGAAGGATGTCCGACTGCCCGTTTAGGCCCGATCCCGCTGGGCCTCACAATCCAGGACTGCTGGCTCCCAACTGCTCACCTGCATACCTTCCTGATTGCTCCTAACCGCTTCTGCCTGCCAGCCTGGTCACCCCTAACTGCCCTCCCCTGCAGGCTTGATCGCGCCCAATTGCTCTCCCTTGCAGGCCTGGTCCCTCCCAACTGCCCTCCCCTGCTGGCCTGATCGCCCACAACTGCCCTCCCTTGCAGGCCTGGTCCCTCCCAACTGCCCTCCCCTGCTGGCCATCTTGTGGTGGCCATCTTGTGTGCACATGGGGGCAGCCATCCTGTGTGTTGGAGTGATGGTCAATCTCCATATTACTCTTTTATTAGCTAGGATAGAGGCCTGGTGCATGGGTGGGGGCCCGCTGGTTTGCCCTGAAGGGTGTCCTGGATCAGGGTGGGGGTTCCCTTGGGGTGTGAGGCGGCCTGGGCGAGGAGCCTGTGGTGGTTTGCAGGCCGGTCACGCCCCCTGGTGACCCAAGTGGAGGCCCTGGTATCTGGGGTTTATTTATCTTCTATAATTGAAACTTTGTAACCTTAAGCGGAGGCCTGGGCTGGCCAGGGTGTGCAGAAAGCTTGGCTTCCTCCATCACGGGGAGCAACCCTAGCCTTCTGCTCTTTCCAGCTCTGTGGCTGCCGCCATTTCTGTTTGGGTTTATGTATCTTCTATCATTGAAACTTTGTAGCCTTGAGTGGAGGCCTAGGCCAGCAAGGGCAGGCGGAAAGCTTGTCTTCCTCCATTGCCGGGGAAACCCAAGCCTCCCTCCTGCTCTCTGTGGCCATAGCCATCTTGGTTGGGTTTATTTGCATATTTGCTCTGATTGGCTGGTGGGCGTGTCTGGTGGGTGTAGCAGAGTGAGGGTTCATTTGCATATTACTCTTTTATTAGATAGGATTATTTTTTTTTTTTTGGTGTTTCATTTCTTTTCAATGTATATGTCTTTTTTTTTTAAAATAAATCTTTATTGTTCAGATTATTACAGGGTTTTTTTTTCCCCAATAGCTCCCCTCCACCTGATTCCCCAATCCACCCCACCCCATGCCCTTACCCCCTGCCACTGTCCTCATCTATAGGTGTAAGATTTTTGTCCAATCTCTTCCCGCACCCCTCACACCCCCTTCCCCCTGAGAATTGTCAGTCCACTCCCTTTCTATGTCCCTGATTCTATTATATTCACCAGTCCATTCTGTTCTTCAGATTTTTTATTCACTTGATTTTTAGATTCACTTGTTGGTAGGTATGTATTTGATGTCATTTTGTTGTTCATAATTTTCATCCCTACCTTTTTCCTCTTCTTCCTCTTCTTAAAGAATACCCTTCAGCATTTCATGTAATCCTGGTTTGGTGGTGATGAACTCCTTTAGCTTTTTCTTGTCTGTGAAGCTCTTTATCTGACCTTCAACTCTGAATGATAGCTTTGCTGGGTAGAGCAATCTTGGTTGTAGGTTCTTGCTGTTCATCACTTTGAATATTTCTTGCCACTCCCTTCTGACCTGCATAGTTTCTGTGAGAAATCAGCTGGCAGTCGTATGGGTACTCCCTTGTAGGTAACTAACCGTTTTTCTCTTGCTGCTTTCAAGATTCTCTCTTTGTCTTTTTCCCTTGGCATTTTAATTATGATGTGTCTTGGTGTGGTCCTCTTTGGATTCCTCTTGTATGGGGTTCTGTGCACTTCCTGGACTTGTAAGTCCATCTTTTTCACCAGGTAGGGAAAGTTTTCTGTCATTATTTCTTCTAATAGGTTTTCAATATTTTGCTCTCTCTCTTCTTCTGGCACCCCAAAAATTCGGATGTTGGTATGCTTAAAGTTGTCCCAGAGGCTCCTTACACTATCTTTATATTTTTGGATTCTTTTTTGTTTTTCTGGTTGGGTGTTTTTTGTTTCCTCATATTTCAGATCTTTGGTTTGATTCTTGGGGTCCTTTGATCTACAGTTGAATTTCTGTATATTCTTTATTTCAGACAGTGTATGCTTAATTTCTGACTGGTCCTTTTCCATTTTTTTGGCATTCTCATTAAGGTCCTTGAAGGTCTCACTAAGTTCTTCAGCGGTTTTTAGAAGATTCTTGAGTAACCTTATAAATGTGGTTCTGAACTCTATGTCATCCAGTAGTTTGCTTTCCTCCATTTCTCTCATTCGTGACATGTTTCTTTGTCTCTGCATTTTGGCTTCTTCCCTGTGTTGATGGAGTGGGTAGTGGCTTTGTGTGCTAGGTGACCTATAGGGGCCAGTAGCTCAGCCTCCCCAATCACCTGAGGAGGACACTCTTGGTACACCCCCTTGTGGGCTGAGTGCAAAGTCTTGGTGAAGGTAAGCCTTGATTGCTGTTGGTACACTGGGAGGAATTGACCTCCAGGCCAGTTGGCTGTGAGGACCCGCTGTGTCTATAATGGAAGAACTGCTGCGCTGGAGACACGCTTATGGTCCAGGACTTGTTTCAGTGGGGCTTTGGTACTCACTGAGTCTGCCTCTTGAATGTGTCACTTATGGATGTGAGGAGTTGAAATCTGGTGTCTCACACTGACCACTAGGTACACTGGCTTCTGGATCTCCAATGTGGTGCAGGTCAGCTACTGTCTGAGGCCACCCAGCAGGAGCTACAGCGAGAACTACAGTTTTCTCCTCTTTGCTTGGGGTTTGGAGGTTTTGGAGCTGTCTGACCCGGGCTGCAAGTTTGCTAGGTTAGCTGCGATAGGGCAGGCCCATTCATATGCTAAAGCCGCTGCTTGGAGCTTGGGTGGGTTTGTAGATTGTGCAGGGCGGGGTCTCAGGGTGTCACTAGGCTAGGGCGTGGCAAACAGCGATGGCTTCCAGTTAGCCGGCTCTGTGTCTCCGACCGCCTCCACGCGTCTCGCGCCCCAGTGCAGTAAACAATTATTCCTGCGTGCAGCCCTGCAAGCAAGCCACTCTCACTTTCCGACCCGATGGCAGACAGTCCAGCTTCTCCCCGTAGGAGTTTGGGTCCCCCGAGTCTCCCCAGAAACTGGAGTTTGGAGCAATTGGGAGATCATCTCCCTTCGGGTTGAAAAAAGCAGCGCTCCCAGTCGCCCGCCACCAGCCCAATATGCGCGCCCCTGTACCTCAGCTTTTCAGCACTTGTGCAGGTCACACTGCTCTTTTCTCTTTCCTTCTAGTTGTAGAACTTCCACTCAGCCAGCCTTCCTGTGGTTCTGGGTGATAGACGTTTTGTCTTTTAGTTGTAGTTTTGAAATTGTTGTGCGAGGCAGCAGTTTAGGTGTTTACCTACACCGCCATCTTGGATCCTCCCAGGGTTCAATTTTTTTTAAATAGCCCAATGGGAGATAGCAAGATCTAGGCTGAGAACATGAGGGCAGGGACCCACATACAGCAGGACTTCCTTTCTTTTTTTTTTTTAATATATTTTATTGATATTTTGCAGAGTGGAAGATAGAGGGATAGAGAGTTAGAAACATCGATGAGAGAGAAACATCGATCAGCTAACTCCTGCACACCTTCTACTGGAGATGTGCCCGCAACCAAGGTACATGCCCTTGACCGGAATCGAACCTGGGACCCCTCAGTCCGCAGGCCGATGCTTTATCCACTGAGCCAAACTGGTCAGGGCTACAGAAGGACTTTCTTAAGTCTGTCGATAGCAGGGTTGGTCACAGGTACTTTGGAAAACAAATGGCCTGAGGGGTGATACTGGTTCTTGGGCAATCATGAAGTGTCCAGTCATGAAGGGCAAATAGAAGTGTCCAGTTTGAAGGTGGTGAGGGCATGTGTGGTACACCTTGTTCACTCCTAGAGCAACCAGCGAGGTTGCACACACGAGCTCCTGCTCTTCTGTGAGGATTACATGAAATGGTTCGAACCTACAGGAAAGCCTCAGAGAATTTCTGCTATTCCTTCTGGGTTTTGTTTGTTTATTTTTAAATATATTTTTATTAATTTCAGAGAGGAAGGAAGAGGGAGAGAAAGATAGAAACATCAATGATGGGAGAGAATCATTGATCAGCTGCCTCTTGCACGCCCCCTACTGGGGATCGAGCCCGCATCCCGGGCATGTGCCCTTGACCTGAATCAAACCTGGGACCCTTCAGTCTGCAGGCTGATGCTCTCTATCCACTGAACCAAACCAGCTAGGGCTATTCCTTGTTTTTACCTGGTTCCACCTCATGGTAGCTGCAGAATTGACTATATAGGCTGGTTATTGAAACTTGTGGCTGCAGTTTCCACATCTTATGCAATAGGGACAATAATTGGTCCTTCACAGAGTTGTGAGGCATTAGTAGGTTAAAGGCAGAGCAAAAAAGAGATGGTCAAGAGCAAGTGCTCCCCTGTTCCCCACTCCTCCCTCATTGAGAAGGAAGTCAAGAGCAGATAAAACCCCCTCTTGGCTGCACCACCGTAACCACCCCCTGGCTTCTGTAATCTCGCTGGCTTCTTGGCGGGTTGACAGTGAAAAGCAGGGGAGGAAGAGGGTTATGCGCTCACGATGTGGGGACATCCCCCTAGGCGCAGATAAGGAACTGAGCCCTCCATCTGTAGCCTAGGCAACAGGCCTTCAGCAGCAATTCCCCGGGAGAAACAGCCCTGAGCGCAGGGAAACTGGGAGGGAGGATAGGCAGTGCGCGGCGCGCGGAGAAATGAAAGAGGCAGGCTGCCTGCCCTGCACCTCTAGAGGGGCTCTGCCGAAGCAGAGGGTCCGAGCTCTGCCTGGTTGCAGCGCCCGCCCCTCCTCCCAAACTGCAACAGATTCCTGGAAGCTAAGTATGTAAGGTAGAAAGAATGTCTAGAATGTGTATGCATGCCATATATGGGAGACAAAAAAACCTAGGGATGTATATAAGGCAAAAACCCTGCCACGATGGGTGCTCAGCCTCTGGAAGGGACTCTGCTGAGGCAGCACCGGCGCGAATAAACAGTCCTTTTCAGAACTTCGGAGTGCATTTGGTTTGTTGCTTCCCGCTGGCCTGACAGCTCAGCCTCATTCTTTCTAGCCCCTCTCACCTTTGATTATTCCCTTTATATAGTGTCCTTTTCTTATTTCCTGGGTACAATATCTTTTCTTATCTCTCTGAGGCTAATAATGTTACATGAAGTTTTCTTTTCCCTCCTATTCCCTTTCTTTCAAGATTTTTTGCTATGCCATAAGTAGCATTCCTTAAACGTAGTGACTCTTGGCTGTTTGCTTATATTTAAGAGTGGGGTTCTGTAAGCCCTGTGCACGTGGGGGACAGGTGGTCGTTGGCCATACTTTTTACTATTCAGTGATCTGAAAAATTCCTGTCAGAATTACTAGGTTTTCTTTCTGGGAAGACTTTTCTGTTTTCTTGACGGTGGATGTAATTTGGTTGCTGATGTCTGGGGGACTAATCAGGGGAAAAGGCTTGAAGGACTCAGTATTCAATATACAAAATTTAAATACTATCTTCATTTTTAGTGTGGTATCCCCATCCTTATCTAGGCCAGAAATTCTGACCCTTTACTGAAAACAAATCTGTAGTACTCTGCTGAAGAGAGAGTGGGAGAACATTGGTGGCTCTCATTTTCATAAACAAAAACCAAAACCAAAATAAAATAAAATAGATATTTATGTTCAAAACCAGTGAGTTCAAAAACTTACCCCTCTTACCCTCTTTCTTTAATCAACTTTGCTTTTCCTTACTACTTGCTTGTTCCTTCTGCTTCCTCTTACTTTTAAGAAATTAATGTTGAACTCTTTAAAAATTTTTTAAAAAAATATATTTTTATTGACTTTAGAAAGGAAGGGAGAGGGGGGAAGAGATAGAATCATCAATGATGACACAGAATCATTGATCGGCTCCTCCTGCACTCTGTAGGAAATGGTCCTCTGTGATCCATCTCTAGCATGGTTGGCTTTTGATGGAATTTGCTGAATTTCCCCAGGACAAACAGAATGTAGGGAGGAGGGAAGAGGATGTAAGAACAAAGAACTGTGCATGTGGGCCAGCATCATAGTGGAAACCCCTGAGGCAGGGGGCGGTGGAGGCAACTAGAAAAGGCCTCAGCCCAATTTTTTTTAAATAGCCCAATGGGAGATAGCAAGATCTAGGTGACATATGAGGAAACAGGTGATCTCATGATGCTCAGCCAATGAGGAACTGGAGGAGGGACTGAATGAATAGGCTGTGTTTGCTGCCCAGGTGTATCTGTACAACCGAAAGGACAGCTACTCTTGAAAGTGTATTTAACGTCTCATTTTCACCATATTTCTGTCTCTGAGTCCATTATTTGAATTCAGATAGGTGAGCATTTCACACAATTCCCCTCACTGAGGATAGAGCCTGCAACCCAGATATGTGCCCCGACTGGGAATCAAACTGTGACCTCATGGTTCATATATTGACACTCAACCACAGTGCCACACCAGCAGGGCTAATCTTAAACTCTTGATGAGGGAATTTCTAATTCCTTTATATTTTCACTGTAGGGAGTGGCTATAGGATTAACCTGCTGGCAAAGCCACAAACAAGTTCCAGTTTAGAGGGCATAGCCTTCTTAGCACAATAAAGCTTGACCTTATGATGCTCCCTAGATCTTATCTGGGTAGCTAATGGGCTGTGGGAGATGCAGCAAGTGCTGCCAAAACAAGTGAAACTCATAAGAACATTGTAACCATGGTGACCACTACCTTGTTTACCTCTGACTATAAAATAAAGCATCAGCTTGCCTTCTGGATCTTTCTCTGTGGCCTTAGCCAGGCACAGGAGATCCAAGACCCAGCTTATTCTCTTTGTCTGTCTTTTCTTCAATCCTTCACTGCCCTCCCTCAGGCTCGCCAAACCCTTGGCTGTGCTGGCATGGCACATCTCACTTTTGGATTTCTTCTTGTTTAGTAAATGGATAATCTTTTACTTTTTGGAGATGACCACAAACCCAGAGGTTCCAGCTATTTAGAAGCAGCAGAAGTGGAAATGCCAGTTTGTGGGTATATTGGGGGAAGAAGGGGGAGGCTGGGAAGGAAAAGGGTGCATAGCAGGTATGTAGATCATGTGTGTAACAGGAAGTCACTGGTACAGCCTCAATATCTTAATTAGATTGACCTGGATGACATATCACAATATTTACTCCTAATAATAGTAATGGGCCCTAGCTGGTTTGGCTCAGTGGATAGAGCATTGGCCTACGGATTGAAGGGTCCTGGGTTCAATTCTGGTCCAGAGCATGTACCTCAATTTCAGGTTTCCCAGCCCTGGTCAGAGTGCATGCAAGAGGCAACTAACCATGTTCACATCAATGTTTCTCTCTATCTCTCCCTCTCTCTTCCACTCTCTCTAAAAGATCAATGGAAAAATATCCTCAGATGAGGATTAACAACAAAAAAACAAAAAACAAATAATAGTAATGGCTGAGATTTATTGAGAACTTTCTCTGCTCCAGGTACTTTGCATGCATTCTTCATTTAATTTTCACAATGAACCCTGTGGACCCTGAGAAAGAATATACCTACTCAGAAGGGCTCCTGGTGGCTAATTGGGCTCAAATAAACAAAACAAAACAATAAACAAAAAGACAGAGCCTAGCAGCCATTTCTAACACAGGGGCCTCTCACACAAACTGCACTTCAGGGTGAAGGCTGCAGTGAACTGCCTGCCTACACTGTGTTTCTTCCATTTAAACCAACCCTTATAAAGGAGATCCTGAATTATATTTTAACCAATAGGACTAAGATTTTCCCTGTCCACCAGCATCTTCCCAACCAATCAGAGCAACTTCATTCTGACTAATTAGGACAGTGCCCTTTGGATTAATCAAACTGTCAGGATTTGCAGTTCTCATTTGCAATGAGGATAGACCAATAAAAGAACAGGGGCAGGGACTTCTCTCTATATAAGCCAGCTCCCCTCTGGCTCTGGTAATCACTTTCCCTTCCCACAAAAAATTGAAGACTGAGTTTCCCTAACTCGACAGGGCAGGGCAGAGCAGAGCAGGCTAGAGCAGAGTGGACCTGAGTAGGTGGGACACACCAGACTAGAGAAGAACTTCCTCACCCCAAGCTGCCTCACAGCTGTGCTATTCCACAGCCATGCTGTATCACAGTTTAGCTGTTTGCACTGAATAGTTTCTTTCTTCACTGCACCCTAAATTGGAGATTTCTGTTAGCATTGATTTGGTTCCAATGATCATTGGCTGACAACCCTATAAATAGGGGCTTTTCCTTTATTGTCCTGCCCCCTCATCACTGATATCTCCCCCTAAACATTTACCTTTTTTTAAAAAAATAGCGCATATATATATATATATATATATATATATATATATATATATTGATTTCAGAGAAGAAGGGAGAGAGAGATAGAAATATCAATGATGAGAGAGAATCATTGATTGGCTGCCTCCTGCATGCCCCACACTGGGGATTGAGCTTGCAACCTGGGCATGTGCCCTGACTAGGAATCAAACCCTGACCTCCTGGTTCATAGGTCGAAGCTCAACCACTGAGCCATGCTGGTCAGGCAAACATTTACCTTTTATTATATCTACCTTTTTACCCTCTGTCCAGGGGATTGCCCCTAGTTCAAAATCACATTTTGAGGAGGGGTACACTTCCCAAGGTTCAAAAGCAGATTTTAAAGTATCTCCTTGTGGTACTTGTCCAAAACCATGTTCTGGATCTTACAAAGACACAACAAACACACACGTACCCTCTTCCCAAATAAGCACAAATCCACACATGCACATAAACTCTCTCACACACACACCCACCCACACACACACACACACACACACTCCCCCCACCACACACACGAAGGGATACGCACTCCAACATACACATGTGTTAGAAATAAGGTGAGCCCCAAAACCAGAGGTCCTGGGAAAACAGAAAGGATATTCAGAAGCCATACAGCAAGGAAAATATCTTTACTTCTGCAGAAGGATGCACACACACAATGAGCTGGCGGTCCGCTCAGGGTTTTATGTCTGACATAGATCACCTGTTCCTCACACTTGATTGGTCAGAGCTTAGGCTCACAGTCTTGTGTGATTGGCTAATTTAAAGGAAAAATGGAGGGGTAGACCTTTGCTGTTTCAGAATGGAGGCCCCCAGGGGAGCTGCAAGTCACATGAGCCAAAATGGCAGTTGCCTAAACTCCCTTCTTTGACAGAAAAGATTACTTGTTTATTCTCACACATGCATGTAAACCTACATACCCGAGCCTACTTGCAGCCTTGGCCATAGCAGGTCCCATCTTCCTTGCCTGTGCAACATGAGGCTAGAAGGAAGTGAAACCTGCCTTGACAGGAAGTGAAACAGAATGTGAGTTTTCTCCTGCTTCTGACACAGCTGTTGAAGGGACTAAGCAAACAGTCTACAGTTTCTGGAGTTGCTCTGAGGTAATTGGGGTCTTCTGGGGTGTAGCCTGGGTGGAGCACTGGGCTTGTGAGGTTACTGTAGGTAACTGGGAAGTTGGACCCTTAGTCTTTGTTAATCTGGTGGTGGCCTTCCCCACCCCTCACCTTTCAGTGGGAGAAGAACATAGACTTTCTCCACAACAGGGTTTTGAAAATAGTTGTGGGCCCAAAGACATTTACTCAGTGTCACAGATATACATAATGTGTTTCTTTTTTCTTAGTCTGGAAACAAAGTGTTTTTATGGTTTTTTGTTGTGTTAATCCTCACCTGAGGATATTTTTTCCACTGATTTTTGGAGAGAGTGGGAGAGAGGGAGGAAGGGAGAGAGAGAGAGAGAGAGAGAGAGAGAGAGAGAGAGAGAGAGAGAGAGAGAAACATCAGTGTGAGAGAGGCACATTGATTGGTTGCCTCCTGCACACACATGGACAGGGGCAAAGGATCCTACCTGTAATCCAGGTATGTGCCCTTGACTAGAAATCGAATCTGAGACCCTTTGGTGAGAGGGCTGACACTCTAACCACTGAGCAAGGTCTGTTTTTATAGTTTTCATCCATTCTCTTTTCAAAGTAAAGAAACATTTCAGAGAAAGAGAGAGAGGGAGAGAGAGAGAGGGAGAGAGAAGATGAAGTAAATCCTATCTAATAAAGAGGGTATATGCTAATTGTCCATCATGCCCTCATAAAGATCGTGGTGTCCACAGCCAATAAGGAAGGACTATGCTAATTGACTTCCACGCCCTCAAAGATGGCGATGCCCATAGCCACAAGATGGCAGTGCTCAGTCCCCTTAGCCCCACTGGGGTGGCAGGTGCGCGGCACGGCTGGGCCTGCCCTCAGGTGGGTCCAGCCGCTCCGCACGCCTGCCTCCGGAGTCCCCCAGTCCCCTCAGCCCCCCAGCCGCCCAGGGCCGCCCAAGGCTCAGGTAACCAGGGCCGGCCGAGGCTTGCGCTGCTGGCAGTGGCAGAAGCAGAGGTGTGATGGGGGTGTCACCTTCCCCTGATTGCTGGGTTGCCTCCTGCCCCTGAGGGCTCCCGGACTGTAAGAGGGGGCAGGCTGGACTGAGGGACCCCACTCCAGTGCATGGATTTTCATGCACTGGGCCTCTAGTAGAACAATAAGGGATTTTTCCCCCTTATGCTAGACCAAGCTGGTCCTGACCAGTTTTAATTAAATTTTGTTTGTCAGTCCAGGAAAAGTAGCTACAAATACTTTTGGGGTCCTTAGAGAGAATGGAAGTAGAGATTTTGGAACCAGGTGGCCTCTGTATTGTGTTACTAGGGAGAGAACGACAAGGGGCTGGGCCATTGAGTGGAGGATGCAGCATGGGGTGGATGGAATGGTGATGTGGATGTCATTGTCCTTTTGCCCTAGAGCTTTCAGTTGTAGGCAAACACTGTAGTCTGAGGAGAGATTCAAGGACTTGATAAAATTGAAGGGATTCTTCAAAAGTCCAGCTCTTTAATTCGAGGGTATAACCCCTGCCATGACTGTGAGAATAAATCGTCATCTATTTCTTTCTTAAAATTTCCTCTGGTGTCTGATATACCATAGAGTAATTGAATGTTAGCCCTGGAAAGAATCTTGGATGTAATGTATTTCAATGATACCAAAATTTTCATTTTTGTCACATCCCTGTGCCTCTATTTACTTATATGTCTCTTTAAATTAACTTGCTTTAAATTTTTTTAATTCAACCTAAAACTGTGATATTTTGTATCACTGATGGCACATATATCACACATTGAAAATGACTGATGAAGTCCATTTCACCCTTTTTACATGTGAGAAAACTGAGACCAATAGACATTAAGTGATTTGCCCAAGGTCTCACAAAGTCATACTAATTTGGAACTGTGTCTGAGCTCTCCTAATTTATAGTTTTTATTCTTTCTAGTATAACCTATCATACTTTCAAGTACATAGTAATGATTATTAAATGTAACTCATATAGATAACCCATATGAAACCTGCTGAAAACATAGTGCCTGGCAGGGATTCAATAAATGTGTTTCTTTCCTTCTACCCTTAAGTCCCTGCTCACTGCTAACCTGAACTAGTTGCTCCCTGGAAATTATTAGAATCGTTTTAATGCTAATATTCTGAAATATTAAGATGATATTACTTTTGAGTGATTGATTGTGCTGTGCTAGATACTCAATGAGTCTTATCAATCTAGAGACACAGGCCTTCAGTTCTGGGACAATCCTCCCCCCCTTTTAAATTTATAAATTCAACTTCTTTATTAAAAAGCTTTCACCTTGAGAGAAACCAAGATGGCGGCATAGGTAAACACCTAAACTGCTGCCTCGCACAACAATTTCAAAACTACAACTAAAAGACAGAACGGACACTATCCAGAACCACAGGAAAGCTGGCTGAGTGAAAATTCTACAACTAGAAGGAAAGAGAAAAGCTCACAGAGAATTGGAGGTACGGCAAAGGGGCTTTGTGCGCGCAGAGAGGAAGGGCGGCTGAGAGCCTGGCTGACTTTCTCTGGCGGAAGGGGGAAGGAAGCCTCCGACCGCACTGAACCCCAGTTCTGACTGCACTGAACCCCAGTTCCGGGCGAACCCCTGGGGACCCACGCTCTTATGGGGGGAGTCTGGACTCTCAGGCGGAGACTCGAGCTGGGAAAGGCAGAAGTCTGAAGGCGCACGCGGGCCAGTGCGCACAAAGGCTGCGGAGGTCGCCACAGGCTTTCCCTAGTGGAAGGGAGTCAGAGGCTCCTGACGGCACTGAGCCCCAGTTCTGACTGCAGTGAACCCCAGTTCCAGGTGAGCCCCTGGGGACCCACGCTCTTGTGGGGGGAGTCTGGACTCTCAGGCGGAGACTCGAGCTGGGGAAGGCGGAGGACTGAAAGCGCACATGCGTGCAAGGGCAAGGCTGACAGGAAACCAAGACTGAGACTCCACCCCATCCAAGCTGAGCACAGAGGCTATTGCAATTTGGCAAGTCTAATCCTATAAGGCTGTCTCCAGCACCGAACTTCTCCCAGCATAGACACAGCTGATCCTTACAGCCAACTGGCCCGGAGGTCAATTCTTCCCAGTGATACCAACAACAATAAAGACTTAATTACAACAAGGCTGTACACACAGCCCACAAAGGGGTGCACCGAGAGTGTCCACCTCAGGTTAACTGGGGAAGCAGACCCACTGGGCCATATTGGAAACCTAACACAAATATCTACCTTACCAACTCAGGGAATCAGTGAAAATGCGGGGTCAAAGAATCAGATCACAAACGAAAGAAATGGAGGAAAACAAACGACTGGATATAGAATTCAAAACCACGGTTATAAGACTTTTTAAGAATATCCTAGAAAAGGCCGAAAAATATAACGAGACCCTCGAAGATATGAAAAAGGACCAACTAGAAATTAAACATACACTGACTGAAATAAAAAATATTATACAGAGACCCAGAAACAGAATAGAGGAACACAAGAATCAAGTCAAAGAATTGAAATACAAAGAAGCAAAAAACACTCAACCGAAAAAGCAAAAAGCAAAAAAAAAAAATCCAAAAAGTTGAAGATAATGTAAGAAGACTCTGGGACAACTTCAAGCGTACCAACATCAGAATTATGGGGGTGCCAGAAGAAGAGAGAGAGCAAGATACTGAAAACCTATTTGAAGAAATAATGACCGAAAACTTCCCCCACCTGGTGAAAGAAATAGACTTACAAGTCCAGGAAGCCCACAGAACCCCAAACAAAAGGAATCCAAAGAGGACCACACCAAGACACATCATAATTAAAATGCCAAGAGCAAAAGACAAAGAGAGAATATTAAAAGCAGCAAGAGAAAAACAGTTAATTACCTACAAGGGAGCACCCATACGACTGTCAGCTGACTTCTCAACAGAAACTATGCAGGCCAGACGGGAGTGGCAAGAAATTTTCAATGTGATGAATAGCAAGAACCTACAACCAAGATTACTCTACCCAGCAAAGCTATCATTCAGAATTGAAGGGCAGATAAAGAGCTTCACAGATAAGAAAAAGCTGAAGGAGTTCATCACCACCAAACCAGTATTATATGAAATGCTGAAAGGTATTCTTAAAGAAGAGGAAGAAGAAAAAAGTAAAGAGAAAAATTATGAACAACAAATACATATCTATCAACAAGCGAACCTAAAAATCAAGTGAATTAAAAACCTGAGGAACAGAATAATCTGGTGAATATAATAGAATCAGGGGCATAGAAAGGGAGTGGACTGATAATTCTCAGGGGGAAAGGGGTATGGGGGGTTCATGAAGAGAATGGACAAAAATCATACACCTATGGATGAGGACAGTGGGGGGGAGGTAAGGGCAGAAGGTGGGGTGGGAAATGGGTGGAGGGGAGCTATAGGGGGAAAAAGGAGAAATAATTGTAATAATCTGAATAAAGATTTATTTTAAAAAAATAAATAAAAATAAAAAAACAAAAAGCTTTCACCTTTTTAATTTTTGTACAATTTGCAAAACTATTCTGAAAGCAGCATATATGTGCACAAGTTTCTGCAAAGAGTGCTAATTAAGGATATGGTAAATGCTATACAAGTTATTTTAAAAAAACTGCCACAACTGGGCCATTACATTGCCATCTTTTTTATCAAAATATTTGATTCCAGCCTTTCTTCCACTGCCTTAAACTATAAAGCATTTTTTAATGAGTTGAAATTAAGGAAGGACTACATCTACTAGAAAAGAAGAGAAGAAAGTTCTATTAGTTTGAGGTTTTAGGCTCTCCCCCAAACCAAGACCAGTATCTTGGGAAGGGCTAGGCTGGGACCCTGAACAGAGTATGAGTATGTGCAGGTGGCATCTGGGATGATTTCTTAAATTATTTATTTCATTTTTTTTTTCCTTTTTCCTTCTGAAATATCTGTTATTTGGGTGTTGGACTTTCTGAACTAATAACTATTTTATTTTCTTCTCTCCTATTTTGTCCTATTTTCTAAAAGATTCTCTTCAATTCCATCTTTTTAATATTGCTAGTAAATTTTAAAAATTTTAGCTTTTATATTTTAATTTTTAAAAGATCATTCTCATTTAGTTCATTTTTTGTTCCTATTTTATGGACATGATATCTTTTTTTTCTTTATTGATTAAGGTATTACATATGTGTCTTTACCCACTCATTGTCTCCCCCCATATTTTCTCTTTTTAAAATAAGTATGTTTTTATTAATTTTAGAGAAAGAAGAAGGGAGAGGGATAGAGAGATGAAACATGGATGAGAGAGAGAGACATTGATTGGCTGCCTCCTGCACACTCCCTACTGGGGATCCAGCCCACAACCCAGGCATGTGCCCTGACTGAATTGAATTGGGGACCTCTTGGTTCATGGATCGACAGTCAACCACTGAGCCACACCAGCCTGGCGACACAATATCTTTTCTTATCTCTGTAAGAATATTAATTACTAGAGGCCTGTGGGGAGTTCCTCGGCCCAGCCTGCACCCTCTCCAATCCGGGACCCCTTGGGGGATGTCTGACTATCTCTCGCAATACGGGACCACTGGCTCCTAACTGCTTGCCTGCCTGCCTGCCTGATTGCCCCTAACCACCTCTGCCTGCCTGATGGCCCCTAACCACCTCTGCCTGCCTGCCTGATCATCCCTAACTGCTCCCCTGCTGGCCTAATCGCCCCTAACCGCCTCTGCCTCGCCCTGCACCTGGAACCCAGGATTCCCTCCTCCAGCTGGTCACAGGCACCTGGGAACCAGGCTTCCTTCCCTCTGGCCAGCCACAGGCACCCAGGAACCGGGCCGGCTTCGCCTGGGCCGGCCAAAGCCACAGGGGACTGTGGACGGGTGGCTTTGCCCGGGCTTCAGTTGCAGGCACTGGCGCCCGGGACTGTGGGGCAGGCGGCTTGACCCTCTCCCGGGCTGCAGCTTGGTTGGTCCCCATTCCTCTCTTGCGAGCTCATTTGTGCCTGGCTGGTCCCCATTCCTCTCTCCCCAGTGTTGAGTGTCTGAGCCGTTATGATGTGACAACCATTTGCATATTGGATCTTTATTATATAGGACTAGAGGCCCGGTGCATGAAATTGGTGCATTGGGGGAGGGTTGTCCCTCAGCCCAGCCTGCACCCTCTCCAATCTGGGACCCCTCCCATGGGATTGGGCCTAAACGGGCAGTCAGACATCCCTCGAGGGGTCCCAGATTGGAGAGGGTGCAGCCTGGGCTGAGGGACACACCCCCCTTGTGCATGAATTTCATGCACCAGGCCTCTAGTATGGTAATATTATCCTATATAATAAAAGGGTAAAATGCAAATCAACCGAACGGTGGAACGAATGGTTGCTATGACACACACTGACTACCAGGGGGCAGATGCTCAATGCAGAGCTGCCCCCAGCACGCAGTGATCAGGGCCTGCCGGCCAACCTCTCAGTCCTTTCCCCTGGCGGCAGGCTCTGATTGCCTGATGGCGAACAGGAAACTGGGGGTGGGTGGTGGGGGGGGGGAGGTGCTGGCACAAATTTGTGTGCCAGGCCTCTAGTCTATAATAATAAAATAGTCTAGTAATATGCTAATTAGACTGGACAGTTGAACAACCTTCCGGACGATCTTCTGGATGAAGCTTGGGCTGTGAGGGCCGAGGCAGCCGCTGTGGCTGCAAGGGCTGAGCCCCTTGCATGAATTTCGTGTATCAGGCCTCTAGTCTCTCTATATAAAAGGCTAATATGCAAAATGTCCCCTCAGGAGTTCAACCAGGAGACCAGGATTTCGATGATGTGTGCTGACCACCAGGGGGTGGTGCAGAATGAAGAAAGGCCCTGCCTGGCAGCCGGCAACCGGCAGTCAGGGAAGGAAGGCCCTGGCCAGCAGCCTGAAGGCCCCGGTCAGCTCTTATCTTCGGCCAGGCATAGGGAACCTACCTGTGCACAAATTTCGTGTACCAGGCCTCTAGTTAACAATAATTATTTTAATCATACAACCACCTATGGGGTGCTTCCATGAGGTTATTTCCCTTGACAAAAAGAAACATGAAGCTCAGCAAAGTTAAGGAAGTTGCCTAAGGCCATAGAGCTAATGTCAACGTAAAAGTGTCCAAACTTGTAAGAATTTTTATGAGTTTATTTGAGCTAAACTGACAATTGCCAGGAAGCAAAATCTCAACGGATTAAGAAAATGCTCTAGAGAATATCAGTTTTGCATCTTAATTTTTACATTACAATCAAAGGAGGAGGAGTAAAGGGGTTACATGAAATCCATTGGGGACATCTCTGCAATTGGATAAAAAGTAAAAGGAATAGATACATAGTTCTTTTACATTTGTTGTATAGGATAGCTAGCAGTTAACAATTAACACAATAGCAATAATAATGAGGAATTTTGTGATCTCTGCTCTGGTACAGTGAGGGATCTGGAAAAAAAGGAAATTACCCTGACATTCCAAAAGTCTGTCATCATAGATGCAAGAAAGACAAGAGACAAATTCAGTTAAGTTTAAGATAGAATTTTTGTCAGGGAAGATACTGGCCTAGGAAATAACTAGCTGCCATGACTCAGTTTTAGTTAGAAAGTTTTAATTTCATACCATCCTATGTGCTTATTTTAGGTCTCTGAATCTGTAAGGTCATCATGAAGGCCTCCTCTGAGCTTGTCAGGTTTGGTATGTGAGTAGCCCCTTTTTCATCCACACTAATCAAGGATGTAAACCTGGCCATCCAGGGTTATTTCCAATGAACCCCCTGTAGGCTAGGGCTACCATAACAGAATACAACAAACTGGGTGACTCAAACAATAGAAATTTGGCCTACCTGTGTGGCTCACTGGTTGAGCACTGACCTAGGAACCAAGAGGTCATGGTTCAATCCCTGGTCAGGATACATGCACTGATTGTGGGCTTGATCCCTATTAGTGAACGTTCAGGAGGCAGCTGATCAATGATGTTCTTCTCTCATCAGTGTTTCTGTCTCTCTATCCCACTTCCTTACTCTCTAAAAATAAATAAAAACAAATTTAAAAAAAACTTTTAAATTAACCTTTATTCTTTTTGTTTTCTCACTGATCAAGTGTGAACAGGTTTGGTTTCTCCTGAGGACTCTCTCCTTGTCTCGAAGATGACCATCTTCTCACTGTATCCTTATTTGGCCTTTTTGTTTGTTTTTTGTTAATCCTCACCCGAGGATATTTTTCCATTGAGTTTTAGGGAGAGTGGAAGAGAGGGAAAGACAGAGAGAAACAGCAATGTGAGAGAAACACATCGATTGGTTGCCTCCTGCACAAGCCCTGACCAGGGCCTGGGCTGGGGAGGAGCCTGCAACCAAGGTACATGCCCTTGACCAAAATCAAAGCCGGGATCCTTTGATCTGCAGGCCGATTCTCTATTCACTGAGCCAAGCCAGGTAAGGCCTCATGTGGCCTTTTCTATATGCACATGCATGCCCAGTGTCTCTTATAACAATCTTATTTTATATTGGTTTCACCTTTATGATTTCATTTAACTTTTGATTACCTCCTGAAGTCCCTATCTCCAAATACAGTCACACTGGGGGTTAGGGTTTCAATATATGAATTTAGTGGGATGCAATTCAGTGCATAACACCCTGCAAAGAGAACTTGGTCTAGGATGTAAGTACAGTGGGGTCGGATTGGCAATATGCAGAGGGAAACAAGAGAGCCTGCTTGGTGGGAACTTCCCGCCTGAGCTGACTCCTGCAGTGTACAAAGCAGGTCTCAGGGTGGAGGCCTCCATCAGAGTCAGATGCTTCCTTTGACCTCTCATCACTGCTCACTATGATGCATCCCAGTTTTTGCTGGGTAGGAGAGGCAAGGTAAATAGGATTCCTGCAGGTGCTGGAAGGCAATGGCCTAGCAGTGGTCGGCAAACTTATTAGTCAACAGAGCCAAATATCAACAGTACAATGATTGAAATTTCTTTTGAGAGCCAATTTTTTTAAACTTAAACTTCTTCTAACGCCACTTCTTCAAAATAGACTTTCCCAGGCTGTGGTATTTTGTGGAAGAGCCACACTCAAGGGGCCAAAGAGCTGCATGTGGCTCGCAAGCCACAGTTTGCCGACCACTGGCCTAAAGCATGCCTCCTCAGCTCACCTCCTTTGTGTCCTGGACAGCCTCCTAAGGAATTTCACTCTGATGACCAAGAATCCCGAGGTGACTTATACAAACCAAGATATTGTCTGGTCTAAGTTTGAAACCACCTTTTTTATGATCTTTGGTCTTGTTAACTATGCACCAGTATTTAGAGACTCTATCTTCCAGGGCCTGGAGGAGTTCTACCAGGACAATGTGTTCTACCTGGAGCTCAGAGCCATGTTGTTCCTGGTGAGTCTGTCTCTCTTCTCCTCTCTTCTGCTCTGGCTTGACTTTCAGATCTTATCATGTAGGTTTTCACAGGCTCCCTACTCTAGTACAAGTACAGGACTAAATGATGACTTCATCCCAAGGGGATATGTACTTTTCCAGGGTTCATCATGAGCAAGGAAACCTGAAATGGACTGGGATGGCCCCAGCAAAACTGTTAACATGACCCTCACTGCCTTTTACCTCCCTTCTCTCATGAGCACCACTTCTCACATCCTCCCAGATACATAGTGTTGAAGCATCCATCTTATATAAAAACTGTTGTTTGAAATTTTAACCCTGCTATTTGGCTTCTGTAGATGCTTGCTTGCTTAAATAATAAGGAAAATAAGACTACTCCCATTCCAGAGAGGCCATTAAACCTTCCCTGGATGAAGTTATCAGTGCTGGCACCAGGCCAGGCCTTTGGTTGAGGTCTCAAGGCCACAGCACATAGGGGCTCTTTAAGAACTTGCAAAGGGGGCCGGAAACACCCCATATGTGGGAGACAAAGAAGGTAAAAACATATAAATAGGGAAAGTTCCTCTATGTTGGGGCCCAGAATTTGAGAGACATTTTCCTTTGAACCCGCGTTTAATAAATGTAACTCCATCTCTCTAAGTGTTGCTTGGTTCTTCTCCGGGTTTCTGTAACAGTGTCTCATGGGTGCTCAAGGCTCCCTTTGACCTCTCATCACTGCTCACTATGATGCATGGAATCTAAGCAGTGCCTCTTGCTTGGATCTTTCTTGACTTGTCTCCTTTCATATAAAAATTTAGCTTCTCTGAGTCCCTTGGGACAATGCTCTTGGTATGGGGGACAGCTAAGGAATCTGGTAAATGGATCTGGTTGCCTGTAACTGAGGGGATTGATAATTTCCTAGGGGTCCTTTTTCTGGAGCCCAGTTGCATTTTATCTAGGGTCTTCTATGGGCAATGCTGCCCTCACAGAGGAACTGTTGAAAGCCTTGCTCTTTCTCAGGTTTCCCAAATGCCCAAGACAGTGTCTTCCAGTAGAACTCAGGGCATAGCTATGGTGGACTGGCAGTGCTAGCTGAGGCGTCTGCAAGGAAGGTAAGGGCTTGGTGACCCTTCACCCACTTCCCCTTCCTCCTTGTGGGTACTACAGACTCTTATTATTTCCTGTTTGTTCCACCATAGAAGCTTCCTCACTGATTTTTCTTCAAATCATTCTACACCCAATCTTTTCTTTAATCTTGGTAGATAAAGTTCAACTCTTCAGCACAAAATGAGAGACTCTCACGAGTGTATTCACCACCCCAGCCTTATTCCTATTTTTCTTTCCCACCCTCTTCCTCCATCCCTTCCTCCCTATTTCTTTCTTTTTCTCTCCCTTTCAGCTGTTCATCAGACATCTGCAGGCTTCTACTCTGTCAGGCACTATGCTAGGTGCTAGGTGTACAAAGCCATATGGGACAGAACCCATGTCCTTAAGAAGGACAACAGTTTCTCTCTGGGAGACTTGTAGGTAAAAAAATACATGTGATAGACATTCTTGTAGATGTTAAAGAACCATTTACAGGTTGTAGAGGGAATACAAAGAAGGAAATGGTTAGTGTTATTGGATGGGTGGGAGAAAGACCAAATAAGCATTATGGAGGAAGGAGAATGCTCTGGTGATGTTGCAGAAGACCACAGAAAAACCAAGCAATGCTTTAGAGAAAAGGAGTTACACTGTTTATTACGCTGGTGGACTCAGTGGAATAACTTCCCAAATATGAATAAAGTAACATGCAGAAGGCTTCTCTTTTATATCTTTCTCAAATATGAATTTTGCTTCCAATCCCTTCCCGGGCTTTGCAAAAAAGACCCAAGGTGTTGGGGGTCTTGAGACTGTATCTGATGGTCTGGCCTGGTGCCAGCACTAATAACCCCTGCCTTCTGGGGCTGTGCATTGTTCAGAGTTTATGGCCTCTGTATTTAGGTAACAGGTTTTGCAAGGCCAGTTTCTGGGCAAGAGGCAATAACTTAATTATAGGTTATCAAGAATGTACACTGGGCTTGCTGGCAGATTCAGATTGCTAGACCCTCAAATATCAGGGTTACATTGGAATTAGCCTTTTTAGCCTTCTCAGTGAGTGCTGGAAAATAAGGATGAGTTCACTGAGTTGAAGGTGAGTCATGGCATTTTCCTTAGTGGGATCAGCATAAACAAAGTTATAGGTGCTATAGACACTTATTTGGAGCCCATTTGGTACTACAAGGAGTTCATAATGACTAGATACTAAGATTCTAGGGATACTCATTGAAAATAAACTGGGAAGGTGTACATGGATAATTATGAATACTTTGGGCACCATATTAAAAGTTGTATTCTGCAGGTGAAAGGGAGTCACTGGATGGTTTTAAATAAGAGAATGTGAACACATTCTTGCAATTTAGAAAGAACACTCTGGAAGCACTTGGAAAAATGGATTACAGTGCAAGGGTCCCCCTAGTAAAAAAAAAGGGGGTGGGTGGGGAGAGGACTGGAAGAGGCAGGGAGACTAGGGAAACTGCAGGTGTAAGATGAGGGCCAGAATGAAGATAGAAGCAATGAGGAAGAGCTATGTGCCAGAGGAAGAATGTATAGGTCTGGTGACTGACTACATGGCTTCTACTATGACTTGCTGGCATTTGACTTGAATTGATTGGTGGTGATGTATAGGGAAATAGGAAACTCAAGAGGAGGATAGAGAGGGAGAAACAATCACTTTGGTTTTCAACTTGCAGAGTTAGAGATGTCTATGAGACATCCGCATGAAGATGTCCAAAGAGTGGTTGAATACATGAGTTTGAAGCCCAGAGGAGAGTTCTAGCCTGGAAACATGATTGACATTTATCTGCAGAAAAGGGATGATTAAACTGAGTTAGAATGCAGTTCCCATAGAAGATGTAGGATGAGAAGAGGAGTGGGCCAAGAGGAGAGCCCTGCAAACAGCAAATAGGATGGACAGTTTACAATGTGGACTGAGAAGGGGCAGGCACAGAGAAAGGAGGGGACTAGGATAGAGCTCTCCCAGGGGCCAAGGAGAAGGAGGTTTCACATGGCAGGGTGAAGTCAAGAGAAATGTAGATTAGAAAGAGCCCATTTGATTTAGAAATTAGAGGTCATCTTTGAGCAGTTTCAATGGTGTGCTGAGAAGAGAAGCCCAATTTCCAGGAGTGGAAAAATGAAATGCATGATAAATTGGAGCCAGGTTTGGCTAACTAAAAACCTTGCCTATGATTTGAGAAAAAGAAAGAGGGAGGTAGCTGGGGAGGTAGTTCAGGAGGGTCCTTTTTAGGGTGGGGCTTACTTTGAACACATAAGAACCTGGAGAGATTAAAGAAGAGGGGAGAAAGGGAGCAAGAGATGACATGATGTTCCTTGGGACAAAAGAAGAGGTTACTCCAGCATGTAGAGAATGAGACTGTTATTGAACCCGATAATGTTCTCCATGACTTGAGAAAGGGCAGGCAAGGGGCAAATATAGATGTTGGAGGGATAATGGTGGGGACTTGAAGGGAGGAGATCCTTCCTGTCTCCCCTATATTTCTTTATTTTATTTTTTATTGTTTAAAGTATTACATATAGTAGTACATATATCTCCTTTGTTTCCCCATTGACCTTCCCCCAGCCTCCCTTACCCCCTGTCCCATGCCCTCATCCCCCCCACCCTAGTGTCTTGTGTCCATTTGTTGTGCTTATATGCATGCATACAAGTCCTTTGGTTGATCTCTTCCCCCCCCCCCCCACCCCAACACTGTGGTACATCTACACAATGGAATACTACACTGCTATAAAAAAGAAGGAATTCTTACCATTTGCAGCAGCAAGTAAATGGTAAGAAACTGCCTTCCCACTGTAATTTGACAGTCTGCTTGGTGCTTTACTGTCTCTGTATCTATCTTTTTGTTCATCAGGTTATAATGTTCTTTATTTTCCATAAATGAGAGAGATCATGTGGTATATTTCTTTCATTGCCTGGCTTAACATAATGCTCTCCAGGTCCATCCTTGCTGCTGCAAATGGTAAGAATTCCTTCTTTTATATAGCAGTGTAGTATTCCATTGTGTAGATGTACCACAGTTTTCTAATCCACTCATCTGCTGATGGGCATTTGGACTGTTTCCAAATCTTAGCTATGGTGAATTGTGCTGCTTTGAACATAGGGGTGCATATATCCTTTCTGATTCGTATTTCTAGTTTCTTAGGATATATTCCTAGGAGTGGGATTACTGGGTCAAATGGGAGTTCTATTTTCAGTTTTTTGAGGAAACTCCATAGTGTTCTCCACAGTGGCTGCACCAGTCTGCATTCCCACCAGCAGTGCACCACGGTTCTTTTTTCTCCGCATCCTCGCCAACACTTGTCGTTTGTTGATTTGCTGATGATAGCCATTCTGACAGGTGTGAGATGGTATCGCATTGTTGTTTTGATTTGCATCTCTCGGATAATTAGTGACTTTGAGCATGTTTTCATGTGTCTCTTGGCCTTCCTTCTGTCTTCTTTCGAAAAGTATCTATTTAGGTAGTTGCCCATTTTTTGATTGGGTTGTTTATCTTCCTTTTGTTAGGTTGTATGAGTTCCCTGTAAATGTTGGAGATTAAACCCTTATTGTTGATATCATTGGTAAATATGTTCTCCCATGCAGTGGGCTTTCTTGTTGTTTTATTGATGGTTTCCTTTGCTGTGAAAAAGCGTTTTATTTTGATGTAGTCCCATTTGTTTATTTTCTCTTCAGTTTCTGTTGCCCTAGGGGCAGTATCAGTGAAGAATTTCCTTCTGCATATGTCTGAGATTTCTCTGCCTGTGGATTCCTCTAGTATTTTTATGGTTTCCCATCATATGTTTAAGTCCTTTATCCATTTTGATTTAATTTTTGTGTATGGTGTAAGTTGGTGGTCTAGTTTCATTTTTTTTGCATATATCTGTCCAATTTTCCCAATACCATTTATTGAAAGACTGTCTTGACTCCATTGTATATTCATGCCTCCTTTGTCAAATATTAATTGAGCATAGTGGTTTGGGTCAATATCTGGGTTCTCTATTCTATTCCTGTTCTTGCGCCAGTACCAGGCAGTTTTGAGAACAGTGGCTTTGTAATACAGCTTGAAGTCTGATATTGAGATCCCACCTACTTTGTTCTTCTTTCTCAGGATTGCTGCAGCTATTCAGTGTCTTTTTTCATTCCAGATGAATTTTTGGAGAGTTCTTTCTAGGTCTGTGAAATATGCCGTTGGTATTTTAATGGGGAGTGCATTGAATCTATAGATTGCTTTGGGTAGTATGGACATTTTAATGATGTTGATTCTACCAATCCATGAACATGGTATGTTCTTCCATCTGTTTACACCTTCCTCTATCTCTTTTTTCAGTGTCCTGTAGTTTTCCGCATATAGGTCTTTTATCTCCTTAGTTAAGTTTATTCCTGGGTATCTTAATTTTTTTGGTGCGATGGTAAATGGGATTGCTTTTTTAACTCTCTCTTTCTGTAAGTTCACTATTGGTGTATAGAAATGCCATAGATTTCTTGGTATTAATTTTGTATCCTGCTACATTGCCGAATTTGTTTATTAAGTCTATTAGTTTTTTGATGGAGTCTTTCGGTTTTTTAAGTACAATATCATGTCATCTGCAAATAAGGACAGCTTTACTTCTTCTTTTCCAATTTGGATGCCTTTTATTTCTTCTTCTTGTCTAATTGCAATGGCTAATACTTCCAGTACTATGTCGAACAGGAGTGGTGAGATTGGGCATCCCTGTCTTGTTCCTGTTCTTAGGGGAAATGGTTTTAGTTTTTGCCCATTGAGTATGATGTTAGCTATGGGTTTATCATATATGGATTTTATTATGTTGAGGTATGATCCTTCTATTCCAACCTTGTTGAGAGTTTTTATCAAGAAAGGGTGTTGGATTTTTGTGCATCAATTGATATGAGTATGTGATTTTTATCTCTCACTTTGTTTATGTGATGTATCACGTTTATTGATTTGCGAATATTGTATCATCCTTGCATTCCTGGGATAAATCCTACTTGGTCATGGTGTTTGATCTTTCTGATGTAGTGCTGGATCCGATTTGCTAGAATTTTGTTGAGGATTTTGGCATCTACGTGCATGAGGGATATTGGCCTGTAATTCTCTTTCATTGTGTTGTCTTTATCTGGTTTTGGTATTAGGGTGATGCTGGCTTCATAGAATGAGCTTGGAAGTGTTCCTTCCTCTTGAATTTTTTGGAATAGTCTGAGGAGGATAGGTTTTATTTCTTCCTTGAGTGTTTGGTAAAACTCCCCTCTGAAGCCGTGTGGCCCCTAGCTTTTGTTTGCTGGAAGCTATTTGATGACTGCTTCAACTTCTTTCATAGTTATTGGCCTATTGAGATTTTTAGATTCTTCCTGATTGAGATTTGGAACGTTATATTTTTCTAGGAATATGTCCATTTCCTCCAGGTTGTCCAGTTTGTTGGAATAGAGTTGTTCATAGTATTTTTAAACAATCCTTTGTATTTCTGTGGGGTCTGTTGTTATTTCACCGCTTTCCTTTTTTTTTTTTTTTTTTTTTTTTGTTTATTTCGGTCCTCACTTTTTGCTTCCTGGTGAGCCTGGCTAGAGGTTCATCAATCTTGTTTATCCTTTCAAAGAACCAGCTCTTGGTTTTATTGATCTTTTGTATTGTTATTTTTGGTCTCAATGTCATTTATCTTCACTCTGATCTTTATTATTTCCTTCCTTCTGCTTACACTGGGCTTTTCTTGTTGCTCTCTTTCTAACACTTTGAGTTGTAGGGTTAGGTATTTTCTTACCATTGTTTCTTGTTTTTTCAGTAGACTTTTAGAGCTATGAACTTCCCTCTTAAGACTGCTTTCTCTGTGTCCCATAGATTTTGGATTGTTGTGTTTTCATTGTTGTTTGTTGCCATGATTTTTTTATTTCTTCTTTGATCTCTCTGGTAACCCAATCATTGTTTAATGGCATGCTGTTTAGTCTCCATGTGTTTGATTTTTTTTGGATTGTTTTTATTGTAGTTGATTTCCAGTTTTATTCCACTGTGATCTGAGAAGATGCTTGATATGATTTCTATCTTCTTGAATTTGAAGAGACTTTGCCTGTGACCCAATATATAGTCTACTTTTGAAAATGACCCATATGCACTTGAGAAGAATGTATATTCTGTGGATTTGGAGTGAAATTTTCTGAAAATGTCAATTAATTCCATCTGGTCTAGTGAGTCATTTAGGATTGATGTTTCTTTGCTGATATTTTGTTTAGAGGATTTGTCCAAAGTTGATAGTGGGGTCTTAAAGTCTCCTACTATGATTGTATTGCTGTCAATTTCTCCCTTGATATCCTGCAGGAGTTTTTTTTTTAATGTATTTGAGTGCTCCTGTATTGGGTGTGTATATGTTTACCGGAGTTATTTCTTCTTGTTGGATTCCTCCCTTTAGTATTATGAAGTGGCCTTCCTTATCTCTTTTTATGTCCTTCACTTTGAGATCTAATTTGTCAGATATAAGTATTGCTACCCCAGCTTTTTTTTAATTTCCATTTTCCTGAAATAACCTTTTTCCATCCCTTCACTCTCAGTCTGTGTGCATCTTTTTTTCTGAGGTGTGTTTCTTGTAGACAGCAGATATATGGGTCATTTTGTCTTATCCAATCCGTTACCCTATGTCTTTTGATTGGGGCATTTAATCCATTTACATTTAAAGTTATTATTGATAGGTACTTTTTTGTCACCATTTTTATTCTTTACCCCGTGTTCCTTCTTCGCTTCCTATTTCTTTCTTTCTTTTTTTTTTTTTTTACAGCAGACACTTTAGCATTTCTTGCATTGCTTGTTTGGTGGTAATAAACTTCCTTCGTCCTTTTTTGTCTGTGAAGCTCCTGATTTCACCTTCAATTTTGATTGATAGCCTTGCTGGTTACAGTATTCTTGGATTCAGACGCTTCCTTTCATGACTTTGTATATTTCATTCCATTCCCTTTTGGCCTGATGTGTTTCTGTTGGGAAATCAGTTGCTAGTCTGATGGGGGATCCTTTGTAGGTAACATTCTGTCTCTCTGGCCGCTTTTAAAATTCTTACTTTGTCGTTAGTGTTTGCCAAATTAATTTTAATGTGCCTTGGTGTTGGTCTTTTGGGTTTCATTTTGCTTGGGACTCTGTGAGCTTCTTGGATTTGTGTGGATTTTTTCTTCCCTATGTCAGGGAAATTTTCTGTCATTATTTCTTCAAACAGGTTTTCTGTTACCTGCTCAATTTCCTCTCCTTCTGGCACCCGTATTATGTGCATGTAGTTTCGTTTCATGTTGTCCCAAAGTTCCCTTAGGCTCTCCTACTGCTTTTTAATTTTTTTTTTCTAGAAGCTGCTGTACTTGGGTATTTTTTCCTACCTTGTCTTCTAGCTCACTTTTGTGGTCCTTTGCTTCTCCTAGTCTACTCTTTTTTTTAATTTTTTTTTATTAAGGTATTCTATGTGTACATATCTTACCATTGCCCCCCCCCCAAACCCCACTCCCATACATGCCCTCACCCCCCAATGTTTTGCATCCATTGGTTACTCTTATATACATGCATATAAGTCCATCAGTTGATCTCTTATTTCCCCCACCTCTCCCTAACCTTCCCGCTGTAATTTGACAGTCTGTTTGATGCTTTATTGCCTCTGTATCTATCTTTTTGTTCATCAGTTTATACTGTTTTTCATTATTCCCAAATGAGTGAGATCATGTGGTATTTTTCTTTCATTGACTGGCTTATTTCACTTAGCATAATGTTCTCTAATTCCATCCAGGTGCCTACAAATGGTAATAATTCCTTCTTTTTTATGGCAGCATAGTATTCCATTGTGTAGATGTACCACAGATTTCTGATCCAGTCATCTGCTGATGGGCACCTAGGCTGTTTCCAAATCTTAGCTATTGCAAATTGTGCTGCTATGAACATAGGGGTGCATATATCCTTTCTGATTCGTGTTTCTGGTTTCTTAGGATATATTCCTAGGAGTGGGATTACTGGGTCAAATGGGAGTTCTATTTTCAGTTTTTTGAGGAAACTCCATACTGTTCTCCACAGTGGCTGCACCAGTCTGCATTCCCACCAGCAGTACATGAGGGTTCTTTTTTCTCCGCATCCTCGCCAACACTTGTCGTTTGTTGATTTGTTGATGATAGCCATTCTGACAGGTGTGAGATGGTATTGCATTGTCGTTTTGATTTGCATCTCTCGGATAATTAGTGACTGAGCATGTTTTCATGTGTCTCTTGGCCTTCCTTCTGTCTTCTTTCGAAAAGATTCTATTTAGGTCATTGCCCATTTTTTTATTGGATCATTTATCTTCCTTTTATTAAGTTGTATAAGCTGCCTGTAGATGTTGGAGATTAAACCTTTATCAGTGATAACATTTGCAAATACGTTCTCCCATACAGTGGGGTTTCTTGTTGTTTTGTTGATGGTTTCTTTTTCTGTGCAAAAGCTTTTTATTTTGATGTAGTCCCATTTGTTTATTTTCTCTTTGGCTTCCGTTGCCCTAGGGGAAGTATCAGTGAAGAAGTTCCTTCGGCATATGTCTGAGATTTTGCTGCCTGTGGATTCCTCTAGTATTTTTATGGTTTCCCGTCTTATGTTTAAGTCCTGTATCCATTTTGAGTTTATTTTTGTGTATGGTGTAAGTTGGTGATCTAGTTTCATTTTTTTGCATGTTATCTGTCCAATTTTCCCAACACCATTTATTGAAGAGACTATGTTGACTCCATTGTATGTTCATGACTCCTTTGTCACATATTAATTGCGCATAGTGGTTTGGGTCGATATCTGGATTCTCTATTCTATTCCATTGATCTATATGTCTGTTCTTGTGCCAGTACCAGGCTGTTTTGAGGACAGTGGCTTTGTAATACAGCTTGAAATCTGGTATTGAGATCCCTCCTACTTTATTCTTCTTTCTCAGGATTGCTGTGGCTATTCGGGGTCTTTTTTTTATTCCAGATGAATTTTTGGAGAGTTCTTTCTAGGTCTGTGAAAAATGCCATTGGTATTTTAATGGGGAGTGCATTGAATCTATAGATTGCTTTGGGTAGTATGGACATTTTAATGATGTTGATTCTACCAATCCATGAACATGGTATGTTCTTCCATCTGTTTAAATCTTCCTCTATCTCTTTTTTCAGTGTCCTGTAGTTTTCTGCATATAGGTCTTTTACCTCCTTGGTTAGGTTTATTCCTAAGTATCTTAATTTTTTTGGTGCGATGGTAAATGGGATTACTTTCTTAGTCTCTCTTTCTGTAAGTTCACTATCGGTGTATAGAAATGCCATAGATTTGTTAGCATTAATATTGTATTCTGCTACATTGCCGAATTTATTTATTAAGTCTGTTAGTTTATTGATGGAGTCTTTCGAATTTTTTATGTACAATATCATGTCATCTGCAAATAAGGACAGCTTTACTTCTTCTTTTCCAATTTGGATGCCTTTTATTTCTTCTTCTTGTTTAATTGCAATGGCTAATACTTCCAGTACTATGTCGAACAGGAGTGGTGAGATTGGGCATCCCTGTCTTGTTCCTGTTCTTAGGGGAAATGGTTTTAGTTTTTGCCCATTGAGTATGATATTAGCTGTGGGTTTATCATATATAGCTTTTATGATGTTGAGGTATGATCCTTCTATTCCCACCTTGTTGAGAGTTTTTATCAAGAAAGGGTGTTGGATTTTGTCAAATGCTTTTTCTGCATCAATTTAATATGACTATGTGATTTTAATTTCTCAATTTGTTTATGTGATGTATCACATTAATTGATTTGTGGATATTGTACCATCCTTGCATTCCTGGGATAAACCCTACATGGTCATGGTGTATGATCTTTCTGATGTAGTGCTGGATCCGATTTGCTAGAATTTTGTTGAGGATTTTGGCATCCACGTGCATGAGGGATATTGGCCTGTAATTCTTCTTCATTGTGTTGTCTTTATCTGGTTTTGGTATTAGGGCAGGCTTGGGCAAACTATGGCCCGAGGGCCGGATCAGGCTGTTCTATCCGGTTCTCTTGCTCTCCCCTCCGCTCCTTTACTTTGAATTTATATTAGTTTACACAAACACTCCATCCATGCTTTTGTTCCGGCCCTCTGGTCCAGTTTAAGAACCCATTGTGGCCCTCGAGTCAAAAAGTTTGCCCACCCTTGTATTAGGGTGATGTTGGCTTCATAGAAGGAGCTTGGAAGTGTTCCTTCCTCTTGAATTTTTTGGAATAGTCTGAGGAGGATAGGTTTTAGTTCTTCCTTGAATGTTTGGTAAACCTCTCCTGTGAAGCCGTCTGGCCCTGAGCTTTTGTTTGCCGGAAGTTTTTTGATGACTGCTTCAATTTCTTCCATAGTTACTGGCATATTGAGCTGTTTAGATTCTTCCTGATTGAGTTTTGGAAGGTTATATTTTTCTAGGAATATGTCCATTTCCTCCAGGTTGTCCAGTTTGTTGCAATAGAGTTGTTCGTAGTATTTTTTAACAATCTTTTGTATTTCGGCGGGATCTGTTGTTATTTCACCTCTTTCATTTCTGATTTTGTTTATTTGGGTCCTCTCTCTTTTCTTCTTGGTGAGCCTGGCTAGAGGTTCATCAATCTTTTTAATCCTTTCAAAGAACCAGCTCTTGGTTTTGTTGATCTTTTGTATTGTTTCTTTGGTCTCTATGTCGTTTATCTCTACCCTGATCTTTATTATTTCCTTCCTTCTGTTTACACTGGGCTTTTCTTGATGCTCTTTTTTAACTCTTTGAGTTGTTGGGTTAGGTAATTTATTACCATTGTTTCTTGTGTTTTGCAGGCTTGTAGAGCTATGAACTTCCCTCTCAAGACTGCTTTCGCTGTGTCCCATAGATTTTGGATTGTAGTGTTTTCATTGTCATTTGTTGCCATGATTTTTTTTATTTCTTCTTTGATCTCTCTGGTAACCCAGTCATGGTTTAATAGCATGCTGTTTAGTCTCCATGTGTTTGATTTCTTTGGGTTGTTTTTATTGTAGTTGATTTCCAGTTTTATGCCACTGTGGTCTGAGAAGATGCTTGATATGATTTCTATCTTCTTGAATTTGAAGAGACTTTGTCTGTGTCCCAATATATGGTTTATCTTTGAAAATGACCCATATGCACTTGAGAAGAATGTATATTCTGTGGATTTGGGGTGAAATTTTTTGAAGATGTCAATTAATTCCATCTGGTCTAGTGAGTCATTTAGGATTGATGTTTCTTTGCTGATTTTTTGTTTAGAGGATTTGTCCAATGGTGATAGTGGGGTATTAAATCTCCTACTATGATTGTATTGCTGTCAATCTCTCCCTTGATATCCTCCAGGAGTTTTTTTTTTATGTATTTGGGTGCTCCTGTATTGGGTGCATATATGTTTACCAGAGTTATTTCTTCTTGTTGGATTGCTCCCTTTAGTATTATGAAGTGGCCTTCCTTATCTCTTTTTATGTCCTTCACTTTGAGATCTAATTTGTCAGATGTAAGTACTGCGACCCCAGCTTTTTTTTCATGTTCCATTTGCCTGGAAAAACTTTTTCCATCCCTTCACCCTCAGTCTGTGTGCATCTTTTTTTCAGAGGTGGGTTTCTTGTAGACAGCAGATATATGGGTCATTTTGTCTTATTCAATCCATTACCCTATGTCTTTTGATTGGGGCATTTAATCCATATACATTTAAAGTTATTATTTGAGAGGGAGAAACCAAGATGGCGGCATAGGTAAGCACCTAAACTGCTGCCTCGCTCAACAATTTCAAAACTACAACTAAAAGACAGAACGGACACCATCCAGAACCACAGGAAAGCTGGCTGAGTGAAAATTCTACAACTAGAAGGAAAGAGAAAAGCTCACAGAGAATTGGAGGTACGGCAAAGGGTCTTTGTGTGCGCAGAGAGGAAGGGCGGCTGAGAGCCTGGCTGACTTTCTCTGGCGGAAGGGGGAAGGAAGCCCCTGACCGCACTGAACCCCAGTTCTGACTGCACTGAACCCCAGTTCTGGGCGAGCCCCTGGGGACCCATGCTTTTACGGGGGGAGACTGGATTCTTGGGGGGGAGACTCAGGAGCCAGGGAAGGCGAAGAACTGAAAGCGCGCGTGCGCCAGTGCGCACAAAGGCTGCGGAGGTTGCCACAGGCTTTCCCTAGTGGAAGGGAGTCAGAGGCTCCTGAATGCTCTGAGCCCCAGTTCTGACTGCAGTGAACCCCAGTTCCAGGCGAGCCCCTGGGGACCCACGCTCTTGTGGGGGGAGTCTGGACTCTCGGGCTGAGACTCGGGAGCTGGAAAAGGCGGAGGAGTGAAAGCGCGCGCGCGCCAGTACGCACAAAGGCTGCAGAGGTTGCCACAGGCTTTCCCCAGTGGAAGTGAGTCAGAGGCTCCTGAATGCACTGAGCCCCAGTTCTGACTGCAGTGAACCCCAGTTCCAGGCGAGCCCCTGGGGACCCACGCTCTTGTGGGGGGAGTCTGGACTCTCGGGTGCAGACTCGGGAGCCGGGGAAGGCGGAGGACTGAAAGCGCGCGCGCGCGTACCAGTGCGCACAAAGGCTGCGGAGGTTGCCACAGGCTTTCCCTAGTGGAAGGGAGTCAGAGGCTCCTGACGGCACTGAGCCCCAGTTCTGACTGCAGTGAACCCCAGTTCCAGGTGAGCCCCTGGGGACCCACGCTCTTGTGGGGGGAGTCTGGACTCTCGGGAGCCGGGAAGGCAGAGGTCTGAAGGCACGCACGTGCGCGCAAGGGCAAGGCTAAAGGGAAGCCAAGACTGAGACTCCACCCCATCCAAGCTGAGCACAGAGGCTATTGCAATTTGGCAAGTCTAATCCTATAAGGCTGTCTCTAGCACCGAACTTCTCCCAGCATAGACACAGCTGATTCCTACAGCCAACTGGCCTGGAGGTCAATTCTTCCCAGTGATACCAACAATAATAAAGACTTAATTACAACAATGCTGTACACACAGCCCACAAAGGGGTTCACCAAGAGTGTCCACCTCAGGTTAACTGGGGAGGCAGACCCACTGGGCCATATTGTAAACCTAGCACACAAATCTGCCTTACCAACTCAGGGAAGCAATGAAAATGCGGCATCAAAGAATCAGATCACAAACGAAAGAAATGGAGGAAAACAAACGACTGGATATAGAATTCAAAACCACGGTTATAAGACTTTTTAAGAATATCCTAGAAAAGGCCGATAAATATAATGAGACCCTTGAAGATATGAAAAAGGACCAACTAGAAATTAAACATACACTGACTGAAATAAAAAATATTATACAGAGACCCAAAAACAGACAAGAGGAACACAAAAATCAAGTCAAAGAATTGAATTACAAAGAAGCAAAAAACACTCAACCAAAAAAGCAAAAAGCAAAAAAAAAAAAAAAATCCAAAAAGTTGAAGATAATGTAAGAAGACTCTGGGACAACTTCAAGCGTACCAACATCAGAATTATGGGGGTGCCAGAAGAAGAGAGAGAGCAAGATACTGAAAACCTATTTGAAGAAATAATGACCGAAAACTTCCCCCACCTGGTGAAAGAAATAGACTTACAAGTCCAGGAAGCGCACAGAACCCCAAACAAAAGGAATCCAAAGAGGACCACACCAAGACACATCATAATTAAAATGCCAAGAGCAAAAGACAAAGAGAGAATATTAAAAGCAGCAAGAGAAAAACAGTTAATTACCTAAAAGGGAGCACCCATACGACTGTCAGCTGACTTTTCAACAGAAACTATGCAGGCCAGACGGGAGTGGCAAGAAATTTTCAATGTGATGAATAGCAAGAACCTACAACCAAGATTACTCTACCCAGCAAAGCTATCATTCAGAATTGAAGGGCAGATAAAGAGTTTCACAGACAAGAAAAAGCTAAAGGAGTTCATCACCACCAAACCAGTATTATATGAAATGCTGAAAGGTATTCTTAAAGAAGAGGAAGAAGAAAAAAGTAAAGATAAAAATTATGAACAACAAATACATATCTATCAACAAGTGAACCTAAAAATCAAGTGAATTAAAAACCTGAGGGACAGAATAATCTGGTGAATATAATAGAATCAGGGGCATAGAAAGGTAGTGGAATGATAATTCTCAGGGGGAAAAGGGTATGGAGGGTTCATGAAGAGACTGGACAAAAATCATACACCTATGGATGAGGACAGTGGTGGGGAGGTAAGGGCAGAAGGTGGGGTGGGATATGGGTGGAGGGGAGCTATGGGGGGAAAAAGAAGAAATAATTGCAATAATCTGAATAAAGATTTATTTAAAAAAATAAAGTTATTATTTGATAGGTACTTATTTGTCACCATTTTTATTCTTTACCCTTGTCCTCCTTCTTCGCTTCCTATTTCTTTCTTTCTTTTTTTTTTTTTTTAACAGCAGACCCTTTAGCATTTCTTGCATAGCTGGTTTGGTGGTAATAAATTCCCTTCGTCCTTTTTTGTCTGTGAAGCTTCTGATTTCACCTTCACTTTTGATTGACAGCCTTGCTGGGTACAGTATTCTTGGATTCAGACCCTTCCTTTGCATGACTTTTTATATTTCATTCCATTACCTTCTGGCCTGATGAGTTTCTGTTGAGAAATCAGTTGTTAGTTTGATGGGGGTTCCTTTGTATGTAACTTTCTGTCTCTCTCTTGCCGCTTTTAATATTCTTATTTTGTCGTTGGTGTTTGCCAATTTAATTATAATGTGCCTTGGCATCGGTCTTTTGGGGTTCATTTTGCTTGGGACTCTGTGAGCTTCTTGGATTTGTGTGAGTTTTTTCTTCCCTATGTCAGGGAAATTTTCTGTCATTATTTCTTCAAAGAGGTTTTTTATTCCTTGCTCAGCTTCCTTTCCTTCTGGAACCCCTATTATGCGGATGTTGTTTTGTTTCATGTTGTCCCAAAGTTTCCTTAGGCTCTCCTCCTGCCTTTTAATTTTTTTTTCTAGAAGTTGCTCTACTTGGGTATTTTTTCCCATCTTGTCTTCTAGCTCACTGATGCGGTCCTCTGCTTCTTCTAGTCTACTCTTGATGCGTTCTACTGAGTTCTTTATAGCAGCGATGTCATTTTTCATTTCTTCTTGGTTCTTCTTCATTTCCTCTTGGTTTTTGCTCATATTGTCGAATTTGTCTTCCATTCTTTTCAGCCACTTTATGACCATTTCTCTCAATTCTTTCTCTGGAAGGTTGCTTGCCTCCATTTCGTTTACTTCCTTTTCTGGTGATGCCTGCTTTTCTTTCATATGCAGGCTGTTTCCTTGTCTTCCCATGGTCTCTCTTCTCTGGATGTCTGGTTATGTAGTTCTTTCTCTCCTGCGTTGATTTAAAGGCACAAAATACAGCACTACCAGGTACAACACACGAGGCACTGAACAGAAATGTATTCACAATATTAATAACCTCCAATAAAGGTGACCACCAGAGAAAGGCAAATTAGGGTATAAGAGAGAAAGAAGAAGAGGAAAAAGAAAGAAAGGAAAGAAAAAAAGTAGTGTCAATATGAAATTGGGAAAAGGAAAAAAAAGTAAGAGAGACAAGAAAGAGACTAAGAGAGAAAGGGGAACAAACTATATATATGGGGATAAAACTCCAATAGAACAATTACTAATCCCAGCAAATGCCAGCAACAAGTACCTGGGGATTAATACAAAATACAACACCAAGTAATATTGAGTGAGGTAATGGAAAACAGAAGCACAAAAGAAACAAAAAATAAACAAACAAAAGAAGAATAAGCAAAACAATCTCACAAAAAAGCATAAAAATTCGATATAAACAACATTCAAGCAAACAACAACAAAAGGACAGAGAGAAAAACAATTTTTTGGATAGTTAAGACAGCGAAGAGAGAGGTGTGTGAGGACTTGGAGCAGGGGATTGGAGATTAGATATGTAAGTAGGGTGAAATTTTAACAGGGGGTAAACAGAAAGAATAGGGAAAATCTAAAGCAGGAAAGGGGTAAAATAAACAGGACACCGAAAAGGGGAAGGTTAGGAAGAGTGGATGGCATAAAGGTAGAGTTGAGATAGAGTAAAACGATGCTAAAGGAAAGATAAAAATAGAATGTAGAACACTAATCCCAAAGTAAAATGAAGATAAAATAAAATGACACTTAAAAAAAAAGATAAAATAGCAGTAGTAATAATACGGATTGAAAATAAAAATGTGATAATTAAAAAGGTAAAATCAAGTGAGGAAAAAAGAAAAAAATTAGTTTCTTGAGTAAAATATGCAAAAAATGAAAATAAAAAAATAAAAAAATAAAAAATAAAAATAAAATGTGGAGTAGTGAAGGTCATTCATTTCCTCTGTTGTTCTGTTTGGCACACCTGTTTCTCAGTCCGGACAGTATTGCAGTTCCCTGCGTTCCACTACTCTTCAGTGTTGTAAGCCAGTCCTGATTTTAAGCAGGCGGTGTGTCTTAATTTCTCGTATTCCTTTATTTTTGATTACACAAGAGTCAATTTGTGATTCACCCCCTGGGTTGCAGTGTTTCTGGATTGACTTCCGGGTCTATCTATGGCCTCTCTAGGCAGTGTTAGGGCCTTCTTTCCCTGTGGCACTCACTACCGGTTTGTGGGAGTGGGCTGCCTCAGAGCTGGCTCTTTGATGGTCATTCCCCGCTTCTATCCCCAGGTTCTAGAAAAACAACTTTCCCCTGCAGTCTCCCAGGGTGTCCCCAACTGGGTGATCCTATGTATTGGGCTTAGTAATCAGAAGCAAGAATTTCATGAGGAATTAGCCGAAGTGTGCGAACAATTGGTCTGTGCGTAAGTCTAAGCAGCCGGCACATCTTTGAAATTCTTAGGCTGTCCCTGCACATCAGATCAAAATGGGTTGCTTTTTAGAGATCCTTTCTGTTAGCAGCTCTGAGGACCCCCTTCCACATTCTCGGATCACGCCAGCCCCAACAGCCACGGATTTTTCTAGGCTCAGACTTCCCTGGTCCTCCAGCTCCCGCAAAACGCGTGTTCCTCTCTCCTGCCGGGACCAGAGACCTCACCTTATCCCAGGCGAAATCTGACCTTTCTGTGGTGGAGTGTAGAGCTCCTTTGAATCCGCGTGTTTGTGCCAACTGGGGACCAGTGTTCTGGGGCTCGCAGCTGTTCCATGGGTGCCGCAGTTGTGGATTCTCAGGCTTCCAATAAGCTCCACTTTCCCATTCAAGATGGCGTAGACTCCACGTCCAAGCCTGCAGCTCCAGGAGGGGACCCAGCCGCAGTGGGGGATGTCAGGTCAGGAGAACCCCGTCTAGCAGTCCCCCACCTTCTTCTGGAGTTTAGCTGTTCCTTAACTTGCCAACAAATACTCCTCGTGCAACCCTCAGCTGTTCTTTCTTTCTACTCCGGGACAAGGCTCGGAACACATCTGTCTATTCCGCCGCCATTTTACCTCCTCCTCTAGTCTACTCTTAATGCTTTCTATTGAGTTCTTTACAGCAGCGATGTCCTTTTTCATTTCTTCTTAGTTCTTCTTCATTTCCTCTTGTTTCTTACACATATTGTTGAATTTGTCTTCCATTCTTTTAATCCACCTTGTGACCATTTCTCTGAATTCTTTCTCTGACAGGTTGCTTGCCTCCATTTCGTTTACCTCCTTTTCTGGTGATGCCTGCTTTTCTTTCATATGTAGGCTTTTTCTTTGTCTCCCCTTGATCTGTCTTCTCCAGGTGTCTATTTATGTAGTTCTTTCTCTCCTGTGTTGGTTTAAAAGCACAAAATACAACACAACCAGGTACCACACACAAGGCACTGACCAGCAATGTATTCATGATAATAACCCCAAATAAAGGTGACCAGGTTAATTAGAGGATAGGAGAGAAAGAAGAAGAGAAATAAAAGGAGTGCAGAAATGAATTTGGGAAAAAAAAGTACGAGAGAAAAGAAAGAGAATAAGAAAGAAGAGGAGAATAAACTATATATATATGGGGAGAAAACTCCAATAGAACAGCCACTAATCCCAACAAATGCCAGCAACAAGTACCTGGAGATGAATGCAAACTACAAACAACAACTAATATCAAGTGAGGCGAGGGAAAACAGAAGCAAAAAACAAACAAAAACAAAACAAAAAGAATAAGCAAAACAATCTCACAAAGAAGCATAAAAAATCGATATAATCAACATTCAAGCAAACAACAACAAAAGGACAGAGAGAAAAAAATTTTTTGGATAGTGAGGAAACAGAAGAAAGAGGTGTGTATGGACCTGGAGCAGGGGATTGGAAATTAGATATATAAGTAGGGTGAAATTTTAACAGGGGGTAAAGAGAAGGAATAGGGAAAATCTAAAGCAGGAATAGGGTAAGAGAAACAGGACAACAAAAGGGGAAAAGTGAGGAAGATAGTGGTGGCATAAAGGTAAAGTTGAGATAGAGTAAATGATGCTAAAGGAAATGTGAAAATAGAATGTAGAACACTAATCCCAAAGTAAAATAAATAGAAAATAAAATGACACTTTATAAAATGTAAAATAGTAGTAGTAATAATGCTGATTGAAAATAAAAATGTAATAATTAAAAAGGTAAAATCAAATGACGAAAAAAGAATTAGAAAAGTTTCTTAAGTAAAATGAAAAAATAAAAATAAAAATGTGCAGTAGTGAAGGTCATTCACTTCCTCTACTGTTCTGTTTAGCATGCCTGTTTCCTAGTCAGGACAGTATTGAAGTTCCACTGCTCCTCAGTGTTGTAAGTCAGTCCTGATTTTAAAAAAATATATTTTTATTGATTTTTTACAAAGAGGAAGGGAGAGGGATAGAGAGTTAGAAACATCGATGAGAGGGAAACATCGATCAGCTGCCTCTTGCACACCCCCTACTGGGGATGTGCCCACAACCAAGGTACATGCCCTTGACTGAAATCGAACCTGGGACCCTTCAGTCCACAGGCTGACGCTCTATCCACTGAGCCAACTGGTTAGGGCCAGTCCTGATTTTTAAGTAGGCAGTACATTTTTACTTCTTGTATTCCTTTATTTGTGTTTACACAAGAGTTAATTTGTGATTCAAGCCCTGGGTGGCAGTGTTTCTGGATTGACCTCCAGGTCTATAGGTCCTCTCTAGCTAGTGTTTAGATTTTGTTTTCCCTGTGGCACTTAATACCGGTTTTGGGGAGTGGGTTGCTCCAGAGCTGGTTCTCTGATGGTTATTCCCCACTCTGATGCCCAGGTCCCAGAAAAACAACTTTCCCCTACAGTCTCTTAGGGTGTCCCCAATTGGGTGATCCTGTGTATTGGGCTTAGTAATCAGAAGTAAGGATTTAAAGAGGAAAAAAAAAAAGAGCCAGAGTAAGTGTACAAAGTCTATGCAGTCTTTTTTTCCCCTTGGGTCTAAGCAGCTGGCACACTTTTAAAATTTTTAGGCTGTCCTTTTGCACCCAGATCAAAATGGGTTGCTTTTTAGAGTTCCCTTCTGTTAGCAGCTCTGAGGACCCCCTTCCACATTCATGGATCACGCCAGCCCCAACAGCCATGGATTTTTCTAGGCACAGACTTCCCCAGGACCTCCAGTTCCGCTGTGCGGGCGTTTCTCTCTCCTGCTGGGGCCACAGACCTCACCTTATCCCAGGCAAAATCTGACCTTTCCGTGAGGGAGTGTAGAGCTCCTCTGAATCCGCGTACTTGCGTCAATTGGGGACCAGTGTTCTCGGGTTTGCAGCTGTTCAGTGGGTGCTGTAGTTGTAGATTCCCAGGGCTTTTCAGGCGTCCAATAACATCCACTTTCCCCTTCAAGATGGCGCAGTCTCCGTGTCTGAGCTGGTTGCTCCAGAAGGGAACCCAGCAGCAGTGGGGGCTGCCCGGTCAGGGGACCCCCGTCCAGCAGTCCCCCACAGTCTCCTGGAGTATAGCTGTCTCTCAACTCACCAACAAACACTCCCTGTACGACCATACACTCTCCCTTTGTTTTCTCACTCACACACTATCTTGCAATCTGCCTTCCCTTCAGCAGCCATCTTCCCTCTCCCTCCCCTATATTTCTTTAACAAGCAAGGCAAAGATATTCACTGAGATTGAGGGGCAGTGAGGGGAGAATGGTGGATGTTTGAGAGAACCACCTAGGGCAGTGGTTGGGTTAGTAGGACAAACAAAATGAAAGAGTTAGGGTGAGGACCTGAGGGCAATGACAAGGGAGTGGTGGGAGTCAGTTGGAAAGCACAGGGGGTGGGTCAATGAGAAGAGAAGATGGAGAGAGACAAGGTGAAGGTAAAGACATGGGAACCTGCAGGGTGGCTGCTAAGTGATTTAGCAACCTGGTAAGACAGGAGGTGTGGAGGAAACTAGAAAATTTGAGTTCTATGTATTAGAAGTGGAGCTGCTTGGGTGATAAACTCCAAGGTGAGACCTCTGAAGTATGAGTTCAAAGGGGAGTGTATGTCCTTGGGAGGCAGCATGCCCAGGAAAATCTAGGATGAAATGGCTCAGAAAGGGACCAGATTCAAGGCAGGTCTGCCAGGGGAATGGTCTAGAATATGTGGGTTCTTGACTTTGTGCAGGAAGGATTTTACAACATGAGTCCAGGTGATTTTGAGAATATGTTTATTAAAGCTGGGGACAATGAAACAAAGGAAGAGCTTAAGATAGAAGCAAGATCATAGCAACAGGAATGAGCCTAGACAGACCTGCCTTGGTCCTTTGGAAACATGAGGAAGAGTTGAGCCTAGGTGAGGCTGCCTTGGCCCTTTAAAAAGAGACACAGAGGCAGAAGAAATGAGCCAGCTGGTCTCCTGGGACCTTTAGAACCTAAGAGAAGGAAAGCAAAGATACATGTCTGAGGAAAGAGGGGAGGAAAGGTACAGGCATGCTCCAGGGACAGTGCTCACTGGGTCCTTTATCTTAAGGGTTTTTATTTGTTTTCTAAAGGTGAGAATTTTAGGGGAGTTCTCAGGGGAGGATCTCAATAGAATATTCCTCAGCTTTCCAGGTGTGTCCTTTGATATGCTGATGGATCAAAATGAACATATAGAGGGGTCAGGGTTATTTTCTGGTCAGTTTCATCTTTAAGGCATGTCATCTGAAAGGGATGGGACTGAGTTGGGTCTGCCTTGGTCACCCTTTGGAATTTGCTTTTAAGTATGCTTGGTTAGGGAAGAGAAGAACTTGTGATTTATAATCTGGCTGTAAATTGCTTGGTCTTATTTGTTTGTTTATTTTAAAATATTTTTATTGATTTCAGAAAGGAAGGGAGATGGAGAGATAGAAACATCAATGATGATAGAGAATCACTGATTGGCTGCCTCCTGCATGCCCTCTACTGCATATACATGCAACCTGGGCATGTACCCTTGACCAGAATCAAACCTGGGACCTTTCAGTCCACAGGCCATTGCTCTATCCATTGAGCAAAACCGGCTAGGGCAATTTGGTCTTGTTTAACTATCTGTCTCAGTTTCCCAATTCCACTCGCTAAGAAATTTTCCTAGCTTCTTACTATCCTCAAGGAAAACAGGAGTTGGAGTGCACGAGAAGAGGCCTCTCCTAAAGTAAACTGAGAAAATGGGGTCCTCGAAAGAGCAAGAAAAGGTTAAAGACGACTTTGTTGGTTTGATTTTAAGGAAGTTTTGAGAGAGTAAAATGGAAAGGATTAGGAAGAATCCAAAAGAACACTATCAAAAATATATAGGATGTCCCCCCCCCCAAAATGTATACACATTTTAACAGCTGATAACTCACTTAATTTTCACTCCTTTTCAGGTTTAATTGATTTGAAATAATGAGTGAAGCCAGACTAAGCTTTGAACAAAGAAAATTTATCCTTAAGTGCCACCAGATTTTTTGTATGGGGATATATAAAAGACAAAGTTTACAGTACAAAACTAGCAACAGTTGATGAAGTGAGAGCACACAAATACTGAATGAAATGATTCTTGATGTTTGTGATTCCATTGCTTCACATTACCAGCAGTGCCTGGACCAGAATAGTCATCAGTTTGAAAACAGGCATTGACAAAAAATTATTCATTTATAGATTATAGATTTTTTGAAATTTTGAAAATGAATTATATGTTGATTAACATTGACTTTATAATCATTCAAAATACATATACATTTTTTGGGACACCCTGTATATTTTAAAATAACCTGACTTTAGGGTATTCCATCTGGGTCAGAATCAAAGGATGATGGTGATTTCCAATGCTATGAGATGGATGGACCTTAGATTTACAGACATGAGCTGGTAGAAGTTCAGGCATCCACACTGGGGGAAGGCATCTGCTAGGAGAGCAGCCCTAGGTGAGTAAGTGCTGTTAGATAATTCTTTTGATCATCTATTGAAGAGAACTTTACTGAGGACATTTTTTGGGAGGAGGGAGAGAAAGAATTGCGGTTTTGTGGGAGTGGGCAGGATTCTGAATTTTCCCTTTGGTAAGTTCACTTGGGGAAAGTGACCTTTGGATAGAGTTCTCCTCTACATTATAACAAAATTAGACTACTCATGTATTCAAATATTTGAGTATACCAACACCTTAGGGACTGTACTTCAAGTTTGTGGCAGAAGCCATAAGATAGTTTTGTTACCATATCCCATGGTTTTTAAAGGCTCAGAAATTTTGTTATTTATACACCCACAATAATAGGGCTACAGAGAACTGAAACACATTGACCAATTCATAAAGACATATGTATAAATAAGAAAGTTTAAAGTTCCCATGATGTTTTTCAGATAAAACATCAAGTTCCCATGATGTTTTTCAGATAAAACTGTCAATCCAACCAAACACACTTATGCTTCCTGAGTGGAGAAATACTCTTGTTGAAGGCAAATTTTAACCTTTCCTGAAGCCAGGCAGGATTTGGTGATCCAGAGCCCTAACAAGCCCCAACACTGAGCTAACGGAGTCCATAACAGGGTTCTTAACATGTGAAAATCTGATGAAAACTATCACCCCTTTCCCAGGAGGAAAAAAAAAGTATTAGAATTATTGACTCTTGAAGATAGTGTTTTCATATGTATTCATATACATCTATACAATGTTTCTGGCAACAATACAATGCACAGCTATTATCGGGAAGATGAGGAAACCTCGGATCTTGTCTTCTTGTTTTTTTAAATCTGTATTTCTAAAAAATCTGTATTATTGAGAATATTATAGATGTCTCCCTTTCCCCCCTTATTGTCCCCCTCTGCCTAATTCCTGCACCTCCCTAGGTAAGGGAATAGGTAAGATCTTTGGTTAATCTCTTCACACCACCCCCACTCCTTCCCTCTGAGTTCATCAGTATGTGTCATGCTTCCATGCCTTTGATTCTATTTTATTCACCATTTCATTTTGTTCATTACATTTCTTGTTCTTTTTTTATTTTTAGATTCACTTGTTGATAGGTATGTATTTGTTGCCATTTTATTGTTCATATTTTCTTCTCCTTCTTCTTCTTCTTCTTCTTCTTCTTCTTCTTCTTCTTCTTCTTCCTCTTCCTCCTCCTCATCCTCTTCCTCTTCTTCTTCTTCTTAAAGAATACGCTTCAACATTCATGTAATTCTGGTTTGTTGGTGATAAACTCCTTTAGCTTTTTCTTGTTTGTGAAGTATTGGAAATCACCACCATCCTTTGATTCTGGCCCAGAAGTTCTTTTTCTGAGCATTAATTCTAAATGAGGGCTTTGCAGGGTAGAGTACTCTTGGTTGTATGTCCTTACTATTCATTATTTTGAATATTTCTTGCAACTCCCTTCTAGCCTGCAAAGTTTCTGTAGAGATATCAGCCGATAGTCCTATGGGTACTCCCTTGCAGGTAACTAAATGCCTTTGTCTTGCTCTTTTTAAGATTCTCTCTTTGTCTTTCTCCCTTGGAATTTTAATTATGATGTGTCTTGGTGTTGGCTTCTTTGGGTTCCTCTTGTTTGGGACTCTCTGTGCTTCCTGGACTTGTAAGTCTATTTCTTTCACTAGGTAGGGGAAGTTTTCTGTCATAATTTCATCAAATGGGTTTTCCATATCTTGCTCTCTCTCTTCTCCTTCTGGCATCCCATAATGTGAATGTTGGTACACTTGAAGTTGTCCCAGAGGCTCCTTGCACTATCTTCATAATTTTGGATTTTTTTTTCTTTTTGCTTTTCTGCTTGGGTATTTTTGGCTTCCTCAGATTCCAAACCATTGATTTGATTCTTGGAATTGCCTACTCTACTATTGAATCCCTATAAATTATTCTTTATTTCAGTTAGTGTATGCTTAATTTCTGTCTGGTCCTTTTTCATGTCTTTGACATGCTCATTAAGATCCTTAAAAGTCTCATGAAGGTTATTGAGTAATCTTATAACCATGGTTTTGAACTCTGTATCCAGTAGTTTGCTTGCTTCCATTTCTTTCATTTGTGACATGTTTCTTTGTCTCTGCATTTTGATTGTTTCCTTGTGTTTGCTTCTATGTATTAGGTAGAGCTACTATGTCTCCTGGAATTTGTAGAGTGGCCCTGTGCAGTAGGTGTCCTGTAGGGCCCAGTGGCTCAGCCTCCCAGTCACCTGAGCTGGGCACTCTAGGTGTGCCCCTTAGTGGGCTGTGTGCACAGTCTTGTAGTTGAACCTTGATTTCTGTTGGTGTCTCTGACAGGAGTCGACCTCCAGGCTAATTGGCTGTGAGGACCAGCTGCAACTATAGTGGGAAAGCTGTTGTGCAGGACACCCCTATGGAATAGGATTGCTTCAATGTGGCTTTGGTGCTCACTGAATCTGCCTCTTGGGTCTGCCTTTTGAGTCACTTGTGGCTGTGTAAAGTTGTAATCTGCTATGGTCTGAAGCTGTCCACCAGGTGCACTGGTTCTAGGGCCTCCAGGGAGATGCCAAGTCTGTCACTGCCTCGAGCCTCCAGGCAGGAGCGACAGAGGGATCTGCAGATGGCTGCTATTTGCTATTTGTATTGGGCTTGGAGGTGCCCCAAAAAGGCCCAGCTGTGAAGCAAAGCAGGCTGGTGCTAGTGCTGGGTCTTGGGCCTTTTATTGATAGTTTTAAGGCAGGCTGTCATCAGGTGTAGTTTGTTTGAGAGATTTTAGCAAAGTCTAAAGCCTGAGCCAATACAGGTTATTCATATGGAAAAGCTGCTTAGATAGGTTGAGTGGGGCTGCAAATTGGATGGACCTGGGTCTCATGGAATTTCCAGGGTGGAGCAAACAATGTGCTCCAGGCTGATGGAGATTCAGATATGGCTGCCAGTCAGCCCTGTGACAGGGGAGGTCCCAGCACAGGAGCAATGACCCCTGCAAGCAGCCAATCTGGAAGAAAGCTGCCCTCGAGTTCTTGCTTTTATGCCGGACAAGCCAGTTCCTCTCAGTAACTGTCTGGGTCCCCCAGAGCCACCCAGTGCTGAGAGTCAGAGTAAGTCTGTGCCAGGTCATTTATTTTTATGTTTAAGAATTATTATTATTTTGCCCTGACTGGTTTGGCTCAGTGGATAGAGTGTCGGCCTACAGACTGAAAGGCCCCAGGTTCGATTCTGGTCAAGGGCATGTACCTTGGTTGTGGGCACATCCCCAGTAGGGGGTGTGCAGGAGGCAGCTGATCGATGTTTCTAACTCTCTATCCCTCTCCCTTCCTCTCTGTAAAAAATCAATAAAATATTTAAAAAAAATACGGGAACGTGCGAGCATTAAAACTTGTCTTCCTGATGCTGCTCAAAATATTAAAATATTTAAAAAATTATTATTATTTTTAAAAAATATTTTTAATGATTTCAGAGAGGAAGGGAGAGAGAGAGAGAGAAACAGCAATTATGAGAGAGAATCATTGATCGGCTGCTTCCTGCACACCCCCCACTGGGCATCGAGCCCACAACCCAGACATATGCCCTTGACCAGAATTGAACCTGGGACCTTTCAGTCTGCAGGCTGATGCTCTATCCACTGAGCCAAACTGGCTAGAGCTGTGGGCCCTTTAAATGGAATACCTGGGTCTCTAGTAGCCTCTGTGTCATTTAACTACAATCCCTGCTGGTTTTTACAGCTAGTAATTGCAGGGACTTCTCTTGCCAGCTCTGGAACCCTGCGCTGGATGTCTGGGGTGGGGCTAGGGCCCCTTGCTCCACATGGAAAGCCTCCACAGCCAAGATATACCTTCTAATTTAAAGAAAAACAAACAAACAGTACACATGGGGATGGGGGGAGAGACAGGAGAGGGTTGGAAGTGGTTAATGGGGGGAGGGTAGGAAGACCTATGTAATACTTTCGACAATAATGATTAAAAGAAAAAAATAAGTCAGACACAATAGGGTAAATATTATATGTTTCCACTTATACAGTATAAGGTACCTAGAATAGTCACATTCATAGAGACAAAGTAGAATAATGGCTACTAGGGTCTTGGGTGCTTGGGGGGTGGGGAGTCATTGTTTGTGCATATAAAGTTTCAGTTTGAGATAAAGAAAAGGTTCTGGAGGTAGATGGTGTTGATTGCACAACAATATGCATGTATTCAATGCCCTGAACTATACACTTAAAAATGATTAAAATAATAAAAGAACAAAACAAAAACAAAAACAAAAAAACAAAAACAGAACACATGGGTATTGGACTAGCCTGTTCTATGCCTCTGCCCTCCTAGGAGTCTCAATGTGCTTTCTTTTTATTTCTCTAGTTATAGGACTCCATTTAGTCAGCTTTCAGGCAGTTCTGTATGATGATTGTTCTGTATTTTAGTTATAATTTTTATGTGTTTCTACCATAGTTAATTTAAATTAGGCTAAGGCAACATCTTAAAATCCCCTTCTGGTTGTAGGCCTTTTCATCTGTTCTTGTCTTTTTTAAAGAAAATATCTTAATTAAGAGACAAAGTGTAAAAGCACAAGAAAGAATTTATTGCTACAGCAAGACATACTTAGCACATGAAACAAGGAAGGGCATAGAAGATGCAATATGAGAGCCTAGGCTGGGCTGCTTTGGCTCAATGGAAGTCAGAGAAAATGGGGACAAAGGGGGCCTTTGAGACAGGTTCAGAAAGTTAGCCCAGGACAAGCTGCCATTGCCCACTGCTCCCCTGGTTTCAAGTCTCATGGGGTCCCTCAGAGGTTAGGAGATATGTGAGGGCAGGGGGAAGGGGAAGGCAATGGTGATCCCTTGAGGGAGAGTGCATTGGGGCCTTCATTTTCAGGGGTTTTAAAGGCTGGAAGTGAAAAAATGGTGGTGGAGTAAGTGGATGTTACACAGACAGGCTCCCAGGACCAAACTGGAATTATAACTAAAATAAAATGAAAAACCATCTTGATCTAATTAGTCAGAAACAGCATTTGGGTCCCTGCCCCAGACAGCACAGGAAGGTGAATGCAAGCAGGACCTCACATGCACCCACCTGCCACAGACTCTATTCTGAACCTTGCAGTGAGGCAAAAGCCAGTGGGAGGGACCCCAAACAACTGTAGCCTACACCTGCAGGACCAGCTCTATGGGGGAGAGGAGTACAGCTTAGAACAGGGACAACTGAGGGGTGAGACTCAAGGCAGACACAGCCTCTCAGCTAAGGAGTCTCTGATCACTGGACTACAAGTGGCTTCAACCTCTTGAACCTCAATCAGATTGCCCAGGGCCAGAAAGGGACAGTGACTCCCATGCACCTGCACTATAGAAGTTCCCAGGAGGCCCAGGATAGATACATCAAGAGACCAGATTCAACAACATCAGAGAAAAATCCAGCAAGCCCCACAAATAGCAGACCCAAAGCACCTATATAACAGCAAGCATGACAATATTGGGGTTGAACCTCATTGACAGCAAGTGAGGGGGGAGATCCCTCCCATGAATGCGACATCAACAATCAAGACCCAATTACAACAGAGCCCAAACAATGCACACAAGGGGCATTCCTATAGCATCCAGCTCATGTGAACACAGAGACTGCACCACTGGGCCCCTCACTTTCTACATTAGGCCATCCCACAAAGACTGGGAGGCATAGCAGTTCTATCTAATACATAGAAGCAAATACAAGGAGACAGCAAAAGTGGGGAGACAAAGAAACAACCCCTGAATGAGAGAAAAGAAGGAATCTCCAGAAAAAGACCTAAATGAAATCCAGGTAAGCAACCTATCAGACATAGAATTCAAAGCAATGGTTATAAAGATGCTTAAGGAACATAGTGCCAATTACAACAGCATAAAAGGGAAAATAGAGGACATGAACAAGAACCAGACAGAAATGAAGAATGGTACATCTGACATCAAGAACACACTGAAAAGTATTAAAAGTAGATTGGATGAAGCAGAGATCGAATCAGTGACTTGAAAGACAAGGTAGAAATAAATACCCAATTAGAGCAGCAAATAGAAAAAGAATTAAAAAGCAGGAAGATAGCTTAACACATGGCAGACTAGTAGTTTTATTGCTAGCTTTATCCAGTGGCCAGATAAGTTTCTATTGAAGGAGTACAAAAAACATTTTACATAAATGTTAAAGGCACACTTTAAAATTAAATATTCATTGCATTTTGAGGTTATTTATTACATGTTCTTACAAGCTAATATCTTTTTAAAGAATTCTCATGATTCGCCACAAACCTTAGAACAGAAAACCCAAGAATTTTCGTGATCCAGCCACAATGTGTTAAGAGGGATCTGGGACACCATGAAACATAATAACATCTGCACTATAGGAATACTAGAAGAGGAAGAGGGTGAGCAAGGAACAAAGAACTTCTTTAAAGAAATAATAACAGAGAACTTTCCCAACCTGGTGAAGGCCAATGTCACACAAGTTCAGGAGGCAGAGAGAGTCCCGATCAAGATGAACCCAAAGGCACCCACACCTAGACACATCAAAATTAAAATGGCAAACGTTAAAAAAAGGAAAGAATCTTAAAGGCAGAGAGAGAGAGAGAGAGAGAGAGAGAGAGAGAGAGAGAGAGAGAGATTACCTATAAAGTTGTAACCATTAGAATGTTAGCTGAGTTCTCAATAGAAACACTTCAGGCCAGAAGTACTTGCCAGAGTGACAAGAAGTACTCAAAGTAGTGAAAAGAAAGTGCCTAAATCCAAGACTACTATATCCAGCAAAGCTAGCCTTTAAATTGAAGGTGAAATAAAAAGCTTTCCAGTGGAAAAAGGTTAAAGGAGTACATTACCATCAAACCAGAAATGCAAGAAATGTTAAAGGGACTGCCTTAAGAAGAAGAAAAGGAGAGAGAGGATCATAGAATAAAGAAAATAAAAATGGCAATAAATAAATACCTATCAATTATAACCTCAAATGTAAGTGGATTAAATTCTCCAGTCAAAAGACATAGGGTGACAGAATGGATAAGAAAACATTACCCGCCCTAACTGGTTTGGCTCAGTGCATAGAGTGTTGGCTTGGGGACTGAAGGGTCCTGGGTTCGATTCCGGTCAAGGGCATGTACCTTGGTTGCGGGTACATCCCCAGTAGGGGGCATGCAGGAGGCAGCTGATCAATGTTTCTCTCTCATCGATGTTTCTAACTCTCACTCCCTCTCCTTTCCTCTCTGCAAAAAATCAATAAAAAATATTTTTTAAAAAAGAAAGAAAACATTACTCATATATGTGCTGCCTACAAGAGAACCACCTTAGAACAAAAGATTGAGAGTGAAGGGATGGGAAAATATATTCCATGCAAATGAAAAGGAAAAAAAAGTGGGGTAGCAATACTCATATCAGACAAAATAGACTTCAAAACAAAGGCATACCAAGAGAAAAAGAAGGCCAGTTCATAATACTAAGGGAATGATTCAACACGAAAATATAACCCTTGTAAACATATATCCACTCAATATAGGATTACACAAGTACATAAAAAAACTCTTAAAGGACTGTAAGAGAGAGATTGACAGCATTACAGCCATAGTAGGGTGTGGGAAGCCACCCACTGCCTATACTATCATGAGAGTGCACCAAGGAATGCAGAAGGCTGATGGACATTGGGCATTGGCAGGGCTGACTCTAAACACCCAATTGTTGAGATAGTGGAGGCTCAAGGCAATTCCCTAACCTGATAATCCTTTTACTAATTACCAAATTTTACCTTTGATATACCTGTATGCATTGCTAAAGGGAAAATGTGTATTCAAGTAAATAAAAAGCGGACCGACCAGTGGTCAGTGTGCTCTTCATGAAAGAGATACCACCTGGCCCCCACCCCTTAATGATTCATATTTCTTGTCTAGTGTTTTCATTTGTGCATCAGCCCCTCCTTCAGATCCTGAACCCAGCCATGCAGGTCGCAGCAGTAGGGGACTTAAACACCCAACTGACATCACTGGATAGATCATTCAGACAAAAAATTAATAAGGAAACAGAGGCCTTAAATGACGCAAGATGGATCTAACTGATATTTGCAGAACATTTCACCCCAAAGCAACAGAATATACATTCTTTCCAAGTGCACATAGAATATTCTCAAAGATAGACCACATGTTAGGCACAAAACAAGTCCATACAAATTCAAGAAGATTGATATCACACCAAGCATCTGCTTGGATCAAAATGGCATAAGTTAGAAATCAACTACAATAAAAAAAAAACCCTCAAATACATGGAGGCTAAATAGCATGTTATTAAACAATGAATAGGTTACCAATGAGATCAAACAAGAAATTAAAAACTTCTTGGAGCCCTAACGGGTTTGGCTCAGTGAATAGAGCATAGGCCTGAGGACTCAAGGGTCCCAGGTTTGATTCCGGCCGAGGGCATGTACCTTGGTTGCAGCACATACCCAGTAGGGAGTGTGCAGGAGGCAGCTGATCGATGTTTCTCTCTCATAGATGTTTCTAACTCTCTATCCCTCTCCCTTCCTCTCTGTAAAATCAATAAAATATATTAAAAAAAAAACTTCTTGGAAACAAATGAAAATGAACACACAACCACCCAAAACGTATGGGACACTGAATGCAGTCCTGAGAAGAAAGTTCTTAGCACTACAGGACTAACTCGAGAAACAAGAAAAAAGATTAATAAACTATCTAACCCTACAACTAAATGAATTAGAAATATAACAGCAAGAAAAGCTTAGAGGAAATAGAAGGAAGGAAATAATAAGGATCAGAGTAAACAAACAAACAAACAAACAAAAAACAGTATAAAAGATCAATGATCCAAGAGCTGGTTCTTTGAAAAGATAAACAAGATTGATGAACCCCTAGGCAGACTCATCAAGAAACAAAGAGGAAGGACCAAAAAGATAAAATCAGAGATGAAAGAGGCGATATAACAACAGACACCACAGAAGTACAAAGGATTGTAAGCAAATACAATGAGCAACTAAAACAGAAGAACTAACACTGATCCTCCTTAAACTATTACAAAAAATTCAAGAGGAAGGAACACTTCCAAACTCTTTCTATGAAGCCAGCATTAACCTAATTCCAAAACCAAATAAAGACACTACAAAGAAAGAAAATTACAGGCCAATATCCCTGATAAACACAGATGATAAAATCCTCAACAAAATATTAACAAATCACATCCAGCAATATTTTGAAAAGATCATACATCATATATCAAGTAGGATTTATTCTGGGGATGCAAGGCTTATACTATATTTGCAAATCAATAAATGTGAGCCATCACATAAACAAATTGAAAGATTAAAAGCACATGATCATATATCAAATGCAGAAAAAGCATTTGACAAAATCCTGCACCCTTTTATTGATAAAATATCTCAGTAAAGTGAGAATGGAGGGATCATACCTCAACATAATAAAGGCCATCTATGACAAACCTACAGCCAACATAATACTGAATGGGCAAAATATAAAACGTTTCTCTTAAGGACAGGAACAAGAAAAGGATGTCCGCTTTCACCACTCTTATTCAACATAGTATTGGAAGTCCTAGCCATAGCAATTAGACAAGAAGAAGGGATAAAAGGCACCCAAATTGGAAAGAAGGAAGCAAAACTCTCATTATTCATAAATGACATGATATTATACATAGAAAACCCTAAAGACTCCAACCGGAAACTACTTAGATTTAATAAATGAATTTGGCAATGTAGCAGGATACAAAATCAACATCCAGAAATCAATGGTATTTTTATACACCATAATGAACTCTCAGAAAGAGAAACTAAAAAAGCAATCCCATTTACCATTACAACAACAACAAAAATAACATAACTAGAAATAAACTTAGCCATGGAGGTAAATGACCTGTATTTGGACATTGATAAAACAAATACCATAGAGGCATATACCATGTTCATAGATTGGAAGAATTAACATAATTAAAATGTCTGTACTACCCAAAGCAATCTATAGATTCAATGCAATCCTTATTAAAATACCAATGGCATACTTCACAGAACTAGAACAAATACTCCAAAAAATTGTATGAAACCATAAAAGACCCTGAATAGCTGCAGGAATCTTGAGAAACAAGAATGAAGTAGGAAGGATCACAATGCTGGATATTAAACTATACTACAAAGCCATTATAACCAAAACAGTATGGTATGGCACAAAAACAAGCATATAGACCAATGGATCAGAACAGAGACCCCAGAAATTGACCCACACCATTACGGTCAATTAATAGTTGACAAAGGAGACAAGAACATACAATGGAGTAAAGACAGTCTCTTCAATATATGGTGCTGAGAAAACTGGACAGATACATGCAAAAAGATGAAACTAGACTACCAACCAACACCATACACACGAATAAACTCAAGATTGATAAAAGACTTAACTGTGAGGCATGAAACCATAAAAATCTTAGAGGAGAACATAGCCAGTAAAATCTCAGATATCCCTTGTAGCAATAGGTTTATGAGTACATCTCCTAAGGCCAAGAAAACTAAGGAGAAAATAAACAAATGGGACTACATCAAAGTGAATAGCTTCTGCACAGCAAAAGAAAACCACCTTCAAAATGAAAAGGGAACCCACTATATGGGAGAACATATTTGCCAATGATACATCTGATAAGGGGTTAATATCTAAAATATATAAAGTACTGGAGAAACCAAGATGGCAGCATAGGTAAACACCTAAACTGCTGCCTCGCACAACAATTTCAAAACTACAACTAAAAGACAGAACGGACACCATCCAGAACCACAGGAAAGCTGGCTGAGTGAAAATTCTACAACTAGAAGGAAAGAGAAAAACCCACAGAGAATTGGAGGTACGGCAAAGGGGCTTTGTGCGCGCAGAGAGGAAGGGCGGCTGAGAGCCTGGCTGACTTTCTCTGGCAGAAGGGGGAAGGAAGCCTCCGACCGCACTGAACCCCAGTTCTGACTGCACTGAAACCCAGTTCCGGGCGAACCCCCGGGGACCCACGCTCTTACGGGGGGAGTCTGGACTCTCGGGCGGAGACTTGAGCTGGGAAAGGCAGAAGTCTGAAGGCGCACGCGGGCCAGTGCGCACAAAGGCTGCGGAGGTTGCCACAGGCTTTCCCTAGTGGAAGGGAGTCAGAGGATCCTGACTGCACTGAGCCCCAGTTCTGACTGCAGTGAACCCCAGTTCCAGGCGAGCCCCTGGGGACCCACGCTCTTGTGGGGGAAGTCTGGACTCTCGGGCGGAGACTCGGGAGCCGGGGAAGGCGGAGGACTGAAAGTGCGCACGCGCGTGTGCGCCAGTGCGCACAAAGGCTGCGGAAGTTGCCACAGGCTTTCCCTAGTGGAAGGGAGTCAGAGGATTCTGACTGCACTGAGCCCCAGTTCTGACTGCAGTGAACCCCAGTTCCAGGCTAGCCCCTGGGGACCCACGCTCTTGTGGGGGGAGTCTGGACTCTCGGGCGGAGACTCGGGAGCCGGGGAAGGCGGAGGACTGAAAGCGTGCGCGTGTGCCAGTGCGCACAAAGGCTGCGGAGGTTGCCACAGGCTTTCCCTAGAGGAAGGGAGTCAGAGGCTCCTGACGGAACTGAGCCCCAGTTCTGTCTGCAGTGAACCCCAGTTCCAGGCGAGCCCCTGGGGACCCACGCTCTTGTGGGGGGAGTCTGGACTCTCAGGCGGAGACTCGAGCTGGGGAAGGCGGAGGACTGAAAGCGCACATGCGTGCAAGGGCAAGGCTGACAGGAAACCAAGACTGAGACTCCACCCCATCCAAGCTGAGCACAGAGGCTATTGCAATTTGGCAAGTCTAATCCTATAAGGCTGTCTCCAGCACCGAACTTCTCCCAGCATAGACACATCTGATCCTTACAGCCAACTGGCCCGGAGGTCAATTCTTCCCAGTGATACCAACAACAATAAAGACTTAATTACAACAAGGCTGTACACACAGTCCACAAAGGGGTGCACCAAGAGTGTCCACCTCAGGTTAACTGGGGAAGCAGACCCACTGGGCCATATTGGAAACCTAGCACAAATATCTACCTTACCAACTCAGGGAATCAGTGAAAATGCAGGGTCAAAGAATCAGATCACAAACGAAAGAAATGGAGGAAAACAAACGACTGGATATAGAATTCAAAACCACGGTTATAAGGCTTTTTAAGAATATCCTAGAAAAGGCCAATAAATATAACGAGACCCTCGAAGATATGAAAAAGGACCAACTAGAAATTAAACATACACTGACTGAAATAAAAAATATTATACAGAGACCCAGAAACAGAATAGAGGAACACAAGAATCAAGTCAAAGAATTGAAATACAAAGAAGCAAAAAACACTCAACCGAAAAAGCAAAAAGCAAAAAAAAAAATCCAAAAAGTTGAAGATAATGTAAGAAGACTCTGGGACAACTTCAAGCGTACCAACATCAGAATTATGGGGGTGCCAGAAGAAGAGAGAGAGCAAGATACTGAAAACCTATTTGAAGAAATAATGACCGAAAACTTCCCCCACCTGGTGAAAGAAATAGACTTACAAGTCCAGGAAGCCCACAGAACCCCAAACAAAAGGAATCCAAAGAGGACCACACCAAGACACATCATAATTAAAATGCCAAGAGCAAAAGACAAAGAGAGAATATTAAAAGCAGCAAGAGAAAAACAGTTAATTACCTACAAGGGAGCACCCATACGACTGTCAGCTGACTTCTCAACAGAAACTATGCAGGCCAGACGGGAGTGGCAAGAAATTTTCAATGTGATGAATAGCAAGAACCTACAACCAAGATTACTCTACCCAGCAAAGCTATCATTCAGAATTGAAGGGCAGATAAAGAGCTTCACAGATAAGAAAAAGCTGAAGGAGTTCATCACCACCAAACCAGTATTATATGAAATGCTGAAAGGTATTCTTAAAGAAGAGGAAGAAGAAAAAAGTAAAGAGAAAAATTATGAACAACAAATACATATCTATCAACAAGCGAACCTAAAAATCAAGTGAATTAAAAACCTGAGGAACGGAATAATCTGGTGAATATAATAGAATCAGGGGCATAGAAAGGGAGTGGACTGATAATTCTCAGGGGGAAAGGGGTATGGGGGGTTCATGGAGAGAATGGACAAAAATCATACACCTATGGATGAGGACAGTGGGGGGGAGGTAAGGGCAGAAGGTGGGGTGGGAAATGGGTGGAGGGGAGCTATGGGGGGAAAAAGGAGAAATAATTATAATAATCTGAATAAAGATTTATTTAAAAAAAATAAATAAAATAAATAAAATATATAAAGTACTCATACAACTGAACAATAGGAAGATGAACAACCCAATTGAACAATGGACAGAAGACCTGAATAGACATTTCTTCAAAGAGGACATACAAATGGCCAGGAAACATGAAAAAATGCTCTAAGTCACTAATCATCCGATAAATGCAAATTAAATCCACAATGAGATATCATCTCACACCTGTCAGAATAGCTACCATAAAAAAATCAACAACCAGTAAGTGCTGGTGAGGATGTATGTGGAGAAAATAGAACACTGGTTCACTGCTGGTGAGAATGCGGTTTCATACAGCCACTATGAAAACAGTATGAACTTTCCTCAAAAAATTAAAAATGGAACTTTCCTTTGACCCAGCAATCCCACTTCTGGGAATATATCCCCATATCCCCCAAAAAACAGTCAGAAAGAATATAGGCACCCCAAGTTCATAGCAGCATTATTTACAATAGCTAAGATTTGGAAACAGCCCAAGTGTCCATCAGTAGATGAGTGGATACAAAAGCTGAGGGATATTTTTACTATGGAATACTACGCAGCTGTAAAAAAGAGGGATCTCTTACACTTTGGGACAGCATGGATGGACCTGGAAAATATTATGCTAAGTAAAATAACCAATCTGAGAAAGACAAATATTATATGATCTCACTTTTTTTGGTTTAATCTAATGAACAAAAGGAATTGACCAACAAAATAAGACTTGAAGCATGGAGGCATGGAACAGATTTACATATCTTGATGTGGGGTGGGGGGCATGGGAAGAAATAAACCAAAGAACTTATATGCATAGCCCATAGACACAGGCAATAGGGTAGTGAAGACCTGGGGGTGGTTGGTAGGGGCTGGGAGGAGAGGGTTAAGGGGGAAAAATGAGAGATATTTGTAATAGTATCAACAATAAAAAAATATTTAAAAAATAAAATAAAATAAATTCTGGATGTTTAGGGGATGTCTTAGGTGTGGATCAATAGAATATTCATCAGCTTAATGTTGATGAACCAAAATGAGATTTATTCTCTTAATTTGTCTGACCTTTGGTGTGGTTGGCAAATGGCACTTAATTGGATTTCTGTTAGCAGTCTCCCTGAGTAGGGTGAATTAAGCTATTTACTCCTGGGTCAGGGGAGGAGAAGTAGAAACCATTTATTCTTTTTTTGTCTTTCTGTTTTTTGTTTTTTTACTGTGAAAATAAAGGGATTTAAAAAATTATTTATTGTTTAAAGTTTTACCTATGTCTCCTTTTTCCCCTGCTTGATAGCCCGCCCCCCCCCCCCCCACTCCCCACAGCCATTCCCACCCCGGGCAAGTGTCTGTGTCCATTGGTTATGCTAATATGCAGGCATACAAGTCCTTTGGTTGATCTCTAGCCACACACACCCCCACCCCTGTCTTCTGCCATTTGTTTCTGGATCTATTCTTGTTCATCAAATTATGTTGATCATTATATCCCACATATGAGGAGATCATGTGATATTTATCTTTCTCCAACTGGCTTATTTTGCTTAGCATAATGCTCTCCAGTTCCATCCATGCTGTTGCAAATGGTAAAAGTTCCTTCTTTTTTATAGTGGTGTAGTATTCCATTGTGTAGATGTACCACAGTTTTCTAATCCACTCATCTGCTGATGGGCACTTAGGTTGTTTCCAAATCTTAGCTATTGTAAATTGTGCTGCTATGAACATAGGGTTGCATATATCCTTTCTGATTGGTGTTTCTGGTTTCTTGGAAGATAGTCCTAGAAGTGGGATTGTTACAGAAGACCGGAGAAAAACCAAGCAACGCTTAGACAAGTGGAGTTACACTTTATTATTATTACACCAGCAGGTTCAGAGAAAAAAATGTCTTTCAAATTCTGAGCAAAGCAACAAGCACAGGTTTTCTTTTTATTAAAGAGCCAGCCCTATGTGTGCTTAGTAGTTATCTCCCTGGAAGCTTGTTGCCTTGAGAACAACACAGTTCTATCATTTAAAAAATACATCTGGCATGACAGCATGGGAGTATCCAGTCCCTGGCCTACAAGGTCAGACTGCTAAGCTTATCTTCCTTATTATACAAGCAGGCTAGAAAGCAAAGTTATTTTTCAGAATAAGGGACTGTCTAAATAGCACAGAATTTCAAACAGTGATTTTACAAAATAGGGGTTAGCCTTTGCCGGGGTGTTACTCAGCATCCAGAAGGGTTCAGATATCTGGAGAAGGGGCTGCGAGTAAATTAATAAAGAGACTAGATGTGAAATATAAGTTTGGAAGGCATTTTGGAGGGCCAGATGGAAACTTAGTTCTAGAGACTAAGCTCCTCAAATCTCCACCCCCAAGGCTTTTTATTCCCACATTTTGCCCTCTATCAAAGCAGATATACATATCAAATGTAAGGCCTGGTAAACAATAAAAAGATGATCAGGTTGGGGGAACTGCCTTCGGCTGTTCCAGCAGCAGGCAATAATATAAGCAGATTTTCAGACCTGCTGAAGCTGTCCATTCAAACTTTTGAGGACTTTACCCATTTATTATGACATGCTGGAATTAGCCTCCAGCAGCCTTCTCAGGATTACTGTGTCAAATGAGAGTTTCATTTTTAACTTTTTGAGGAAACTCCATACTGTCTTCCACAGTGGCTGCACTAGTCTGTATTCCCACCAGCAGTGCACGAGGGTTCCTTTTTCTCGACATCCTCACCAGCACTTGTCTCTTGTTGATTCGTTGATGATAGCCATTCTGACAGGTGTGAGATGGCATCGCATTGTCATTTTGATTTGCATCTCTCTATTGATTAGTGACTTTGAACGTGTTTTCTCATGTCTCTCCACCTTCTGTATGTCTTCTTTCAAAAAGTGTCTTGGTCCTTTGCCCATTTTTTGATTGGATCATTTATCTTCCTTTTGTTAAGTTGTATGAGTTCTCTGTAAATTTTGGAGATTAAACCCTTATCTGAAATATCATTGGAAAATATGTTCTCCTATGCAGTGGGCTTTCTGGTTGTTTTGTTGATGGTTTGCTGTGCAAAAGCTTTTTATTTTGATGTAGTCCATTTGGTTATTTTCTCCTTAGGATCCATTGCCCTAGGAGCTGTGTCTGTAAAGATATTGCTATGATATATGTCTGCTATTTTGCTGCCAATGGAGTCTTATAGGATTTTTATGGTTTCCCATCTTACATTTAAGTCCTTTAGCCATTTTGAGGTTTTTTTTTTTGTTTGTTTGTTTTTTTTGCATATGGTGTAAGTTGGTGATCTAGTTTCATTTTTTTGCATGCATCTGACCAAATTTCCAACACCATTTATTGAAGACTCCATTGTATGCTCTTGCCTCCTTTGTCAAATATTAATTGAGCATAATGGTTTGGGTCAATTTCTGGGTTCTCTGTTCTGTTCCATTGGTCTATATTTCTGTTCTTGTGCCAGTACCAGGCAGTTTTGGAACAGTGGATTGGTAATATAGCTTGATATCTGGTATTGTGATCCCTTCAACTTTGTTCTTCTTTCTCAGGATTGCTGTGGCTATTTGGGGTCTTTTTTTTAATTATTTTTCCCGATGAATTTTTGGATAGTTTGTTCTAGATATTTGAAGTATGCCATTGGTATTTTAATGGGGAGTGCATTGAATCTATAGATTGCTTTGGGTAGTATGGACATTTTAATGATGTTGATTCTACCAATCCATGAACATGGTATGTTTTTCCATCTGTTTATGTCTTCCTCTATCTCTTTTTTCAATGTCCTGTAATTTTCCGAGTACAGGTCTTTTATGTCCTTATTTAACTTTATTCCTATGTATCTTAATATTTTTGGTGCAATGGTAAATGGGATTTTTTTTTTCATTTCTCTTTCTATGAGTTCATTATTGGTGTATAAAAAGGCCATGGATTTCTGGGTGTTAATTTTGCATCCTTGTATATTGCCAAATTCATTTATTAGGTCTAGTAGTTTTTTGATGGAGTCTTTGGGGTTTTCTATGTATAGTATCATGTCATCTGTGAATAAGGACAGTTTTACTTCTTCTTTTCCAATTTGGATGCTTTTTATTTCTTCTTGCTGTCTGATCACTATGGCTAGCACTTCCAGTGCTATGTCAAACAGGAGTGGTGAAAGTGGGCATCCCTGTCTTGATCCTGTTCTCAGGGGAAATGAGTTTAGTTTTTGCCCATTGAGTATGATGTTGGCTGTAGGTTTGTCATATAAGGCATTTATTATGTTGAGGTATGATCCCTCTATTCCCACTTTGCTGGGAGTTTTTAATCAAGAAAGGGTGTTATATTTTGTCAAATGCTTTTTCTACATCAATTGATCTAATTATGTGATTTTTATTTCTCAATTTGTTTATGTGATGTGTCACATTTATTGATTTGTGTATATTGTACCATCCTTGCATCCCCAGAATAAATCCCACTTGGTTATGGTATATGGTCTTTCAAATGTAATGCTGAATCCGATTTGCTAGAATTTTGTTGAGGATTTTAGCATCTATGTTCATCAAGGATATTGGCCTGTAGTTCTCTCTCTTTTTCTTTTTTTGTGTAGTCTTTATTTGATTTTGGAATTAGGGTAATGCTGGCTTCATAGAAAGAGCTTGGAAGTGTTGCTTCCTCATGAATTTTCTGGAATAGTCTGAGGAGGATAGGTTTTAGTTCTTTGAATGCTTGGGAGAACTCCCCTGTAAAGCCATCCGGACCAGGGCTTTTGTTTGCTGGATGATTTTTGATCACTGCTTCAATTTCTTCAGTAGTTATTGGCCTATTCAGGTTTTTTTATTCTTCCTGATTGAGTTTTGTTTTGGGAGCTTGTATTTTTCTAAGAATATGATCATTTCGTCTAGGTTGTCAATTTTGTTGGAATAGAGTTGTTCATAGTATTTTTTGAATAATCATTTGTTTTTTTGTGGGATTGGTTGTTAATTCACCTCTTTCATTTCTGATTTTGTTTATTTGGGTCCTCTTTCTTTGCTTCTTGATGAATCTGGCTAGAGGTTCATCAATCTGGTTCATCCTTTCAAAGAACTAGCTCTTGGTTTTGTTGATCATTTGTATTGTTTTCTTTGATCTTTATTTTGTTTATCTCCACTCTGATCTTTATTATTTCCTTCCTTCTGCTTACACTGGGCTTTTCTTGTTGCTCTCTTTCTAACTCTTTGAGTTGTAGAATTAGACAATTTATTATCATTTTTTCTTGTTTTTTTGAGGTAGGTCTGTAGAGCTATGAACTTCCCTCTCAAGACTGCTTTCACTGTGTCCCATCGATTTTGGATTGTTGTGTTTTCATTGTCGTTTGTTGCCACGATGGTTTTTATTTCTTCTTCAATCTCTTTGGTAACATAATCATTGTTAAATAGCATGTTATTTAGCCTCCAGGTGTTTGATTTTTTTCATTGTAGTTGATTTCTAGTTTTATGCCATTGTGATCTGAGAAGATGCTTGATATGATTTCTATCTTCTTGAATTTGAAGAGACTTTGCCTGTGTCCCAATATGTGGTCTATCTTTGAAAATGACCAATGTGCACATGAGAAGAATGTATATTTTGTGGCTTTGGGGTGAAATGTTCTGAAGATGTCAATTAATTCCATCTGATCTAGTGAGTCATTTAGGATTGCTGTTTCTTTACTGATTTTTTGGTTAGAGGATTTGACCAGTTAAGTCCCCTGCTATGACTGTATTGCTGTCAATCTCTCCTTTGATATCCTCCATAAGTTTATTTATGTATTTGGGTACTCCTGTATTGGGTGCATATGTTTACTGGAGTTATATTCTCTTGTTGAATTGCTCCCATTAGTATGATGAAGTGGCCTTCCTTATCTCTTGTTATGGCCTTCACTTTGATGTCTAATTTGTCAGATATAAGTATTGTTACCTCAGCTTTTTTTTTCTTCCATTTTCATTTGCCTGAATACATAGATACATTAAAGAAAGGGGAAATTTTTACACCCCTTCACCATCAGTCTGTGTGAGTCCTTTGTTCTGAGGTAGGACACAAGGATTTGGAAGCTCAGATATATATTAGATACAGGAAATTAGAAAGACTGGTCCTATGATTAATCTAAGAATAGAGGGAAAACTGTTTAAAGGGTTAGTAGACACTGGAGCAGATATTAGTGTCATCAGTCAAGAATTCTGGCCTCCACGTTGGTCCATGGTAGAAGCTATGGGCTCTATCACGGGTGTTGGAATTCCTGATAACACGCAACGCAGCGCTGCAGTGTTAAAGTGGAAAGATGAGGAAGGACAAACAGGATGATTTCAGCCCTATGTAGTCTCTGTAATTACAGTCAACTTATGGGGCCGAGAGGTTTTAGGTTTACACGCTTATGTTATTACTGGCAAGGGACAACAATTAACTCAAATGGGATATCAAGCTGGTCAAGGTTTAGGAAAAGATAATCAGGAGATTAAAGAACCCATTCAGGCCAAAGGAAACACAGGAAAACAAGGATTAGTATATCAGCTTTTTTAGGAGTGGTCATTGTTCAATCGCTTCACCCCCATGCTGAGCCTATACAATGGAAAGATGATAGGCTTATAGGGGTGGATTAGTGGCCATTAACCAAGGAAAAATTAAATCATATTCATGAATTAATAAAGGAACAAGTAGAGGTTGGTCATATAGAGCCTTCCAATAGTCCTTGGAATACACCTATATTTACAATACTTAAGAAGGCGGCAGGAAAATGGAGATTGTTACATGATCTTAGAGCCGTTAAGGCTACTATGCATACCATGGGAGCTTTACAGCCTGGACTCCCAGCGCCTTCACGAATCCCTCTAGATTGGTCTCTTATATTAGTAGATCTTAAGGATTGTTTCTTCACCATTCCCTTGGCACCACAAGATAAACAAAGATTTGCCTTTTCAGTGCCATCTATTAATAATATAGAACCTATGTAAAGATATCAATGGAAGGTTTTGCCTCAAGGAATGGCCAATAGCCCTACTTTATGTCAAAAATATGTAGCTCAAGCTATTCAGCCTTTAAGGGACACATATTCCCAGTGTTATATTGTTCATTACATGGATGACTTGCTCTTACCAAGTCCACAGGAAGAACAAACTTTAGCAATGTTTTCTCAATTAGAAAAGGAACTTCCTCAATGGGCCTTAAAAATTGCTCCAGAAAAAGTATAGAAAGAAATGCTTTTTAAATATCTAGGTACCATAATTGAAAACCAATATACTAGGCCTCAGAAGGTAGAAATAAGGAAAGACTGCCTTAAAACCTTAAATGACTTTCAAAAATTATTAGGGGACATTATCTAAATATCTCTACAGGAGAAGTGACAAATTTATTTAATATACTTAGAGTTGACTCTAATCTTTCCTCAACCCGAGTATTGACAGATGAAGCTAGGAAGGAGTTACTAAGAATTGAGCAGGCAATCTCCTTAGCCCAAGAGGCACGAGTACTGCCCGAATTGCCTTTATTGGGACAGATTAACCCTACTGCAAATAGTCCCACTGGAGTCATCTTTCAAAATAAAAACTCTCTTGCTATTACTGAATGGGTCCACCTAGGATATCAATCCTCTAAAACTGCAGTTACATATATAGAACTTATGGCTCAGTTGATATTTCAACTTAGAAAGTGCTGCAGACAGCTTAGAGGAGAAGAACCCCAATGCATTTATCTTCCCCTCACTGGGAAGCAATTAGAAATGTTATTTCAGACTGACTTAAATTGGCAAATTGGATTAAGTGGATATTCAGGGGAACTTAGTTGTCACCTACTAAAAGACAAATTATTACAATTTTTATATTATACTCCTATTATTATACCAAAAAATACTAGGCAGGAACCTATTCCTGAAGCATTAACTGTTTTTACTGATGGATCATCAAATGGCAAAGTTGCTTATCATTCAATGTATTTAGACTGAGTCATCCAAACTAGTCATACTTCTGTACTATGAATTGAGTTGGAAGCTATTAAGGCTGCATTAAAGGATTTCCAAGAGCCTCTTAATATTATCTCAGACTCTTCTTACACTGCAGGTTTCTTAAATAGAGTTGAAACTGCTCATTTAAAGTGGCTCAGTGACCAAAGTTTATTTTTACTATTTAAACAAGTTCAGCAGATTGTGCAACAAAGACAATATCCTTTCTATATTACTCACATAAGAGCTCACAGTTTATTACCTGGCCCATTGGCAAAAGGAAATGCACTTGATGATCAATTGGTTGCTTTATTAAAACAGGCCTCAGAATCTCATCAGCTTTTACATCAGCCTGCCAAAATGTTGTCTAGACAATTCTCAATCTCTCAACAGCAGGCAAAACAAATTATCAGAGAATGTCCCACTTGCATGCTACATCTACCTCAAGGGCCTAACACAGGAGTCAACCCTAGAGGTTTGCTAAGGGACCATATCTGTTAAATGGATGTGACACATTATACTTCCTTTGGATGCCTGGGGGCATTGAATGTCTCTGTAGACACTTTTTCAAAAGTCCTATGGGCTACTGCATCTATAGGGTAAATGGCAAAACAGGTTATTAATCATTGCCTAGCTGCTTTTGGCATCATGGGAATTCCAAAAATTATTAAAACTGATAATGGGCTTGCTTACACAAGCTGTCATTTCCATCAATTTTGTAAAAAGTGGAAAATTCAGCACAATACAGGAATACCATATAATTCCCAAGAACAGGCCATTATTGAATGATAGCATCAGTGGCTAAAATCCCAACTGGAAAAACAAAAGGGGGTGGTTATGATGGAGGAATCACCTGTGGGTAGGCTGCATGAAGCCTTAATTACTTTAAATTTTTTCACTTGTGATGCTGATGGCAAGACACCCATGGAGTTACACTGGTGTCAGAATAAAACAAAGGAAAATGGTCTAGTTAAATGGAAAGATCCTGAATCTGGTTTATGGAAGGGACTGGATCCATTATTAACCTTTGGCAGAGGGTATGCTTGTATATTTCCAGAAAATTTCTCCAAACCTGTGTGGATTCCTGCAAGAAACATTAAACTGCATCATGGAGCTGAGGGAGGAACTAGCCAGATTAATGAGGACCTTGCACCTGGATTCACACCATGCAGCTGTAGACAATTGGCTACCCCAGCCACAAACAGCAGTCCCAGGAAACACAATGAAGATAAGGAGTGGAAGAAGAACACGGTGAACGATAAACAGCCCAGAGATGATTTGGGGAGTGATAAAGAAGCTGGTCCAGAAAGCTGAATGAATTTATGAAGAGACCAAAACCCCAAGAATGCTTTTTTTTTTTGCCATGCTGGCAGTAACCAGCTGTGCAGTAATTTCACCAAGGGCTAATGGGGAAGTCCCTCCTGGGTAAAATCCCTTATGTGGATTGATTCCTCACCTAGTATAGTAAATATATGGCAAAGTATAATTACATGGGTGTCCCCACCCGGCTTCCCTTTTTTATAGGACACAAGAATCAAACTACTGCTCCTTTGTGTGTAGAATTAAAGCTGGCTAGCATCACACCAAAGGAGGGGAAACGAAAGCCTAAATACAATTACTATCACTGCTTGCTTCTGGGAGAGGCAAAGAGAATTTAACATTACTAAGACCTCCCCCAACTAAGCCATTATGTAAAAAGTCTTATGAATGGCACCCACTAGCAGCAAACTTAAGAACAGTTTTTTCTTTTGTGGATTGAAGCCCCTATGGGTCTGCGTATAGTAATAATCAATGGAAATCAACTACTGCACTTGCACCAGTAAAATGATATAGTTTAAAATGATAACTTCAATAAAAAAATCACTTTCTTGGTGCTTAGGGTAAAAATAACACCACCCTTGATATTTTGGAATTACAGCAGCATATTGTATAATTATCCCAGGCAAACTTACAAACTAATTCCTTAGATGCCTGGCAGCAATTTAAAGAATTTGCTCCTTTACTTTTGCCTTTTAGCATAACTACTATTACCTGTCTCATTCTTGTTCTTATTTAATTTTAGTCTGCAGATGCGGAATAAAAATTTTAAAAGAATTGAAACTCTGCAAGTGGCATATCAACATCTATTAAGAATTTAAAGAAGGGGGAAATGCTGGAAACCAGGATCAACAGTAATTAATATAAATGTGTGAAGTCTGTCAGAAGGCTGACCTGGGCTCCTTTGATATTCACAGGTTGAATATTTGCATTTTATTACCTACTGCTGACTTAATGGCCTAAAGCAAACTCCCCACAACCTGATAATCTTATTGTTTACTAAACATTACCATTGATATGTCTGTTTGCATTCCTAAAAGGCAATTGTGTATTCTAGTAAATAAAAGCAGCTGGGAACAGAGACTCAGTGGAACTTGACTACTACAGTTAAGTTTTCCCTGGCTTCCCCCCATAATTTCAAAATTTGAAATTGTGTATTTTAGTAAATAAAAACAGCTGGGAACAGAGACTCAGTGGAACTTGACAACTACAGTTAAGTTTTCCCTGGCTTCCCCCCATTATTTCTTGTCTTGTGTTTTAATTTGCGTGTCAGCTCTTTCTCCAAGCCTTTGAACCTGAAAGCCACACTGGCTGTGGCTTTTCACACGTGGCTTCCCAGCTGAGGCAGCCGGTCACTGGGTCATGGTTATAGGGTCCCAGGAGGTATCTGTGGTCTCCCCAGTTGAAGGTAAAGCTGGGCTTCAGATCACAGCCACTCTCCACTTTAAGATGGTGTGGTCTCTGTGGCAGAGCTGGCTGCTCTGGGACAGATTTCAGCAGTAGTAGAGGCTGCAAGGCCAGGGGAGCCTGGTCCGCCAGTCCCCAACAGTCCTGTGGAATATAGCTGTCCCTCACTCACAAATACAGATACTCCCCATGCGTCCACGCACTCTCCTTTCACTCTCTCACTCATACAATATCTTACTGCCTGCTGTCCCATCGGCTGCCATCTTGGATCCCTCTAAAGGTATTTCAAAACCATTTACTCTTAAGTGTCCTTGGTTTAGGGAAGATAGGATTTACTAGGTTGCTGCAAACAGCTGCTTAACTGTCTTAGGATTTCTATTCTGCTTGTCCTGGAATTTCCCTAGCTACTTACTACATTCTATAACACAGCGATTCTGATATTTTTGCATTCTAAAAAATTTTTTTAAATTCTGATTGGGATTCCTAAACTGACTTTACTATCCCTGGTGTGATTTAAAGGGTTCAATGACCCTCTAAGGAAGAATACACCTGCCCCAAGAACCAGTAATTCCACTTCGTAGGTCAAGGCTCTTTTTCTCTTCTTTTGAAACCAAGTTTCCTTGAGTTACAACTCTCCCTGTCTTTGCATCTTGGACTAACCCATGTTTTCCCCTAGATATGTTAATATCTTCCTTGAGATTGAGAACAAGCTGGTGAGGAGTACTTTCTCAGTGCTTTTCTCCACCATGATCTGATGTGTGTTTGATAAGTTAACTCTGAGAATAGACTTGTATTTCTAGTTTTGAGTTCTTGGGATGTGGGAGTAGGCTTACCTTTGGGCTTTAGTAGAGCTTTTGTAAGTTTTGCGAGCAGAATAAATAAGACCTGGGCATAAATGACCTTTTAAGAGAAAAGAGAGTGTCTAGTCCACCATATGTTAAGAGAAGAATTTCTGAAGGAGATGAGCTGACACTTGACCTGGCCTACGTGGAGTGTTAGAAATGGCACTTCCCAGGACCATTTATTCCCATGTTTTGGTGTGGAAAACCCTTCTGTCTCCAACCATGGGCTCCTGTTAGAAATGCTCTTCAATGAAGGCAATGAGACAAACACTCGAAAAATGGATCAGCAAGGCAAATTTACTTCTGTGCAGAAGGGTGCAAGGCACCAGCAACATGGTGGGCAAGTACACACATTGAGGATTCTGCTGTCCTCTTTATTATTCCCTAACGAGTTACTGCACCATACTCTGATTGGCTGAAGGGCATGGCTTCACAGTCTGTCACAAACATCTAATCTGAGAAAAGCTGTGCAATAAGGAAGGAGACTAGATGTCTGTCAGGTAGTGGGACAAGCTACGTCTTCTTCAGGAATGTTTGCAATTCTGGTTTCTTATTAGATTGTTAATTACCTGCCAGAAAATGAGGGAAGTTAATATCTAAACTATGACTGTGATAGAAAAGACTTCTTACAGTTCCACCCCCTCTAAGAACTCTTACAGTTCCACCCCCTCTAAGCCCATCCTCCTCTCTGGCTCTGGCTTAAGCCCTGCCTCATTCCCTGTCTCTCAGCCCTCTTCATCACCTTCCTGGGACTGTGTGGGTTCATGTCTCCCCCTTTGTCACTGCAATGTTTATTTCCAACACCCACATTTGTTGCCTTGTGTTGTGTCATAGCATATGAACCCTGGTTTTCCCAACTACATTGTGAAGCATTTCAGACTAGTAGTGTTATATTGTAAATCAGTGAGCTGACATGAGATGCCTTAAGAAGCCAAATTTTGGAGTCCTTTATTACACCAGTGCACTTAGAGGAATATTGTATCCAAAGTCTAAGCAAGAAACATGGAGGAAGTTTTCTTTATACTTTTTTTAGTCCTTTGTCTTCCAAATTTGGAATGAGACTTCTGGACCTTCTGAGAAAGAAGCCCTGTGTGTTGGGAAGGGGCCATGAGACCATATCTCAAGGCCTGGCCAGCACTGACAACTCTGTCTTGGGTATAGTTTATGGCATCTTTAAAGTGGGAACAATGTTTAAGTAAATAGGTCCTGCAAGATGGACAATTAAGAGGGAGCAGTGACCAGACCATAAACCGATAAGAATGTACACCAGATTTCTAGGAGAAACCAATATGGCGGCATAAGGTATACACCTGTACGTGCTGCTTCTCACAACCACGCCAAAATTACAACTAAAAGACAAAACGCTATCATCCAGAACCACGGGAAAGCTGGCTGAGTAGAAGTTCTACAACTAGAAGGAAAGAAAAAAGCTCTTTGAGACTGTGTAGGAGGTGCAGAGCCGCAGAAAAGCAGAGGTACAGTGGCACGCGAATTGGGCTGGAGACTGAGTGCGCTGTTTTTTTCAATTGGAAGGGAGATACAAGCTCCCAACTGCTCTGAACTCCAGTTTCCCGCAAGACTCTGAGGACCCAGACTTCTACGGGGAGAAACTGGACTGTCTGGTATCGGGTCGGAAAGGGAGGGTGGCTTTCTCGCAGAGGTGCACGCAGGAATCATAGTTTACTGTGCTGGGGCACGCGATGCGGGGATGCGGAAACGTGGAGATGCGGAAACACAGAGACACAGAGACAGCTGAATGGCAGCCATCGCTGGTTGCCATGCCCTAGTGATTCCTTAACCCCGCCCCCCCAATTTACAAACCCACCCGAGCTGTGCACAGTGGCTTTTGCATATGAATGGCCTGCCCTTTCGCAGCTTAACCTAACAAACTGCAGCTGGGTCAGACAGCTCCAAACTTCCAAACCCCAAACAAAGAGGAGAAATCTGCAGACCTCACTGTAGTTCCTGCTGGGTGGCCGTAGACAGTAGCTGACTTGCACCTCCTTGAGATCCAGGAGCCAGTGTTCCTAGTGGTCAGTGTGAGATGACACCAGATTTCAACTCTTCACATCCATAAGCGACACACGCAAGAGGCAGACTCAGTGAGCACCAAAGCCTCACTGAAGCAAGTTCTGCCTCATAAGGGTGTCTCCAGCACATCAGTTCTTCCATTATAGACACAGCTGATCCTCACAGCCAATTGGCCTGGAGGTCAATTCTTCCCAGTGTACCAACAGCAATCAAGGCTTAACTACAACAAGACTGTGCACCCAGACCACAAAGGGGCACCAAGGGTGTCCACCTCAGGTGATTGGGGAGGCTGAGCCACTGGGCCCTATAGGTCACCTACCACACAAAGCCACTCCATCAACACAAGGAAGCAGCCAAAATGCAGAGACAAAGAAACATGTCATGAATGAAAGAAATGGAGGAAAGCAAACTACTGGATATAGAGTTCAAAACCACAGTTATAAGGTTGCTCAAGAATTTTCTAGAAACCGCCGAGAAACTTAGTGAGACCTCCAAGGAACTTAGTGAGACCTTCAAGGATCTTAATGAGAATGCCAAAAAAATGAAAAAGGACAGTCAGAAATTAAGCATACACTGTCTGAAATAAAGAATAATATATAGAAATCCAACAGTAGACTAGAGGACCCCAAGAATCAAACCAAAGATTTGAAATATGAGGAAGCAAAAAACACCCAACCAGAGAAATAAAGAGAAAAAAGAATTAAAAAATATGAAGATAGTGTAAGAAGCCTCTGGAACAACTTCAAGTGTACCAACATCCAAATTATGAGGGTGCCAGAAGAAGAGAGAGAGCAAGATAATGAAAACCTATTTGAAGAAATAATGACAGAAAACTTCCCCTACCTGGTGAAAGAAATAGACTTACAAGTCCATGAAGCGCAGAGAACCCCAAACAAAAGGAATCCAAAGAGGACCACACCAAGACACATCATAATTAAATTGCCAAGGGCAAAAGACAAAGAGAGAATCTTGAAAGCAGCAAGAGAAAAACAGTTAGTTAACTACAAGGGAGCACCCATACGACTGTCAGCTGATTTCTCAACAGAAACTATGCAGGCCAGAAGGGAGTGGCAAGAAATATTCAAAGTGATGAACAGCAAGAACCTACAACCAAGATTACTCTACCCAGCAAAGCTATCATTCAGAATTGAAGGTCAGATAAAGAGCTTCACAGACAAGAAAAAGCTAAAGGAGTTCATCACCACCAAACCAGTATTATATGAAATGCTGAAAGGTATTCTTTAAGAAGAGGAAGAAGAAGAAAAAGGTAAAGATAAAAATTATGAACAACAAAGTGACAACAAATACATATCTATCAACAAGTGAATCTAAAAATCAAGTGAATAAAAAATCTGATAAGAATAAACTGGTGAATATAATAGAATCAGGGACATAGAAAGGGAGTGGACTGACAATTCTCGGGAGGAAAGGGGTGTGAGGGGTGCAGGAAGAGATTGGACAAAAATCTTACACTTATGGATGAGGACAGTGGCGGGGGGTAAGGGCATGGGGTCGGGGGGGGGGGGAATCAGGTGGAGGGGATCTATGGGAAGGAAAAAGAAAAACATCTGTAATAATCTGAACAATAAAGATTTATTTTTAAAAAAAGAATGTACACCAGATTTCTGTCACAGGTTCAGATTTCCAGGCCCCCCCCCCTCCAAATATGTCTTATTTTCCCATTATTTAAGCAAGCAAGCATTTACAGAAGCCAAAATAGCAGGGTTAAAATTTCAAACAGCAGTTTTTATATAAGATGGAGGTTACTATGCTTCAGTAGCAGTTCTATCATTGCCTGGTGTCTTCAAGAACTTCAATAGTGATAATCATGCTTGTTGATAGTGGTCCTCAAACTAGGGTGTACATATGAGTAATTTGAGCCCCGACTTCCCAGGATTCTAAGTCTGTGCTTTAGGGTAGGGCAGGAAAGTAGCAAAGTTAACTTGCCCTTCCCCCTTCCTCAGGTGATTCTGATGAAGATTTTCTCACCCAGACCACACTTGAGAAATGAACTTCACCTTAACCTTTCAAAGCACTTTATCTACATCATCTCATTTGAGCCTCACAACAACTCTGCATTTTACAGATGTGGAAACTGAGGCTGGGAAAGGTCAAAGAACTTGACCAAAGTCACATTGGTGGCAAGAGTGACCAGATGTTGTTTGAGCACTGTGGCAGCCACACTCCACTTTCAAAAGAAGCTCCCTGAGGGAGCATCTGGCTTTATTCTAGTCCTTCTGCAGAGAAAACTAGAGCCCCAAGGATGTGCTGAGCTGTTGCTTCACCCAGAAGGAGCTGGCGCTGCTAGGGGAGTCACTTCCTTTTGGGCAAATCCTGGCAGCTTTCTCAGTGTGGGGAGTGGAGGGAGGGGGGAACTTTCAACCCTGGAGGAGCCTGGGGCTCATTAAGAGGCAAAGGGCAGCAGAAGGAGGGAGAAAATCACGGAGAGAGGGTTTGGGTCTGGGTTGGTTTGAAGACTGTTGACTTTTATTTTGAGGCTGGTGAGGAAGTATGTGGAAGAAGTTCCTGGGAAATTGGATTGGAAGGACAAAGAAAGGCTAAGGCAGCCGTGGGCAAACTACGGCCCATGGGCCAGATCCAGCTGTTCTATCCGGTTCTCTTGCTCTCCCCTCCGCTCCTTTACTTTGAATTTATATTAGTTCACACAAACACTCCATCCATGCTTTTGTTCCGGCCCTCCGGTCCAGTTTAAGAACCCATTGTGGCCCTCGAGTCAAAAAGTTTGTCCACCCCTGGGCTAAGGCCTGGTTTCCTGTTCGACTCTCCCCCATTTCTGTGGCTGACCCTGCCAAGTGGGAGACTTGGGCTCCAAAGCATTTATCCTGAGGGATCCTGCCCAGCTCTTTTCCTTCCCCACTCTGCCCACCCCCACCATCCTCCAGGATTCTGGGAGAGGCTGAGAAGGATGGGACTTGACCATTTGTTCTGATATGACCCTGGAACAAAGGCCTCTAGCAAGTAGTTTATGCCTTAATGCCCCCTCCCCCTCATCAGCCAGAGAAGGGGGAGCCATCAACACGTTAACAACTAAAAATCATCTGCTCTGGAATTCTTTTGCTGAGACACACTACCTCCCCCTCCTGCTTGTGGGGCTAATTCAGGGCCTGGGATGATGTTGATGAACTATTCTGGCTGCTCAGCCTTCTATTGTGTTACTAATACTCAATAACAAAGGCTACTTGCCTCTAGCAACAGTTGCTAGGTGCGTCTTATCTCCTGGGCTCCAGTCCCTTCCCCCATGGCCAGAATCTGAGACCCAGAATGGGTCCTGGCCAGTCTTCAGAGTGGAGCTCTTGTAACCCAACAAGATGATTTACAGGAAATGGCCCTGCCTACACTTACTGATGGGGGTCTTAGGGAGAGACAGGTTTGTGGCAAACAGATACCGTGATGGTTGTTCCAGATATTTCTGGCTCCTATCATTTGTGAAACAAGCAATGCTCTGTTCCCTCACCTCTGTTAACATAAAAAAACACAACATTCAAGACTGTAAAGAATTTTTGTGAGTTTATTTGAGCCAAACTGTCGACAATAGCCAGGAAGCAGAACCTCAACGAATTGAGATAATGCTCGGGAGAATGGTGGTTATATTTATATTTATACACTAGAGGCCCAGTGCACAAAATTTGTGCACTGGGCGTGTGTCCCTCAGCCCAGCCTGCACCCTCTCCAATCTGGGACCCCTCGGAAATCCCTCTCACAATCCGGACTGCTGGCTCCCAACTGGTTGCCTGCCTGCCAGCCTGATCACTCCCTAACCACTCCCCTGCCAGCCTGATTGACGCCAAATGCTCCCTTGCCAGCCCGATAGCTCCAAACTTCTCTCCTCTGCTGACCTGGTCACCCTAAACTGCCTTCCCTGCAGGCCCGGTTGCCCCAAACTGCCCTCCCCTGCAGGCCTGATCTTGCCCCCAACTGCTCTCCCTGCTGGCCTGATTGCCCCTAACTGCCTCTGCCTGCCTGATCACCCCTAACTGCCCTCCCCTGCTGGCCTGATTTCGCCCCCAACTGCCCTCCCCTGCAGGCCTGATCTCACCCCCAACTGCCCTCTCTGCCTTGGCCCCCACCACCATGGCTTTGTCCAGAAGGAAGTAGGACATCTGGAAGATGGTTGGCCAACCCGGTCTAATTAGCATATTAGTATAGATAGATTATATAAGATAGGATTGTTTAAGTGGGGGGTGGGAAGAGAAAGCCTTTTTCAGCAGGAGGAGATGCTCTTGGCAGACAAAAAATACACAATCCCTATATCTGGACTGATAGCCAGCCATATGCACTAAACTGAAAAACTGGTCATTAAAAAGTTGAACCGCTTTCTTACACCTTACACCAAACAGCTGTTGCCCTTAAAAACCCTCCTCAGCTCCCACCTTAGGTTCTGCCTTCACAATTCACCCAGATTAAGTTCTGATTGGTCGGTTTCTATCCAGTCAGTGTCAAAAGCTCCACCTCCTAGGCAGCCACTGGCTCCTCGCTCTTCACCCAGATTTGGTTATGATTGGTTGGTTTCTATGCCAGTCAGGGTCAAAAGCTCCACCTCCTACATAGCCATTGGCTCCTCACAGTTCACCCAGATTTAGTTCTGATTGGTTGGTTTCTATGCCAGTCAGTGTCTCCAGGCCTATCTCTGGGCCTGATCAGAGAGGTGTGGCTGCTGGCCAGGCCCGGAGAGAAAGAAAGAGGCAAGGGCTGATCAACAGCTGCCATGGAGGCTATGGATCAGACCCTGCTTCTCTCTCCAGGCCTCTATCTGGGCCTGATCTGCAGCCCCCTCTGCAGTCAGTGTTGGGTTGCCATGCTCGCAGCAGTGGCAGTCAATGCTGGGTCACCATGGCAACCCAGCACTGACTGCAGAACTGACTTCCTGTCGGTTGTGCCTTCGGTTGTTACGGACCCTGGGTTTTTATATATTAGGATAGTTTAAAAAATGCACCAAAGATTATATTGATAGTAGAAGACTAAGAAATAAGGCAAGCCCCCAAATTCAGGGGTCCTGGTAGAAAACAAAACATACTCAGGAGCCAGGCAGCAAGGCAAATATCTTTACTTCTACATAGAAGGGTGCGCACACATGATCTGGAAACATGCGCACACTGAGTAGGCAGTCTGCTTGGCTTTATAATCCCGATGCAAGTGACCTGTCCCTCACTCTTTTTTTTTTTTTTTAAATATATTTTATTGATTTTTTACAGAGAGGAAGGGAGAGGGATAGAAAGTTAGAAACATCAATGAGAGAGAAACATCGATCAGCTGCCTCCTGCATACCCCCTACTGGGGACGTGCCCGCAACCAAGGTACATGCCCTTGACCGGAATCGAACCTGGGACCTTTCAGTCCGCAGGCTGACGCTCTATCCACTGAGCCAAACCGGTTTCGGCTGTCCCTCACTCTTGATTGGAGCTCAGGTGCACAGTCTTTCACAATTGGATAATTCAAAGGGAGGGGTTGGCCTTTACCATTTCAAGTTGGCGGTCCCCAGGGGAGCTGCAAGCCATGTGGCCAACATGGTGGCTGCCAAGTCACACAGTTCAAAATGGCAGCTGTCTAAACTGTTCTTTGACAGAAAAGATGATCTGTTTATTCTCACAGAAGACTACCAGTGTGTGGCCAACAAAGCATTAACTTCATTATCATAGGTGATAATCAGAATATCACTGTCTAGGCAGCCGTGGGCAAACTACGGCCCGCGGGCCGGATCCGGCTCGTTCGGCTGTTCTATCCAGCCTGCGGAGCCGAAAGAGCGGAGGGTTCTCTTGCTCTCCCCTCCGCTCCTTTACTTTGAATTTATATAAGTTCACACAAACACTCCATCCATGCTTTTGTTCCGGCCCTCCGGTCCAGTTTAAGAACCCATTGTGGCCCTCGAGTCAAAAAGTTTGCCCACCCCTGGTCTAGACTCTAGCAGGTGGGAAAGATTAGCACGTACCCAAGTTAAATTTTTTATGTCCAATAGGGAAAGGGATCTAGGGAGACAGATATTGTTTCCACTAGGAAACTATCTATATATATATATATAAAAGCCTAAGCAACCGTTATGGCTGAATGATCGGAATGACCAGAATGACTGGTCGCTATGATGTGCACTGACCACCAGGGGGCAGACACTCACCACAGGAGCTGCCCTCTGGTGGTGAGTGTGCTCCCACAGCCAACCTCCCCCAGTCAGCCAACCTCCTGTGGTTCCTCCCCTCCAGCTGGCGGGCCCTGATTGCCCAATCAGGGCCGGAACCGGAGCTGGGATGGGGAACTGGGGGTGGATGGAGGCAGACATGGTCCCTTTCCCAGGGTGACCTTCAGGCCCTGATTGGCCCAGCCCTGATTGCTGGCCAGGCCTAGGGACCTTACCCATGCACGAATTTTGTGCACCAGTCCTCTAGTAAGGAGAATAAAGCAGTATAAAATTATTTTATATACATTCAATCAATAACAATTAGGTAATATAAGAACAAGATTTGAGCAGCATCAATTTGTGAGTATACAGGCCTTGTTGATGTCTTGGGATGGCTGTCTACCTCTTCCGTAGTCAGCGGCTTCTCATCCTTGAGATGAAGGTAAGTGTCAGAGACAGGGGCAAATGTCCATTTGTGTTTAGGTACCTGATAAGGTAAGGTCTCTTTACACTGTTGGAGACAGTCTTTCATTAATGTATTTCCCAATATACAAAAATCTCCAGGTTGTCGTAGTCTTTGAATCTTTGTCTCCTGGGAGTACTGTGAAATGAGTGTTACTAATTTGTTAGTTCCTACAATTCAGAATGTCTGCTTTTTAGTTTTCCTTATATTTGGGAAACAAAAGATTTAAAAATCAGCAATATTTTAAACAGAGTCATAAGAATAATTACTCTCAATTCATTTAGTCCCATAACGATTTTTGTTTATACTGATTATTTGCCAGTAGTTTTTTTTAAATTCAGTTATTCTTTAAAGCTCTATAAATCTTCATCCAGTTCAAAGATATGACCTGCTTAGAAGCCTGCAATTTAGAGTAAGTCAGAGTCCTCTTCATGGATTTTTCTAAAGACATAATATACCAGCAAATGCATCAGGGTAAAGCAACGGCTGTTCATGAATGACAAAATTTAAAAGTGGCATGGTTATAGATTTGATAAAAACTTTGCTTTTCTATAAGATATAACATTTCAAGACAACAATTTCTTGGTAAATAGTCATTCCTGTAAAATGACATAGAGAATAATATAAAATTTATATACTTTTAGATTCAATATAATTTAAGCATATAAAGAATAAATAATATGTAAGGTTTTTAAAACAAGGCACATGGCTTATTGCAAGCAGTGTATTGAGCATTGAAAATAATTCATAAACTCCCAATATGTGAAACGCAAATACCCAGAGTATCACTGGCAGACTCAGAGAATCATCACACTTGTCTGATGTCCCTGACTGGACATGTGCTATGTCTGGAAGTTTCTTGTTTGAACTTGGCTCTGAATCTGTACAAGTTCCTTTCTGAAGCAGACTGAAACCTCTATAACATTCAAAATATATGTATACAAATAGAACACAGTTAATTTTATTTGACAAAGCTTCCCATGTAATTTCAAGTATATTAAATTGGCCTAATTTAGTTTAAAAATATATCTTTTAAGAAGAGAGAATAAATTGTTGAGTCATTCCAGGGCCCTTGAAATGTCCCAAAGCTATCTCTCGATTAAAGTCTTGAAATTTAACTTGGGAAGACTGTCAAATATACATAACCCAAAGATTATATCACAAACTCTTTGTAATTATTTAGAAGACATCAATCAAACTTAAACCTGTTTTAATATAAAAAATTTGGTCCAGACCACAGAATTCTGCTTAATTTATAAGTATTAATATATTTTTTAATCAGGCCAACAAAATATTATGCCACACTTAAACACACAAACAAATACCACACAAAGACCATACATATAAAGACCACAACATAATTTGAACTACTAATTTTTCCAGAACAAATGCAAAAATTATTTTCCTCAAAAATGAATTTCCATACTTCATGCATTCTATTATCACAACCATATAATTTCTCCCAACTTGAAATTTGAAAAGTTAATTTGAACTTTTAACTCTTAGAAGCCTCAAATTTTAGGTGGCAAGTTAAGTACTTAGCATTTCTTAGATTAGTAATACATTCACATTTTTAAGGACATATTTCAAATAAAATACAAGACATATTCAATTAATAGATTCAAATCTATTCTCTAGATTTTCCATACAAGGCAAACTCAGATTAATGTTTTAGTATTTTGTTATTTCAAAATACCTAAGTATTAAAAATTATTATTATTATTATTATTTTATTATTATTTAACCCAGCAATGCTCCAAAGCTTTTAAGTTACCAATTAGGCATATGAGGCTGGAGAAAAGGCAGAGTGGGGAAGAGAGCAGGCCCTGCAGCCTCTTCTAGGACTGCAGTTTCTAGGCCTCCAGCTGCTTGGATTTAAAACTGCCACATTTTTCCTTAGCAATAACATGCTAAGGTTTGGGTGATAGTGAGTTCAGCTTCTGATAGTACCAGGACTGTTAAGTAAAGAAACTATTCTTTGGGAAGTGGGTGATAATGCTGGCCTTGGGATCTAAAGGTTCAGTGAGGGGTCCCTTCCTTTTTCTCTGTGACCCATATGCTCCCCCTCTTTTGGGTTGTCCATACTGTTGTGGCCTGTTTCTGGCCCTCAGGGCCAGCCTTTCCCTCGGCCACTTGTTCTACAGTTGTGAGCATTATGTTAGTGTTTTTTTTTTTTTTTTCTTACATTGCTCCAACTCCTTTCACAACCTAGAAAATGTGGTTTCTGGTGGCACAGAGGGCTCCAGGCTGGTTGGAATCTTATCAGGACAGCCCTCCTCCTGAGAGGATGGTTGGGATTGCAAACCAGCCATATTGGATGTTCCCTCAGATTGTCCCCTGGTCACATAGGGAGTAGAAGGCAAGACAAGGGATCTCATTTCTCTGTCCACCTTTGTTCTCTTTTAGGCTTCTCTACCTTCACAGGGAGAAAGACAACTGGCCCCTTCCTCCAACAGAGAGCACAGTCAATCTCCTCTTGAGTGACTGGACTTTTATCATTAACATATTTATAATTACACTGATAATGCTTTATCATAAACCCTTCATTTTAGTTACATCTATCTATTATATCTTAACAAGTTTGAGATTTTAAAGTCAATTATTACCCAAAGAATTTCTTGACTAATTTTGTAACAGGGATAACTCACCAGACTTCAGCATCTTTAATGTGAAAGTACTATTTTGTGAAAAGCCATGTCCTGCATGGTTTGGGTTCAGGACTAGAGAACCACACACAAATGATGAGACTGGACAAGAAATATGAATTTGGAAACAGGGGGCCAGGCAGAGAGTCCAACTCTAGTGGAAGGGCTTCACTGGTGCTCAGGCGCTGCCAGCCTTTTATTCAATTTTAGATACACGTATTGCCCGTAGACAGGCAGGCAATTATGGTAGCAGTCTATCTTAAAGGTCAGTAAATATTAGTAAAGATTTACTTTGAGACTATTTGGTCAGGAAATTGATTGAGCCACCATTGTCTCGACTAAACAATCAGTGCATAGCTTTGGCCCTTGTCAGAGCTCAAGGTCCACCAGCATTTCGGGTTCCTTGTTTACACTTTCCTGATAGCGTAGACAATGGGTAGCTTCCAACATCTTCCCCTTTTCATTTTCTTAATAAATCTTGAAAAGTGAATGCCGCTTGAAGGGTTTGAGTCCTTTTAAGATTCTTCATCCTGCATATGCAGACTAGAAATAAACATAAGAACAAGAATGAGACAAGCAATAATGGTTATGCTAAGAGGCAAATGTAAGGAGATCCAGTGGAAGGGATTAAATTCTTTCATGTCCTTTTAAAATTATTGACAGGCATTTAAGGAATTAGTTTGTAAGTTTGCCTGGGATAATTGTACAATATGCCGTTGTAATTCTAAAATATCAAGGGTTGTGTTACCTTTACCCCAAGCACCAAGAAGGTGATTTTTTATTGATTCCCAAGGGTGTAAGGTACTATTATAGGGAACGGGGATAACATAAATCTGAGAAAAATTATAATGACACTGCAAAGATATTCTTTGCTCTAAGCTGTGGATTTTATCACCCATCCACAAGACTGTAGACTTCAGTGCCGATAATTCTATCTCAAATTGGCTGTCAATTCTTTTCTGTATAGACAGGTCTTAGTTACATTTTCTTTAACTTGTTGTACAAACTGAGAAGTTTGAACAGTTTGTACCATGGATGAAGCAGCAATGCCCACAGAAGTAAATAACATTACGAGGGCAAAGAGTCCTTCAATTAACATTCCAAGAAATCATTTTTGTCATTTTAAAATTTTTACCAGATCATGTAACAGTTGGTAGTTTTGATGAGATTCCCAAGGCTCGGTTAGGTTAGTAGGAACCCAAGCGAAGCAGGTTGTTTTAAAATCATGAGGGAATCTTTTTGGAATGTAGAATTAATACAATGGGATAGTGTACAGCCTGTGCATGACACCTCATACAGATGGCTTGTAACATTAAGGCGCATCTGGATGGGACCCAAGAGGAGTACAAATGGATCAAATACACAGGCAGTGGCAAATACTGTCTTATTTGGAGTTCCCCATAAGGTAAGAATGGAAATATCTGAGCTATAATTAAAACTATACCATTTAATAGGTACAAGTACAGCATCTAATTTCCATTGCGTATTTTGTAGGGCCAATTGTCATATTGTAATTGAGATCCAACAAATCCTCCTCCATGCCATGAGATGGAGTGATTAGCTTCAACATATAAATAGGATTCGGTCCCTTTCCATTTTAGGGTGTGATTGTTACTATATGCAGACCCGTAGGGGCTCCAATCCACAAAGGAAAAACTGTTATTAAATTTGCTGCTGGTTGGATAGTCACTATAACAGTCTTGCCAATTAATTTCTTCCTTGGTGGGGTGCCATTATAAGACTTTTTACATAACTTAAAAAGTTATGGCTTAGTGTGGGGGGGTGTCTTAGTAAAGTTACATTTTCTGTACCTCTCCCTGAAGCAAGTAGTGATAGTAGATGTATTTGGGCTTTTGCCCAAATCCCCCTCCTTTGGTGTCCATGCTAGCCAGAAGCCTCTTTTTAATTCTACACACAAAGGAGCAGTGGTTTGATTCTGTGTCATACAAGAGGGAAGCTGGGTGGCGACACCTGTGTAATTGTACTTTGCCCATATACTTCCTTGTCCCACCCATGGTCCTCCTGGGTGACCAAGGTGCTTGGTATTATTGGTGACTACATTAGGCGGGGTGGGGGGGAGGGTAGGCTCACATAAGGGATCTCACCCATGGAGGGTCAGGAACATTAGTCCAAAATACTTCCCCATTTGCCCCTGGTAGTATTACCACACAGCTGATAACTGCTAGCATGGCAAGAAGGATGTTCTCAGGTGTTCTTGGGATCTTAGTTTCCTCACAAATTCACACAGCTTTCTGACCATCTTCTTCACCATCCCCCAGGTGAGCTCCAGGCTGTTTGTCCTCCGCTTCATCCTCCTCCCACTCCTTATCTTCAGTGGGTTGCTTGGGGCTGCTGCTGTCTGCGCTGGGGTAGTGGATTGTCTGCAGCTGCAAGGTGCAGCTCCAGGTGCAGGGTCTTCATTAACCTGGCCAGTTCCTCCCTCAGATCCATGTTGAAGTTTAATATTTCTTGTGGGAATCCACACAGGCTTGGAGAAGTTTTCTGGAAACACACAAGCGTAGCCTTGACCAAATGTTAACAGGGTGTTGGGGCCCTTCCATAAACCAGACTCGGGATCTTTCCATTTAACCAGACCATTTTCCTTTGGCTTATTCTGACACGAATGTATTTCCATGGGTGTCTTGCCATCGGCATTACAAGTGAAAAAATTTAAAGTAATTAAGGCTTGGTGTAGTCTACTTACAGGCAATTTCTCCATAATCCCCTTTTTTTGTTTTTCAAGTTGGGATTTTAGCCTTTGATGTTGGCATTCTATAATTGCCTGTCCTTGTGAATTATATGGTATTCCTGTAATGCGCTGAATTTTCCATTTTTTACAAAATTGCTGGAAATGACAGCTTGTGTAAGTGGGCCCATTATAAGTTTTAATAATTTTTGGAATTCCCATGATGGAAAAAGCAGCTAGGCAATGATTAATAATCTGTTTTGCCTTTCCCCTGTAGATGCAGTGGCCCATAGAACCTTTGAAAAGGTATCTACAGAGAGAGACATGCAATGCCCCAAGGCATCCAAAAGGAGTCAGTGTGTTACATCCATTTGCTAGATATGGTCCCTTATTGTAGGGAGCAGCTATAGGGTTAAGCCTCGGACTGATCTGTTGGCAAAGCCACAAACAAGTCCCAGCTTAGAGGGCACAGCCCTGTTAGCATAATTAAGCTTGACCTTATGACACTCCCTAGATCCTTCCTGGGTAGCTAATGGGCTGTGGGAGGTGCAGCAAGTGCTGCCAAAACAAGTGAAACTTACAAGAACATTGTAACTATGTTGACCACTACCTTGTTTACCTCTGGCTATAAAATAAAGCATCAGCTTGTTTTCTGGATCTCTCTCTGTGGCCTCAGCCAGGCACAGGAAGATCTACCTAGACCCAACTTATTCTCTTTGTCTGTCTTTTCTACATCCTTCACCGCCCTCCCTCAGGCTCGCTGAACTCTTGGCTGTGCTGGCACAGCACACCTTATCAGTCCTCGAGGGTTAATTCCTATATTAGGTCCTTGAGGCAGATTAACATGCAAGTGGGGCATTCCTTGATAATCTGTTTTGCTTGCTGTCGAGTGACTGAGAATTGTTTAGACAACATTTTGTCAGGCTGATGTAAAAGCTGATGAGATTCTGTGGTCTGTTTTAATAAAGCAACCAATTGACTAGCATGGGCATTTCCTTTCGTTAGAGGGCCAGGTAATACCCTGTGGGCCCTAACATGAGTGATGTATAAAGGGTATTGTCTCTGTTGTACAATCTGCTGAACTTGTTTAAATAGTATAAATAGACTTTGGTCACTGAGCCATTTTAATTGAGCAGTTTCAATTCTATTCACCAGGCCTGCAGTGTAAGCAGAGTCAGAGATAATATTAAGAGGCTCTTGCAAATCCTGCAATGCAGGCTTAATAGCCTCTAATTCAATTCTTTGTACAGAAGTATGACTGGTCAATATGACTCGGTCTGAATTCATCCTATATAATAAAAAAGTAATATGCAAATTGACCATCACGCCAACATACAAGATGGCTGCCCCTATGTGGTCAAAGATGTATGCTCCCATGTGGACACAAGATGGCCGCCACAAGATGGCTAGCAGGGGAGGACAGTTAGGAGGGACCAGGCCTGCAGGGGAGGACAGTTAGGGGTGACCAGTCCTGCAGAGGGGGGAAGTTGGGGGGGGGGACCAGGCCTGCAGGGGAGGGCAGTTAGGGGTGACCAGGCCTGCAGTGGAGGGCAGTTAGGGGCAATCAGGCTGGCAGGGGAGCAGTTAGGCATCAATCAGGCTGTCAGGGGAGTGGTTAGGGGGTGATTAGGCTGGCAGGCAGAAGTGGTTAGGGGCAATCAGGAAGGCAGGCAGGTGAGCAGTTGGGAGCCAGCAGTCCTGGATTGTGAGAGAAATGTCCGACTGCCCGTTTAGGCCCGATCCTATCAGGATCGGGCCTAAACGGGCAGTCGGACATCCCTCAAGGGGTCCCAAATTGGAGAGGGTGCAGGCTGAGCTGAGGGACACAACCCCCTGTGCATGAATTTCGTGCACCGGGCCTCTAGTTGTATGATAAGCAGCTTTACCATTAGATGATCCATCATTAAAAACAGTTAATGCTCCAGGAATAGGTTCCTGCCTAGTATTTTTTTTGGTATAATAATGGGGGTATAATATAAAAATTGTAGTAATTTGTCTTTTAATAGGTGACAACTAAGTTCCCATGAATACCCACTTAATCCAATTTGCCTATTCAAATCAGTTTGAAATAACATTTTAATTGCTTCCCAGTGAGGGGAAGATAGATGCATTGGGGTTCTTCTCTTCTAAGCTGCCTGTAGTGCTTTCTGAGTTGAGATATTAACTGAGCCATGAGTTCTATATATGTAACCTCGGTTTTAGAAGATTGATGCTCTATGTGGACCCATTCAATAATAGCAGGAGAGTTTTTATTTTGGAAGATGACTCCAGTGGGACTACTTGCAGTAGGGTTAATCTGTCACAATAAAGGCAATTCAGGCTGTACCTGTGCTACTTGGGCTGAGGAGATTGCCTGCTCAATTCTTAGCTATTCCTTCTGAGCTTCATCTGTTAATGTTTGGGGTGAGGAAAGATTAGAGTCACCCCTAAGTATATTAAATAAATTTGTCATTTTTCCCATAGAGATTTTCAGATAAGGTCTTAACCAGTTAATCTCCCCTAATAATTTTTGAAACTCATTTAAAGTTTTAAGGCAATCTTTTCTTATTTCCACCTATTGAGGCCTAATACATTGGTTTTCAATTATGGTTCTCAGATATTTGAAAGGTGTTTCTTTCTGTACCTTTTCTGGAGCAATTTTTAAGCCCCATTTAGGGGGTTTCTTTTCTAATTAGGGGAACATTGCTAAAGTCTGCTCTTCTCGTGGACTTGCTAAGAGTAAGTCATCCAAGTAATGGATAATGTAATATTGGGAATATTTGTCCCTTAAAGGCTGAATAGCTTGAGCTACATATTTTTGACACAAGGTTGGGGCTATTGGCCATTCCTTGAGGCAAAACTTTCCATTGATATCTTTTCATGGGTTCTATATTATTAATAGATGGCACTGAAAATGCAAATCTTTGTTTATCTGAGGTGCCAAGGGAATGGTGAAAATACAATCCTTAAGATCTTCTAATATGAGACCAATCTAGAGGGATTCGTGAAGGCGCTGGGAGTCCAGGCTGTAAAGCTCCCATGGTATGCATAGTGGAGTTAACGGCTCTAAGATCATGTAACAATCGCCATTTTCCTGTCGCCTTCTTAGGTATAGTAAATATAGGCGTATTCCAAGGACTATTGGAAGGCTCTATGTGGCCAGCCTCTATTTGTTCCTGTATTAATTCATGAATATTGTTCTGGGCTGCAAACATTGCACAGCTCCTCCGTTGCCTGGGGGCAGGATACAGAGGGAGAGGGAGCAAGTCACCGAACAATGGGTCAGTTGGAGTTTGAAGGGAGGCAGTGGTTCATGCTCCGGCCAAGCGTGACCAGGCGTTGCACCTGTGCCCTGAGTTTCTTGGAAACAGCTGAAATGGCTTTTGTAACCTTTGGGTTGTCATTGTAACTATCCTAACTCCCTCTTGTGGTTCCCGAGTATAAATTTGCTGTAACAACTGTGGACTGCACTGCAGTTCGGCCTTTACCGCGGTGAAGTGCTGCAACTGTAGTCGCTGGCCAGCTTAATAAAGGCTCATAAATTTTGATCTCAGTCTCTGGTGGTCGTCTCTTGCGGGTCGCCCCACAACATTTGGAGGCCCCAGCAAGATACACTCTGGCCACATTGCCGGTGGATGCCCCAGGTGAGGACACTCCAATCTCCGTCCCGGGTTCCAGGGAGGCGGAGTGTCTCCTCCAAAATTCACAATCCGAAAGTGAGAGCCATCTGGACCTCCAGTGGGGAGGTAAGCACCTGGTTTCTGTTTGTGGAACGTCCCCCTGGAGGACTACAGGAGGGCTGGACGCAGTGGAGCCTCCGAGTCCGGACACCCGGGCGTGACGGCGTCTGGGGTCCCTGTTACGTGTGACCTTAGGGTGCCCGTGTCTGGTTTGTCTTGTCTTTGTTGTCCTTGTCTTTGTTAAAATGGGTCAGGGCCAGTCGTCTATGTCTACCCCCTTACAATGTTTTCTTAAGAATTTTCAGGACTTCAAATGGCACGGAGAGGACTACGGGACGTCGGTTAATGGTTTTGATTTGCAGAAATTGTGTGAATTAGAATGGCCCACATTTGGGGTTGGGTGGCCGTCCACTGGGACCTGTGACTTAGGAACGGCTTATAAGGTTCATCATATTGTTTATGGCCGTCCAGGTCACCCTGACCAAATCCCTTATATTCAAATTTGGATTGACATTCTCACTGAAAAACCCCGGTGGTTGAAAAATTGCCAGGGCCAAGAAGGGAAATTGGGACAGAGACAGACCGTTTTATTGGCTCGTCCCCCAAAAGGAGACAAGAAGGTAGACCGTAAGGTCCTACCAAATGATCCAGAGGACAGGGTCCTCGACCGCCAGCCTCCCCCTTATGTTCCCCCTCCGGAGCCTCACCCGGAGGTGGGCCCCTCGGCCTCGCGAGAGGCCCCAATACCCTCACAAATGCCTCCTATACAGACAGGAGGAGCCCCTGGGAACCCGACCCTGGCGGCACCCCTCTACCCTGCGCTCCCACAGGCGCCTCCCCCTGGAGTGAGAGAAAATCCGGACCCAAGTCTATGGCCCCTGGGGGCCCGGATAATTGGCCTCCCACTCAGACTCTGTCCACAAACAACCCTTTCAGTCCACCCCATACCTGGACCTGACCAGCAGAGGAGAGAGAGAGACGGGTCTCGGTGGCCCTGCTCCTATGTTCCCGCTACGCCAGGCGAGTCCCCCTGATTTAGGACCTGATGGTCAGCCTTTTATGGTCTATGTCCCATTTTCAACCAGTGACCTATACAAATGGAAGAACCAAAACCCATGGTTCTCCCAGAATCTCCAAGGTTTGACCACTCCTAGAGTCGGTCTTTTTCACCCACCAGCTGACCTGGGACGACTGCCAGCAGCTACTTCAGACCCTTTTCACCTCAGAAGAGAGAGAGAGAGTGAAAGGGGAAGGGAGGAAGTTAGTCCTTGAGCCAGATGGCCAACCCACCACAGACCCAGGGAAGATCGAGGCTGTTTTTCCATCCGGAAGGCCACAATGGGATCACAACACTGATTGGGGGAGGGAGGCTCTCGACAGGTATCGCCAGACTCTCCTGAGGGGCATCCGAGCGGCAGCTCGGAAGCCCACCAACCTTTGCAAGGTAACAGAAACAGTCCAGGGACCAAACGAGAGCCCCACTGCCTTCCTCGAGAGGCTCTGTGAGGCATATCGGGTGTACACCCCAATAGACCCTGATGCCCCAGAGAATCGGCGGGCTATCAATATAGCGTTTGTGTCCCAGTCGGCCCCAGATATTAGAAAAAAATTGCAGGAGTTAGAAGGCTTTGAGGGGAAGTCACTTTCAGAACTGGTCGAGGTTGCCCAGAAGGTCTTTAACGACCGAGAAGATCAGACTGCTAACCTAAACGCCAGAATGGCAAAGGTCCTTCTAGCCATGAATGAAGTGAAGGGACAGCAAAGAGGGACAGGAAGAAAAGAATGGGAGAAGAGAGGACAGAACCAAAAGACCCGGCTGGGGAAAAACCAGTGTGCCTACTGTAAGAAAGAAGGACACTGGAAACGGGAGTGTCCTGAGCGGCCAGGGAATAAGGCAGTCCCGGTGTTAGTGGAAGAAGTGGACTGAAGGTGTCAGGGCTCTGTGGGCCCCCAGGAGCGCCGGGTAACGCTAAATGTGGGGGGCAAGCCAGTAGATTTTCTGATAGACACCGGGGCCACCTTCTCTGTCCTGCAACACCCGGCCGAGCCAGTTTCTAAGGACAGAACTCCCATCCATGGGGCCACAGGACGAGTAAAGTCTTACCCCTGGACACAAGCCCGGATTGCTAACCTCGGAAAAAAGACTGTTACCCATTCCTTCCTCGTTATGCCTGAATGTCCCTATCCCCTCTTAAGGAGGGATCTGCTCAGCAAACTCCAGGCCACAATTTCCTTTGAAGGAGGGGAGTTTCAGGTGCTTCTTCGGGCACCCGCAGACCAGGAAAAAATGACCCTCCTCCTCACTTGTCCCCTAGAAGAGGAATACAGGCTGCATGAAGGACCTTCAGAGGCCCCTCCGCAGGATCCTTATCTCAGGAGGCTCAGAGAGGAAATACCGGGGGTCTGGGCAGAAGGGAACCCACGTGGATTAGCAGCTCACAGACCCCCAATAGTGATCCAACTAACCAGTACAACCACCCCAGTTAGAGTACGGCAGTACCCTATGAGCCAGAAGGCGAAAATAGGGATAGCAAAGCACATCCTAAGATTAAGGGAGGCCGGGATCCTGATTCCCTGCCAGTCGGCATGGAACACCCCTTTACTCCCCGTCCAGAAGCCTGGGACAGAGGACTTTAGGCCAGTCCAGGACTTACGAGAAGTTAATAAAAGAGTAGAGACAATCCACCCAACGGTGCCCAACCCGTACACCCTCCTGAGCCTGCTCCATCCTGAGCACCGATATTATACAGTCTTATACTTAAAGGATGCCTTTTTCTCCCTCCCATTGGTGCCACAGAGCCAGCCAATCTTTGCTTTTGAATGGACAGATCCAGAAGAGGGGGAATCAGGACAGTTAACCTGGACAAGGCTTCCCCAGGGATTCAAGAACTCCCCTACCTTGTTTGATGAGGCTCTGAACCAGGACTTAAAGGAGTACCGTCATAGTCACCCGGGTGTCACCCTACTCCAGTATGTTGATGACCTCCTACTTGCTACTGGGAACCGGGAGAAATGTCAACAGGCAACTCGGGACCTGCTGGTGACGCTGGATCAACTTGGGTACCGTGTATCGGCCGAGAAGGCCCAGCTCTGCTCAACCAAGGTAACGTACCTAGGATACAACATCGAAGAAGGTAAGCGGACCCTCTCAAATAGTAGAGTTCAGGCCATCCTCTCAATACCCACCCCAAAGACGAAGTGGCAGGTATGGGAATTCCTGGGAGCCGTAGGGTACTGCAGACTTTGGATCCTGGGTTTTGCTGAAATACCTATATTCAGCTACAGGGGGTAAAAACCCAAGCCTCTCCTGGATGGATGTAGAGGAAAAGGCGTTCCAAAAGTTAAAGCAGGCCCTCGCGAGTGCTCCAGCCCTGGCACTGCCTGACCTCACCAAGCCCTTCCAGCTTTATGTGGCAGAATCTCAGGGGGTTGCCAAAGGGGTACTAACACAAACTCTGGGGCCCTGGAAGAGGCCAGTTGCCTACTTGTCTAAGAGGTTGGACCCAGTGGCCACAGGATGGCCGAGCTGTCTGAAGGCTATAGCAGCCACGGCCATACTGGTTAAAGAAGCCTCTAAACTGACTTTTGGCCAAGACTTACAAGTGGTTGCTCCCCACGCAGTAGAAACCCTACTGCACAGCCCACCTGAGCGCTGGTTATCAAATGCTCGTATTACCCAGTACCAGGTGCTCCTGCTTGACCCCCCGAGGGTAAGCTTCTTGAAGACTACAGCCCTAAACCCAGCCACTCTCCTCCCCGATGAGGGAGCTGAAACTCCCTTCCACAACTGTGAAGAGACCCTGACTACCTTAACCTCCTTGAGGGCCCACCTGACAGACCAGCCTATCTCCAACCCTGAGGAGACCCTGTTCACTGATGGGAGCAGCTTTGTGGAGGACGGTGTCTGGTATGCCGGGGCAGCTGTAGTTACACAAGAAAGAGTCATATGGACACAATCCCTAGGGCATGGGACTTCAGCACAGAAGGCAGAACTCATAGCCCTCACCCAGGCCTCACGGTGGGGAAAGGACAAGAGAATCAATATCTACACGGACAGTAGATATGCCTTTGCCACAGTGCATGTACATGGAGCCTTATATCAGGAGAGGGGCCTCCTTACCTCAGGGGGGAAGAATATTAAAAATGCTCCAGAGATACTAAACCTTCTTTCAGCCATTTGGGGCCCTAAAGAAGTTGCAGTCATCCACTGCAAAGGGCATCAAAAGGACAATTCCCCTGTGACGAAGGGGAACCAATTTGCCGACAAAACGGCTAAAGAGACTGCAAAAAGACCAGTAGGGCCCCTAGAAGTACTGGCAGCCATACCTACTCAGAATCTGGAGCCCAACCCCAGGTACACCCCTGAGGAAGAGGATACAGCCAGGAGGTTACAGGCGAAGGAAGCCACCAACGAGTGGCTACAGTTACCAGATGGGAGACCATTAGTCCCAGAAGCCCTTGGAAGGACTATCGCCTCCCAAACGCACAGGAGCACACATCTGGGAGGAACTAAGTTAGCTGAGCTTCTAGGAAGAGAATACTATATCCCTGGGTTGCATAAAATGGCCCGGGACATAGCCAGGAGATGCCAGATCTGCGCACAAGTGAACCCAGGACCTCCGATAACCGCTCTGCCAAGAACCCGGTTTAGAGGTTCAAGCCCTGGTGAACACTGGGAAGTCGACTTTACTGAATTGCCCAGTGGATTGGGAGGATACCGATATCTCCTAGTATTTGTGGACACTTTCTCCGGTTGGCCAGAGGCATACCCGACCAGGGCTGAAACAGCACAGGTAGTAGTTAAGAAACTCCTCTCTGAAATTCTCCCCCGGTTTGGCCTGCCTTTATTCATGGGGTCCGACAATGGCCCAGCGTTCATCGCTAAGGTAACCCAATCTTTAGTTAAGGCCCTTAAGGTCACATGGAAATTACATTGTGTTTATAGACCTCAGAGTTCTGGACAGGTAGAAAGAATGAATCGGACACTTAAGGAAACCCTAACTAAACTAAAATTAGAGACTGGTGAGAACTGGGTAAGTCTCCTCCCCTTTGCCCTACTCAGGGCTCGCTGCACCCCATGTGTAAAAGAGCTGACTCCTTTTGAAATCATGTTTGGCCGTCTGCCACCTCTTCTCCCGCGGCTGAGGGAGGAAGAGCTAGCTGTGTTATCTAATAGAAATCTCCTCAGGTCTTTGCAGGCGCTCCAGAGCAGTACAGCGGCTGCAAGGAGAATCGTCAGGGCAGCACACCAGGAAGCCCACCCACCGGACCCGGATAGCCCACCTGTGTATGCCCCTGGCGACCTAGTCTGGGTGAAGAGGCACGACCCAGGTACTCTTGAGCCACGGTGGGAAGGGCCATTCCAGGTCATCCTGAGCACCCCAACTGCCGTTAAGGTTGGGGGAAAGAAACGTTGGATCCATCGGACTCAGGTCAAGAAAGCTGACGAGACTGCTGAAAGATGGACAGCAAGGCGCACCGAGAACCCCCTCAAGGTCAGACTAACGCGGGATCCCACATAAGTACCCTTCTTTTATGCCTCCTTGCCTGTGCAGGGAATACCCAAGCAAATGGAAACCCCACCAAGCTCCAGTTTATACGTGGGAAGTCACCCGCACCCTAGATGGAAAAACCATCGGTAGGGTAACCACCTCTGGAGTCCCCACAATTGGGGCTGACCTATGTAAGATATTCAGAGAAGGATGGAATCGCCCCCCTACAGTAAGGGGTACGGGGATGTCTAGAGGAAATACCGGGTATGTTGCTACAAAAACCTATGAATGTGGGACGCTAGACCTTTAGAGGGGACTTTGGAGAATCCAACATTATATATGTCCTCGAGAAGGACCCCCCAGGTGTGGAAGTGAAGAGGACTATTTTTGTGCCTCGTGGGGATGTGAGACATTAGCCCTGTGGAAGACAGTTGACCCGATACTCTGGCTCACCCTGGTTGTAAGGCCAGGGGCCCCCACCGCTAATTGCACGATTGGGAACTGTAACCCAATTATAATCCAACCCTTAAACTGGAGGGCAGACTATTGGGAGGGAGGTAAGACCTGGGGTATCCGGCTATATGTCTCTGGCTGAGACCCTGGAGCACTTTTTTCCGTCCAGAGATGGACCCTACCCCGGACCCGAAACCCTGTAGGTCCCTTACGTCCCATTCTCCAACCTGAACCTCCAAGACCCCCTAAGGTGACACCGGCCCACATGGTGACGAGAACCCCCAGGTGGAACGACACGGAGACGCCAAAACCAGCTCCAGGACCAACCGAGGCACCAGGAGAACTTAGGCTCGTACCAGAGACGTCCCATCGAGGCCTGTTAAGAACACTGGAGGCCATGTTCCACTTCCTCAATAAGACCTCCCCCAACATAACCAAAGACTGCTGGCTGTGCCTAAGTCCCAAACCCCCGTATTATGTGGGTATCGGGGCAAATATTTCCTTTGGGCAGAATGCATCTGAGATCTGTAATTATTCTGTCCAAAGTCTGCCGGAAGGCCTCTGTGTATGGGGACATCAATCCCGCCTCACTCTGGAGGACCTACAGGGGGCTGGAACATGCATAGCCCCAGTGAACTACCCCTTAGGGTCCTCTCCATACTCTTCCTCATACACTCAGGTAACAGAACTGCCTCAAGAGTATGATGAGTCCTTAAATAGGTATTTTGTAGCACCAGAGGGAACTTGGTGGGCGTGCAGCAATGGGATAGTACCTTGTGCCTTCCCCACTTCTTTGCTTTCACCAACAGATCCTGGCATATGTATCCTTACTCATATCCTACCACAAGTATACTATTACTCTGGGTAAGGAGGCAGGGAACACTTAAGATTAGAACCTAGAAGGTATAAAAGGGCACCTGTCCTGGTCCCCCTCCTAGTGGGGCTAGGCCTGGCTGGATCTACCGCCGTTGGAACTGCTGCTCTAATAACAGGACATCAGAACTTCAAAGAGCTAGGACAACAGGTCGATCAGGACCTTAGCACCCTTGAAAAATCGGTAGGACAGCTAGAAGACTCCTTAAGCTCCCTAGCCGAGGTAGTCCTGCAGAACCGGAGGAGATTAGATTTATTGTTCCTAAAGCAAGGAGGCTTATGCTTAGCACTAGGAGAGACCTGTTGTTTTTACACAAACCACTCCGGCGTCATCAGGGAGAGTCTAAGCCAGCTTAGGAAACGCCTCTTAGATCGGGAAGAAAGGAGAAGGGCCGAAGGAAATTGGTATGAAAACCTGTTCACTTGGTCACCATGGCTAACTACCCTCTTGTCAGCCATAGCCGGACCTCTGGTCCTCCTGCTCCTCATTTTGCTGTTTGGCCCATGCTTTGCCAAATGCTTAATAAACTTCATCCAAAGTAGAATACAGGCTGTAAAGCTCATGGTCCTCCACACCCATTACCAGCAAATCCCCAGGGAAGGAGGGGAGGAATCTGAATCAACAATTTGATTCACCGTAAAGACTAGTAGGAAATGTTCTGGGCTGCAAACATTGCACAGCTCCTCTGTTGCCTGGGGGCAGGATACAGAGGGAGAGGGAGCAGGTCACCGAACAATGGGTCAGTTGGAGTTTGAAGGGAGGCAGTGGTTCATGCTCCAGCCAAGCGTGACCAGGCGTTGCACCTGTGCCCTGAGTTTCTTGGAAACAGCTGAAATGGCTTTTGTAACCTTTGGGTTGTCATTGTAACTATCCTAACTCCCTCTTGTGGTTCCCGAGTATAAATTTGCTGTAACAACTGTGGACTTCACTGCAGTTCGGCCTTTACCGCGGTGAAGTGCTGCAACTGTAGTCGCTGGCCAGCTTAATAAAGGCTCATAAATTTTGATCTCAGTCTCTGGTGGTCGTCTCTTGCGGGTCGCCCCATAAGAATATGACCTAATTTCTCCTTGGTTAATGGCCACTGACCCACCCATATAAGCCTATCATCTTTCTATTGTATAGGATTACCATGAGGGTGAGGAGGCTGAGCAGTGACCATTCCTAAAAAGGCTGATATCCTAATCCTCATCTTCCTGGGTTTCCTTTGGCTTGGATGGGCTCTTTAACTCCCTGATTATTTTTTCCTAAGCCTTGACCAGTCTGATATCCCATCTGAGTTATTAACTGCTGTCCTTTGCCGATAATAATACAAGCTCGTAAGCCTTCTAAAACATCCCGGCCCCATAAGTTGACTGTAATTCTAGAGACTATATAGGGCTGAAACCATCCTGTCTGTCCTTCCTCATCTTGCCACCTTAACACTGCAGCACTACGTTGTGTATTATTAGGAACTCCAATCCCCCTAATTGAGCACATAGCTTCTACCACGGACCAACTTGGAGGCCAGAATTCTTTGCTGATAACGCTGACATCTGCTCCAGTGTCTACTAAACCTTTAAACAGTTTTCCCCTCTATTCTTAAATTAATCATAGGATGCATTTTGCTAATTTCATGTATCCAATAGATACCGTGTTTCCCCGAAAATAAGACAGTGTCTTATATTAATTTTTGCCCCCAAAGACACGCTAGGTCTTATTTTCAGGGGATGCCTTATTTTTCCATGAAGAAGAATACGGTACACATTTATTGTTAAATGAAAATAAAGGAAATTTATTACCTGTATATGGTACGGTAGTACGGTAGTTGTCAACACAAACCAGACAAACTGTGAATCCTACAGTATCAAGAATTTACTCATTTATTCAATGACAATCATGTCATCATCTTCTGGAACATCATCATAACAATCCAATTCCTGAATTTCCTGGTGAATTTCTTGTGACTCCATTTCTTTCAGAATCAGTGGACCAAATCTCTCATGTTTAGCAATAGCACTGTCTTTAAATGAGTACTTCTTGTCAAGGTAGCCTGCTCGCAGTGCATTTGCAATGCAACTGTCAGTGATTTTCTCCCATGAATTCTTCACCCAAGTCACAACTTCTTGCAGTTTAGGTTTCACAAAGTTTCCACGCTGATTTCTCTCCATTCTATTTTCAATGTAGTCATTAATTTCCATGCGCAAATTGTCTTTGAATGGCTTGTTCATTGCAATATCAAGAGTCTGGAGATAGGCCGTCATTCCTTCGGGAATCATTATCTGATCTATTTTTCTTTCGTGAAGAAATGTCTTCATGTCTTTAGCGCGGTGAGTGCTGGCTGCATCCCAGACTAGCAGACCTCTTTGGCTCCCTCGCATAACAAGCGGCAGCATTAAATCGACCCACTTCCTTATAACTGCTTGTGTGGCCCAGGCTTTTTCAGTTTCAAGAATAAAAACGCCCAAAACACGTTCAATCTTTTCCTTCTTGCCCTTAGAAATGATTAAAGGTGGGATTTTAGTGCCATCCAGACGAATTGCCAAAATACAGGAAACACGTGCACTTTCGTAAGCAGTGGAGGGAATGTACGCTAAGGAGGCACCCGCTGTTCAATTGTTGTTTGAGATGATTGGCCCATAAACACTGCAGTTTCATCCATAGCAATCATGTTGGAAAGATTGTATTTAGAGAAGTCAGCATCATCAATAAAGGACTTGAATGCAAGTGCTTGCTTAATAACTTGAGTATCTTCCAACCTAAACAATGTTGTAGATCTTCTTAAAGACAGTTCACTTCACTGAAGGAAATTATCCAGCCAGTGTTGTGATGCTTTGAAGTCTTCGGGGGCTATGTCAAACTGTGGTGCCATTGCAAGGGCAAATTCTTGAATCTGAGCCCTATTCACAACCAAAGCCTTTGCTCTCCTGTCAACAACCCATTCACAGATCAGGTCTTCCAGCTCAGAAAATAATGGTTGCCGACCTGATCCACACTTGCGCTTTTTAGCATTTCCCTTGTCCACTTGTTCAATGAGGTTACCATACTCTGCTCACCATTTTTGGACCAATCGGATACTCAACATCTTCTCTTTGCAGAAAGCAGTAAGATTTTGGCCCCTAGAGTCTTCCACGATTCCTTTCTTGTACTCCACGAAGTAGCTTTTTCTTTTTGCGCTCATTTCTAGGGGTAAAAAAAAAAGGAATTGGGGTATCAAGGTGGGGGGAGGGGGATCACTCAAAATGACACAGGGGGGATCAGAGGGGGAAATCAAAATGGCACAGGAGAATCAGAGGGGGGATTACCATTTTAGTAACCCCTTTTGATCCTCCTGTGTCATTTTGATTGTCCCCTCTGATCCTCCTGTGTCATTTTGATTGTCCCCTCTGATCCTCCTGTGTCATTTTGATTGCTTCCTCTGATCCTCCTGTGTCATTTTAAGTGATCCCCCTCCCCCCACCCCTGTGCCACTGAACGCCTTCACCAGACATCCCCCCTACTCCTTTATCAGACATTTACCCCCTGGGGCCTGCCTGGGGACTGTCACTGGGCTTGCTGGGGCCTGGATCTGGGCTGGAGCAGGGTCTGCCACTGACTGAGAACCTTCAGTCATCATGAAGGTGGCCGCGAGCATCAGGTAGTGTCACCAGAGACAGACCAGCACTCACCACCTTCGCCGCGTCTCGTCCGCTCTAATCCTCCTGTTCTTCTACACGCATCTGCGAAAGTCTCCTCCTCTCTCCTGCCCCGCACTCACCGCTCACTCCGACCTCCACTCCGCCTCCACACAGCAGTGACTTCAGGACTCCGCATAATGTCACTGGTTGCTAGACACCAGTCGGGGCGGCCCTAGTGACCAGTTTACGGTAAATTAATTTTCATTCTGAGACAGAGCCTGGGGGCCTTATTTTCAGGGAATGCCTTATATTTCACTCAGAAGGAAACCTGTAAGTAGGTCTTATTTTCGGAGGATGTCTTATTTTAGGGAAACACGGTATCTGAGCTTCCAAATCCTTGTGTTCCTCTTTCCTATTTATAGCTTTGCCTTGCTGAATATAAGGTAGAAGTAGTATCTGAGCAATTCTTTGTCCTGGAGTAATTTGCATAATATGTTTGCATTCTAGTATTACCTTGATTTCTCCTTTGTAGTCTGAATCTATGACTCCAAGCAGAACAGTTAGTCCTTTCAGAGTGTTCCACTTCTCCCTAAGATTAATCCTTACGTTCCCAGTGGCACAGGTCTCCAAATTCCTGTAGGAACAGCTTGCCAAGCCATATTGGGGATCAGAGTGACTGCTATTGTACTGTTAAGATCTAGGCCTTTGCTCCCTGGAGTGGCTTGGATGAGGAAATCCACTGTGGGCCTTGCAGGGCAAAAATCCCCTATTGATGATGGGGCTGGGGGAAGCCCCTCTGGCCTTTTCCTTGCAGTTGGCCATTCCCTATGTCTTGAGCTAATGGCTGCCCATTTTTATGAAATTTTGATCTACATTGACCAGACCAATGGTTTCCTTTCTGACATCTAGGACACAGAGAGGTTGAATCTGTCTTGATTGAATCGGGAGGCGGAATGCTCAAGCCTTTCCCTTGAGTGCCACCTTCTGTCCTTCTTGGTTGCCTACATTCTTTTTTGAAATGTCCTGTTTTTCCACAATTAAAACACCTTTTATTCCCCACTGTTACAGTGGCAGCTAGTAAGTTTGCTTGAAAAGTGCCTGATCCCACATTCTGACATGCTCGAATCATTTCTGTAATGGTACTATTTTTTCTCAGAGGTGTCAGGCATTTCTTACAATCAGCATTGGCATTTTTATAAGCTAATTGCTGAATTAAAATGTCTCCTGCTGTTTCATGTTGAATCTGTCATCTCACTACTCAAGTGAGGAGAGCCACAAAGTCAGAAAATGACTCTGTAGGCCCCTGCATACATTTACTAAAAGCTCCCTCAGGGTACCCTTTTGATGGTAAAGCCCACCAAGCTCTTCTTCCACAAAATCTAATTTGCTCATAAGCTTGTTGCACATAATTTAGCTGATTCTGCATGTCACTATATTGTCCTAGTCCTGCTAGCATTTCATAAATTATTCGATCATTCAGCCCACGGTTTGCGTGGGCTTGCTCCTGACATTTCTCTAAAAATTCTCCCTTCCATAGTAAATGATCTCCTCCATCTAGAGTTGTGTGAGCCAGAGAATACCAATCATATGGAGCTAAGAATGCTTCATAAATGTTAGTCATAATTCTCCTGTAAAAGGAGCAGTAGGACCATTTTGCACTATGCTCTCATGCAAGGCCTTTATCATTTTAAAGTCAAATTTTTCATGCTGTCTTATTATATGATTTGGGAGATGTGGGTCAATTACCTGTATAATAGGAAAAGCAAGTCTCTCCTCCACCATCATGTCCTTTAATCATTTTCAGATAGCTCTTTGCATAGGTGATTCTATTAATGGTGAATAAAATGTTTCAGGATTAGGACATGGAGGTGGAGGGAGCCATGAAGGCCATTCCTCCAATTTTTCTTTCTGCTCCTCTTAGGAGTGGAGGGTGCAAGGGGAGGAGGTTTATCCTCTTTTGCATCTCTGAAAGGCTCTAGCAAATGCAATACCATGTTCCACAAGGAGAAACAATTTGGAGGCAAGCTTTTCCCCTGTTGCTGAGCTTTGTTCAAGTTCTGACCCACTCTTTCCCAACATTCAACATTTAATGTACCCTCTTCAGGAAACCAAGGATTATGTTCTATAATAACATGCAAAAACTGTAAGAGAATACCTTCTGACACTTTAATTCCTTTACCCTTGAGCATGCAAACCAAAAGTCTACAATAAAGTTTCTCCCCTTTTGATGAATTCTGCCCCATTAGCCTGGCTAAAAAAGATGTTCCCATCCTACTCACAGATCACGATTTCTTCAGCTGGCCATGGACTTTGCACGCAGTGAATTTCCCCACCTTTTCAGTGAATTCTTTCTCTACCTATCTGGTGAACTTTGTTTTTTGCTCTAGGCAAATCTTCTTCTCCAGTTGTCCTTCGTCAAGGCTCCAGATGTGAAAAGCCACGTCCTGCATGGCTTGGGTTCAGGATCTGGAGAAGGGCCGTGTGCAAATGACGAGACTAGACAAGAAATATGAATTTGGAAATAGGGGGCCAGGCGACACATATTGCCCTTAGGCAGGCAATTCCAGTAGCAGACTATCTTAAAGGTCAGTAAATATTAGTAAAGATTTACTTTGAGACTATTTGGTCAGGAAATTGATTGAGCCACCATTGTCTTGACTAAACAATCAGTGCAGAGCTTTGGCCCTTGCCAGAGCTCAAGGTCCACCAGCATTCCGGGTTTCTTGTTTACACTTTCCTGATAACATAGACAATGGGTCACTTCCAACACCCAACCCAGCCTGTATAGCTCACTTCCCCATGCCTGTAATCCCTACTTCGCCATGTAATCTTTGTCCCTATATTCATAAACCAGCGTACAGCAAACCAAAGTCCCTGAAAGATAGAAAGCCAAAATTACATTACAGACACACAGACAGAAATCTCACTAGCTAAGATTTTCTGGTGGCTGAAGTCCTGAAAGGCAGAGCAGGAAGAGCCCTCAAGATTAAGAATTCTTGGCAGCTGCTGGGATGTTCCTGCAATCTCTATCATGTGTTCAGCCTCACCACACATAACTGGGCTTTCCCAAAGCGGGACTTGCCCCATCTTTAAAAAAATTAAGCAAGCAACAAAGAGACATAAAATAGCAATAGAAATGCTCTTATACAGGTGCACACAACACACTAAAAGTTTACACCACAGAATGTCCTGCATTAAAAACCACCAAAGCAGAGCAATGTCTTCTGTCCCTGGTTCTGGAACTGCCCCTATCTAGAACCTCAGCTTTCTTCCAATGGACTATTTAAAATATGGGCTGGGGCCTTTTCTAGTTGCCTCTATATTCCTTTGTCTAGGGCAGTGGTTGGCAAACTGCGGCTTGTGAGCCACATGTGGCACTTGGGCCCCATGAGTGTGGCTCTTCCACAAAATATCATGGCCTGGGTGCCGAAAACCAATCATTGTCTCACTAATAGAAAGAGGCTGGTCAACCTTGAAGCTCTGAAAGGTCAGAGCCAACCACTCACTATCTAATTGAGACAATGGTAATTGAGGCAACTTCCCCATCTTGTAATCATGTAAATCCTTACTGATATGATAATCTGCTTATTACCTGCTTAAGGGCTGTGGGTGTTTCCCAAAGCTGCTTAAGGGTAATGGGTGTATCCCATAACCTCAATAATAGGGATGGCAAGGCCAGAGCCTAGCAGTAGTCCTCCCACTAGAGGTGGGCTTCCGCCTGGCCCCCATTTCCCAAATTAATATTTTTCTAGTCTCTCTCTTCATTTTAGTGTGCAGCCTCCTCCAGAACCCGAACCCTGAACCAGAACCCTGAACCACGCAGGACGTGAAAAGGGTTCCCACATCTGGTGCCTGACTGCGGGACGTCTGGAGGAGATGATATTTTTCACCTAAGAGCAAAGGAGGGAAAAAATACAGCGAGAAAAGGTGTGGAAAATTCACGGAGAAAAGGTGAGGGAAATTCACCAAAAAAAGGTGAGGGAAATTCACCGCACGCAAAGCCCAAGGACTAGCTGCAGAGTCGAGACCTGTAAGTAGGGTGGGAACATCTTTTTCAGCCAGGCTAATGGGGAAGAATTAGGTTATAAAATAATGTGGCTTCTTGTTCAAATTAAAATCTTAATTGGTATTTGGAATTTAAAATCTGTAATAAGAAATGAAACTCCACTGCTAAAACCGACTCTGGTGTGGAGAAATTCAAAGGTGGCAGGAGAGGGCAGGGCTATCCGCTCTCCCGCAATGAGATTACTTAAGGTTTCCTTTAAAAATTATAAAAGAACTCGAAGGGAAATGCAAATCTTGGCCAAATTGGGTGCTAGTTATTACTTTGGAAAGCGAAAAAGAAAGAAAAAATTTAAGATCTGTCTATCTTTTAGGCATGAAAAGAAATTTGGCCAGATCTGTTGCTGAAACTTCCCCTGAAGTAAGCAGGATGTGGGGGAAGGGAGACACGTGGAGATCCAATATGGAAGCCTACTCTCCCAGTATGCTACTTTAAAGTTTCCTTTCTCGCCATGAAAAAGTCTTAAAAATTTAGAAATGTGTCTGGAATTTCTGTGCTCATGTAAAGTGAAAAGGCCAGTTTAAAAACGAGTGCGCATAGTTTTTGAGCTGGGCTTGACACTTTTCTGTGTACAGAATAAAAACCCTAGAGATGTTTAGCTTTAAAGATGGCAAAGATGAACCAGGAGACAAATTAAAGCTAGTTTCCCGAGGCATTTTAAGCAGCCCCTTTTTGAAATTCCCACCCTAAGGCAAATAACCATCAGGAAGTAGATAACAAGTTTGCATATGAATGGCTGATGCAAAAACTAGTAAATCATATATGGATATAAATATTTGTTTGATGGTTGTTAAAATTTCAAGGCCTTGAGGAGAAACCAAGATGGCGGCATAGGTAAACACCTAAACTGCTGCCTCGCACAACAATTTCAAAACTACAACTAAAAGACAGAACGGACACCATCCAGAACCACAGGAAAGCTGGCTGAGTGAAAATTCTACAACTAGAAGGAAAGAGAAAAACCCACAGAGAATTGGAGGTACGGCAAAGGGGCTTTGTGCGCGCAGAGAGGAAGGGCGGCTGAGAGCCTGGCTGACTTTCTCTGGCGGAAGGGGGAAGGAAGCCTCCGACCCCACTGAACCCCAGTTCTGACTGCACTGAACCCCAGTTCCGGGTGAACCCCTGGGGACCCACGCTCTTACGGGGGGAGTCTGGACTCTCGGGCGGAGACTCGAGCTGGGAAAGGCAGAAGTCTGAAGGCGCACGTGGGCCAGTGCGCACAAAGGCTGCGGAGGTTGCCACAGGCTTTCCCTAGTGGAAGGGAGTCAGAGGATCCTGACTGCACTGAGCCCCAGTTCTGACTGCAGTGAACCCCAGTTCCAGGCAAGCCCCTGGGGACCCACGCTCTTGTGGGGGGAGTCTGGACTCTCTGGCCGAGACTCGGGAGCCGGGGAAGGCGGAGGACTGAAAGTGCGCACGCGCGTGCTCGCCAGTGCACACAAAGGCTGCAGAAGTTGCCACAGGCTTTCCCTAGTGGAAGGGAGTCAGAGGCTCCTGACGGCACTGAGCCCCAGTTCTGTCTGCAGTGAACCCCAGTTCCAGGCGAGCCCCTGGGGACCCATGCTCTTGTGGGGGGAGTCTGGACTCTCAGGCGGAGACTCGAGCTGGGGAAGGCGGGCTGAAAGCGCACATGCGCGCAAGGGCAAGGCTGACAGGAAGCCAAGACTGAGACTCCACCCCATCCAAGCTGAGCACAGAGGCTATTGCAATTTGGCAAGTCTAATCCTATAAGGCTGTCTCCAGCACCGAACTTCTCCCAGCATAGACACAGCTGATCCTTACAGCCAACTGGCCCGGAGGTCAATTCTTCCCAGTGATACCAACAACAATAAAGACTTAATTACAACAAGGCTGTACACACAGTCCACAAAGGGGTGCACCAAGAGTGTCCACCTCAGGTTAACTGGGGAAGCAGACCCACTGGGCCATATTGGAAACCTAGCACAAATATCTACCTTACCAACTCAGGGAATCAGTGAAAATGCGGGGTCAAAGAATCAGATCACAAACAAAAGAAATGGAGGAAAAAAAACGACTGGATATAGAATTCAAAACCACGGTTATAAGACTTTTTAAGAATATCCTAGAAAAGGCCGATAAATATAACGAGACCCTCGAAGATATGAAAAAGGACCAACTAGAAATTAAACATACACTGACTGAAATAAAAAATATTATACAGAGACCCAGAAACAGAACAGAGGAACCCAAGAATCAAGTCAAAGAATTGAAATACAAAGAAGCAAAAAACACTCAACCGAAAAAGCAAAAAGCAAAAAAAAAATCCAAAAAGTTGAAGATAATGTAAGAAGACTCTGGGACAACTTCAAGCGTACCAACATCAGAATTATGGGGGTGCCAGAAGAAGAGAGAGAGCAAGATACTGAAAACCTATTTGAAGAAATAATGAACGAAAACTTCCCACACCTGGTGAAAGAAATAGACTTACAAGTCCAGGAAGCCCACAGAACCCA